>NC_138500.1:54989572-55589572 GCF_964252035.2 Podarcis erhardii
TTCATTCCTGGGGCTGAAACTAGGAGGGGAGTGCTCAGAATATGGAACCCTTTGAATGAATGAGAACATGGAAAAATGCAGGACAATGGCTTAAGAATCCTCTGAAGAAGACCTGGATGGTTTGGGGCTTGCAGACTGCCTCATAGGAACCTAATAAACTGCCTTATACAGAATCAGATCATTGGTCCATCTAGGTAAGTATTGGCTACATTGGCTGGCGGCAGATCTCAAGGTTTTCTGGTAGAATATATTCCTGGCCCTACCTGGAGGTGCTGAGGATTGAACCCAAGGCCTTACAAACAGGTGTTCTATCAGTGAGTTACAAGCTTTCTATGGTACCTGAGGGACTTCCTTGCTTGCCCCATGTATCTCTGCCCAGCAGTTGTGTTATTGTGATGGGATGCTGTTAAGATATCTGAATACCTCAAAAGTATGTCTGAAACCATGCCGTGAGACTCCGGCTCTATGGAATTAACTTCTGAGTAAATTTAGAAAAGTGCCTAGCATTTCAATCTATTTATTTTTTGCTATTGAAAACTTATTGTCAGGGCTGCCCGAGGTCCCAGCTCACAAAGGACCAACGCCAGTTCGTTGTTATATACAAAAGTCTTTATTGAAGTTCAGTTTCGATTTCAAAGTCATGGCGTGCAGCTCTACGTCTCAACTCTAGACCGCCGAAGCTCCGTCTGAATCTCCTCCCCCCAGACACCAGTTTAAGACTCTAGCCTTGCTCCACCTCTTCCTTTGCTCTTTCCTCCTCTGGGTCCGCCTGTCCGCTGGGGTTTTGTCCTTTCTAGACTCTTCTGACGCTGAGTCCCCTGAGTCTTCCCCCAGCCTCCGGCGGGCTTTGGGACCTGGTTCCCAATCCGGGTTTTCCGCTGTCCCGCGCGCCTGTACATTTGAACTTGGCTCGCGCGCCCAGCCGGCAACCTTTCTCCTGGCCGTTACACTGCTCCTGTCACTGCTTCCCCCTTCGGGGGTGCTAGCTGGACCTGACTTCCCCTCCGTTCCCTCACTCTCCAATAGAGGCGTGGTAAGCCCTGACTCATCTTCTCTCCCTGCTGGAGGAGACGCTGGCCCTGATGCATGGGACTCTTCCCCCCCACTACGCTCTGGTGGGGGAACTGGTCCTGATCTCCCGCTGCTGCTTTGGGAGTCCCCGCTGGCCCCTTGCTTCTGGTGCATCCCCCCTGGGACCCCCCTTGCAGTGGCCCTCGGCGCCCCCCTCTGGGAATCTTCTGATTCGCTGGAGAAGCTCATGGAATCTCTCGTGCCACTGTCATACTCCCCTACGCTGCCCTCAGATTCTTCCCCTTCGCTCTCCATGTCCTCTCTCCCCTGTGCCTCTGCTCCTGAGCCCCTGACATCCATCCCCCCCTCGAAGCCCCCCTCCCCCTCCCCCCTCCCCCTCTTCGGGTGTGGGTTCCGGGTGCTCCAGTGCTGTGGGGGTGAGTGTGGTATACAGTTCTTCCCCCCTGGTGTGTAGCCGGCCAGCTGGATCCGGCCAGTCTGTAATGGGCTCGTCAACGTCGATCTCCTCTGCTCCCATCTCTCTGCAGCTGTGCTCGAACCCAGGACCCTCCCCCAACACGTCCATGTCCCTCTCTTCCCCTGTTGCCTCGGGTGACGCTGCGTGTAAGGGCCCCCTCAGCGGTTCTCTGCTCCACCCCACCTCCGGTTGATTGTCCCACCAATAAGAGCAGTCTATGGCAAACCCCGAGAGTGATCCCTCTGGGGAGGTTGTTTCTGGCGCCGTTTCCTTAGCTGATGAGAACCCCTGGAACGTGCTGGCTGAAAGTGTGGGTGTGAAAAGATAGTCGTCGAAATAATCTGCCGGCATTGGTCTGTGTGGGAAGAGTGCATGGAACTCGTCTTTGAGGTAGTGCTCCTCCACGGCATAGTCCGGTACCCACCTGTTGGCGCTGGCCATGGTACCTTCCCTGGCGAGGAGATATTCAACCCCCTCTTCCCCCCATCTCGAGTCTAAAATCTCCGTGACCTCATTGAGTGGCGCCGCCCTCGGTGACCCCCCCTTGTTGGCGCTTTGCTGAGTGGGTCTGGTGCGTTCCCTGGCGCCTGAAACCTGTGGGGTTCCTTGTAGGGTGTGAGCACTGATCTATGAAAGACCGGGTGCATTCTGGAGCCCTCCGGGAGTGTCAACCGGAAAGCCACTGGATTGATTTGTGCCTTGACCCGGTAAGGCCCTAGCTGCTTGTGTCTGAGCTTCTTCTTAGCTAACGTTCTGGCCGGCACTGCCTGGGCTGCTAACCAGACCCAGTCCCCCACCTGGATGTCTTCCCCGACTCTCCTGTGCCTGTCTGCCTGTGTTTTGTAGGCGTGTTTTGCTAGCTCCAAGTGCCTTCAGAGTTGCTCGTGGACCTCCTGTAACTCCGCTGCCCAGGCCTCTGCTCCCCGTGGCTCCCCCTCCCCCTTTGTCTCTAACCCCGGGAAGGTTCTGGGATGCTGCCCATTGTTGGCGAAGAACGGTGTCACCCCCGTAGACACGTGCTTCGTGTTGTTGTAGGCAAACTCGGCCAGCGGTAGGTAGTCCACCCAGGTCGAGGGCTGTTGATTCGCGTAGCATCGCAGGTACTGCTGCATGATGGCATTGACCCTCTCCGCTTGTCCGTTGGTCTGCGGGTGTCGTGCCGACGCTAAGTTGATCTTGACGTTCAGGATGCCCAGCAGCTTCTGCCAGAAGCTCGAGATGAATTGGCGACCCCGGTCGGACAGGATGGACCGCGGTAAGCCGTGAACCTTGAACACGTGGTCTATGAACAGCTTGGCGGTCTGTTCCGCCGTGGCCACCTTCGCGCAAGGAATGAAGTGTGCCATCTTGGAGAACAGGTCTACGACCACGAGTACCGCTGTCTTGCCTCGCGAACTGGGCAGATCTGTGACAAAGTCCAGGGCCACTTTCTCCCACGGTTCGAGCGGCGTCTGGAGCGGTTCCAGCAGTCCCGCTGGCGGCCTGTGTACTGGTTTGGCCCTTTGGCATGTGTCACACCTAGTATCGTAATCCGCGACTTCTCCCCTCATCTTGGGCCACCAAAAGTCTCTGGCTACTAATTCCGCCGTCTTCTCCTTGCCGAAGTGCCCGGCGCTGGGCGCGTCGTGTAACTGCTGCAGTACTTTTGCGCGGAGGTCATCTCCCGGCACGTAGAGGGCCCCTTTGCGGATGAGCAGTCCGTCTCGTATATATTTTTCCGAGGGCTTTCCCTGAAGAGTGACACTGCCTTTTTATAATGTAAATTACTATTTAATACTTTTAAGATTTGCTTTTTAGATCATTCTGTATACTGATATATATTTTTTTACTATATCTATTGTTCTTTTGGTATTTTTTGATGCAGGGTGCTTCAGAAACATTTATTGGGAAGTGGCTTATAAATCCTTGATAAGATAAGATGATAAGATAGGATAAGATAGGATAAAATCCTACTCCTGGCATGTCCTTTGGCTGCGATGGCTAAGGCCCTACCAATTTTTCAGGGTGACAGGCTTGCCAGATGCGAGAACGAAAAAGGACAGAGAAATAAAGAATAGGAAACTTTACATATGAGTGTGGAACGGGGGAGGGGACAGCAAAGACCATCAGTGTTATCACTCTCCCTGCCCAAGGCAGCAGATTCAGCCATAGATTACAGGACAAAAGTAGTCTCGTGATGGGGAAAAACACTCCTGCGAATAACCCTTAATCTCCTCATTTCCTGCTTCTTATGCCAATGGCATTTCACTTATTTGGTGCTGTTACTTGCATTCCACTCTCTAATTCTCAGTGGAAGACATGTCATCCACACTTGCTAAGTCAGCTGTCACTCATGTGTGGCACTTCAACTTTATATATATTATACCAGATGTCAGTTCAGCTGTCCCTGCTGCCTCGAGATGTCGTGGAAATCCAGCACACCATTTACCATCACATCTCGATTTGTTAGACCTGTCTCTTGCCCTACAGGTTGACTTTTCAAAGTCGGCAAAGGTATTCCTATGCCTATGTTCAGTCCCTTTTCCATTATATGTATATAATCACATTCTCCCTCATATGCTGGTCTCCTCCTCTAAAGCAGTATGCCTCCTGGGTGTGCGCAACAGACAGCCAGGGTCGGGCAGCTGCAGTTTTTCTTTGCTCTGTGGTTAACAGGGCGCACCTCGGCCCGACCAGCATGTTAGCTAGGAGAGGAAAGTAAGGTGTCTGGCCTCCCTCAAGTCTTTCCTTCCTGCCACCTCCCTTGCTTTCTTCCCACTTTCTCTCTGCCCCTCCCCTCTCAAGAGCTTTTCTCTGCTGAAAATAGGGATGTCTTATACACAGTCATACCTTGGAAGTCAGAAGGTTCCGGAAGTCCGTTCAACTTCCAAAATGTCCAGAAAGCAAAGCGTGGCTTCCGATTGGCTGCAGGAAGCTCCTGCAGCCAATCGGAAGCCACAGAAACCCCGTTGGACATTTGGCTTCCAAAAATAGTTCGCAAACCAGAACAGTCACTTCCGGGTTTGCGGTGTTTGGGAGCCAAAACGTTCGAGAACTAAGCTGTTCGAAAACCAAGGAACAACTGTAATACTAATAATAATAATTCTAGTATTTATACCCCTACCCCTTTGACTGGGTTGACCAAGCTACTCTGGGCTGCTTCCAACACATGTAAAAACATGATAAAATATTAAACATTAAAAAAACTTCCCTATAAAGGGCTGCCTTTAGATGGCTGGGGGTGTGTGTGTCAGATAACTACATAGCTTCAAACATTTCTCTAATGAAAATAGGATGTCCTATCATACCCTTCAACATTTCTCTGATGCAGGTGGCGCTGTGGTCTAAACCACAGAGCCTAGGGCTTGTTGATTGGAAGGTTGGCAGTTTGAATCCCCACAATGGGGTGAGCTCCTGTTGTTCAGTCCCAACTCCTGCCCACCTAGCAGTTTGAAAGCACGTCAAAGTGCAAGTAGATAAATAGGTACCACTCCGGCGGGAAGGTAAACTATGTTTCCGTGCACTGCTCTGGTTCGCCAGAAGCGGCTTAGTCATGCTGGCCACATGACCCGGAAGCTGTATAACCAGCTCCCTCAGCCAGTAAAGTGAGATGAGCGCCGCAACCCCAGTTGTTTGCGACTGGACCTAAGGTCAGGGGTCCCTTTACCTTCACTGTGTATAAGACACCTTTCTATGATGAGGGATATCCTAAGGAAAAGTAGGACATTCCTGGATCAAATCATCAAACCGAGACAGCTTCTGTAAATCCAGGACTGTCCCTGGAAAATAGGGACACTTGGAAGGTCTGGTGTAGCTTCTGGTGAAGGTTGCTTTTGTAGGATCTGTTGGCTTCTATTTCCCTCACTGAGCAGCAAATGCAGTCACGGGACATTGTTTTGCCTTCCACAGTCAGAGTTACTGTTGGGTTCCCACGGGAATGGGAGACTGGATGTGACGTTCACTGGTTTCCTGTTTTTCACTGTTCTCTCGGTGTTCTTTGTTTCCGAGAGGCGTTGCTTCTCTGCTCTCGCAGAGGCAAGATGCATGTTTGTATTCTCTCAGCATAGAAGTATAAATAAAGTTAAGAATGTGGCACATACTGCTTATCCTTCTGCTGTGTGTGACGACGCTCTGCTTGGGCTCAAGATAAGACGAGCCTGTATCAGCTTCAGCTTCAGATGGGCCGAAGCTGGTCAAAATCTCATAGGATCCTCCTTATCCTTCTCATCCAACAAACAGCAGGAGAGGGCAGGTTACTCCAGGCACTGTTACTAGTCATGCATGTGCTTACCCGCTGAGCAGGTGAGAGGGTGTGCCCCCTAAGTATTAGATGAAGAGGCCCAATTCTCTCTCTTTTTTTTAAATAATCTTTATTACTTTTCAAACTTAAGGCAGACAAGAAAAAAGAACAAAAGAAAAAACAATACAATAAACAATACAAAACACAACCTTAACACTAAATTAAACAAAACAAAACAACAACAATTTAAAAAACATATAGCATACCATTTCATTAGTCTATCTTTCTCATTACTGCCCAGAGAGGGAGGACAGGCAGTGATGACTCCTTAGGGATGAGGCAGAAGCTTGATTCAGGTCTCCTTTGAAGCCCGATTTATCAAATCCGTACTTTCCAAAACAATATGCAAACCGCTACCCTTTGAAATCCACACTATGCAGTTCACCAACCAAACATTTACCAAAAATGGATATACAGTGGTACCTCAGGTTACATATGCTTCAGGTTACAGACTCCGCTAACCCAGAAATATTACCTCGGGGTAAGAACTTTGCTTCAGGATGAGAACAGAAATTGTGCTTCGGCAGCTCGGCAGCAGCAGGAGGCCCCATTAGCTAAAGTGGTGCTTCAGGTTAAGAACAGTTTCAGGTTAAGAACGGACCTCCGGAATGAATTAAGTACTTAACCTGAGGTACCACTGTATTAGGGGGAAATGTGCATAAAAATGAACATACTGGTGAAAATATATATACCGCCCTTCATCCGAAGATTTCAGGGCTGTTCACCATATAAAAATACAGGATATAAGAACAAAATAAATAATTAAAATGAAAACAAACAAACAAAAAACCTCTCCCCCACAAAAACATTTAAAAGGCCATAGAATCAGCCAAAGGCCTGGTTGAAGTGGAATGTTTTCACCTGGCACCTAAAGATGTATAATGAAGGTGCCAGGTGGACTTCCTGGTGTAGATCTTCCCTAATGGCGAGCAGGACACCATTTTGTGATTTGCCTCAGGTGCCAGTATGTCTTGGGCCTGTCCTGGCTGTAGAGCACATGCTTTTCATGCAAAAGTCCCAAGTAGAGCTGAGAAAGACTTTGGCTGAAACCCTGGACAGCACCTGCTGGCCTGTATTGACAACGAGATGGACCAACTGTCTGCCATGGCATAAGGCTGCTTCCCATGTACCAATGCCTTAACCATTTTTAAAGAGACCCGGTGGTTAGAGGGGACTGGGAGAACAGGGTTCAAATGCCCAATCAGATGCGAAGCTCACCGGGTGACCCTGAGCCAGCCACTGCTCTCTCAACCTAGCCTATCTCCCAGGTTTGTTGTGAGGACAAAATGAGGAGAGTAACAAACAAGTTCCTTGGAGGAAATGCAGGCTATGGTTATTATTAAGAACAATATTTTTTAATTGATGGAGGCAAGGAGGAGAAGGAGAAGAGGCCTTTTAAACCAGGCTTTGGCTGATCTGATTTACATCCCATGCCCTTTTAAAATGTGTTTTCTCGGGGGGGGGGGGCTATTGGGATGTTGTTTTTATTTTCATTATGTATTTTGTGGTTTTATATCTTGATTTTATTCTGTGAACCACCCTGAGACCCCCGGGTATAGGGTGGTATATAAATTCTAATAATAATAATAGGAGGAGGAGGAGGAGAAATTATATTTTAATGGTGGATGTTTTATTGTGTTTTTAATATTTTGTTGGGAACTGCTCAGAGTGGCTTGGGCAAACCAGTTAGATGGGTGGCTAATAATAATAATAATAATAATAATAATAATAATAATAATAATAGATTTGGGATGGAGGTTACTGAATGACACTAGAGCTATTTTTAAATCTAGATAAAGTGGGTTGCAGCCAAAGTTAGTTCTACTCAAAGTAGATCCCCTGAAACTGATGACCATGACTCGCTTGGGCCCGTTAATTTCAATGGGGCCACTCTGAGTCAAATGCACTTGAATACATTCTTTTAAAGTTTAGACCGTTTTTACAGAGGTCCCGTTATTTTCAGGAAGGATTCGCCACAGTGTCATGCCTCAAATATGGTGTTGAAGGATTCTTCCGAAAGAAAAGGTTATTGAGAATATAGTCTCCCTTACTCACATACCTGTGAGGTGCTGAAAATTCTTTTGAAGCAGATCTTGTTGAAAGCAACTGCATGTGGTTCCAGTTTACGCCAACTTGTGCTTTGCTAAATATATTTAGAGACACAAGCTGCTGGCCTGCTGTGTGACTACAATTGCATCCATGTGTGGGACAGAGCAACAAAATGAAGACATACGATCTTCTTTATATGGCCTTTCCTCAGCTATTCAACGTCCAATGGGGGGTGGGGACTAATCACACCCTTGCTGGCCTGAGGGGAGGAGAACTGAATCATCACTCATTTTGGGGTGAAAGAACAAATATTTATACAGTGGTACCTCGGGTTAAGTACTTAATTCATTCCGGAGGTCCGTACTTAACCTGAAACTGTTCTTAACCTGAAGCACCACTTTAGCTAATGGGGCCTCCCGCTGCCACCACACCGCCGGAGCACGATTTCTGTTCTCATCCTGAAGCAAAGTTCTTAACCCGAGGTAATATTTCTGGGTTAGCGGAGTCTGTAACCTGAAGTGTCTGTAACCTGAAGCGTATGTAACTCGAGGTACCACTGTATGGGCCTTTGGGTCAGAAATGTTTGTTGGGTTCCATGCCCACCCAACAGCAATGTTTTCTTAATACACATTTCTTGACCATGCAAGCAAATTCCATCTGCATATCCATATTTGTCTTAAGCAGGAGTGGAGAAACAAGTTTGGCTTGAGGGTCCCATTCACTCTTCAGCAAAGCTCTGAGGGCCACAGCCCAGTGGTGGCTGTGGTAAAGATTCTCATGTGCACAGGTAGAAAACACAAACCAACAGGTAGGCAGTCAATTCATGCAGATCTGCTAAAGAGGGCAGTAGTATCCTCCTGTCTCTGCCCACCAGATGATTGACTGGGGAGGAGTCATGCGTTCTGCTAACCTCAGTGCTGGTTACTTTTCTCAGTCCCCCCCCCTTTTTTGCTGCTGTTCTCCAAATTTGGGGAGAGAAGGTTATCTAGGAGAAAGGGAAAAATGCTTGTGGGAGTCGATCGGCAGGGTCAGGCCCCCAAAGCAGGAGTAGCTACCCCTGATATTAAGAACTGGTATAATTGTCATAGTCAGGACTATAAAGTATGAAGGACCATATTTAGACTTCTTGTGTCTTCTCAGTGGACGCCTTAATATGCTCCCACACAAACTGGGATTTCTACAGTGGTCAGGAAATACTTTTGTGCGTTAAGGCTCTAAGTAGTCCTTCAGTATACCTGAAGGAACATCTCCAGCTCCATCGTTCAGCCCAGACACTGAGGTCCAGCTCCGAGGGCCTTCTGGCAGCTCCCTTTCTATGAGAAGTGAAGTTACAGGGAACCAGGCAGAGGGCCTTCTCAGTAGTTGTGCCCGCCCTGTGGAACGCCCTCCCATCAGATGTCAAGGAAATAAACAACTATCTGACTTTTAGAAGGTTGTCCCGTATAGGAAAGTTTTTAATGTTTGATGTTTTATTGTGTTTTTAATATTCTGTTGGGAGCTGCCCAGAGTGGCTGGGGAAACCCAGTCAGATAGACGGCATATTATTATTATTCCAGGATAATCAAAGTGATGGCCTTCAGCCCCATCCAGCACGGCCAATCTAGGATGATGGGAGTTGTAGTCCAGCAAGATCTGGAGGGCTATCCTTTGGCTATCCTTTTCTAATGGTTTAAGGTACTCAGTGCATGGCTGAAATGGGCCCCCTGCCTCTCCTTTATGAGGATCACTGCGCTGTTATTAAAAAATGGAGGACAGAATCCTTAAAAGTATACAGTGGTACCTCGGGTTAAGTACTTAATTCGTTCCGGAGGTCTGTTCTTAACCTGAAACTGTTCCTAAGCTGAAGCACCACTTTAGCTAATGGGGCCTCCTGTTGTTGCTGCGCCGCCGGAGCCCGATTTCTGTTCTCATCCTGAAGCAAAGTTCTTAACCCAAGGTACTATTTCTGGGTTAGCGGAGTCTGTAACCTGAAGCGTCTGTAACCTGAGGTACCACTGTATATCATTTCCTTTCACCTTCCTTTCTCCTGCCCAGCACCCTCTAAGTGTTTTGGACTACAACTCCTATCATCTCTGACCATTGGCCATGCTGCCTTAGGTTTATGTGGATTGTAGTCCAAATATCTGGAGGACACCAGGTTGGAGAAGGTTGCTATAGACAGGAACCAGGAGACTGGTGAAGCAGAGTGTGGCCTAGCTGTTAAGCACAACCCATTATTACACATTCAAAGTCCCAGGAGAGTCCTGGGGAGTGACAAAGAAGATAGCTGCACTAGCTCCTCCCATGAGCCTCAGCTGCCTTTGTGAACCCTGTTGAGTGACAGCGGTTCATGCATAATAGCTTTCCCAGCCTCTCCCAGATGTGCATCTGGCAAATTAATGGGACCGGACTGAGCGTGAGCTCAACAGAACAGATAGACGGCTGGAGAGATAAGATATACGAGACGAGATTGAGGAATCTACATTTATATAGTCTAGACTAGGGAAGATTCATTGAGGACATGGTAAAAGCCTATAAATACTTTCCAAGAAACTGCATAAATGCAGGGAAAAGTTATTCACAGCTTCGGGAGATGGAAAGACATGGTGCAGTGAATTGAAGATAAGAAAGATAATGTTTAGGCTAGATATTTGGGCCTGCTCATAAGGAAATGGGCAGTGGAAAAAAATGTTATCGGGGAGATGGTAGGATTGTCATAACAACTACTCATATACTAAGGAAAATGTAGAAGGGAAGAGGATAATGTTCAGTAAATGATCCTGAGGGGGTGGAAATGGTGAGAGAAAGGGTAGGTTTACTGATGTTCAGATAGCAAGAAGCCTATTCTCTGTCTGGTGGAGAGGCTACCAAACTAGAGCTTTAATGATTTGGGGCCTTTAAATATAAATGACAGAACAGGGGTTGCATAAAACTCAACAGTTTGTACAGCAGGCTCAGGCCTTCCTCGGCTCCCAGACCCATTTGTGTGACTTTGAGGCATTTCAGCCAATTACCAGCTTCTAAGAAATGGTGGACTAATGTCCCAAATAAGGGAATATCTCTAAATTATAAACCATTGCTACAGAAGCACTAGCCTAGCGGCTTGCCTTGCAGGTACTTATGAGAAAGAATCATATCTATATATGAAAGTTTTGTAGCTTCATTCATGTGTGTGTAATGGAAATGCCTGCGACATGGCATAAATAGCAGGATTCAGGAACCAGGAAGCAGTGGGTTCAGAGTAGATATGCAAAATGTGGATGGATCCTCTCATCAAGTAAAGGTTCATGTAGTGAGCTGCAACACCCGTCAATTTATGCAACAACTTGGTATTCCCTTTCATTTATTGCTGTAACAACAAATGTGCTCCTGAGCGGTGGGCACTTTGAGGAATGGCTCAAGATAGAAGGAGCAAATTTCATGGTCTCCATGTATTTCTGCTGATTTAAATAGAAGAACTGAAAGATGCTCTCTGCGTCTCTGATTTTGCTAGGCAGTTAGCCCAGTGAGCTGTTGACAGCACCCTCCTGACAGCAGGAGAACATGTTGTGGACTATGTAAGATAAAGCAGTGGACCAGAAGTAGCCCTGGGTGTGCAGATTGCACACTTCTCAACAAGAAAGAAGACAACAAGAACTTTTCTCTTGGAGACTATGCAAACTGACTGAGGAATGTGCATATTGCCCAGAGAACGTACAAATGTCGTTGAGATGTGTACATTTCCAAAGGCCTCTTGGGAATTATGTATATTGGGTGGGAAATGTGCACAATTCCCTCTTCGTGGAAGGATTATGTGCACATTCTCCGTGGGGCCTGGTGAATGTGCACAATGACCAGTTGTTATGCACATTAACTGCTCAACTTACATTCCCATCAAAACACACACACAAACGTCAACTTTTTATGTGGATAAGACTAGCCCATGAAAATACATTAGATAGGACTACAATGCCTTAAAAATGAGGATTACTTGAGGCAAAATCAATGAGAAGTGCTTTAGAACATAAGCAGCAGCTCCAGTCGCGGAGAAACGTTTCATTATGCTTTACACACAGTTTTACCAGATTGCTTCTTTTAATTAGAAAAGAATTCTAGCTTCTGTTCCTTGGTTTAGCATGTGTAATAAAATGAAGTTTATTTAATTTTCTAAAATAAGTAAAGCAGAGTAAAGTTAATTAAAAGTTAATTACAGTATAATTAATCACTCACACTCGGAATGCTAGGGTTACTCTGATGATTATTGATTTCGTCCTTATTGCATTTTTATATACTTTCCAATGTGGGGTTCCCTGGCAATTAAAGTGGGGATTTCTCTTATGATTCATAAGAGCATAATATTTTTCTTATGATCAATAGTATTGTTTTATTATGGCCACAGCTTACTTCCAAATGATGCTCACACAATACCAAAACATTATTATTATTATTTGTCCCTTTTTAGTACTTGGACATTGTGGTCCCTTGACTGTCTTTTAAAACTTCGCAGAATGTACTTTGTTCCTTTGAATTTGTGAGGAATTGTTTTCTTTCCCATGTGTAGTTAACCTTGGACAAACAACTCAGCATTGGGTGCTTGCAACCCAACCTTTACCCAACCTTTACCAGCCTAACAAAGGACACTGAACCTCTCTTGTTGAACATGCGCTTTTAAACACAAGGCTCTGTACATATTGGAATTAGAATGCGTTTACTGCTCATTAATTCATCATTAAAAAGATGTTAGCTAATCACTCTCTATAAGACTCTGGTTTAATGCTCTCTCTGGCATGAAGCACCCTGAATCTGGCACCCAGCCATTTGAAACCTGTTGGGAAAGGGACAATTCATGTTTCTACAGGACAGATCTTTTGAAATTTGGTTTTCGAACACACCTCGGAAGTCGAACACGCCACACGGCTTCCGCTGAGTGCAAGATCCTGAGGCCTAGCTGTCGGCTGTTGAGTTTTTGGTTTTCAAACATTTCAGAACTTGAACGATCTTCTGGAACGGGTTACGTTCGAAAACTGAGGTACCACTGTAATCCTGTTTCCGTAAAAGACAAGTGATTTATTTTTAAGTTCCACATGTGGCTCTTGTGACAGAGAATATGATCAGTTTTCTTGGCATTAAATATTGTTTACCTGTTTAAATAGGTTTTAAAACAACAACAACAACAACTTCCAGAAGTGGGGCGGGCAGATTGCAGCATAACTATTATGTTGAATCCACACTGCTCCAAAGTTTGCCATATGTATAGTTCTCAGCACAAAAAAGAGCAAATATATATTTTTGAGTGGGAACTTTTTTTTGGGGGGGGGGGAAATACTTTTTCTGAACCAGATTTAAGTGACCTGGTCTGCTAGTGTAAATCAGCACAATGACCCCTGCTTCTCCTCCCCAGGCATCCTCTGTACCTCCCCCAAATCTGCTCTGGAACACTGGGAGACCCCCAGAACAGGAGGAGGGGGAGGTAAGCAGCAATACTTGTACTTATGAAATCATCTCCTTAGCACTAGGTCGAATTCCACCTATAATGTGAGTACTGAGATAAAATGCGCTTTTCAATACAATGGTACCTCTGGTTACGAACTTAATTTGTTCCGGAGGTCTGTTCTTAACCTGAAACTGTTCTTAACCTGAGGTACCACTTTAGCTAACCACTTTAGCCTCTCACTGGCACCACGCCGCCGCTGTGTGATTTCTGTTCTCATCCTGAGGTAAAGTTCTTAACCCAAGGTACTACGTCTGGGTTAGCGGAGTCTGTAACCCGAAGTGTTTGTAACTCGAGGTGTTTGTAATTCGAGGTATGTGGTTGGTGATTACTGTAGCTATGTAAATACGAATTTAGGGTGTGTGCGCATTTTTCACAAAAAGTATAGATTAATGTGGAAATGGATTGTGAATGAACAAAGGCAATAGACTGATCCCTACAAGTATTCCCAGCACCATCCCTCCAGCATCTTCAGGAAAAGCTGGGAATAAGATGGGAAGAGGCGTGGTGTCATGTTCAAATTCATGAGGACTCTATGCTGGCCTGGACTGCAAAGACCCTTTATTTTAACTTCCTAAGTAATCACTGCTGATCTATGGAGGTCACATAGCAAACCATCTATTTTATTGTTGTTATTACGGCTGCAACAACAACAAAAAAGTCTAATTAATTTTTTTCCCCTGCCCCTCTGGGAAAATAGAAAGTGAAGACAGGTTGGAAGCCATGATTCTGACAACCGCTGTTACAAAGGCGGAAAAATGGAAATGGGGAACCGTGCATCTCAAAGAAACTGTTTTGAGCTGAGCGAGTCTCTGTGGGGAGGTCGAGGTGTGTTGGCCATTATAATCCAGGCAGCACATTAGTCCTCGAGTTTTTGAATGACAAGATTCTGAGATCCGCAGCCCTTTGAGATCATCAGTCTTCAGAGAAACAAAGAACTTCTGCTGACTTTTATTCTCGGATGCTAACATTTGTGCTACCAAAATCCACACACAACACAAGCTGTGCTGCCCTGTTCAGTAATTTTGGTCATGAATGATGTCTCCGTTGCAGATCAGCGGGATACATACACCGAGGAGAACACCAGGCTTCTGAAAGCTAAGTAGGGAATTGTTGACTCGGTCTCTGCTGATGATCATCGCATTGCTCCAGGCTCCTAGTCTTTCCATTCGCTTTCTTTCCCACAACAGAGTTCATTTCATTTCTAACGTATCCAGAGGGCAGGTTTGTCCTCAAGGTTGACAGCCACACATATAATAAATAATACGCTTTCCGTTGCCATTTTTTTTAAAAAAAGAAATGTATTTAACGCAGCCATTAAATGTGCATTTCTGTTAACTTCACCAAGATTATAACACCAGATGTGTTAGAGGGAACTTTAGCATGACTCAATGCTTACAGTAACTTGGGCTGAATAATTTACTACTGTAAATAACAGCATAGCTTTGTGAAGGGAGTGCTTGCATTTTGGAAGTGAATGAATGAAAGTTTTCATGTGCAGTTTAGATCTAGTTGCGTTATCTATTTTATGTAAAATGGATCCCCTATGTGTGATTGTACACTGAGTCCCAGTAGTGGGGCAAGGGCAGGAGAGACAATTTTACAAATGGTAGAAAGTCTCTATTCTTGTTTACTGAGCTATATACTAAGTCAGGGTCAGTAGAAGCATCCAGCATCATTGGACAGGGGCCAGGGCTCCTGTGCCTCAGAAGGACCCAATAAAAGCCTGTCTTAAACCTACAGTGGTACCTCAGGTTAAGTACTTAATTCATTCCGGAGGTCTGTACTTAACCTGAAACTGTTCTTAACCTGAAGCACCACTTTAGATAATGGGGCCTCCTGCTGCTGCTGCGCCGCCGGAGCCTGATTTCTGTTCTCATCCTGAAGCAAAGTTCTTAACCTGAAGCACTATTTCTGGGTTAGCTGAGTCTGTAACCTGAAGCGTATGTAACCTGAAGCGCATGTAACCTGTACTTCTGTACTTCCATGTGCTGTACCACTGTACTTCCATGTGCTGGCACCTCAGCTACTGCTGAGATAGCTTGGAACTGCCACATCAATCAGGCATGGAGAAAACTCTTTTGAGTCAACGAGCCAGATCATTATCAACATCTGCCTCACAGGCCAAATTTGACAGGGGAGCACCACCGCTCACCTGTCAAAATCCCTTTCTCTTGGATGTAAAATTGGTAGCATGAGGATGCTCGCCAAAGCCTTTGCAAGTCTCCGCCCCCCCATCAAAAATTGGAGCAAGATTGGGGACTTAAAGGGAAGAGGGCAGACTGGCAAAGATTTGGGGAGGCAGAACATTGCCATTGATAGCGTTGTTCTCCACAAATTTTTCTAATTCTTTTTGAGCCATCCAAGTTGGTGGCCATCCTTGCATCATATGAGAATGAATTCCATAGTTCGACTAACTGCTGTGTCTGCCCTGATCTTCCAACACTCAGCTTCATCAAATGTCCATGAATGCTAGTGTTGTGAGGGAGAAAAACTTTTCTCACCCATGAAGCTTCTTTCTGCTTATCTTTCCTTCATCTGACACCATACCAGCTGACTGCCAATCATTTCGTTGAATTTACTGCACATGCCAAACACCCACCATAAAGTATCCTAATAGGTTGTATGGAAATTGACAACAGGACAGCGAAAATGGATTCTACGTGCCCTAATGGTGGCCAAGAGACTGATATTGATGAATTGGAAGAATAGAGATATGATTCCCCTTAATCAATGACTTGACAACATGACAGTTCTAGCAACATATGAACGGGCAGCTTATAGACACAGACTTTCTTTGGATAAATACAATGATATTTGCAATGAGTTTACACAGAATATATTAGGTTATTGATGATTATATGTGTATTAGGATAATAAGAATATACACATCTGTATATGAATGTATGGTAATGTAACAGTATTTTTCCTCATTCTCACTCACTTTCTCCCCTTTTTTCTCACTATCTTTTTCTCACTATCTTTTAATAAATGAAATTCAATAATAATAATATCGGGTTGGCGAGAGCTAAATGGTGAATCCCATTCCACATATACCGTAGACTCCTTCTTCAACATGGTGATGGGACGGTATCTTCCATGGCACCTGAAAGCAAACGACTCCTTTAGGGAATACAGGACAGGTCATGTGACACACACACCTGTGTCCTCCAACTCTTCAGCAGTATGCAACCCTTCCCTCCCCCTCAGCATACTTTACCTGAGGCAGTTGGCTCACACTACAAAATGGTGGTAGGGCTGGTCCTGGGTGTTAGTAAATATTTGGAGGTTAGGGGCCCATGGAGATCAAAGTGGGGAGAAGAAATAGGTGTGTGTGTGTATTTCAAACACTGATATGAAGAATGCCATCACAACAGCTTCACACTGCAGTACATCTTTGAAAGTTTCTTTTTAAATCTTTCATCTTGTGAAATACAGAAACTTTCATCTCTAAGATGCTATGGAAACCCTTTGTTGTTTTTGCCATAACAAAGGAACATGCCAACACCTTTGTAATTTGTGACTATGAGGTACAGAGAGTAATCTTTTCTATTTTTTGGAAAAAAAAATATTTATTTGATTTTTCAACTTAATTTTTTACAGAGATATATGAAACATAAATCATAAAAACAAGATTCCAATGAATTTCCTGGACTTCCATCCTCCCCTATGTGGGTTCTAGTATTAATCAGTTCCTCCCGCATCTTTTATGATAATCCAAACCCTTTACTTCTTCAATTATGTCCAGAATCGAGAGTAATCTTTTCTAAAAGAGGAGTGATGCAATGATAGTAGGAACCACCTATTCTGGGAGATCTTGCATGGAGGGAAGCAGTTCTCAGGAACACCAGGAGAGCATTAAATAAAGTATAAAGTTGGCTTGTTCCACACTTTTAAATAATTTTTCATAGTTTTCAGCAGCAGGGAACAAGACGCTCAGTTTGACATGCATGTGACTGCACATCTTATCATTACAACAGCCCTGAAAGGCAGGTTGTTTTGGCCCCACCACCAATGGTGTAGCCACCATACTATACTGGCACTGCAGTTGTTGGCTTAATTCAGGGGTGGCAAACCTGCAGGCTGTGGACTGGGCCCAGTGCATGGAAGCCACCACACCTCTGCTACAATTGAGTGCCATTTCTTAACTTGAAAAACCAGGCACTCTGCCAGTGGTGTGGCATCACTGCAAGAACATCTTTGGGACTCAGTGTCAGGGACTGACTAGATGAGGAAGAGTGAAGGCAACCAGTGGTCCAGGCAGGGGCAGAGGATGGGGCGTGCGGTGGGTGCGCCCCAGGTGTCACTACTGGGTGTGTGTGTGACAAAATGCCGGGTGGCACTCATCGCAGGGCCTGCAGTGTGCTAGAGCCACGCATCTCTCCTGGGAGAGATGCAGTGTGTGATGGCCTGGGATTCGGACTCAGATGCTGAACCTGAGGAATCCCAGCCTGCACAGGATTCCCCGCCTCCAGAACCAGCTGAGCTGGGGCTGGGGCATGAGCCTGAAGGGTTCTCACCTGTGCTGGATCCTCAGGTGCAGGCACCAGCTGAGTCTGCTCTGGCTCCTGAGGTGACGGAGGGCCCATTGCCTGCAGGTGCTCCACTCTCAGCCCCGTCAGAGGAAGCTGAGGTTGCCTCTGGGTCCGGTAATCCTCCAGCCTCTCCTAAGCTGCAGAGGCTCAGGGCAGAGAGGCGGAGGGAACTAAGTTCCCGCAGGAGGAGTGCTAGCCTCCAGGCCAGGAGAGGTGAGTCACCAGAGGACCGGGGCCGCCCTATGCCTCGGGGCAGATAAAAACTGGCTAGTCCCAGTCCCAAGTTGTGGGAGCAACATTGTTGGTTGCTAGTTCCTGCCTGAACCCTGCCCTGCTTTCCTGCCTGAGCTTCTGATCCGCCCTGGCTCCCTGCTTGCATGCCTGTTCCTGACTTCACCCGACTCCCTGTCCTGCACCCAGCTTCAGCTAGTACAGACTGCCTCCACGTTGCACCTTTGACCACGGACTGGACTTGGACCTCGCCTCTTGGGTAACCCACGGGACCAGCACACAGTGGCTTGGGCTCGCACAGGCTCCGCACTGTCCAAACGGTCTGCCGACTGCCTCCCCTCAGCTGTAGGGCAGCTGAGTGGGAGCAGGCAGGCAGACTCCAAAGTCCCCACGGTGTGCCTCACCCCTATGGGCAGCTTGCCCCACCCTCGCCCCACCCCATGGGTGGCTTGCCTGAGTGGCTTCCTCCGTCGCTGGGTCCAGGAGGCAGCTGAGGGGGAAGGGGACTTTGAACCAGGTTTAGATTGGTGGGATAGAGAGGAATCATCAGAGCATGAAGGGAGAGGCTTGAGGTTGCCACAGATGCTGATAGAGAAGGAGCTGTGTCTGTAGTGGTTAAGGGCGGTAGACTTGTAATCTGGTGAACCGGGTTCGCTTCCCCGCTCCTCCACATGCAGCTACTGGGTGACCTTCGGTTAGTCACACTTCTTTGAAGTCTCTCAGACTCACTCACCTCACAGAGTGTTTGTTGTGGTGGAGGAAGGGAAAGCAGATTGTTAGCCACTTTGAGACTCCTTCGGGTAGTGATAAAGCGGGATATCAAATCCAAACTCCTCTTCTCTGCAATACAGTGCCGACTCAACTCCTCCCCCTCCCCCCATTCTCAGCACAGGAACAAAAAGTCCAGAAAAGGCTGGAACAGTTAGGGAAAGCTGAATCACAGCAAACAAATAATAATGCACAGAGCGAGGTATAAATAGGGGATGGAAGGGGCAGGAACTTTAGCTTCTTCTACTGACGTGCTTATCTGATGGATGTGCCGGGTGCTGACTCCTTGATTACTGAGCAATAAAGTTAATGACTGCAAGCAATGTGCCTGGTCTGCTTACAGTGTCGGACAACAGACAAAGGGGCTTTTCTGGTAGCCTGACACTCAGGAAACAGGAAGGCACACTCATACCTGTTTCTTGAGCTCTAGGGTCAGGGCCAGATTTAGGTTTGACAGGGCCCTCAGCTACTGAAGGTAATGGGGCCCTTTATATGTCCAGCTGTCCTTTGTCAACAACAAATTGTCGCTGTTTTTTGTGTTGAATATATGCTATATGGTAATTTATGGGCCTAATAGGTCCATACACAACACAAAACACTGTTGCTGTAGGTAGGTAGGTTTTCTTTGTTTTTTATCCTGTATTTTGGAAATGTACATCCAGTTTTTTTCTTTAGGTTTTTTGGGGTTCCCCAAGAGAGTGGGGCCCTAAGCTATAGCTTGTTTAGCTTATATGTAAATCTGGCACTGTCTAGGTTCTTCTTACAATGCCAGTCTGTCAGTGTGGGAGATGCACTTGTCTATGGTAAGCATACCTTCCAACATTTCTCTGATGAAAATAGGGATATCCTAATTAACAACAAGAACAACAACAACAATAATTATTATAATAATTATTCTTTGGTGATCACTCATAGCCAAGTAAGATTGTCTTCCATGAACATGGTCTTAACAGTGAGTCCATAAGTGACTGTGGAGGCTAATTCTGGATCTGTGCATCCTTCCACAGTGGGGACATAGGCTTCCGTGTGGGAGTTCATCACTGTGAGGATTTGCCAAATGTGCCATTCTCTTAGCTCTTTTCTCCCTTTCGTCCTGAGTTTGTGCTTCTTCAAAGCAAATAATAATAATAATAATAATAATAATAGCAATAAATAATTTTACTATTTATACCGCACCCATCTGACTGGGTTACCCCTGCCACTCTGAGCAGCTTCCAGCATATAGAAAAACATAATAAAGCACTCAACATTTAAAAGCTTCACTATACAGGGATACCTTCAGATGTCTTCTAAAGGTTACTTATCTCCTTGGCTCGAGGGTCACATAACTCCATAACCTTCAGCATTTCTCCATTGAAAATAAGGACATCCTATCATATCCTCCAACGTTTCTCAGATGAAAATAGGGATGTCCTAAGGAAAAGCGGGACATTCCAGGATCAAATAAGAAACTGGGACTGCTTCTGTAAATATCCAGGACTGTCCCTGGAGAAAAGGGACACTTGGAGGGTCTGTGTGTCAGTGTAGTGTAGTGGTTAAGAGCGGTAGACTTGTAATCTGGTGAACCGGGTTTGAGTCTCCGCTCCTCCACATCCGGCTGCTGGGTGACCTTGGGCTAGTCACACTTCTCTGAAGTCTCTCAGCCCCACTCACCTCACAGAGTGTTTGTTGTGGGGGAGGAAGGAAAGGGGAATGTTAGCCGCTCTGAGACTCCTTAGGGTAGTGATAAAGCGGGATATCAAATCCAAACACCTCCTCTTCTTCTTCTTCTAAGTGTGGGGCTTTCTTCCCCATAGCTGTGCTGAGCTCGTAGAATATTTCCTTCCTCCTAGGCCAGCATTAGTGAGCAAGAAAACACTCTGCTTTTCCACCCCACAGCAGTACTGTGGTAGAAAGAGAGATTTATTGAATCATAATGAGGTAACGTGGGGGTACTTTTAAACTCTAATTCTGCAGAAGAAGAGCAGGGAGTGAAAGAAAAAAGTTTACACCCCCCCAACCCCCCCCCCAAACTATGCCTAGTGGTGGTATTTAGGAAGTTCATTTTCCATATACCTGGAAGCTTTACAAGTCTGCCAGCCCGCCAAACTTATGAATGATAGATAGTTTTAATGATGGTCAAGACGGTTTATTAAAGAGTCGTAAGCTTCATTATTGTCATTGTGCAGGAAAGGATAATTTCCCTAAGAGGAACAGTGACATCTACACAATAAAGTCCCTGTCCCTGTCATGACAGCTCAGGAGCAAGCCATCGTTACCACCTATGTCACACAGCAGGTGTGCCTGCCATGCGGGTGACAGCCGCTGACTCCTCTGATCAACACATAATTATCTCTGAATAAAAATGCATGTGGAAGTTGGCTGGACATAATAGATCGAGGACCCAGGGCAATAAAAAAATTAATAAATAAATATATATTTTAATTTAGTGATATATATATATAACCACCCACCAGATATTTGGAGCGTCACACAGCACCACCTGGGGGGAAGGAGAGGGTTAAGGAGAATGGCAGCAGGAAGCAAGCAGCCTTGGGAAACCTGCTGTAACTGGGTTTCCATGAGGTTATCGTTCTTTCCCTCCCCCCCTCTTCCTTTTTTGGGTAGAAGAGGTCACTTGGTTAATAGCAGGATGCCCCCTGACGGGAAAAGGTCCTTCAGATCAGCGATCTTCTCCCTTGATCTTGCCATATATCTCTCTTACAGCATCTGTATGGCTTCCATTTGCAGAGTCTCTCTCTCTCTCTCTCTCTCTCTCTCTCTCTCTCTCTCTCTCTCTCTTTTCCCACCACTCCCCCTCCCCCACCAGCAGATAATAAATATCATATCACAAAGATGGCAGTGCTCCTTCATGGAACAGTGACTGTTTATTAGAGGCAAAAAAGTTTAAGAGAAATGCTAACAATGTTCATTAATGGCCTGCAACCAGGTTTAATGAGGCATGTCAATATGCGGACTGGGCAACATCAGTGGCATAATAGTGGTGGTAAATGGGAGTAATTGTATCCAATTGTACGGCGCGGCTTCCAGGAATGAGCCCGAACTGCCAACTGACAATGACAGAGCAATTATGGGAAGGCAAGCGAGCTGTGTCAAATTAGCACTTGGTGAGAACTCATTTTTCAGAGATGGGCTTGCTCTACAACACCACAAGTGATGGCTACTTTATTGTGAGTGATAGGAAGACCAGCACTTAGACTGATGTTCTGATTTGTCAATAGCTGTATTTGAAAGCTTAGTGTCACAAATATATAGAGATATTCAAGCGGGAGGCGCACTGCTCATGATCCGAGGGATAAGGATGTTGCGGAGAAGGTCATCTTTCAGTGTGAGCTGTCAAAGGGAGCTCACACACTATGAGAGGGGGAACATTCAGCCGACTTAAGTAATTACCTTTGACTGAGATTTGAAGATGTCTTCTTTTGTTGGCCTACACTGACTGCATAATTTATAATTTACCACAATCAGCAAACGGCTAGCAATCGTAACTAAGAACATCCTTATTTCATGCCTTGCCACTGCACTTTGTTTTAGCTCTCGCTTATTTGCTGCTGCAGAACGGAAAACTGCCCCTGTTTTAAAAAATGCAAGTCTTCTGTCAAATAAATAAATAAAAAGTAAGCAACAATATTAAATTCAGCAAACCATTTTACTTATTCTGTAGTATAATGCGTGGGCCAAGTTGTCCTATAAATTGCTGCATATTATTCTTTTTTTGCTAAACTCCCTAGTTAAAGATAATTTATTTTTGTCTTTCCAGTTCAGTATTGCTTGGTATCCTTTTTCTGGTGGCCTCTCCCTGCATCAATGTTTGAAAAGTTATTTCTGAGCCCTGAATGATCTTAAAAATAAAAATAATAGATGGCCAATTATGCTCTGGAATATTACGAGTATTACCAATGGTTACTGTAGTAGACAGTTTTAAATTTTTAGCTTACCTTTTTTTAAAAGTCACATTTAATGTAACTTCAGTTGATATCTTTGCTGCTGCTGTTGCGAGGGTCATCAAGAATGTCTCTTCAGACAGGGTGATTGCTTCATTGGGAGTGGCTGAATGATTAATGAATTGCAACAAAAAGAAAAATCGGGAATTTACATGCCTTCTGGCCAAAAACTGCTGCTTAATTCCAGGTGTATTGATTAGCTGTAGTGTTATTGACAAAAGGATTAATTTAAGTACTTTAAGTCAATGTTACTTCACTCGGAAACCCTACCTGCAGGCACAAGGAAATAGCTGTACAAAACTAGTCAATTAATATGATGTCAGTTGTATTGACATAAAAAGGTCTGTATATCCTCTTATTTTAAAGGCCATCCAGCTGTTTAGCACAGGACAGCCATATAATTACTAATTGTGGTCTTTCCACGATTGCTGACGGCACGGTTCCTCCAGATTGGAAGGATTCACCTCAAACGTCCTGAATTTTGTCGGCGTTTCAAATTTCATGGTTTGCTTCTTTTGAAACATGATAAGTATTTTCTTAAGTTTCAGAGTTCACCGGGCCGTTGAATTCTCCCCTCTTTCCTCCCTCTCCCCGGACCTTTTCTAACTGCACAATACTGCTTAATTCACAACACCCATAGCGCACTGGGGCCCTGTCATCTCTTCTATAGTGAATTTGCCACTTAATAATGGAATAGTGCATCAAAGTGCCACTTAGGTCTCAAATTGTATGTATGGCTGTCAAAGCGGTGTTTTAAAAAAAACACCACACACACACAAAGGCAAAGGGGGGTGGGGGAAAGCACCTTGATTTGTCTTTACTACTGGAATGTGAATTTGTCAGCTGGGTTTTGAAATCACAACAGCATTGCTTGTATCCCCAGCGAGATGTCGAAAACTTGACAGGTACATATTTTTTCAACTACAAGGACTCTTATAATGAAAACTAAATACACAAATCTTTTTCCCCTTCTCTCTCTCTCTTTTTCCTCCCCCCCCCTTTCTCTTGACACACAGTTGTTGCCAATGGGATTTAATGTTCAGGTTCAAGTTGTCAAGTGAAATAACCAATAAGCAATCTAAGCAGCCGGTGTATAGATATTCAAAAGGGGGGGGGGTGCCTGGCTCCTTGTGATATAGTGGAAACATTTGAGTGTATAATTAACTAACTGAGGCACCGAGGGCACTTAATCTTCCCCGTAATGGCAAGTTCAGCCCAACACAGTGTATTTCCAGGGGACAAACTATGGCTTGGTTTATGCTCATCAAGGCCTTGGGGTAGCCATTGCTCTTCCTTATTCATCATTTTCTTCCATTCTGGCATGATTGCATTCATCATAGCTATGTTCCAGTAAGAATTTATAAAGTTTATAGTGAAGGGCTGTTTATAATCTCTGCATTTTTAAAACAACAACAACTGCATGCTTTTCTGTCTGTCAGTTCATGAAAATATCTGCAACAAAGATGGACCTCTGCTCCCCCAAGGGCTATTGATGAGGAGTGGCCTTCAACATATTTTTGAAGATTTTTGGAGATACAGCCTCTTCTCTCTATTAGGGAGAAATGTCTCCGTTGACTTGTGTAGGAGAAAGCATGATATGGTGGGAATAAACTTCCTGCAATAAATGCAGGAATAAATGTACCATTACGTTTCCGAGCACAATTCAAAGTGTTGGTGTTGACCTTTAAAGCCCTAAATGGCCTCGGCCCAGTATACCTGAAGGAGTGTCTCCACCCCCATCGTTCTGCCCGGACAATGAGGTCCACCTCCGACGGCCTTCTGGCAGTTCCCTCATTGCAAGAAGCAAAGCTACAGGGAACCAGGCAGAGGGCCTTCTCGATAGTGGCGCCCGCCCTGTGGAACACCCTCCAATCAGATGTCAAAGAGATAAACAACTACCTGACATTCAGAAGACATCTGAAGGCAGCCCTGTTCAGGGAAGTTTTTAATGTGTGACATTTTAGTGTATTTTTGGTCTTTGTTGGAAGCCGCGCAGAGTGGCTGGGGAAACCCAGCCAGATGGGCGGGGTACAAATAATAAATTATTATTATTATTATTATTATTATTATTATTATTATTATCATCATCATCATCATCATCATCATCAGTGAGAACAGCCTCCGATGCAATTCACATGGCTAAGCAAGTAGTACTTTTGTCAGAGAAGGAAAATCTCTGCTGGAGGTGTTCAGGGTACACACTTTATCCTAACCATGTTAGCTATTTGAAACATTTTACCCTGTCTCAGCTAGAAGTTTGCCCTCAATGGCTAATACACATGTTAGAGGGAAGATGCTTTGTGTTGTCAACTGGAAGCCTAGATAGCTCAAGGTTATATGGCTGGGTTAATAGGATGAGATACATGGTTAAACACTCAGTCTTCTAAGACAGAGTCATAAAGCAGCAGCATGAAATACGGCTGCAGGGGTGGTCAAACTGTGGCTCAGGAGTCACATCAGCTTGACTAGTTCAAATGCAGCTTCCAGGCAGTGTTCAGAAGAAGATATTTCAAGACAAGAGGGTTGCCCTTGTGTCTTTCTCCCTCAGCATTCCAGCCAAAGCATTTGTAATGCAGAGAAGACTTGCGGGGAAAGGGAGCCCCAGAGGCAGAGCCATTTCACAATAGAGTTGGAAGGAAGAAAATGCTAGCAAGTCTACCACAACAGTCAGTCTGAACAACCCATACTGTAATGTGCCACAGAAAGAGAGAAGGTGCAAGTCACAAACGTGGCACCCATGCGGCCACAGAGTCTTTCTCAGGTTCCCACACTGTCTCCTCTCACGTTTGAAATTAGCCTTGAAAGAAGTCTTCTGTTGTGGCCAACAAACTATATTATGGTTTGTGCAGTATGCAAATGTGCATTGGGCACAAAATAGTTGCTGATGGCTGGTGTGGGGTCTACTCTGTAAAGGCGCCAGGAGGACACATAGCTCACAACCTAATAAATAACAACAATGACAACAACTAGGGTGGCTGCTATTTATACATCACCCCCAAAAGCCCATGTGCCTACTCTGTCTACTGTGTATGTGCTAATAGTTGAGGGATAACTTCAATTCCCCTGCTCTCCTTTCTTATGGTCCTTTATTTATGAACCAGACTTGGACCAGACAGCCTTTGCTGACAGTCACGACTCAGCTACAGTAGTAAAGAAAAAGCATTTTATATGCGTTATAACACTGTGACACCAGGTGGTGATGTGGAGTCCTGTCTATCGCCAACGTGATTTCCCACAATAAAGTTTACAACGTGTTTTCCTGAAATGCTTTTTTGATGTGTCTAGATCCAGACTCTGAGTAGACAATATGGGCCAGACTCAGGAGAAAGCAGTACCTTAAAGCCTAGCAGTGGTTCAAAAATTAGCAGGCACCTTATATCTCAAGATCCCTAGTTTATTCAAAGTGTCACAATACAAAAGCACATATACACTGCATTAAGGAAATGTGTGTTTATTTATATAATAGTTTTTATTTCATTTTTCAAAAGCACAGTTTTCATAACATGGGAGAAATAATGGAATGATATTTCTGAAAGAACTGATGTTAGAGGCATGTTAATTTCAAAACAGGCTCATGCAGTAATAGTGAATATTGTTTAATATTGGTAGGGAGGTGTACATCATCCCCTAGAGACATCTAGACACACCATCATCTGAAATGCAAGGAATAGTGACAAGTTATTCTCACCATCCCTTGAGGAGTAACCCAGAAGAAGTGGAAAGGAAGAAGGACCTCGTCAACATTGCAATCCCTGAATGCATTATTTCAGAGGTGGGGAATTTATGGCCGGTGGGCCAATTAGGCACAGCAGAGGTAATAATTTGGCCCACCAAGCCATTTCTCCCCAACTCTATCCACATTTCCCACATCTGATGTCATATGTGATGCCAGGTATTAGACAGGTAAAGCTGCAAAGGAACAATCAGGCTCTCATTTGGCTACGTTAAAATTTGGTGTTAAATCCCCATCCCAGTGGGATTGGTTCCACTCAGGTGCTTCTGATCAGAGTGAAATAACGGAGTGAAATAACATTCATTTGGAAAGCCAGTTGTGTGTATTGTTCAGCCCTGCTTTAGCACATTTCTGAAAAGGTGTGTGTTAAAATTCTCACCACCACTTGACAGGACAATATGGTGTGTTGTGGTGAGTTAACATTTAGTCAATGGTTGTCTACATTCACCCACTATCTTTCAATGCTCCAGCCCTTCTATAGGAAGGAGTGGAGTCATGAGTGTCTTTAAGGTTTCAAGTGGAAGAAACCCAAAGTGTGTGAAAGATGGACGCTTGCTCAGTGGTACATTGTTGGCAGGCAGTGGGACAAAGCAAATTCTGCATCCTAGGCGCCATCGGTACATGTACTCGGATAAGATCTGAGAAGACGTTCCAATGGTCCCTCACACCCAGTTACAAGGAACACAGTTATAATGGTCAGATCTTTTGAGTGGAAAGGAACCTGGTGGATCATTTGCCCTGATGCAGCAACAGGTTAGCAGATCAGCTGAATAGAAGAACCCAGAAGTGTCACAGTCTATATACCATAAGGGAAACTGGCTAAAAAACAGTTATAAAACAAAATATTGTAACTTTTTCTGGGATTGTCTTGAATTTTCAAATTTATCTCAGATTTACACTCAAAGTATTTTCTCAAAAGTTTTCATTCTAAATCGCTGTTCTTTTCACCCAAGTACATCCAAATGTTAGGTTTTTTGTTTTTGTTTTGTTTTTTTAAAAACTTTCAGCTAAATTTAACTTTACCTATCCAATAAAAAAAGAAATAAGGGAGCCTTTATTATCTCCCTGGATTTCTGGATCTGATACCCCATCACAGTGAAGTGGTTATTAGAGACAATGGCCTACCAAGGTGAAGTTTGTAATAAAGCCTATTATGTGGTTTCACCATTGACACTAATGGAATGTAACAGTGATTTAGAATGATTTAATGGTTCCCAGGTTGTGCTCTAATCGCGCTCTTTATATTATGATGTATATCACAAAACCTAATGTGGCTGTTGTGATATATTGACAGTATTCATGCTGTTTCTTTTCTTTTTGGCTGGGAATTTTAAAAAGTGTCAAAGGGGAAATTAATAGGCTGCAACTGCTTTATTTTCAGGAGTTCTGATTTTTCTTCCCTCCTTTTTTTTTCCTTTTTAAAAATTCAGTTGTGTGTGTATAAATTTATATTTGGTGCCATGATCAAGCTAATAAAATCCTTTGCATTTTTATTCCAAAGTAATAAAAGTAAAATAGTCTGTGTGAGTGTGTGGTGTGTATTCACTTATGAATGTACCTTTCAAAGCCTGATTGGATTTTGAAATCTGTTTATGGAATAAACACAGGGTATATATAAACACTTATATGAATAAGTAATTTTATCTAGTTTCGGAGTGTTTGGAGGTTAGTGATTTATCCAAAGGCTTAATAAAAAGAGAGAAGAACTTCAGGTTCATAGGTACCCCTTGAGTTATTTTATAGATTTATTAACTCAAATTTTTAAAAGATCTTTATTATTGGAACAGACAGACAGATGTAGCTTGAGAGTGCTTCATGCTACAAGTGCTTGTGGGCATCTAAGCTATGCCTGACCTATTTCCTCTACGGCATTTTGTGGCTCCATAACGTCGTTTAAATAAGAAAGCCCTGCATCTGTAAAAAGACCTTTCCCCCCATACCGTTAATGTAAAGGCTACCCAAAGTCTCTCCAGCGCACCCTCCCCACCCCACATTTTAGTAATAGGTACTTCAAGGAAGAAAGTCAGGCTGCTGTCCTCGCTGAGGAATATGTCACAGAGATGACCTACTGAGGACCAGGGGCAACAGGATCTTGGGTCCCGATTTATCTGGCAAATGTGGAAGCAATGATGCCCTTAATGTGATCAAATGCATCCTTTGGAAGCTCTTTTTGAAACATTGCATCCATTTAATTGACTCCTGTTGGGGATGGGAGGCTAAGGGCACAAGAATTAAATTAATATCTATTTCCCCCAAAGCTTCTTGGTGTAGACAGAAAGACATTTATCAGGACTCATTCATTGTGAAGGCTGAAGGTGCCTGTGTGTCAGGAGAGAGAGAGAGAGAGAGAGAGAGAGAGAAGGGGGGGGGGAGAGACAAGGAACATGGAAGGGGTAGGGGGAGTTGAAAAGAGTGAGGAATGAGAAACATCAAGATGCCGAAGTTCTGATTTAATACATCACAGAACCAGTCAAAAAGGTGCACACACCTGTGCTTAATTTGTAAAATGAGAGAATCTGGAATCTCTGTCCTGACCTTTTCGTTCTGCCCCCTGATCTGGAAGCCCTGCCTCTACTTCGTCCTAGGAGCTGAGGGGGTATGGCTCAGCTGTGATTATTCAGTGATGAAGGAGAAGCTCTGAAATCTTCCTCTCTAAGACCAATCTGCAAGCCTAGAAGAAAAGCCTTGAATGAACCTCGGGGGCCCTTTTAAATGTCCATTATGAAGTGGAGACATCACCAATATTTGTGCAGTTAAACAGCCTTTCGAAAGTACTCCCATACATCTAGATTGAACGTTCCCATTTATATATTTAAATCTTTATTCTCTTGCACTTCAAGGTGCTCATGTTTTAAAGGGTAAAAAATAGAGAGAGGGTGGTGCTGTGGTCTAAACCACTGAGCCTCTTGGGCTTGCTGATTGGAAGGTTGGCGGTTCGAATCCCCGCAACAGGGTGAGCTCCCGTTGCTCGGTCCCTGCTCCTGCCAACCTAGCAGTTTGAAAGCACACCAGTGCAAGTAGATAAATAGGTACTGCTGCTGCAGGAAGGTGAACGGCATTTCCATGCACTCCGACTTCTGTCATGGTGTTCTGTTGCGCCAGATGCAGTTTAGTCATGCTAGCCACATGACCCGGAAAGCTGTCTGTGGACAAACGCTGGCTCCCTCAACCTGAAAAAGCTAGATAATAATTTAATAATAATAATAATAATAATAATAATAATAATAATAATAATATATTATTTATACCCCGCCCATCTGGCTGGGCCTCCCCAGCCACTCTCAGCGGCTTCCATAGAAACCAAAAATACACTAAAATATCACACGTTAAAAACTTCCCTGAACAGGGCTGCCTTAAGATGTCTTCTGAATGTCAGGTAGTTGTTTATCGCTTTGACATCTCGTGGGAGGGCGTTCCACAGGGTGGGCGCCACTACCGAGAAGGCCCTCTGCCTGGTTCCTTGTAGCTTTGCTTCTCGCAATGAGGGAACCACCAGAAGGCCCTCGGCGCTGGACCTCAGCGTCCGGGCAGAACGATGGGGGTGGAGACACTCCTTCAGGTATACTGGACCGAGGCCGTTTAGGTTCACGTCTCCACTCCTCCACATGCAGCTGCTGGGTGACCTTGGGCTAGTCACACTTCTTTGAAGTCTCTCAGCCCCACTCACCTCACAGAGTGTTTGTTGTGTGGGAGGAAGGGAAAGGAGAATGTTAGCCACTTTGAGACTCCTTAAAGGGAGTGAAAGGCGGGATATCAAATCCAAACTCTTCTTCTTCTTCTAGGGCTTTAAAGGTCAGCACCAACACTTTGAATTGTGCTCAGAAACGTACTGGGAGCCAATGTAGGTCTTTCAAGACCGGTGTTATATGGTCTCGGCGGCCGCCCCCAGTCACTAGTCTAGCTGCCGCATTCTGGATTAGTTGTAATTTCCGAGTCACCTTCAAAGGTAGCCCCACGTAGAGCGCATTGCAATAGTCCAAGCGGGAGATAACCAGAGCATGCACCACTCTGGCGAGACAGTCCGCAGGCAGATAGGGTCTCAGCCTACGTACCAGATGGAGCTGGTAAACAGCTGCCCTGGACACAGATTTGACCTGTGCCTCCATGGACAGCTGTGAGTCCAAAATGACTCCCAGGCTGCGCACCTGGTCCTTCAGGGGCACAGTTACCCCATTCAGGACCAGGGAATCCTCCACACCTGCCTGCCTCCTGTCCCTCAAAAACAGTACTTCTGTCTTGTCAGGATTCAACCTCAATCTGTTAGCTGCCATCCATCCTCCAACCACCTCCAGACACTCACACAGGACCTTCATCGCCTTCACTGGTTCTGATTTAAAAGAGAGGTAGAGCTGGGTATCATCTGCATACTGATGAACACCCAGCCCAAACCTCCTGATGATCTCTCCCAGCGGCTGCATGTAAATGTTGAAAAGCATGGGGGAGAGGACAGAACCCTGAGGCACCCCACAAGTGAGAGCCCAGGGGTCTGAACACTCATCCCCCCCCACCACTTTCTGAACACGGCCCAGGAGGAAGGAGCGGAACCACTGTATGACAGTGCCCCCAGCTCCCAGCCCCTCAGGACGGTCCAGAAGGATGTTATGGTCGATGGTATCAAACGCCGCTGAGAGATCCAGCAGAACTAGGAAACAGCTCTCACCTTTGTCCCTAGCCCGCCGGAGATCATCAACCAGTGCGACCAAGGCAGTTTCAGTCCCATGATGAGGCCTGAATCCTGACTGGAAGGGATCCACAACCCCATAGTCGCCTTTGACTGGACTTAACCTTCCAGGAGTCTTTTATCTTTGCCTTCTTTTTTTACTCACATTTTATTTTATTCTTACATTTATTTCCCACCTGACTCCCTTCCTTTCAATCCAGGAATTGGCAAGGCGTTCACATTTTATGTATTATTAAATTTATACTCCACTTTTCACCCAAGGAGCTCATTCTGCCCTTGTACATTTTATCATCACAACAATCCTGTGTAGAAGGATAGGCTGAGAGATGGTGACTGGCCCAAGGTCACCCAGCAAATTTCATGGTCGGTGGAAAGGAAGAGTTGCCTGTCATCAGCATAAAGGTGACAGCACACTGCTGATATCTGGCTGATTTCACATGCATGTTAAATAGCATGGGACGAGATAGGCTTCTGTGGGACCTTGCAAATCAAAGACCATGGGGTAGACCAGTAGTCTTTTAGCACTACCGTCTGAAATCCATCCTTCAGAAAGGACCAGAGCCACTGTAAAACAGAAAGGCAACCATGGTTGACCTTATCAAAAGGATACAATGGCAGGGGGAAGTTTGGTGCCCTTCAGATGCCACTGGAGTACAACTCCCATCAGCCCCAACTAGCATGGTGATTGGTCAAGGATTATGGAAGTTGTAGTCCAACAACTTCTGGCTAACCACACTGGCTAACCCTGGTTGATGGTATCAAAAGCCACAGAGAGGTCAAAACACCCATACAGGTGACCCCCCCCCATTTATGCACGTTCAATTTGTGTACAACCACACATACGCACCCAAAAAAAGTCATCAAAAGCAGCAGAATGGGGCAAGGTGGGGGCAGGGGTAGGGTAGGCTGTTTGCAGGCTTTTCCAATGGTGTTTCAAGTATTCACAATTTCACTGATGTGCGCAGTGCCTCAGAACGTAACCCCCACATAAATGGGGGGGGGGTTGCCTGCATCATGTCTATTTTCAAGCATTGGTCATCCACTAGATTAGGGATGGGGAACCTATGGCCTTCCTAATGATGTTAGACTCCAATTCCCATCAGTCTCGAACAGCATGGTCAATGGTCAAAGGTGATGAGAGTTTTGGACTAACAGCATCTGGTAGGCCATACAGGTGAAACTCAAAAAATTAGAATATCGTGGAAAAGTTCCTTTATTTCAGTAATTCAACTTGAAAGGTGAAACTAATATATGAGATAGACTCATGACATGCAAAGTGAGATATGTCAAGCCTTTCTTTGTTATAATTGTGATGATCATGGTGTACAGCTGATGAAAACCCCAAATTAGCAATATCAGAAAATTAGAATATTCAGGGAAATCATCAAAACAAGGATTGCAAATAGAGCAAGACTGGACCTCTGAGAAGTAGAAGCAGATCTCACTTTGCATGTCATGAGTCGATCTCATATATTAGTTTCACCTTTTAAGTTGAATGACTGAAATAAATGAACTTTTCCATGATATTCTAATTTTTTGAGTTTCACCTGTAGGTTACGTTCTCCATCACTGCACTAAGGTGATGGAGGTAGCATTTTCCCCAAATCTAGACTGGAAGAAGCCACACTGAAAAGCTCATAGTTCAGTGTGCATGACAATAGCAAACTAGCATTTTTAGGCTGTGGCCATTCCACTCATTTACATCACCCATGTGCTTCCAGAAGACAACTATTAACCACGTGGAAACTAATTTTGAAAAGTCATCTCATCAACCAGCTCCGTCAATTCAAAAGATATCAAAAGAAAAAACCAATCCCCTCTCTATGTGATTCAGCCCTTCAAACTGTCCACAAATATATAATTTTTCAAGGGTAAGGGATATTATTGTCGTGGGAAAAAATGGTTTTATAAATAGATTACTTGAATAATGACTTTGGGGCACTGAACTGCGAGAGGACAGAGAGGACTTCTCCCCCTTCTTCTTTTCCAAAGGTGACTTGTTTTTAACACTGAAGTTCTTTTGAAGTTATCAGCAAACTGTTTCTCAAGAGATGTTCCTTTATTTTTGTTCTGCACCTTCCCTGCGGTGAGACAGGGAGGGTCATAAAGAACAGAATTAAGCAAAGGGGCCTCTTATATAACCTCCCTGTTCTCTAACAAAAATGAGGACACTCAAGCTTTCATTTGACTCACTAGGTGTCTGCAATAGTGAAAGGACAGAGCAGAGGATGTTACCTAATGGCACACACAGTTTCTTGTAGAACCAACAAAGTTATGACCAATGGGGGCTGGTAGGGCAGAAGGCTGGGAGGCCAACAGTAGGTGGCGCCAGACATGGGGCAGGGGCCGTGGAGCGAGACACGTGGCTGCCGTTTACATGGCTGTCATGTCTAGTTTGACCCTGACTTCCACATACCTTTCTTATGGACCAGATGTAAAAGTAAAAAATAAAATAAATGTAACTGTGCCTCTTGTAAATCAAGTTTCTCTGGCTATCTGGCTACCAAACCTTACAGCTTGTATACTTGCGAGCCACACATTTCTGTGCCAATATCTTGACATAATATTGTGCCAGGTGGGCAAATAAGAAGCAAGCATTCACTGATCAGAAAAGTAGCTCACCTGTTCTAATGCATATCTTTCTCCCTTTGCCTTCAGGTTATTATTGAAATGTGTCTGTGTGTGTATTAGGAATGTAAGAAGGCATCATTTTCCATTCTGCTCTGTTTTCGTCATAAGCAGTACTGTTTCCATTCCACTGCTCTTTGTTTTCTCCTGTTGCAGAATTATGTAAATTACATAATTGCATAAGTGAATATTGTCATTAGGTTATTCCACTCCATTTGCATCTTTGCAAAGGAGATGCAGTACAATTTTTTTGGGGGGGGGGGCATAATCACTTATGTATCACTTGTGGACTGAAAGCCACAACAACAGCAAACACCACTATATGCTTTTTGGTGCCTGCTTAAATTTTGTTTTTCTTTAGGCAAGTCTATCCAAACACATAGAAGCTGCATTATTTATTTATTTTTAGTTACTATGGACTTTAACCATCTTTTGAATATTTTTAAATACTTCTTTTTAACTGTTTTATCCCTTAACGATAATGTTTTATTTTATATCATTTGTAGGGTGGTTAGAAGTTTTCTTAAAATCAGGTGGTATGCACATTTTATTAAATAAAACAAAATAAATAAATGCTAATTGCTTTCACTCGATGGGCTTCTGTTCTAGACATGGGACAAATAAGCAAAGATTAGCAATTTTGCTACCATTTCTGTTTTCTTCAGAATTCGCCATCATCACACACGCACACAGATACGCGCGCACACACACACAGAGAGAGAGAGAGAGAGAGAGGAAACAATTCGTTGAGCAAGTTACCCCTTTCCGTTCAAATCCTCTTGTATTACTAAAAGGTTGGGGGAAAGACCTCTGGGAAGCGAGGGCAATTTTTGACATGGGTCTCAACAGATTAAACTATGCAGGGACAATACAGAATACATTGGAGCAATAACATTATCACATCATAGGCTGATTGAGAGCCATTTCCTTGCATTTCTGTCCTTTTACCATAAGCCAATAGTAGCCACAGGCATTTGACTGGAGAGCCCGGAGGATTGACAGGCCTGGCAGTCATTACACGCTGGATTGAATACTAGATTACTCCAAAGTGGCTCAGGGTCAAGGATCAGTGTGTTCCCTTTTGGCACTAAATGACTTTAATATCCTTACTGTATTAGTCAATTACTTTAAAGCTGCTGCTCTCCGAGCTCCCTCTGCCCCCACCCCCCTGCAGTTTACTATGGACATTTGAATTGCTCCCATACTTAACCCACACATCTGCTTTCCCCTGTCAAAATAATAGTGCGATCACCGGCCTTCTTGTAGGGATAAGCACCTTCTCCATAGCGTTGTTTACCTGAAGCCAGCATGTTCAGAACCTGGGAGGCAAAAACGTGCCCTTCATTCCAGCAAAGAGCAAATTGTTTATTCTTTTTAAGAGTGACGTGGAGTCCTTTCAGATGTGGTACAAACACGGCAGCTACAGGAAATGTTTCACTATTCAGCCTCCCCAGCAGGACCAATTTCACTATAATAGGGGTAGTGAAATTATCTCTACCACTTGGTTGGATGATACAGATGACCAACCTACCCAGGTCAGGTCCCTCATCCTAAGGTGGTTGGGTTCTCAGAATTTGTTCACCGACATAGTCAAAATAGGGTTATTGTGGGGGGGGGGGGGTGTTGCACCAGCAGATCAGCAAGTTTGTGATATGGGTGCATATCACAAGTTTGTGATATGGCCTCGGTCCAGTATACCTGAAGAAGCGTCTCCACCTCCATCGTTCTGCCCGGAAACTGAGGTCCAGCGCCGAGGGCCTTCTGGCAGTTCCCTCACTGCGAGAAGCCAAGTTATAGGGAACCAAGCAGAGGGCCTTCTTGGTAGTGGCGCCTGCCCTGTGGAACGCCCTCCCACCAGATGTCAAAGAGAAAAATAACTACCAAACTTTTAGAAGACATCTAAAGGCAGCCCTGTTTAAGGAAGCTTTTAATGTTTAATAGGTTATTGTATTTTAGTGTTTTGTTGAAAGCCGTCCAGAGTGGCTGGGGGGACCCAGCCAGATGGGTGGGGTATAAATAAATTATTATTATTATTATTATTATTATTATTATTATTATTATTATTATGCACACCTAAACATTCTAGTTTAGATGAGAAGAAGTGCTAAAGAACAGGAAGTACAAGGAAACTCAAGCTTCTTGTTCTTTCTGCACACACATCACATGTGTTTTATATGCGGCTACCCTTGTATCTGGTACAGAAGCTGCAGCAAGTGCAGTCAATCTGCTCCTAGAACCTCTTGATGGGACACTTCTTGTGGTTCTCCACACCCCTGAAGTTCAGCTGGCCTTTACCAGCCATCATGCCTTTAGCATGTCAGGCCCTGTTCTGTGGAACTCCTTGCTTTCATAGGTTCAGCAGGAGCCATTCCTGCTTGGTTTTAGACACTGAATTGTTGAGGCAAATAAATCTCAGATTCTTGGCCAACCAGCTCTCACCAATGCATACTGTACTACTGCCCTGTTTTAAGCGGGACATCAGATTGATAGAAGCTTCTGATCCTAATCCCAGATGTCCTGTTTGGCCCATTGTGCTCTGAACGCACCAGAGTGTGGGGCCAAAAGACACCAGAGTGCGGGACCAAAAAAAGGAAGAAAACTTACCTTGCCCCCACACAACTCCACCCTTCTTCTTCCTTCTGTCATGGCACTTCCAGAAGCTGGCTTCAGGAAGTATGGCTGTGGCACCAGTGGAGGAGAAGGCCATACCTGTGGCAGAGGCTTTAGTGGGGGCTGTGCTGTCAGAAATGGGAAAACAAGACGTTCTAACCAAGGTATTTTACTCAATATTCACAGAGAGAGACGTAGGATGTCCCTTCTTGGATAATGGTGTTGCTCCGAATAAAGTCCCACCCCCTCCGTCTCTCCTATTATATGTCATTCCTACATCGGCTAATCTGTGCTTTCTGCCTCTGAGCTTTCTGTTCTCTTTTTCTCAAAGCTGGGAGGCAGGTCAGGAATGCTTTCCAAAGACACCGAGTCTGTCAGCTGTCTCTCCTCTGGTGCTTCTTCTTCTTCCTCCTGCTCCTCTCCCAATATTTCCCAGCTTCTCCGCTCTGCAGCCTCTGAACTGTGACCTTCTGCAAACCACTGTTCTAAATCTATATTGTCTCCATCTTCTCTGGGAAGCGCAGGAGGAGGGGGGGCGGTCTCCACCATCCCTCCTCAGTCCCGTCTCTGACAGGCAATGTGTTTTATGTTTTATCGTAATACTGTGTTTTTAGTCAATATACCACCTTGTGATATTGTTTATGAAAGTGTGGTTGATAAATTATTGAATAAAAAAGAACCACTGATTTGCCAGCCTTCTTGTGGAGAAAATCTGGCCTACATTGAGTAAGCTATGCTTGTTTTAAAATGTCCATGCTGTCAGGTGCTTGAGTTGCCTCTGTATTCTGAATGTGCATGCTTCTTCATTAAGAGCATCCAAATAGTGATTCCCTAGTTGTATGGATCCCTGTTGGGACCCTATAGAGTGCCTCAGATCATGACCAACTCCCAACGAGATGGGGAGTGAGGAGAGAGAGAAGAAGGACATTAGTGTTTGGAGAAACTATACTATACTAACTGTTTCTTAATTTCACAACCTTCACTGTGACTGCAGAGAATCACACTGCTCTGAATTTATTGGTGCAACCTGGCGAAGAATTTTATATCATGGCTACTGAACATTAAAAGGTCTGGCTTGGCTTGGTGTTAAACTAACATGTCTAAGATTAAATATGGCCAGAACTGATTTGAATTTTAAAGCTGCTTGAAAGTCAAGCTTTTAAGAGTCTTTAGTGGAAGTGAGGCCTCTGCACATGAAAGCACAGCTGTGCATTGGGGCTTGATGCTGATGTCATTGGGCTATTATGCACAAACACACACACACACACACACACACACACACAGCCATCCAGGGTGTTGCAGTCAGACGATCCTCAGAGTCCCCTCCAACTCTACAATTCTATGATTCTAAGAATATTCTCAACATTTTGTATGATAATAAAATGCTTCTTCTCTGCCTACACTCTCCAAAAGGTTCGATTTTGCAATCTGATTTTTCAATGGTCTGTTTTGGTATTAGATATTACCAAAACATATAGGTCAGGGGTGTGGTGTCCTCCAGATGTTGCTGGACTCCAGATGTTGCATCAACCCCAGCCATCATGGCCAATGGTCAGGGATGATGGGGTGACAGTCCAACAACCACATTGGCTACGCCTGCTATAGGATTTCATGATGACAGCTGTACAATGCCCACGTGATCAGAATGTTCACGGTGCACACAAAATCTCTTCCACCACCATTTTTATCCAGAATCATAACCTTGATCAATATAGGGAGATTCTTGATACCAGAATTGCTGATAGATAAAAGTGCCTTCACCTTTTGACTCTTGAGCTTTCTTGCAACAGCACAGGTAGATTCAAGGAGCTGGGGGAATGAGTGATGCAAGTAGCTTGGGAACAACTTTCCTTTCCTCCCAAATTAGATTGCCCAGGGCCAGCATGTTATAAAAAGACTAAGATGATCCTGAAAGTGAAGGCAGAAACTTTTCTTTCCCCATGCTATGTCAGAATGGGCCTCTCCAGATTGGTTGCCTTTTTGCATGTATATTCTGCAACATGTCTCTGATACAATAATAGTGCATTAGAGGTGGATCTATAGTCTGCCTTCCGTACATCATTCTGCTTTATTAGATGCTCTGTTCTGGTTTTTAAGTGTCACCGCATTGCAAGAGGGGTGTTCTTGCACTATAGAGCAGCAAAAGTAAAGGGAAGTAATGAGTTAAAAGCATTTTTGAATAACCTGCTTAACATCTACAAGCAAACAGTGTAGGTGTTATCTCCTGGAAGAGTGTTACACAATAAAACACAACAAACAAGGAATTTAAAAGCTGCTCAAATGGAGGATGGTACCTTGCCTGAGGCCCCTCTTGGCATAAAGCTGGCCTTGGAGATGACTGGGTCCTTAAAAAGGTAAAGGGACCCCTGACCATTAGGTCCAGTCATGGTTGACTCTGGGGTTGTGGCGCTCATCTCGCTTTATTGGCTGAGGGAGCTGGTGTACAGCTTCTGGGTCATGTGGCCAGCATGACTAAGCTGCTTCTGACAAACCAGAGCAGTGCACGGAAACACCGTTTACCTTCCCGCCGGAGCGGTATCTATTTATCTACGTGCTTTCAAACTGCTAGGTTGGCAGGAACAGGGACCGAGGAATGGGAGCTCACCCCGTCACAGGGATTCGAACTGCCGACCTTCTGATTGGCAAGTCCTGGGCTCTGTGGTTTAACCCACAGTGCCATTTGCATCCCAACTGGGTCCTTACTGACCTTTTTTTTTAAAAAAAACTTAAGTTGATTATGGTCCCCTTGACAAAATTGTGAGCGTCTCTTGGAATGCAGGCAAGCCAACTCTATGTTAGCTGTAGGCTTTTTTGTTTTGTTTTTTGCATGATCTTAGCCAAGTCTCTCTCAAGTCACAGTTTTCCATTGGCAAAATTGGATTTGTCACAATATCATGAGGGAGGCTTGCAAATATGCCCATTGTGAGTTCTGTCGGCTTAAGCAACCTTCACTGTGTGCCTAGCTATAAGTTGGTTTGCTCATGAAAAGCACCATATGACTGATGTCCCCTTTCCACCCACCACCAAGCTCAAAATAGCATTCCACGGATCTAAGAAAAGGTGTCCCACAATGGTTGTTGCAAAATCAGTGCAATCCATGCTGCCAAATGCTCTCTGCAAAGTCTCCTCTTCCTTAGAGGGTTTTTTGAGGACCAAATTTCACATCTCCAACAGAAAATAAAGTCAGGATGAAATTCAGCCTATGTAATAAAAAGTAGAAATCAACCCGAGAACTTCAAGGTTATGCTACTAGTATTGCTTCAGATATCAGACTTTAGAAGCTAGGTTTTCTTTTTCTTTTTTTAAAGACCTTCTGCTGCCATTATTAATTTGCTTCTTTATGTTCTTTTTATAGGATGAATTTTCCAGCTGAAGGTTGTGAAAGCATCTGCATTGTGTTGTTACTGTAGGACACCCGACTTGCACTATATATTTTCTTTGCTCGGTGTCTCTCTGTACAGCAGCTAAGCATAATCAACGATGCCTCCGGGAATGCACTGAATAATTGTGCTAATTTAAAATTTAGTCAGCAAAGGACCTTAAAAAACTGGATACCTCTTGGTAATGATGCATCATTAGCACTTTTCATTCATTTATATTTTGTTGTGTTTAGGGACTTGGGTATTCAGGAGAAGAAAGGTAGCCTGACAAGAGTGTGATTGAATCAGGCCCCCTGATATTTGGGAGTGACAGAAGGTGATGTGCTGTAGCTGCAACTGACAACTACTTTAATGTGAACCACTTATAAATATTTACAACCCAGAAGTCATTGATGAATCTGTGCAGAACCCCAAAACGATACCAAGTTGCGCCAATGTTTATTTGGGAGCAACTCTTCCTGTCCCCAATATTAAAGTTTGGGGTGACTTTTTTCTAGGTCTGTCTTGCATGCTCTGTGCTAAATAATTTTTTTCTTTCCTTTTCCTCCCACATGAGAAATTTTGATTCCAGCAGATGACAGTGGATATTAGGATTTGTGCTTTATGTTCCACAAACACCACCAAATTGTATGAATGTTTTGTCTATAATAAATGAACAATACGAAGCATAGGGATCACAGTTATACAGGGGAACCTCAGTTGTCAAACATAATCCATTTTGGAAGACCATTCGACTTCCAAAGCATTCAGCAACCAAGGCTCAATGGGCTGTCAGCAAATTCCATTGAGAAAATGGAGGAAAGCACCTCTGAAGACATTTGACTTCCGAGGCGCGTTCGAAAACAGAAGCATTCACTTCCAGGTTTTTGGAGTTCAGATTCTGAATCGTTCGGCTTCCAAAACCAAGAATTCCAATGTACTCCTCAGAAACCAAGATTCCACTGTACTCCTAATTCTAAAGCTTGGGGGGGGGGGCAGGGGATGGGGAACTTGAGAAATTGTTGTACTTTTGCTGGTGTTTTTTTTTTTTTTTTAAAAAAAGGAGACTTGATTCTGTCTATGGGCAAGTCTTTATGCAGGGCTAGCAAATGTGCTGCCCTGCAGATGTTGTTGAACTCTAGCTCCCATTAAACATAACCAACATGGCAAACGTTTGGAATGGCACTACGTTGGCTACTCTTCTAACAGTGTCTCCAGCACCAGTATCTAAAATATATGGGACCAAGTGTTCTTCAGTCCATGCTAATCCCCCACAAGGCTTACAAAAATGATTAGAAGGTGAGACCGGGCTACAGCAGTAATGGGAACAGGTGGTGCTCCAGTTGTTGCTAAACTGCAGTGCCCAGCATCCCTGACCCTTGGTCATGCTGGCTGGAGATGACACATGTTGAAGTTCTGGAAGTCCCCAAGTTCACTATCCCCAGTGTGTTACAGGACTGGCTTCTTGCATTAAGCACAGCAGTGTTCAATGGGATGGGAGCTACTTTCCCCAGGTGTTCTTCATGCTTTATAAAAAATCTATTTGGGACCTGGGACTTACAGAACTGGTAAAGCTAATCAGGAGTGGATCTTGCCAGTCACTTGGATGGAAGACCAAACCCATGAAAAAGTAAAATCAGGCTTAATTTTTTTAAAAAAACCTCTTTTCAGCACATGCTACACTCAAAGTGGTTTATAATCAATGACACATACATTGGCAACAGTTTCACTCCCAACCACATTGACTAACACTCAAGGGCATTACAAAACCCCCAATACTTAATCAGAAACAACAAAACAATAGTCTCAAAACAATCATTTTCAATAACTGGTGCAATATCACCATATTCAATTCTTAACCATTTATTTTACCTGAGTAGAGAACAACATTCCAATGAAAGCATTAAAGCATTAAAGTTGAAGGATTATTCAACAAGCACTGAGAGAAAATAGCCCCGGAGAACTATTTTAACAGTGCAGTGTCTTCTCAGAAGTTCAGTGGGACATGCTGTCAGGTAAGTATGTATAGGAATGCAGCCTAAGAGATGTAAATTGAAAGCTGATAATTATGAAAATGGATTAAGCCTGTTGTGTCATTTTGAAAGGGCTTGGAGTGGACAGCTCATTGGCATTGCCATTCTCATGTTGATTGTTACAAAAGTAACTCTAAAGGTGCCTAATGAGCACCTAGACTTTGTAGGTAAGAAAAAGAAGGAAGGAGAAGAAGATTATTTTACAAAAAAATAAAATAAAAACCCTGTACCATTTCAACTTGCAGGTGTATGTTGCAGGGCAAAGGTGAGGGCTTGTTACTTGCTTGAATTCTTCCTCTAGGGATGGGCAAATCTGTCAATTTTAGTTTCTTTCAGTTTTTTATTTAAGTTGCATTCCCCACATTTCCACATCAGTTGGTAATTCTTCTTCTTCTTCTTCTTCTTCAAAAAGAAGTTATCATGAGAATCTACCAGTCTGAACTTTGGTGTGCATTTCTCCTTTTTTATTTTTATTTTAAAAATAATTTTTATGGATATTCTTTCTTACAACAAATATCCATCATCATTACTAAACATTCATTTTCCAATTTCCCCCCTCCCTGCTGACTTCCCTCAGCTTCCATTTCTGGTTTGTTACATCAAATGGTACAATCTGCTGTTTGTATTTAACACTACGTTGTCCCATTGTTATACTTCTTGTTCTCTTTAAATAAAGTTGTAAATGTTTATTTAAATCCTGCCAATGAGTTGAATTTTTTTTTGTTTCTGCAAATATGTTATAAAAGGTTCCCACTCTTTTTCAAAGTCACTATTGTCCTTTTCATGCAGCTTGTCTGTTAATTTTGCTAACTCTGCATAATTCATCAACTTTTCTTTGATGAATTGTTCTCTGGATGGCACTTCTCCATTCTTCCAATTTTGTGCTATTAAAATTCTTGCTGCTGTTGTAGCATACATAAACAATGTCCGTTTTTCTTTCAGCAGCTCTTGTCCTAAAATACCCAACAAAAAAGCTTCTGGTTTTTTTACCAAATGTTATTTTAAACATTTTGTTCAATTCATTGTATATCATCCTCCCCTTTTTAAAAATAATCTTGCAATCCCACCACATATGGTAAAATGTACCTTCTGCATTTCTCCTAATATATACATTTTTTCTCTGCCATTTTGCCTAACATACACCTTTCTGTGAGCAATTTCCCCCAATACATGGTTGTGGGGTGCTGTTGTTGTTTTGAACACTTTACCACAACATATGCATTTTTGCACACATTACCGGGCTGGAGAAATGCATTGCAAAATTCGGAGGAGTGCGAATTTTGAAGGCTCGTGTTTCAGTTTGCGCATTGTTTCAGAAAGTGAGGATTAGGCGGGTGAGCCTTTAACTGCAGTCTGAATGGAATTTCTACCCTATCTCTACCTGACATCTAAATCTCCCTCTATGTGGAAAGACAGCATGTCAGGGAAAGGATGAGACAAAATCCCCGCGACGTGCTAACTCTCCATGTGCAGGGGGCTTTTGATATACAAAGGAAGCATTCAAACATACAATCACACCCACACACCCTGCAGTTGGAAGTGGCAAAGTCCCAGGGGTGCTGAATTAATGCACAGATCAGCACAAAGCTGCGAGCATGGGAAGCCGTTGTGCAGATGTGCATTTAAACACTAGTGCGCAGCTCCACATATTACAGACACAAGAAATGGAAATGAAAAATGGGTTGAAAAGTTCTCTCTCCCCCCACACCCTCCAAATCCTGGAGGTACTCAGCGGCACATTTTCTATGTGCCTGGGCTGATAAAGTGCATAATAACCTGTTAGCTTTGTGTGCCTAATTTTCCTGTTTCCCTCGATTTCTTCACTGTTTCTTTAATGTAACAATGAGAATTTAAATGACCACTGGGGCTGGATACTCCTTTCTTTCCTGACCTGGTGGGTAATGAGATAGACAACACCCCAAGCCATTATCCCTTCGTGCGCTGAGTGGGAGTGCAGTTAACTTTGATAGCATAGAACTAAGTACATTTTTAATTGCAAGGGAAAAAAATGAGAATAACCTATTCCGTTTAACATTTTTACGGAGTAATTACACATAAAATTAGCTAACTATCAAAGTTCTCCGTTCCTCTCCACCCCCACGCCACATGCACATCACGTTAGCTCAATATGTAGATGTTTCCGTTTTAATGGGATTTTAAACAAGCCGAGTCAAGAAACCCCACACTCTTGTCATTTTGTTGGTGTCAATCAGTGTATATGTTTTGTCTATCAGTTTTGTAGTGCTAATTTATGAAATCGGCCCCGTAAGATTCTCCTTTGTTTGTGCATATTAGAGAAGCTACGTCAGATGATAATATCTTATCTGTTTCCCCCCTCTTTCATTTGCATTTCATTTTTGTCACAGCACCGTCTCTGCCACTGTCTTCCTGCCATGTGCATCACATCCCAGTATGTAAACAATTTTACCGACTTAGATCGAAGTGATAGCCTCGTAATTTTTTAATCATAAGCTGCATATACAAATAAGGGAGCTAAAGCATGCAAGGAATCATATTTGGGTCTTGTGACTAATGGTAACCCGGTGCTATTGAATTACTGAACTGTGTCTGAGAGCTAATGAGAAAAAAAATCCCACGGGAATCTTTAACCAATGCACTTGGAGAGCACCTTAGGGACTCATTCTGTGTCTGTCACCTTTCCCGTCTCATTGACACAAGACTCCTTTGCCACCATTACACTGTGCAACCATTTCACTTTGCACCTCACGATTAGAATATTAAAAGGAGAGAATACTACACGACTTGCTTCAGATAGCCGAGTTGTTTTTGACACTTAAAATAGAAATTGTCACCAAGCTATCACAAGGACCTGGGTGTCTTCACCTTCTGTGGAACCTTCTAAACCTGATGCCTTATTTTGCAACTAATGAGCTACTTTGTGGGGGGCTTTATCCCCCCCCCCTTTAATGGCAAAACTTTGTTAGCAGGGAGGCATCGGGGAACATGCTTTTGTTTTCTATGGAGATTTGATTACTGCATTTGCGAGACAGAATTGTCTTCTATAGGACTGCTGTCATCCAAAGTGCAGGGAGCTATTCAATGACCAGTTATACACCCAAGGCGCAGTTGAATTAAAAGTGGCCCAGCTGTTTATTGAAGCATGTTCTGGGGAGGAGTGTCCTCCCTAAAGGGATTACTTATACAGTCTCACAAAGCTGGTTTTGAGTAGATTTCCATGGAAAATCTGTTGTGACAAGCTGTGCTGGGGCCAAGAGAGTGAAGGACAGGTTGTCAGAGATGGACTGGAGGAGTAATGGGGAGGAGCTTAGCTCCATAACTTTTTTCAGAGCAGGAACAATGATATCATCTGCCAGAGTGCCAGTGTCAGAGACTGTGCTGAGGAAGGCTACAATGAGGAGCCATGGTGGGTGCTGCCTGCTTCCCCTGACCCTGAATCTCACCAGGAGCAGGAGGGCAGTATAGATTTAGAACAGTGGTTTGCAGAGGGGCATAGCTCAGAAGGGAAAAGCTGGGAAATACAGTGGTACCTCGGGTTACATACGCTTCAGGTTACAGACTCCCCTAACCCAGAAATAGTACCTCGGATTAAGAACTTTGCTTCAGGATAAGAACAGAAATCGTGCTCCGGCGGTGCGGCGGCAGCAGGAGGCCCCATTAGCTAAAGTGGTGCTTCAGGTTAAGAACAGTTTCAGGTTAAGAACGGACCTCCGGAATGAAGTAAGTACTTAACCCGAGGTACCACTGTACTGGATGAAGAGCAGCTAGGAGAAGAAACACATTGGGCGAGAGAGGGTTAACAGATTCACAGTCATTGGACAGCATCCCCCTTCCCCCCTCCCACGTTCTAGGAGAGCTGAAAAAGTTGCTGAATAGAAAGCAAAGCTACGTGGAGGTGATGTGGATTGAGAGAGGGACGGGTGTAGCCTTAATTGGAAGCACCACCATTCTTAAAGGGAGACATTCATTATCCCTTGCTGTGATTATTAAAGAATTCCAACTGGTTCACTTTGTTCTGCTTATCTACTGCCGGGGGGGGAGGGGGGAGAGGAAGCCAATTCCTTGAAGCCTAACAGCTAGGCAGGTTATTGATGGAGCCCCTTTGCTCCAGCAAGTGAATGAGGGGATAATGGGGCTTTCCACTTTTCCTATTGTTTGTGACAAAAAGACCACTTACCCATTTTCCAGGCGACGGCATTTGGTGTGGCTGCCGGAGAGCTGGCTTGGTTAGCTGGACCTGCCTGCACAGTCAGCTGACATCACAGTCAGCCTCACTCAGTTGCAGGGGCTGATGGGATTGCCTGCCAAAAATTTAAATATTAAAAGGGCAGTCATGGCCCTATAGGGCTGGTGGGTACTTCAGCAATGGACCTGATGGAGCCAGTCTTCAGCCAGGTCCACTTCTGGGGCATACAAGCTGACTGGGCTGTGAATAGCCAGCACAGCCAGGAATTGGAGGTCTCACCCACCCTGTATGTTGTGGTTATTCCCAGAGGTAAGCAGGCAGTGCATGTGTGTGGCCTTGCTGTTGAATTACTCAGCTGCTGTATTCAGGGCCAGGAAGGAATTTGCCCTGCAGACAAATTGAGCCTTTCTGGGGTTTTTGCCTTCCTCATAGCAACTGTCACAACTTGAGGGGGGGGGGATAATAATAATAATAATAATAATAATAATAATAATAATAATAATAATTTATTATTTGTACCCCGCCCATCTGGCTGGATTTCCCCAGCCACTCTGGGCAGCTTCCACAAAGACCAAAAATACACTAAGATGTCGGGGGGCCACTAGGGGGCGCATTGGAAGATGGCCGATAATACCATCTCTCCGACCCACACGGGGTAATTAAGAGGCTGTTATGGGAGTAGGCAGCCTCCCTTGTTGCCCCAAGGAAATGGGGAACACTGCCCTTGCCTGCTGTGTCCATAAATCACCCCCTAATTCGAAAGAAGGGGGTGAGGGCCCTAGGCAGAATGCCCCCGTGTGGATCTCGACTCTCCTGGACGCTGTCTCTGATCGTGCACTAGTTGCAGTAATTTGGAATAATTAATTACAAAAGAAGCAAATGCACATATTTCAAGTGAAGAAGGGGAGTGAAGTCTGCTAATTTAAGTGACCTCTGTGAAAGAAGACGACGGGTTGGAGAAACAGGAATATTTTACAATGAAGATACACCAAAGGCTGGGTATGTTGACAACGGGACTGAATGTGGGGGACGACCTTTTTTACTTTCCTTCTATGTGATTTACAAGAACCCCTCCTCATTAGAATCGTAGGTTGAACTGACCCAAGCAGGATGATTAAGGTCTGTGTGGAGATAAACTTTAACCAAAAGTATGCTTTATGGAGATCAGGAAGCAATAAGAGCTTTTGGGAATGGCGCAGCAATTAATTCGGAGTCGCCATCTTGCCAAAGGATTTATAGCCGGGAGGAAGAATAGACTTGTTTTCAGACTGCATTCCTAGTGAATCTCCTCAGAGGTTTTGAGAAAGGAGGCAGATTGGTGAAGATTAATGACGCTAAGACTATTTTGATGTATGGAAGTGATGTTATATGAAAAACGTCTGGATATGGCTACTGGATAAAAAAAAATATATCCACGCAGGATTACAAACTGTTCTAACCAGCTTGCGGAGATTATCAGAGGTCACAAAGAGAAAGGAAAAATATATGAACATAACAACAAGAGATGTGGAAAAACAATAAGAAAGGACTGGATAGTACTGTGAACATCATAAGGTTAGATTTGTGGACATTAAAACAGCAGTAAGAAGCAAGAAGTTGATTGGATCCCCTTCGGAACTTGAAATATGGGTACCCCCCAACAAAAATTTAAAATTGGGCTGTGTAATTTGGAATTTATGTAATTTGGTTTGATTTGATGTGATTGGTTGGTTAATAAAAAATTATTCTTAAAAAAAACAAACACTAAGATGTCACATATTAAAAACTTCCCTGAACAGAGCTGCCTTCAGATGTCTTCTGAATGTCAGGTAGTTGTTTATCTCTTTGACATCTGACGGGAGGGCGTTCCACAGGGCGGGCGCAACTACCGAGAAGGCCCTCTGCCTGGTTCCCTGTAGCTTTGCTTCTTGCAATGAGGGAACTTCCAAAAAGCCCTTGGCGCTGGACCTCGGCACTGCTCGGAAACGTACTGGGAGCCAATGTAAGTCTTTCAAGACCGGTGTTATGTGGTCTCGGCGGCCGCCCCCAGTCACCAGGCATTGGGTTGGATCCTTTGTCAAAAAACTAAGGATGGGGTGGGTGCCCCAGCCCAGGATTTAGGATAAAAACTCAGGGTCCCCTGGTAAAGGGATCCAGGGACAGAATTCTGTCCTTGGGTTGTGGCTATGGAGTAATATCATGATGAACTCATGAAGTTCATCTTTTCTCATGACTTTGGAACCCTGTTTCTTCACAGAGAGCTTTAGAAGCTACTGCACAAGCATGACCCTCCTCCCTTGTGATTATTAATCCCCATGGTGGTGCCCCCTGCCCACTGTATAGAAGGCTCCAGATTAGGGTAGCCAACATAGTGCCCTCTAGATGTTGCTGGACCAACTTCCATCAACTTCAGCCTGCATGGCCAATGGTCAGGGATGATGGGACTTAGGTCTTAATTATGGAAAGTGCTATATATATTTGAATCCAATAAGTGAAATAAATAGGGTCATAAATAGGGTCCAGCGTGGCCTGATAATATAGTCCATTTGTATTTGCATCTATATGTCTCTTCACAGGTTTTGGCTGCGTGCCACGGATTGGGTTTTGCCATGACTAAATAGTCATCCACGAACTCTTTGGAAGTATCCAGTCCATACCACACGGGTGGAATTCCATGCAGAGGCCACAGATGACCTTGCTCATGCAAAGTTAGTTATGGTCATACAGCATTGTGTCATGGGTCCTGTCCATAGAAAACACACCATCACCTTCTCAAAAACAGTGATGTGCAACTGATGGTGTCAGGGGCTGGTCTGGATCGGAAGATTGGGGAATGCAATCGCAGGAAGATCGGATCCTAACAGAAGAGGAGGGGGAATATTCACACCTCCCCCCTTTGCTTCCTACGTTTCCAGAAGCAGGGAGACAGGCAGACACAGAATCTGCACAGTTGAGAGAGGACCTAGCTAGCTTTGAGATAGTAGCTAAGCAACCAGAAGGGAGGAAGCAACAGGGTGATACATCAGTTGAGAGTGTGTGTGTGGGGGGGGGAACCCCCTCCCTCCCCCCAAACTAGGAGGTCTGAGCATGTCAGAGAACAAAGGAGACGCGGGGGGGGGGGGACTCCCCATTGGCACGCTTCTTGCTGCGGAAGTGGGGAGGAGTCATAATAGGCAACTGATATCCTTGCGGAGAGTTGCCTGTTTGTGCTTGTAACAGAATGCTGTAATAAAAAGACTATAAAGCTACCAAATGCTCATTAATTCTTATCAGTGAGCCACCGGAAGGGAGAGGGGAACTCCTGTACATGACAGATGGAGTGGGTGGTCCACCGCAATTTCACTCCAGAAAAAGCAGCTATAGCACTATAGATGGTATATCTGGGATGATCCAAAATGTGATCTATCACAGAATACTTGGGATATGTAACTGGACTGCTAGAATTTTGGCAGAATTCACAGTAAGTTAGATGCTACAGGACCTCGTTTCAGTGAAATTTCCCAGAGTTCTTCATCAGAAGGAATGGGGGGAGGAGAAAAGAGTCAGTACTGAATAAGGTTGGTGACTTAAATCACTTCAGGAGGCTTGTGTCCCAATAACAAGCCCTTAACACATCAAACATTTGTTGACAGTAGCTTAACCAGCAGGGGATCACAGATTACTGTCAATAAGAAGCCAAAGTCTCTATTCCAATCATTGATTTTGGCATCCAGCACTGCGATGCATTTTAGTTCCCAGGAACATCTTTCAAAGGAGCTACACAAGTTCCATTTGAAAGAGAGCCTGGGAAGTCAGAGTTCATATTGAGAGAAGTATTATTCACCCCACAAATGACAGAGATGAATCCCAAGGACAACATGAAAACATTGGTTCGAAGAAGACACAGTTGCCAATATTATGATTTTATTCTGTTGTTTCTTTGAGTTTGTGTTTAAACTAATGGCCTTCACCAATTTTCTTGTCTTCAGCATGGGCTACAGTCCAATTTCAAGTTACGTGTGCTTAAACTCGTCCTGGTGCCTGATTGTAGTCACAGAGTTTGCTCCGATTCAGAGTACTGTTTATTTGTATTTTATTTCTATCATGGGAATTGTAAAAATGTAAGATGGCCAGTTCCTAATAGTGTAAATCCACAGAGCTTTGAAAGCAGTGAGCAGTCATGTGTCTTTCTGAACTTTCCCAAGGCTCAATGAAAAGGAGGGTGATTTCTTGCTCTCAGCCTCAGAAAGCAGTACAACCCCTCACTGTTTTCAAAGCTCTGTGGCTCAGTGTTCCTAGGGGAGTACTAAGTGCTGCTCTATAGACAAGATCCTGGTCTCCTAATGACACTCAGGAGTCATTGTATTTCAGCCTGATCAATTCATGCTCACTCCAACATGAACACACATTGGCTACATTCCACTGGTACTTTATTCCGTTTTCCTGACATTTTCATACCTCTTAATTTTCAGATTTTATGTGATCTTTCTATTGGAAATCTAGTGCAATCTAGCAGAAGGTTACCACTAATTTCCAGGTTAATTGTTTCCAGAAAAAAAGATTTGCTTAACTTGAAAAATCACAAGAATTTTCAGTTTTAAGTTCCCCACCACTCATGTGGCAAAAATTGGGGCGGTATCCCAGCATGCAGTCCTTCCCTGCCGTTTAAAAGTTAGTGCAAGGAATGTTAGGAATCAGGACAGGAAGAGCTAACATTACAACCTAGCACAATAAATTCCATGTTGGAATACAGCCATTGTTTAGAATAGCCCATTGGATGATATGTTCTCAAATCTGTCCCTACAGATGGAGGAACCTTGAAGGGGTTTATTCACATGTGGGGTTTATTGCATTAGTTTTACTTATTATAATGGTAAAGGTAAAGGACCCCTGACAGTTAAGTCCAGTCGCAGACGACTCTGAGGTTGCGGCGCTCATCTTGCTTTACAGGCTGAGGGAGCCGAAATTTGTCTGCAGACAGTTTTTCCGGGTCATGTGGCCAGCATGACTAAGCTGCTTCTGGGGCAACGGAACACCAAAACCAGAGCAGCGCATGGAAACACCATTTACCTTCCTGCTGGAGTGGTACCTATTTATCTACTTGCACTGGCATGTTTTCGAAGTGCTAGGTTAGCAGGAGCTGGGACCGAGCAACGGGAGCTCACCCTGTGATGATAGCCAGGGCTATTTTTCTATAAAAAGAGGTGCCAGAACTCACTAGGAACCTTGTTCTCTTATAATGTCATTGGCGCCCACCTCAGAGGTGCCAGAAGTCAGTTCCAGCAAATTCCAGCTGAAAAAAAAGCACTTCTTCTTTTTCAATTTCTTATGTAACTTTCACACAGCATTATCTGCTCCCCCCCACTATACCGCCATGCCATGCTAAATATCATTTGCACCACAGTCACAGGGCTTTTGAGTTCCTGTTTGTCTCTTTTCTTCAGTTTTTTCCTTAGTTTGTTTTCCTCCTCTTACAATTTCCAGCTGCCTCGTTCTTCTTTCCTCTTTCCTTGTTCTCTTCCCCTCAACTACCCCTCTCCAAATGCTTTCCTGCTCTCATTGTGTTTTCCCACTGCCTGGATCTCTCTCCCTCTCAGCTACTTCCCACATTTCGCTGCTTGCTTCCCCACTCTTAAAGAAAAATCTCATTTGCCTTACCTTTTCCCTCTCACCTCACCAGTGGCAGAAAGTGGTGGTGGCTCTCTTGCTAGTACAATGATTCAGCTTCGCTGGTTTCTCCTCAACTGCCCAGGTCCACCATGCCTTCTTGTCAAGCACATGTGCTGCTGCTGCTGCTTCGGCGATCACTTGTAGCCAAGTAAGATTGTCTTCCATAAACATGGTCTTAACAGTGAGTCCGTAAGTGACTGTGGAGGCCAATTCTGGATCCACACGTCCTTCCACAGTGGAGACATAGGTTTCCAGACAGAAGTTGACCATGGTGAGGGTTTGCCAACCCTCACCATGACATGTGCTGCACACACACCTCTGCACCCTTGGCTAGCCTGGAATGATGGTCAGCAAACCCTCAGCTGTGACCTCTGGTGGCAACAGCCATACAACAGCCCACAAGGTGAAGGAAAAACTTGCCCCATATTGGGGTGCGGTGGTGGGAAGGCTGCAGTACCAAACCAGAGAAGAAATACCGTACCTGTTGAAGGGCACTCCGACCACAGACTGCTTCAGAGTTACATAACTTATCACACAAAACTTCTGTGATTTCCTAGGTTTCTAGACTTCAAAAAAGTTTTTCTCTGGAAGTAATTAACATGGAAATGAGCGCCAATCTATTCCCCTAGATTTCCGGAAGTGTCTTTGACATCAAGCTGAAATGTAATGCAGAAATTATCTGTTATGGAAATGTCAGGAGACTGGAATAAAGCACCATTTTGAATGCAGCCACCACCAGTTCTTTCCACCCTGTCTAACGAGGCATATGTACCTCATTTCCAAGACTACATGACGGTGGGTGGAAAAGCTCTTCACACATGCCCCTTTGTATGTGCAGAGATATCCCTTCTATTGAATGGAGCCAGCCTGAAAGAAGAAGCTTTTAAGAATGCAGAACAAGAGAGTCATGGATGGTCTCTGTCTAGGTTTTTCACACACAGAGCTTATTGGAAAACAACTGCTTTGGGTATTATAAAAAATCAAGTTTCTCAAGCAATCAAACATTTACAGATTTCCAACAGGAAAATACTGTCATTTGCTCTTGTGCCTGAGTTACTGATGTCCAGACTTCGCTGGCATGGACAACTTTCAAAAGATCTAAATGATTTTAATGGTGTCACTTGGAGCCACAGCCAAAATAAACCAAGAGTATATGTTTATAGTCTGTGTTTTAGACATGTCTGGGGCAGAGGAGCTTTGGAAGCAAATTACTTCTCACTCCTGCATAAGGGTAGTCCTTCAATGTCACTTTTTTTAAAAAAACAGGTCACTGGCAGGTCAAGAAAGGACAGCAGCCAGGAGAGCTGGGGTAAGTTTTGCACACTGTTCATCTTGGATCTTGAAACAGTCACAAGATGAAAATAGAATATTAGATGCACCATTGAGCTTTATAGCTACAGATGTATCAACACATATGACCATCTTCATATGTGAATATCTGTTATATATACCGACAAAAAATGCAGTATATCTATCGGCATACACCCACATGCAATTATTACACAGAGCATCTATTGAATTAAAACTCTCTGCCATGTGTACAGGGCCGCAGATGGTATGTGTGCTGATTGTATGCAAAAAGCCCTAATATACGGCACTGATAATTAAATTACGACAGCCATGAAAAAAAAATAGGACACCATCTAGTCAAAGTTAAGCAATTTTGACACCCATTGATTTCAATGGGAGAGAGCTAAGCTCTTAACACACCCACTGATGTCTATAAGTGCTCATGTCTGAGTGGTTTGCAACTAATAATTATTGCTAAATAATTAAAGCTCTGCGGATGTCTGCATCCTTTTCTCTGAGTATATTAAAAAGGATTTCAAGACGAAAGGGAGAGGTGCCTCTTTAAAACATTTAACATGTGTGATGCATAACATGTATGATAGATGTGGGCTTTATGGAACTGCAGCAAACATATTGCAACAGTGTGCAATCCTTTGAGTGGCCAGCGTAATAAATGTTAGAATCTGTAGTTTTAAAATAAGTGTTCAGGGCTGCCGGTAATATATTGTGCCTATATAATTCCTTGTTGATGTTGCTATACTGACCTCTTCAGGATATGAAAATTTGGAGCCTTGTTTATTGTTCCCATGTATCTCTCACTCAGGGTACAATGCACAATGTCTAACACTTTCTGTCTGAAAGTTTTCCAGGCACTTTGGTTTCTTTTTATAATTTCTGGTGCTAGTAACCCATATAAAATAGCTTGGGGATAATGATTTCAAAGCTAATCAGAAGAAAGAGAAAGTTCTGAGCACACTGAATTCCTCCAATAAAACCTCTTAAAATCAGGTGGGGAAAGAGAAAATTCCCTCTGTAGTTTAAATGTGAGTACTTTCCCCTCTTTTGGATTTTCCCCTTTATCTTTTTGGAAATATCACCTAATTATTAATTTGTGCACTAAGATACATAGCAGTTTCAGATGAAAAATGTTATTCTCATAAATGAGTGGACCACATCTAACGTCCTTTAAAATAATCTGTATATTTAATCCCAGTTATTACTGTATTGCAGCCTGCGACCAGCTGTAGTTAAATTAAAAGTTCATTTGTTCAGTGTCGATTTTATGAGTCTAACCTTTCTCAACTAGGACAGACAAGCTCCTCAAAGGATAATGATATACCCAGTGATATAAACTAAACTTGCTCCTTTTCTGCAGTTTTATATGAGGAATTAAATTAATTTCATAAATACAGGACAGCACCTCTCAAGGTTTAGTCTAGGTCGTTTTTCTGCTAAATACAAATGGCTCTCCAGAGCTTGGACAATTTCCTATATTTGTCTGTGACCAACTACAGTTTCTCAATTAGAGTCTGATGCGCCTTTTATACATATATATCATTTTGTAACTCCTTGGCCGGCATTCAAAGCTATGCCCTGTGCCTTGTTTATGTTAGAAACAACGGCTCTCTGAACTGCAGCTCTGTTTGTAACTATTTATGGTTTAACAAATGACAAAATACAGAAGACCGAAAAATCTTGGCATGGAAAAAAGGTCTCAGTCTGGTTTATGTTTTCATCTCCTTTCCTCCACGTTTATTGATTGTGTTAACAACGGCAGCGTATTCTGTTTTCACACTTTATTGCGTGACACGAGGCAGGTAACTTAGATTTGAAGACAGGAAATGCTTTAAGAGAAAAGTGATTCCATTCACAACACTTTGTACCTATTACAGTATTGTGTTTTTCAGGCATGTCCAGGGCTATTTAGACACATGTCCCTCAGGGCTCCTACTAGTTTACCCCTTAGGTAAGGTGCAATGGATTGCAACCTTACAGCCGAGACTCAAAATTCTGCTACAGGTCAACTGACTGGTACACAATGACCAGCAGACCAAATATTATTTCATTTCTCACTCATTAAGGTTGCTGCCAGAATTATCCAAGATAGGTAGAACTTTCCTTATACCTCACAGTAGTCCCTAAAAACCTTCCACAACAGTGGACTAGAATGTTATCCTCTTCACTTGACCATCCCTTCTCTAACTCACAGCTAGGGATGTAAGAAGGAATCATTTTCTGTTCTGCTCTGGATTCCTCATATGCAGCACTGCTGTTATTCCAACGTAGTTCATCTACTTGTCTCACTGTCTGTGGTGGCCAGCTCTATTTTTCTAGAAAAAGAGGTGCCAGAACTCACCATGAACCCCTGCCTTGCTCTCTTGCAATGGCAATGGCGCCCACCTCAGAGGTGTCAGAACTCAGTTCCGTTGAGTTCTGGATGAAAAAAAGCCCTGGTTGTGGCAAAATCCTGTAATTTATGTAATTTACAGAGAGATGTTTGAGCGACATACGTTATTAGGTCTGGCTTCCATACTAAAGCTAACAATAGGTCATTTTCCTGTGTTCCCATTCCCTCATCCCATTATCTTATTTTTACTGACATTTACTGGACCATTTTCACATAGTGAATCTTTATTTTGAATCTTTATTTCTAAGGATCTAAACAACTATGCTTCTGACATGAAAGTAGGAGGCTAGCTGAAAAATAAAGAGTTTTCCCAGACATGTTAAATAATGGGACTTGCCACACAAAGGTGCATTCTTGCAAAGTACACTATGCAATTGTATAATAATAATAATAATAATAATAATAATAATAATAATAATAATAATAATAATATCTGGGCGGCTTCCAACAAATGATTAAAAATACATTAAAACATCAGTCATTAAAAACTTCCCTAAACAGGGCTGCCTTCAGATGTCTTCTAAATGTCAGATAGTTATGCTAAAGTTATCTCATGAAAAACAAAGGTAAAAAGAAGTGTGATTTAGATAAGAAATTTCTCAGATTTCTGAAGAGAGCTGACTTGAGGTTCCAAATTGCAGACATTATGGAATTAGAATGTTCTTCTGTTCCCAAAATATTCCCATTTTTAAAGGTTCTGCTGTAGTTGATTTCAGGCTTAATCTATAAAAAGGAATGTTCTAAGAATAAGCTCTCCGACTGTGGAGCCCTGTTGCTTCCTATTCTAATTCCAGGTAAGTAGAGGCTGGTTGCTGAGCAGATAGGAAAAGGCAGAGATAGGAAAAGACACAAACATACAAAAGCACAATTCTATATTCACAGTCTGTATTAACTGAAAACAACTCCTGAGCCCTAAGCCCTGGTTGGCTTTCATTCAGGATAAACCATTCACATAGAGCTTCCCAACTCCATCATTTGCAAAGTGGGTTTAGATATAAAAGTATTTCCGAAGGTTTTTTATCTTTTCTGCCATGACTCCAGATAGTAGGCATGGGAGTCTAATGTGCATTGTTCAAAGTAAACATAAACAGGAGTGGCAGTAAGATAATGCTTTCTGGAAGGGACATGCGGGGGAAGATTTCTGGAAGTAATGGGTTACTTCCACGTTTGTATCCAAAGATTGCAAGAGCTTGTTTAGAATGCTTTCCTTTGTCCACAAAACTTCCCTGTAACTTACAGTATAAAATCTGTGTTATAATATTTTAGCACACCTCTGGACATTGTTTTTTATTGTCCATTTATGGTGACTATTGCTCATGGTGGTGTTGGGGCAGTTATCGGCAATCCTGCTTTCAAAACTGCGCCTGCAAAAGTTTCAAGGATTGATATGCCGCTCTACTTCCAGTTGATACATATCCCATAGTTTCCTGCAGCAATCCTGTAACTTTCTATCACAGACATTCCAGGGTTTGGTTTTGCCCCACTTTTCTTGCACTACACTGCAAGACAGACCCTCCAGTCAGCAATAACACAATATCATTGGGGAAGTGTTACGAAACAACTTATAGAGCAGAATGGTGTGTGGACAGCCCAATATATATCCACCAGTAACATAACATTACTCTGTCAATGACATGTTGCAAAATGAACATGCAAAAAAAAAAAAAAAATTATTACAAAATTACATCTAGTCTGGTGGGACCCCAGTAGATATTTAAGTCTCACTGTTGATGCTCAGAATGAATCTAAGGAGCAGCGTGTTGTTCCTGGACCTCACCCAAGTGGTGACTGTAACAGAAAAAAAGGGAGGGACATGTACTAGCTGCCTGCCACTGCCAGGAAGGAAAGAATGATGTACTTAGTGTGTGCAGTTGATGTGTAGCCATACTTCTGTTGTTCTGGAAACCACTGGAGGTTATGATAATCTGCTGACAATGTTCCTGGTTTCATTCCAATGGTCATATATGGTCAAGAACTAAGTCTTTGCATTCTTCACCACAGTGCATTATGATGTCAAGATGATTGCCTGAATCTTCCCAAATGTGTAGGTTTGGATCTAGACTTGGTAAGTTGGGCTTAGTTCCAAGTGAAAGCAGATGTAAGCTGCCCAAAGAATTTTGTTGTACGGGGCAGCAGGCAAATGCTGTGAGTAAATAAATACACAAGACTTATGTCGTGACTAACTTGCCAATGGGGACCAAGTTTAATGAACATTCTGGATCCAATCCATTGAAAAGTCAGAGTTGAGGTGTGACGACTAAGGGACGGTCTTTGCATGTCCTCTCAAGTCACTGTTCATTCTTGATGCAGGCATGGAATGATGAAGAGAAACCAGTTGACTGACTGTGGATCGTACCTGCTGAAATACAATGTTTGAAAACGAGATATTTTAAAAAATAATTTAAGTGGATTCAGACTTATGAAGGCCTTCTAATTCACAAATCATCAATAAAGCAGCATGTTAAACTTACGCTGTGATATCTTTCATTCTGGGTGAGAGCCAGCGACATGCCAGGGGATGCAATGGGACTCCCCTGCAGCCCTTGTGCCCCCAATCTGCTTCAGAGGGTCCCCCAACTCTGCAGAGGTAATTATTATTATTATTATTATTATTATTATTATTATTATTATTATTTATTTATACCCCGCCAATCTGGCTGGGTTTCCCCAGGCACTCTGGGCGGCTCCCAACAGAATATTAAAAATGCGATAAAAGATCAAACATTTAAAACTTCCCTAAACAGGGCTGCCTTCAGATGTCTTCTAAAAGTCAGATAGTTGTTTATTTCCTTGACATCTGATGGGAGGGCGTTCCACAGGGCAGGCGCCACTACCGAGAAGGCCCTCTGCCTGGCTCCCTGTAATTCACTTCTTGCAGTGAGGGAACTGCCAGAAGGCCCTAGAAGATTTGAGCAGGGGGCTGCAGGCAAGGAGAGGAAGCCCTATTTGCACAAGTAGGGTGCCAAAAATATTGGTTATCACCCCACATCTTTATTTAACAGGTGGCAGCTTCCTTATCACCTCTGATTTCAGGGCATAATGAAAGAAATAGAGCCGAGATAAAGTGAAAGACAAGGCAGCTAATGGCTGTATCATGTAAATAAACTATCCATTTCAGAAGGGGGCAAAAGCACACAAGGTTGCTGTTACTTTTGTGCATCTTTATGGGGGTCGTGCCCAATTTATTCCGCATGTCAGCACTTGTGTGTGTGATATAGATATATACACATACACACAACACCATCCTAGTTTTGGTCACTCATTAAATACCGTGCTCCTCTTGCTTTATCAGTGATATATTAAACTGTCTGCTTTTCACTTCAGCAATGTATTGTCTCTTCACAATTGATATAAATGTTACTGATGGACCTTGACTTTCCAGCTCCTGAGATGGATGTCATATAAATGAGAATGCTTGGGAAATTTGGTGCTGACACAGAATGGTATGATTAGGTGCATAATGTGGGCATCACAATTTGCAATGCATCCTACAGAGAAATAGCAGAGTTCCATGATTTAACAAGGATTGTGGAAATATGCAGCCCTCAACACCATTTATGAATTAATCAGGTGCACAAGCACCTCTTATGAGGACTTCATGCTGAGTAAGGAAGTCGCCTAGGGACATAATACTAAAAGACCCCTACAAAACTCATTAATAGAAACTACATCTCCTTATTTTTAATTTAAATATATAATAGAAAAAGAAACAAGTTATCACTGGTTATCGCTGGATTGGAATTAGAAAATCATATAATGCAAAAATTACAAAAGTTTTAAGGGGGGGAACCTTGAATAAATACATATTTTAAGGGTACACCACACCAATTCCACCATGGAAATGTCAAAAAGTTATATTTGTTCAATGATGAAAATATCGTTGCTGTGCTGGGCACTTATTTTGATTATAAAAGCCTTCAATTTATTGCCGTCGTAGGTGCAGGCATTTTGTAGCAGGCACAATTCACCTAGGTGAAATTTAAATAACCATTAAATACAATAAATGGCTGTGCCCAAGTATTACTGTCTTTGGAAACTGGAGGTGAGAGAGGGGAAGAGGTAAAATGTTTAGTATAACCTTTTGGTGCTAGCCTCAAAGCAGCGAAAGTTGTGTGAAGTCACTATATTTTTACGTAGCTATTAAGGAAGTACGTTTAAATGCTACCAGGCAGTTCAGATAATATAAAATTTCCAATACTGCCTTCGACTCGAGTCAAGGGTACACTTTAAGAGTTATTAGCACCCAGCAAAGTGTGTTAAGTCTGACATTCATGATGTCTCAGTTATTAAATAGATACCAGTACACGTACTGATTTTCTTATAAAACTTAATAATGATAATGACCTTTCCATTTAGAATCAGGCTTTCAGCGCGGAAAACACTGACAGATTTATAGAATTTAATGCTAGACACAAACTGCAGATCATTGTCAGGTTTTCCCATATAGAGAATTTGAAATGTATTTTTCACTCTTGGTCTTGAACATTTCATGTGTCATAATGACCATCAAATGTATATATTTCTATGCATAGCTAGCATAATCGACGTTACACTCAATTTATCATTTGATTTATTGCCCCTCTGCACCACTGCATTATTCCACTGAGATTATCTGCACACTATAATGCCTCTTAATAGAAAAGATGAGGTGATTCTGTCAGAGAATCGACTGCCATTACTAAACAATTAGAGATGTTTTGGTTTATGTCCTGTGCTCCTCAGATAAATTTGCTGTAATACATACCATAGCAATGGGCTCCTCAGATAAATTTGCTGTAATACATACCATAGCAATGGGGGACATAGGATATGTCCCTGTAACACTCATTTCCCCTCCACCACAAGAACCTGGCTTTGGAGAATTTTTCTCTTGAGGCCTAAATTGAGAGATTGTTGTGACTCAACACATGAGCTAATATACTGGCACATAAGTACATGCCATCAGATTCTAGCTATCTAATAAGCCAGGATGGTGCTCTATTTTTTTTATTTGTTTAAACAATTTATATACCACTTAACTACAATGGTCTTTGAACAGTGTATAAGAAATAAAATAGAGAAATGATAAAAATTGGATAAAATGGGGAAAAAACAAAACACCAAACAGATTTCAATTAAAATGCCTGCTGGAATAACAACAACAACAACAACAAAAAAGGTCTTCGGTAGGCGCCAAAAGTTCAAGGGGTTTGTCTAATCTCAGCCATGAGGAGTTCTATAGAATTTGACTCACAATACTGAATGCATGGGTCTTAGTGGATATGAGCCACATATCTGACCTATGGTAGACCACTAAGTGTGACTCCCCCCAAAATCTCAGTGACTGAGCAGGGATATAAGGATTATATAATTCTATAGACCAATTTATCATATAAATGAAACATATTATGAGAAATTAAAGTCCAGCAGGTTGTGCTTGTTGTTAAAGGCCTTGTAAAATAAAACAAGAACATTGAACTAGGCATGATATCATATGGGTAGCTGGTGTGAACTTTTGAGAACTGGAGTTATGTGCTAGTCAGTGATGGATTATTGCCCATTGACATCAGTTCCGCAAAGGATACCAGGCAGAAATGATCTGGACCAGTTAGACTCCACTGCTTATTCAATTGGCACAAAAGAAATACAGTGGTGCCTCGCAAGACGAAATTAATTCGTTCCGCAAGTTTTTTCGTCTTGCGAGTTTTTCGTCTTGCGAAGCACGGTTTCCCATAGGAATGCATTGAAAATCAATCAATGCGTTCCTATGGAAACCGCCTTCAGACCAGGTCCGGGGACAGTCTGTCCGCCGACCTCTTCTGAAGGCTGGGGGGGGGGGACAAGGGCTTTTCTTCCCACCCCCAGCATTTTAAAAAACCCCGGGACAGCAGAGGACTTCTCCGCTGTCCCGGGGTTTTTTAAAATGCTGGCGGGCGGTAGCGAAGGCTTCGCTGCCGCCCGCCAGCATTTTAAGATCGCCCCAGACAGCGGACTTCTCCGCTGTCCCGGGGCGATTTTAAAGCCCCCAGGAAGGCAGGCGGGGGGGAGCAAAGACTTTCGCCCCCCGCCAGCCTTCAAAAGCCGTCCGGGATAGCGGGAAGCGCTTCCCTGCTATCCCGGACCGCTTTTAAAATGCTGGCGGTGGGGAGCAAAGCCTTTCGGCCCCCGCCGGCCTTCCTGGACCTCTTCTGAAGGCCGGAGGGGGGGAAAAGGCTTTGCTCCCCACCGCCAGCATTTAAAAGAGGTCCCCGGAGATTTCCCTATGGGCTTTCTTCTTGCGAAGCAAGCCCATAGGGGAATTCGTTTTGCGAAGCGCCTCAAAAAACGGAAAACCCTTTCGTCTAGCGGGTTTTCCGTCTTGCGAGGCATTTGTCTTGCGGGGCACCACTGTATGGTGCAAACCTATGCACTGCTTTCTTAGTAATATACACCTGTGTAGTGATAAATTCTGCTGTGTGGAAGCTCATCGTGACAACACCCACAGTCACGTCCAACCTGGAAGAGTCCATAGTCACACCTCTAAGAAGAGTCTAAAATGTACAGAGCTGTGATTATTTATATATATTTCTCACCCAAGGAGCAACAATACATAATGCCAATCTTATGAGGTCAGCAGAAATTAATAAAACATTATTTTAACAACAACAACAATCACCACCACCAACATCGTACACCACCCATCTGAGTGGGTTGCCCCAGCCACTCTAGGTGGCTTCCAACATATACAAAAAGTTAATAAAACATTGGACATTCAAAACTTCCCTATAGAGTGTCTTCTAAAGGTTGCTTATCTCCTTGACATCTGATGGGAGGGCATTCCACATGCTAATCTGCACAAACAACAGTCAACCCCAAAGCCCTTTAATCATCTCATTCGCTTCCCAGAGCAAGAAGGGCCCATCAATCACCTTGATGCTCCAACAGATCAAAGTGGGGTAAAGGGGAAGGGGGGGCAGCAGCATCAGTGGGAGATGCCAGTGAGTGGGGTCCTGAGTCATACACATTTACTGTCCCTGACCCTCCACTTCCTGGGGCCTTCACTGAAGTTTGCCTACTGGGTGAATCAGCTCTGGCAACACTATGCCAATCCTCAAAAGCACATTTAGCAACATGCTTAAAAATCACAGATAGAGTGATATACTGAAACGAGGCCATGCATAACCTTTGCCATGTTCTCTGGCAAATGTACAAGCTTGGACTACAATGTCTCTCTAGAGGAGAACTGAGATGAGTGGGCTTATTGGTTCGCCTTCACAGTGACCGTCAAACTATATTTGTGGTAACAAAAGATTACTGTTTTTCTTTAGGAAAAAGAAACCCCGGTTAAGAAATAAGAAGTGTGCTATGAAATGTACTGCTTAAATTTTACTTTCCCAGAGCAAAGTCTTCGTGTTACTAATGAGCCAGTATGCAGGAGATCATGAAATAACACTGTGCTCCTATTGGCTGCTGATGCCCCCAAAGGCTCAAAGAGAGTATGTTTCTCTGTTATGGTTTGGCCCAGGAAATGTTATGTGTCCACAAGTCTCCTTTCAAAATGGCCACATCAGCTCGAAACCTTTCAAAAAACTCCTTGATGGGCTATGTTTACATTATTACATAAAACAATGTAGTGCTGAAGATCTGGAGGCACAACCTTTTATACTAACATCATGACTGTAAGAAGCAAAGAACAGTAAATACTTGGGTTTCAACGAACTGGAGAATGTAAAAATATTGAACATATTATGTTTGAGAGGAGCCAGTTTTTCTTGGGCTTTGCAGAGAACTTATGAGTTCTCTTGTTACAGACACTCGGAACTGCTAACTACCAAGAGGCAATGTGGTTTTCACTGTGTTGCATACTATAAAAAAATGAACCCTCTCCTTTAACTTCTTACTTTTTAAATTCTTACTTTTATATTCCTGTGGCTGAAAGTTAAACATAAGAAATACCAGATCAGGATTAACTGTGCCTTGAAATTAATGAGTGAACCTATTTACAGTGTGGATATTGAGGCAGAAGATGTACCTTAGCCTAGCAGGTAAATATCCAGCACCCTAGACAGCGGAAACTATAGGAGGTCGAAATGCAGCTGGGCTGGCTTAACACATTCAGAAGTACATGGAGCTATGCATGTTGCCATCCAGATAATATTCCCTTCCCATAAGACCATTAAGCCTGGAGACTAAAATTATCTAATTGCACCTTTGGCCCGGATTCAGCAAGAGCAATCTGCACACTGAAGTAGACCTCCGATAATAGATCTCAGGGATGGGTCATTCTATATGCAAACAGTTGCCTCAGGTTGTTCTCCTTTCCACATGCAGCCCCCAAAAGAATTGCTGAGGGAGAGCCCTACCTATGGGCCTCCCCTCTGCCTGTGTCTGTCAAACAATTGGATGGGCACTATCAAAGATGGCAGCATCAATATCTCTTTAGCTGTGAGCAACTTGTGTGTAACAGTATATCACAGGTCGACAAATTTCTTTATATGTATTTTTAGGCTATCTAAATGGCGTACACACACAGAGAGAGAGAGAGAGAGAGAGAGAGAGAGAGACAGAGAGAGACAGAGACAGAGACAGAGACAGAGACAGAGACAGAGACAGAGACAGAGAGAACTTTCCCCCCGCTGGAACTCGCCAGAACTCAGTTCCAGCACCTCTCAGTTGGGCGCCATTGCCATTATAAGGGAGGCATTCATGGTGAGTTCCGGCACCTCTTTTTCTAGAAAAATACTACGTGTGTGTGTGTGTGTGTGTGTGTCTAATTGCATACAGTAGGAAAGAAAGTGACAAACATATCACAATATGTGTGTTAAAATAACGAAACAAATAATGACACACAAACAAGTAATGGCATTTGTTTAGGACAACATCATGTCCCTACTGGAGATTATCCTTGGGAAAGGTCTAGAGCTCAGTGGCAGAGCATGCAGCAGGCTGCAGGTTCAACTTCCATCATCTCCAGGTAGGGCTGAGAGAGACCCCTTTCTGAAATCCTGGAGAGCAACCACCAATCAGCATAGCCAGAACTGAACTAGATGGACCAATGGTCTGGCTCAGTACAGTGGTACCTCAGGTTATCAATCAATCAAATGTTTATTCGGCTTTACGCCCATCATGAAACACAACACAACAAAACAAATCAAATAAAACAGCGGACTTGTACAAGCCACAAGTAGTATAACACAGTTCACAACTCACAAGGACAAATATTAGCCAATTCATAAGAAAAATTTAAGATTAAGATTAAGATTAAAATTAAAAAATTTTTGCACTACACTAAAATCAATATCTGATGTCGTTATAGAAAATTCTTATAACTATCAATAATCAGCTAACATTCCATTCCGTCTCTTGTACGAGAGGACGGCTGTTAGGAATTTAGCAACCTGTAGGGTAATATAAGGATCCACATCTTGAAGAACCCAGGCAAGCTGTAAGTCTACTGGTTTGTCAGCCATAGGCTGGATTATGGAGTTTAGTACCTCAGGTTACATACGCTTCAGGTTACATATGCTTCAGGTTACAGACTCCGCTAACCCAGAAATAGTGCTTCAGGTTAAGAACTTTGCTTTAGGATGAGAACAGAAATCGTGCTCCGGCGGTGCGGCGGCAGCAGGAGGCCCCATTAGCTAAAGTGGTGCTTCAGGTTAAGAACAGTTTCAGGTTAAGAATGGACCTCCGGAACGAATTAAGTACTTAACCCGAGGTACCACTGTATGAGGTAATTTCCTGTGACAATCTGCCAATCCAGGATGCATCAGGTGTGCTAACCTTGAAATTCAAGTGCCCTGTTTATCTTTGCAGCAACGCTTACTGGTGTTCACATGTATCATGTGACAACTCACTACAAATTTTATGGATGGGGAAGGTGTGTAACACCAAGGAGAAAAATGAATAATCAAAGCACCAACTTATAATTATATTTGTTAAAATAAATTAAAGTGACAGAAAACAGTTTAGTAGTTTAAGAGTTAGAGGAATAACTGAACACCTGTAAATTTCTTCAAATTAAAGGGAACTATTGTACTTTCAAGTCATCCCCTCGTGCTCAGTCATTGAAGAACACAGAGTTGCGCATAGATCAGAGGAGCACAGTTCTAGCTCAGCACAACAAGGTGAGCGAAACGCTACCTGCCTGCCTTTTGTTAGTTCATGTCACAACCTTAAGATTACTTTCTGATGATGAACTGCTGCCGGGGCATTGAAGCTGCTGTTTGAAAGAGCTTTAAGATTGTGAAAGCCCAGAGCCCAATTGCCTTATCCAGCATTAACAAACTATTTTGAAGGGTGGGTGGAAAGGCACGAACCTGTTCACATGAGATCTCATAGCTGATCAAATCCAAATGTATTGGGCAGCTAATTTAATTTCCAGAGGGCATGACAGAATGCCCCATTGACAAGAGAGCCTCTCGCCTCCTACTGACTCTGTCTTTCATGGATGTTTCATTTATCAGCATCCTCAAGCAGCTAAAAATGAGAAGAAACCGAAAGACAAAATTGAAGAGAGTTGCCCTACTATGTGACTGGTTTCTTGAAGTCATTCTCCAAAGCCACCACCTGGCTGCTTCCAAGTTTGCCTACCCACTGCCCTTGACAATGTGCTCTTGATGCTTTCAGCTGCATCGATACCCTGAAAGCCAAACTAGATGCAATGTTAATTGTGAGAATGCAAGACATTTTTTTTCTGTTATGAAAACAAAAACCACTGGCAAAGCCTGATCGGAGTCAATGGGAGGTTCCCTTGAAATATAAACAGTAGCTTTGAAGAGGTGATATTTGTCAAGGCTATGAAAGGGAGACAGAGTTAAATTTCTCCCCCCTTCCCTATCCAATAGTCCCAAGACTGCTCAGGCTTACCCACAAAGGCCATTTACACAGATAGTTCGGGAGTTGGATAATTCCATACCCTCCACATTTCTCCAGTGAAAATAGGGACATCCTAAGGAAAAGCGGGACATTCCATGATCAAAACAGAAACTGGAATGGCTTCTCTAAATCAGGGACGTCCCTGGAAAATAGGAACATTTGGAGGGTATGAAATGGGCCACAAAGAGAGCTCAGAGCAGGCCTTGCAAGAACCATCCACTTCTAGGGCAATATTTTCCTGACAAAAGTTGCTCCAGCTGGTCATTCCCATTTTTAAAAAAATTCTCTTCTCTTAAATTCAAGCAATCAAATGTAATGTTTCGTTCACAAAATTCATTATTTCCCCCTTCTATTTAGGTTCAAATAAACTGAACTCTGGGATATTTGTTTATATCCCATGTAATGGAGCATTTTAGTTCATGGCCTAGGATGCAATGAACTGCTATTAAATATGTAAGAGAGGGGAGGGAAACACTGCTAAATATTGAAACTTTTAATTGAAACTGATAGCTGATATTTTTACAGTCTCACAATCCCACTGTCATAAATGCAGTTTCAGTGCGGGATCCATTCCCTGATTTAATTGGCATTATCTGCTAATGCCAAGGCAGAGCAGCATATTTTAAAATGTCGAGATGGATCGACAAGGAGACAGATATATACAGAGGTGGACAAGATGAAAAGAGAAAACAGGATACTGATTGCACAGACTAAAGTCTGATTTCCAGTTATTTCCCAGAGCCAGGCTGTGCATAATCTGAAACAGTTGCCCTTAAAATTACAGGAGACAACTGCTAAATAAATAAAGGGCCATAAAATAACATAAAATAGAGCATCACTGTTGGATGGAATAAAATATCAATTTGCCATGTGTTATTAATGCCGACATTTGAATAGATTCCATATGATAATTCCTTCAGTTTAGTTTAACAAGAGCAAAGATTAGAGGCTTTTCTAAAATCATCATGAAGTTCATGCTGTTTTTTTAGGAGCCAAAATATAGCGCTGAGTTGTGAGCCAATTTAGCTCTGTACTTGAGAACAAAGAGTAATTTTTTTCCGCTCAGCGCTTCTCAGTGGATATGTAGATGAGCTGTGAGATGCTGCCTGCCTGAAATATTCAGAAGTGGATTCCCAAACAGAATAAAAACTGTAATGTAGAACATATCATAGCTTCCCACCCCCCTTTGACTAATTTCTAGCTCTGGGCTTTATTCTTTACAACATTGCTTCTATGACTGCTGGCTTGTGGAACCTTTCTGGGCCTGGTTGGCTTCTCAGCTGCATAAGGCATACTCCAGTCTCTTAACCATAAGAAGAAAGAATTGCCTGCAGCTCAGCCTAGTCTGAGTGGCACATATGGCAATTGATTAACTACATGCGCTATCAGAGAATTTCAGCTACATTTGCCTGTTCGTTAATTATCTTTTCTCTTTACTTCCGATAGTCAAATGCTCAAATGGAGTTCCGGATCTACTTCGGTGTCGAAACTGGTGTTGGAATGCATGCCCTTTTTAAGCTAAAGGGAATACACAAAGGGTTGGAAGGCCACCCTATTAGCATCCTCATGTCAAGGTACTTTTCTTGGGTCCCCCCCCCCCGCAAGTATACATTGTGGCAACCTATTACATGGGCAGAAGAGTGTAGACTTTATGCAGTAATGTGGCTAATCCATGCACATCTGTTAATTGTCAAATCATTTATTCAGGTACTCAGAGAAGTCTAGGACACTCAGTAAGGACTTGTTCCGCCTCTCCTTCCTTTAATGTAACTTAATGTACAATCATTGTGTTTTAATAATCTGTTGGAAGCCGCCCAGAGTAGCTGGGAAAACCCAGCCAGATGGGCGGGGTATAAATAATAAATTATTATTATTATTATTAGTAGTAGTAGTAGTAGTAGTAAGGTAAAGGTGAAGGGACTCCTGACCATTAGGTCCAGTCGTGACTGACTCTGGGGTTGTGGTGCTCATCTAGCTTTATTGGCTGAGGGAGCCAGTGTACAGCTTCTGGGTCATGTGGCCAGCATAACTAAACTGCTTCTGGTGAACCAGAGCACCACATGGAAACACTGTTTACCTTCCTGCTGGAGCGGTACCTATTTATCTACTTGCACTCTGATGTGCTTTCGAACTGCTAGGTTGGCAGGAGCAGGGACCGAGCAACGGGAGCTCACCCCGTTGCAGGGATTCGAACCACTGTCCTTCTGATTGGCAAGTCCTAGGCTCTGTGGTTTAACCCACAGCGCCAACCACGTCCTTTTATTATTAGTAGTAGTAGTCTACAAAGGGTTCAAGGCCATCTCTATCCCAAAACTGTGACAGAAACCAGACTGATATGGATCCAGGTGATCAGTTTCATCCAAAAGTGCCTGGCTATCACTCAGAAATGGCAAATTAGAGACTGGCCTTTAGTTGCCAGTTTCAGCAGTCCAATGATGGTCTTTTAAGCAACGGATTGACCACTGTCTCTTTCAAGGCAGCTCGAAGGCACCTCTCTATCAATGAGGCCCTAGCCACCATATTGACTTGGCTAGAAAAAAGTTGGCTCATATCAGCTATGAAGTGCAATGGTCAAGCAGCCTAGTCATGGCACTCACCTTGTCATTTAGGAGGTCAACTGAAGAAACTACCTGCAAAGTGCTTTGCAAAGAAGTCACAGTGATCCGCAGATGGCTCCATATGTTTTGTAAATTATGACTGCGCAAGTCCCTTAATCCATCAGCAATATGCAGAGGAAATGTTGGTGGAGAGGCAGAATTTCTTGCGGGCTTTCAAATAGGGTCTAAGTCATGCTTAGTGAGATTTGGTCAGATTTCTCACAGATTTTCCACCTAGTCATCATTCTAACAGCTTCATTTCCAGCAATTTCCCTGAAAACGCAGGACTACGCTCAACCCAGGACTAAATTCTGCATTCTTTATGACTTTTGGGTACCAGCCTACCATTAAACAATAATTGTCATACGTCAGGTGGCAAGCTGAGGCAGCCTCCAAAACCCTCATGGCTGAGGATTGTCAGGAAAGGAATAATCACTACTTGCTTTACTCTTCTTAATGGTCCATCTATACCCAAATGCCATATCTATCAAGTTGCCACCAACGTACCATCTTATTGGGAGGTCCATTCCATACAATATAGGAACTGGGCCTTAAGGGTGGCACTCCCTCCTGGTACATATCAGACAGGCCCTGCCTCTTTTGTCCAAGACCTTGCTTTTTCAACAAGCCTTTTAAATGGAGACCTTTATCCCAGTCTATATTGGGCCTCCAACTTTGAGATATTTGATAGGAAGCAATTAAACCACAGAGCCTAGGACTTGCTGATCAGAAGGTCGGCAGTTTGAATCCCTGCGATGGGGTGAGCTCCTGTTGCTCAGTCCCAGCTGCCAACCTAGCACTTTGAAAGCATGTCAAAGTGCAAGTAGATAAATAGGTACCACTCTGGCGGGAAGGTATACGCGTTTCTGTGCGCTGCTCTGGTTCGCCAGAAGTGGCTTAGTCATGCTGGCCACATGACCTGGAAGCTGTACGCCGGCTCCCTCGGCCAATAAAGCAAGATGAGCGCCGCAACCCCAGAGTTGGTCACGACTGGACCTAATGGTCAGGGGTCCCTTTACCTTTACCAATTCATAAATGGAAATAACTAAATAACTCCCGTACACTCTACCAAACCAGTTGCTTGCTTTGACACACCACTGCCCTGACCCAGCCTTCTGTTGCTCCACCAGGTACATAAATGGCCAACTCACCTGACTAAACACACCAAAGGTTTCTAAGCCTCTCTTCCCCCATCCACATCCTTACTATTTCACCAAAGGATGGACAGAAGACCACCCTAGTCTCGCTTTGGGAAGAAGAGGTAACAAAGCCCACTTGTTAAGCCCCTGCTTCTGTGACTGAGATGGGCTAGTCTGCTTGAGGAGGCTAGATAAAAGCCCCCCTCCTCACCAGCAGAACAGAATTCCTGACCTTCAGCCTTGCATCAACCCCTCTGGTAGATATTCCTCTGCACTGTCCTTTGGTCATGCCAAATAGAGCAGAGCAAGGTAGTGTTTTTGGTCAGAGGGGATGCAGGAAGGCAGAAGGTTAGCCTGCCAAAGAGGCTGTCAGCAGAGGTTCATCACTGATGGAGTCTGTGGTGCCAAAAGGTTGGAGATGTATACACCCACTCTTCTGAGAAGCCAAGGAACCAGGCCTCCTTTTCACCCAAGTCTCAAGTGTATGGCCTTACCCAGGGCCCAAAATCTCCTAGGGGATTATTGCGAGGGCACTGACACCGCAGATGCTCAGGCAGTGCCGTAATTTAGGATTAGGATGCTTCTTTCCACCTCGACTAGATTGGTTCCTTCTGTCCCAACACGGAATAAGCTCATCTTAAATACCAAGCTCTTTCCTGACAGCTCACAAGCTGTGGGAGGGGGAAAGAAAGCAGCCTGCGTCGTTTTACCGATTGTTCATTTAGCTTCAAAAGGTGGATTTTTCTAAACAGCATTTTCTACATTGTTTTTTCCCCCCTCCTGTTAATTCATTTTAATTCCATACTGCATTTTCCTGGTTTTAGGGCTGGGAGGTATACTGTACATGCACTGCATTTTGCAGGGTTTTAAAAGGCTGCTTTAATGAATTCTTAATTACATTATTCAAAAGATCCATTATTCAGTATTCATCTCACTTCTAAATGAAAGTCTTTACCTGACATATGAATGAAATGAGTCTAAATGCTTTGCATGCCACCTAGGGATTCATAATAGACTCCTTGCTGAATGGTAGCAGCAGGTCCCCCCCTTTTTTCTGCTTTAAATTTACAGGGATTGTTTGTGGAGATGAACAGATATGAGCTACTCTGCCAGACCCTAAACTCTCTCCAGGCACATTCTAAACCTCTTAGTGCCTGGGAGATGAAGGTAACGCCCTAGTTATTGCAGTGGCAGGGCTGGAAGCCGAGAAGCTGATAAATGGGAGCAGATACCAATCTAACAGCACAATCTTATACATGTCTACTCAGAAGCAAAGATGAAGGAGAAATTAGAATTCGAATCGCACATAAAGACAGGCCTTCCCAAGTTGCACTTGCTGAACAAATACATAAACTGAAACACAGACATTGTTCAAAATCCGAATTTTGCAATGCGTTTCTCCAGCCAATCAGTGTTTGCAAAAATGTGTAGTCTAGGGTAAAGTGTGCATTAAAATTCTCAGATCAGTGAAATTTACACACAAAAATTCATTACATTGGGGGAAATTGCTTTGCAAAAATGTTTACATTGGACAAAATGGCATACAAAAATGTGAATATTTGGAGAAATCCGCCCTAAAATGATGATGAAATTTCAAGAGGGCCAAACAAATAAACTGATATGGAAATATGAATTAGAAATATGAGAAACCAAAATTGACAGATTAACACAATCCCTATTTAGAAGTAAACCCAACTGGGTTGGGTGGGGCTTAATCACAGGTAAGTGAGGAGAAGATAACAAAATGAATTTTGTGGCACCTTAAACAGATTAATATCAAACAGATTTATTGTTATACAAATCTGTGCTGTAGAATGTAGACGTTTGTGCCAAAAGAACATTACAATTCTAACCGTGCTTACTCTGAAGCAAGTATCACTGTGGCCTATCCCCAGGCAAATGTATAGAGAACTGAAGTCTATGTATCTACATACCTGACAGTAAATCCCACTGAACATGATGGGGCTAATTTTTGAGCAAATATGCATTGAATTGCACTGCCAACCTACTATTGGTCTTGCAAGGTACCACAACTCTTCTTTGTGTTTGCAGCAGCAGACTTAGAATAGCCACCCCTTTAGAATTTGCATCCAGATGATTGTTTTACTGTGCAATAATAAAAGACACAGTTGTTGTAAATAGCCACATGTTCAAAGCATCTGTTGCAGGGAAATGACATTTCCCCAATACTGAGCCTGATAGAGAATAAAATCAACAATGATTTTAATTATGGAAAGAAACAGATGGCAAAAATGCAGTATAGTCACAAGTGGAGCAAGTGTAATGTTTTAGATCAGCCTGACAATGTTGACTTTTCCATTCTGTCCACCATGATACTTTAGTATGAAGCAGAAGAAAATGTAAATATTAATATATGGGGTCATCTATATTTTTAAAAAGGAGAGTACAGGAAGATTTCATGAGCATTAAAAGTGAAATCATCTTCTTGCTTGTAAGGTGTATGACAGGGGTGGTCCAATGGGGGCGCAAACTGATAAAAATTGGGCAGGAGGTATTGAGGCCACTTTGTGCCCATGTCTTAAGTGCAGCAAGGCTGAGGTCTCAATCTCCCAATGGATGAATTGCTAGCTATAGATGCCACCCACCTTAATAGACCTATTTAAGAACTGTAATCCACACAAGAGACTCAGTGTGTCATGGCTCCAATTATTATTTTCCTCAATTATTATTTCCTTTCTTTATTCCAGTTTTTACTGTGATGAATTTCCCAAAGTCAAAGTACAGGTTTTATTATATGCTGATTTCTTTCCAAATATTTGCATTTAGTAAATGGACACTTTAAACAAGCAACAATTTGGGAGTCTGACATAAAAAGTTGGACCCAATCATAACAGGTGGGGAGAGATTTTTATTTCATTTAAGAAGTGGCTTCTTCCGTGCCCCCTTTGTTAAAGTGAGGAATAGGTGTTGCCTATGTGATCCATACTACAATGACAGAGACTTAAAATGGTTTAATCGTCCTCCCTGAGGAACCTTGGAAATGGAACTTCTGTGCCTGAGGCCAAGTCAGATCAGATCCTGGCTTATTAACGTGGTTTGTTAACTGTCATTAAGCCAGAATTTTCTGCTTCAGATGTTTATGGGCGAATACTGGCTTAATGTAAGCCAAGATTTCCACACCAAGACCAGTGTGCAACCAGAAAAGGGGAGGGGTTTATGAATCTCTGGGGAAATGACTGAGCATGGTGAGAATCTTGCCTTTGTGTGTCTAGATTCAGTAGAAGAAAAATGGTCCATTTTCCAGTTCTTTCCTTTAAACACCATTGTATTTGGTTTGGGGTTCCTATTAGGTAGGATAGCCATCATTGTCAGTGCCAACTATATAGAAACCAAGGAAAATAATGACTTATTTCTGTAAGTCAATTGCATCTAAGCCTTCTCTGTAGAATACAAATATAACAACATATAATAACACATTCCTTAACTTCCTGGGTACACCAGTAAGACTAAATGAGGACATCAGGAAGTTTAAAAGACCCATTTGATGTGATAACAGTGTCTTTATACTAATATGGTGTCTAATTTCCTGTCTTTCCCTCTTAGAAAAAAAATTATTAAAATGTATAATCACTTCCTCTATATAACTGTCATTTGAGCTAAAAAAAAAACCTTCATTTTTTTTAATGGTGCTGTCTTTTGTCATTACAACTGCAGGAATTTCAAACTAGTATTTGAAAAGATACAGCCATAGGTAGAATTTATCAACACAAAACTATACCTTGCTCAAATCTCTGAGTGCTGTTTTCAATGGATTTTATCACTCAGGGGAAAGAAGTGTGATTATATAGATAAAGGATCCAAATGAATGCTCAATAAATAAATAAATGGTCTAATAATAGCCAAGAAATTCTGAACAATACTGCTCAAGGAGTAACAACTAAAGGATGATTCACAGGACTGAAAATTGTCCTTAACTGTGCAGGGAATTGAATGCCCATTTTAGCTGGCTGTGCTGTAAAGTGGGTGTCAGATTGCTGCATCATGCGGACAGAAGACTGTGGTGCTATCAGGGTCAAACTTTCTTTTTATATAATAATTTTTATTAGTTTTCAATTACAATAATAGCCACATTATAACAATGCCAAATTATAATACAATTAATAATACCAATAATTGATATGACAAATTATACAATTTAGGTGGCCTCCCGCGTGATAGAATTGATAGTTTGACGATTTACAGGGTCAAACTTTCAGGCAGAAGCCCATGACCCCCCCCCTCAATGTAGCAAGGGTGACTTACCACATTTTGAAGTAAGCAAAGCAATGTGCATTACAAACAAGAGAGGTTCCATCCCTGTAAGATCATGGAGTTCATAGTCTGAAATTACCTAACAGCACTGCTGTCAGGATATTTTTTCAGCATGTATTTAGGAATGGTTAGGGTTAGGGTTGCTGTGTGGGGATGGTGGGGCTGATGGAGGTCAAGATGGGCAGTAGTGCATCTCCCCACCCTACTCCCCACTGGCCATATGAAGGTATGGAGCCATAGGTCAGCTGGCATGTGCTATTTTAAAGCTTTAAACTTGGAGTTAACGATGGGTATAAAACTACACGCTCCAAATCACCTAACCTTCTTAGCTGCTTAAAAGAGTATATAATCTGCTCAAATATTATACAACCTTTGAAGTGAAACAGTGAAAATCATCCGTGCTACCAGTCTTCACTCTGCCTCAAGGTTTATTTGCCAGGACATTTGGGTCATAGATCTGTTGCTGTTGTTGTTTTTCTTCCTGAATACTGAGCAGTGGATTACGCACCTGAGCTTTGCTCTAGCCAGGACTTCTGGAGCTTATAAATCTTGAATTCACTTTCAATTATTCTAGGGAGACAACACACCTACAGTCATAACTTTAGTTGTCAACCTCATGGCACCTGGCTATTCAGAAGCCAATGCACCAATATTCTTCTTTGTTTCTTCTTAAAATTTCATTCCAGACATTATACACATACATGTGCACACACATTTAGTGATTAACTGCATCCCGCCAAGATCCAAAACAAGCTTACCTAAGTTTCTACTGTCTGTCTGTTTGTCTGTCTGTCTACCCATCCATGTCTTTTCATTCATGTAAAAGAGCAGGAATTGTTGGTACTCAAGAATTTCAATGGTACAGCACAGTAAGAGATAGAAACTCTTGTCCCTCCAGATGTTAAACTCCAGCTTCCATCTGCCCCAGCTAGCATGGCCAATGGTCAAGGATGATGGGAGTTGTCATCCAGCAATATCTGGAAGGCCATGTGTCCCCCATCCCTATTGTCCAGAACGAGCTCATGTTGAGGCCTCTACTCTGCCATGAAGTAAATCTAAGCTACCTCACTGGGTGATTGATATGACTAACTCTTGGCCCCTGCTCTGGGTTCTGAGCAACAAGGGAAACAACAATGCTTGCTGCCAAGTCTTTCACTCCACTATGCTGGTGACAAATGACTAGTCAATGGCCTGGTTCACACTTGATAACTGCGGCGGCAAGGATGGCTTTCCATTGCCTATTGCCATAGAGATACGTTTCATATCACCTCACCTCAAACCCAACAGTTTTCAATGGAGTCTAGTTACACATAAGCTCTGAGTCTTGGAGGCTGTCATAAATCCTAAACACACTTATGGGAGAGTAAGTGCCAGCGAAATAAATAGGGGTTACTTCTGAGTAGTTGTAAAAATGTTGAGCAAGGAAGTGATGAATAGGCATGAGTGAAGCCGCCCAATGGAAGAGCAAGGAAATATGTTACACAGGGTGGGACAGCGTGTTACACAGTCAATTTTCAATTTGCAAGCAAATCGAGGCAACTCATGATTCCACACAGCGCCCTCGACAAGCCCCTCACAATATGCTTCTGATTAGCAGTTGCTCAGTTTTATCCTGCTGGTGCCCTGCACCATGGAGATGTTTGTCTCCCAAATTGTAGATTCCTTTTGAAAATCCTCAGCTGTCTTACTTTTGCACCACACAATCCAATACACAAATAGCATTGTGCACATATGGAAGTCTTCATGGCGACGCATACATATTCCCAGTCAAAACTATTTTACAAACCCTAATGCTTTGCAGATGAAAACACAGAAAAGACGACAGTTTTTAAACAGTAATGTTTTTTGACATTGTTCAATCTTGTTTTAGTAATTGACATAAACATGTTTAAAAAGGACTATTAATAGAACGAGCATGCTTGATTTTTTTAAAGAAATGTTTTCAGTGCCGTACAGCTGTAGAATTAGTAATCTTTACATTTTTATGTTTGTGATTATTTGGCTGCTCCTGTAAATAAAGAACCAGCCTTTAAAATATTCTCATTAATCATAAAAATGCCATTGTCTCAACTGGCTGCAAGAAATTCACACTGATCTCTGCCTTGCCTTGTTGCTGTTATGTGTCTTCTTTTTCATATGATTAGTATTATTAGTGGCGGTAAAATATGGTTTACCCCACAGGTAATTGAGGAAAATTTTCATATTGTAGCTCATCAACTTTGAGCTTGTGTATTCTGCCTCCAGACCTATGTTACATAACAATGTGTGCCTGAAATGTACCCATAAAATTGGTAGCAGTCCAAAGTATCTGGAGTTGCAGGGCAGAAAGTTCATATTTGTGGCCAGCAAATAGCTGGAATAATCTTGAGCAGCTTTCCTCAAGACGTTTTGGACTACAAGTTTCATTATCTTGGAAGACAATGTGCCTGTTTGAGACTTCCGCTTTGTTTTTGTTTTTGTTTTAATCAAACTTTAACAGTGCCCTTCATGATAACCTCTGGAAGTATTGGCCTACAATTTGGCAGGCTAAAACTGCTCTGGAGGTACAGCTAGGCCAGCAAATTTCATCCATTTCCTGATTATAGTTTACTTTGAGCTGTTGTGCAACAAACCCACTCCCCCCCCCCAAAAGTGAACTTTTTGTGACAAGGGAAATGACAGGGGGATGCAGTGGGAAGTGTGGGATAACACTTGCTTTGAGGCAATGTCATCTAACCTGCCCACAAAGAAACCAGAATGAATGCTCATTGAATAGCCAACATTGTCTAATCTCTCAGCAAACAAATCAGGATGACTGCCCAATAAACAGGTTGTCTGGAAGTGCTCACTATCCCTTCTTGCCAACAAGGGAGAGCCATGTGTGGGGCATTGCGAGCCTCAGGACACAATGGACTACAAACACATTTTTGTGTGTGTGAACATGGAATTTAAAATCTCATCGCCCCATAGCACCCATTCTATCCTCCAGTTCGTTTATCTCGTCTAATCCTAGAAATTATTCACTCTGCCCTTCTTTTCAATTAGACTCCTTTAAAGGAAAAAGAACCTCAACGGAATAGCAGGGAAGTTAAATTTGAAATCAACTGAATGCCCTCAATTGTAGGGGCATAAGGCGCTTTTCAGCTCAGCTTCAACTTTGTCCCTAATGAGGGTCCTGTGGAAAAGCTCATTCAAAGATCAGAATAGGCCAGACTGTTGTGCATTTCAGCTCCTTCCAGGGAGTTCAGTCGAACAATTTCCCCTTGTCAAATGGTAGCAACAAAATTCAGGTGATCTAAAACTGATCATTTTAATTCTGCCATTTAAGTGTAATTGTAATTTTATTTTATTTGTTTTTATCTTTTCTAAAGCACTCCGAGAGGTCCAAAGAAAGGTGTTTTACAATTGCAAGTGCTGGAAGTGATTGACAAATTATTTTACAACTGGCACTTATTATTCCTTTTATTAAGAATAAAGTGGCTTTTAGAGCAAAAACAATAGGGTGAAAAGGGGATCTTTTATGCACTCATTACAAATAGAAAATTGGAAAGGAAAAGTTGTAATAAAAGCTAAGGGTATAATCCACCAGAAAGTTCTCCCCTGAAAGCTCCATTGAAATGAATGGGAACTTTGTACGAGTATTCATTTCAGTGGGGTGTGCATAGGAGGAATTCGTGGCAAATTGTGCTCCAAATGGTTTTATCAGTGCCTGCACTTCTCTAGTTGTATGTTAAGAAGCTGTCGAGTAATCTAATGGACGGATAAGCAGTCAGAGAAAGATTGCCATAAGGAGTAAATGGTAGATTAAATAACAACCCACCTCATCATAGAAAGCTGTAGGCCCTGATCCAGCTAAGGTCAAGCATAACTAGTAAGTAGGAATGGGGGGGAAATTCAATTCACATTTATAGGTAAACCTACCTAATTAACATGTCTCTGAATTTTGCAGTGCAGCTTTCTAGCCACGCAACATGTACAAAAATGCATATCCTAGGGTAAGGTGCATAAAATGCATATATGCCTGAAAACAATGCATTTTTATTGCAGAAAATTGCTTTGCCAGAAGGGATACGTTAGGCAAAATTGCATATCAAAATGTGTATATTGGGAGATGTTTGCATAAAAATGCTAAGTAATTTTAATGAGGACTTGCTCAAAAATTGGAAACTGCTGTGGATATATGGAGAACTGAACTTCAGACTGGAAAAAACAGCAACCGAAAGAAACAGAAATTGACAAATTCTCCCATCTCTACTAGTGAGTCATAACTCTCATTTAACCCTACTGGAACAAATCAGTAAATATGAATGTCACTCCCTGCTGTTTTCAGTGGGACTTAGTGGTGGCAAACATTAGCTGGATTGAGGCCACTATACAGGGAAGCTGCTTTTAAAAGTTGTTTTCACTTGGGATTGTTGTTGAAGAAAATGCATTACATAAAAGGCTCCTCTTCAACACCTGCCATGTTTCTTTCAAATCACAGTGCACAGGGATGTACATTCCTTTTAGGTGCATGTACGTAACACATCTTGGCCCTACTCTACGTATATGAACATACTGCATTGCATTCCTTCCTGACAATTAAGAAGTCAGATTCTGGCAGCACCAGTCACTTGGGGTCATTGCTGGGTTGCTGTTTTAAAGGGAGGCAGGAGATGGAGTTGGATTCAGTCCTAGGCCAGGAATCATCTCTGCATACGGCTGCCAATCCAACAAGATTTATATTCAATAAGGGAGCTACATTTGGAAACATAAAATCCAATTTAGTGATAAATTAAGGTCTTCAGGGGCAAATATATGAGCTAATCTTCTTAATTGTCAGGTAGGTGCGTGGAGCAGATGTTGAAAAATCTTCCATCTTTTTTGCAGATGTTGAAAGCAGATGCTGTACAAGCTAACGCAATGCCTAGGTTTCAAATGAAGCTCCCTTCTTGAATATAAATCTCATTGGATTGGCAAAGGTATGGAGACACAGTTCCTGAATGAATCCACCTTCTAGGGCTGAATCCAATCCCATCTGTCATCAGAACCCAGGGGAATGGTGCTACCAAATGAATTTCTTTATATGTTTTCCATTTTGGTTACTATGCGAAACGAGAGTGCAATTTTAGACAGGCCTTTGAAGAAGCTGACTTGCAAATATGTGTTTTAGTTGGTTTAAACTGCTTGTTTTATAGATGTTTTACCTGCTTTGTTTTTCTATTTGACTTATTTAGTATGCTACTGCTTTTTTAAAAATTGTATTTACATTATTGCCGTTATCTGCATTGAGCATCATTTGGTGAAAGGCACAATATGAATTTATCTAACAAATTTCCTTGGAGGCCTTTTGCATATGTCTTCAGCAGCATTAGCTGTCCCTACCAGTTTGGTGTCATCTGCAAATCTGATGAGCATCCCCTCAATTTCTTCATCCAAGTCATTTATAAAGATGTTGAACAACAACAGGCCCTGTACAGAACCCTGTGGCATCCCACTTGTCACTTTTCCCCAAGATTATGAGGAACCATTAGTGAGCACTCTTTGGGTTCAGTCAATCAGCCAGCTACAAATTCAGCTAACAGTTACCTCATCCAGCCCACATTTTATCAGCTTCTGCACAAGAATATAATGGAGAACTTTGTCAAAACCCTCACTGAAATCAAGATACACTACATCCACAGCATTCCCATGTTCCACCAAGCTTGTAACTCTGTGGAAAAAGGAAATGAGATTTGTCTGGTGTGACTTGTTATTGATAAACCCATGTTGGGTCTTTGGAACCACAACATCCTTTTCTAAGTGCTCACAGATCAACCATTTAATTATCTGTTCTAGGAGCTTTCCTGACCAGTCAGTAGTTACACGGGTCTTTCTCTTTACCCCCTTTTGAAGATAGGGACAACATTTGGCCACCTCTAGTCTGCAGGAACCTCACCTCTTCCGCAATAGTTCTTAAGGATTATAGACAGCAGCTCTGAGATTACATGCACAAGCCCCTTCAGTACCCTTGGGTACTAAATAATCATTGGAGAAGAGAAAGATGGGAATAAGCAAGATATAAGGGGAGAGAACGAAAAGTATATTATGACAGAAAGATACACAGCAGGAGCCAGGATCGTAGAATATACACTGACTATACCTTTGGTGACGGAGCACATCAAAGGATAAACATAGTGAAAAGACAATGGGATTCACAATGAGGAGGAACATGCTGGCACTCGAAGACTCAACTGAATACGTTACAGGAATAATTTGTCTCACCAAAGACAGTGATTTGTCTGCCAGGAGTAATGTTAAAGGCAACACTGAGAGGGAACAGACTATATATATATATATATATATATATATATATATATATATATGCCATAAGATTGCTTCATTTGGAGTGCTAGGTATAAATGACATTAAAGTGGGAGAGGGGGAGCATGTTTGCAAGATAAAACCAAGACATCTTACTTGAAGGGGTGTGGGGGAAATCATATGTTAAAGGGTGCTTTCATGTTTGTACTGCTACTTAAGAGATGACTTTCTGATGATGATTAGGGAGTAAATTAATGGTTTTCTAAATGTAGATAGGATGGATATGTGCAACCTGTGGATAAGCAAGAGTGATTAGAAACTAGGGGAGGAGACAGGTTGTCTCTTAAAAGAATGCAGCAGAGCAGACAACTGCTGAATGGGAAGATGAAGGTGGTAATTATTTAAGCGCTTCCTTGATATCAAAGCAGAGTTAACTTAACCCTCCCACCAGTGATCTTGCTGCTTGCTAGAAAGAGTTTTGAGTCATAGTTGCCTACTGGATGAGGAAACCGACAATGTGCTTTGCAAGACGTAGGCAATGGAGAACATACAGTAGTGGCTCAGTAGCTCTTTTCCTGGAAGCTGTGAGTTTGAGCCTCTCTCAAACTAAGGAGAAATTCACACCATGTCCATTTGAGTTGGAAAACTCAAAGGCTGTTCTGTGTGATTTTTGTCAGTTCCGCTCACTCATATGGTGTGCAAGATACTAAAACTAGCACGTATCAACGTACCACTTCACATATGGCACAATGTTTCACCCTGACACATGATTCAGATCTGCTTAAGAGGAGAGGAATTGGATGGAAAATTGAATTGGTCATTCTCTGATAGTTGGGAATGAAGAGAATATAATCTCACCCAGTCATTGAGACTTGATGTTGACTCTTCTTTTCTTATCTCTGCAGATGCAATCTCCTGGGTGATGTGGACACCATTAGACAGTTGAATGCACATGTGTACTTCATCCATTTCGCTCCCTTCCACGTGGCTCCAGACACTGGCAACCCATGCTTTGCCACTGGTCTTGCGGAAACAGGGGTTCATTTTGAATTTCACATTTCACTATTATTTTTACACCTTTCCCTGTAGGCCAATCTAGGTGTGACATGAAAGCCAGGTGTATTTATTCTTGTATCCTAAACCTTCATATGTAAAACAGGTGGAGACTGTCTCCTTTTCTAAAATGAAATGGATGGGGTGAATCCTCTCCTACCTCACCTCATTGTGCTTCATTGCTTCAGCCAATTTTCTCCTGGACCACCCATCACTTGTGCTAGAAGTGTGCCAGACTGGATAAAAACACTTGAAGCAATGGAGTGCAGTTTGGTAAGGTGGAGAAGGAGAGGTTTCTCTCACCTCAACCACAGTCTTTCGTGTGTGTGTGTGTGTGTGTGTGTGTGTATATATATATATGTGTATTTGCTTTCGTAGATTTTCACGGGTACAGGAATGCAGGTTTTGGTGTCCTCGGGTGTCTTCCCGTGTAAAAGTTGGGGTGTCTAGGCGACGTTTCGACGAGGTCTCACTCGTCATCTTCAGGCTGGTGCTTTCGGCTTCTTGTTACTGGAACAGAGCAGGATCTCAGTGTTTGAGTTCCTATAAATACTGTAGAGGGGGTGTGGTGTATAGCCTCCAATGTTCTGGGCAGAGAGGAAGTTCCCAGGCTAGTGTGCCTTTTCTTCTTTTGTTCCTTAATTACTTGAGAGATATCTTGAGTGATTTCTTGAGTGATATCCTGAGTACCACTTAGGTGGGTCATTAGGTGTGGATTAGTTGTTAAAGTCTTTGTGTCTTGACCTCTTGAACTTTGTGAAGAGTTTTCCTGAGAAGATGGCTGTACTGTACTTAGTTGTGTACAGAATCTCTCAAACGTGTTAATTGCCAATGGATACCAGCAAAACAGGATTACGAAGCTAATCCAAAAGGAAACACCCCCCAAAAACCAAGACACAGAAGAAAACAATGGCATGGCCCTCCTTCCTTATATCAAGGGCACTACAGATAAAATTAGCAAAATCCTCCATAAACACAATATCAAAACAGCCTTTTGCACCAACCAAAAAATAGCCAATATCCTCAGAAACCCCAAGGATAAAATCCAGTTGGAAAACCAAGGGATCTATGAAATACCCTGCAAAGTCTGCCCAGCCACGTACATTGGACAAACAAACAGACGAATAAATGCACGTATCGCAGAACACAAGAATGCCGTCAAAAAAGAAGAAAAAACTTCCTCTCTTTTCCAACACATGAAAGAAACAGGACACGAAATTAATTTTGCAGATTCCAAATTGCTCTTTAACACGGAACATCACCACAAGAGAATAATCATGGAAGCCATCGAGATAGAGAAACACCCTCACAACATGAACAAGCGTGACGACACATCCCGCTTGCCAGACATCTGGAAATTAGCCCTCCCCACAAAAACTGACACCAGATCCAGAGGCACACAGAACGCCAACACCAATCAACCACACCAGACCCAAACCCAGACCCTCTCCACAGATGAATTACAGACACCATCCAGTAGCCAATCCATGGTGGCACCTCCGGATGCTGCACCCCCCTGCAATCCCTACACAGATCTGGCTGACACAAGCCACAAAACCACAGCTCGCCCCTATACACGAAGCCAAGCCAGAGCACAACTAAGTACAGTACAGCCATCTTCTCAGGAAAACTCTTCACAAAGTTCAAGAGGTCAAGACACAAAGACTTTAACAACTAATCCACACCTAATGACCCACCTAAGTGGTACTCAGGATATCACTCAAGAAATCACTCAAGATATCTCTCAAGTAATTAAGGAACAAAAGAAGAAAAGGCACACTAGCCTGGGAACTTCCTCTCTGCCCAGAACATTGGAGGCTATACACCACACCCCCTCTACAGTATTTATAGGAACTCAAACACTGAGATCCTGCTCTGTTCCAGTAACAAGAAGCCGAAAGCACCAGCCTGAAGATGACGAGTGAGACCTCGTCGAAACGTCGCCTAGACACCCCAACTTTTACACGGGAAGACACCCGAGGACACCAAAACCTGCATATATGTGTATATATATATATATATATATATATATATAAAATGCATCCACACAGTATCATACCACTTTCTATGTCAATGGGGCAGTTTCATAAATAAAATACAAGATGGCATTACTGTAAGGTGTGGTGAGACTTCTCTTCTCACGCAGCAGATTTTGGAGTACAATTAACGAATAATAATTTGACAGTTCTTTAGCTTATTATCTTTTTTACCGGCACAGGGGTATCATTGGGACTTTCTGCCTCAGGCACCAAAATATATTGGGCTGTATTTTCCAATGTAACTATCATACTTCCTGCTCATGAGCATGTGAAGTAATGGTGCTGTTTTTATGAGAATATAGAGCTGAATCTACAGCAGAGTTGGTGAATCTCTGGTGCTTTGGATGATGTTGGACTGACTCCACTGGAGTCCTTGACCTGCAGCAAGGCAAGGTACGAGTTACTGCCTTAAAGCAGATTAAGGAAGTGCTGGTGTATATGTCAATGAACAGAAAAGTGTTTGGGGGTTCAATCGGAGTAACAAGGAAGTGTTCAGAACACTACTGGAACTGACCAGCGTTTATGTTACATATGGCTGTACTACAACATGGAAAAGTATGAACTGATACACAAGTACAATAAGGGGAAATTGATGGGAAGATGATGCCACTGTTATCAAAGGTGAATGGATTTGACTGTAAAAGTTGCTCCATTATTCTTTCATGTGTTGTTCCGGGGTAAATATGACCATTGCACATTTATGGTTTAATTACCAATCAGTGACCTGAAGCAAACGGCTGCCCACTTTCAAAAACCATAATGTTCATTCTGCCCTGAACACTATAGAATTGAATATATTGGACGATCGTAGAGGGAACTCTGAAAATAGCCAGCATTTCCTCTGTATTTTTGAAATTAAGGGCCAATTGATCTCATGTCTTCATTTCAGAATTGCCATGAACCTTGAGAAGGCCAAAGGTGGCCTGTTAGGCCTTAATATGCCATGCTTAACTTGCCATTTAAGCAGCCAACCCTCTTCCTTCCACCCACAATCTGGCCTTTTCTCTAAGCTGTCACATCACGTGACCAGAATGTATCTGGCCTTAATTTTATCTATTTATACACATGAATTTTATTTTTAATGCATTGGCTATTTCAGTTCCATTTTTAACTAAAACTGAAAATTAATAATACTAGGGAAACTTCTGTACAAATCAAGGAAATTGAGTTATTTCTATTTGAGGTATTTTTTATTATTATTAAAAAAGAGATTCTTACCTTGAGTAATTTTTTTTACTGTACTGGCCACCATATCCTTGAAAAGGTTTAATTGCTCTTCAGGGGAGAACTGTAGAGCAATTATACAAATGATACCATAGCTCAACGATTTAAGTTATGAGGAAAGACTGGGGAAGTTGATTGTATTCTCAGTGGAATGGAAGAGACTTCGTGTAACCCAACTGAAGTTTTAAAAATTATGAAGGGGATTGATAAAATTGATCCAAGCAAGCTCCTTACACTTGCAAGACCAGAGAGTTGAAAAGATATGATCTGAAAAATGGAAAGGTGGGAACAAGGGGGTGAGGGGAATGAAGGCAAAACTATTTTACACAAAAAGGGGTTAGGAGCATATGGAATAAATTACTATAAAGGGCCCCTGAAGCAAGGCGCATCACTGAATGCAAGAGGGAATCGAGGGAATTGCTAAACAAAGGGAGCATAGAGAATGAGATGGTGGGAGGTAGGCAAATGGAAATAAAGGAGGCAGGGAGTATGAATACATGAAGCCTTTCATATGCTCTGCTTTCTGCTGTGGCTCCCTGGTTGTTGATGCCCTCTGTATTTTAAGACCAGGCCTTAGAATCACAAACATTGGAATCACCTCTGTGGTGCTTGCTCATCTGGTTAATCTGCTTCGAGTGGCTTCTTAGATTCACAATCCAGACATTAGATGTGATGTGCAGCAGGAGATAAGGCAGCTGCAATTCCTCTTGCCTATCCCTCCTCCCCTCCCACTGCCTGTCCATTGCTTGCATCATTTCCTCGCCTGCTGTTCCAAGTATCCAGGTATGTTGCACAGGAGGTGTGGAAGAGTTGAGAGGTAGCAACCAAGAAGCAGCCTCTGAGCTATAAACTGAGTCATTAGTGATGTGTGGAGGTAGGATTGGCCAAAGATAGGAGATCATAAAAACCACTCACTCCAGAGGGAGGGAGGCAGGAGTTCCACTGGGGACACCTAGAGGAAGGCCTCTGAGCATGTCTGTAACACCTATGCAAGTTCATGCAGGTAGGGATGGTACTTGCGGCACCAGGGTCCCAAACTATTAGGAGTTTTAAAGATTAAGGCAAATGCTTTCTAACTGCACTAAGAATTGGACCAGGAGCCAGTGTAGGCATTCCATAACTGGCAATATATCATTCACACACATAGTTTCAGCAATCTGGTTGCTGCATTTTTAACTAACTACAGCTTCAGAGGCAGCCCATGTACAATACATTGCAGTAGCCCAAACAGGATGTAACTAGCACAAGCTGACCACATGTCCTAATTTACAAAGGACATCCCTCTCTTTGAAGGGCTGCCTGGTCCAAGTCTGGTTTAAAGCTAAAGAACCAAATGGTGATGGGGTCTTGCTTGCCCATCACCGTTAACACCCAGAGAGCAAGCTGAGCAGGAACAGAGATCAGCTGGTCAAAGCCTTCCAATACAGATGTAAGGTAAAGGTAAAGGTACCCCTGCCCGTACGGGCCAGTCGTGTCCGACTCTGGGGTTGCGCACCCATCTCGCTTAAGAGGCTGGGGGCCAGCGCTGTCCAAAGACACTTCCGGGTCACGTGGCCAGCATGACAAGCTGCATCTGGCGAGCCAGCGTAGCACACGGAAACGCCATTTATCTTCCCGCTAGTAAGCGGCCCCTATTTATCTACTTGCACCTGGGGGTGCTTTCAAACTGCTAGGTTGGCAGGTGCTGGGACCGAGCAACGGGAGCGCACCACGCCGCGGGGATTTGAACCGCTGACCTGACGATTGGCAAGTCCTAGGCGCTGAGGTTTTACCCACAGCACCACCTGCGTCCCTAATAGGTCGGGATGGCATGGGGATGAGGGACCAACTCCCTTCTCTTGCGGGGGCCCAATTAGTGCCATTGCCTTCCGTTAAGAGTTTGGGTGTAATCCTTGACGGCTCCCTTTCCATGGAGGCGCAGGTTACAGCAACAGCCAAGGCGACATTTTTCCACCTTCGCCGCATCAAGCAGTTAGTCCCTTACCTTTCCCGCCCCGACTTGGCCACAGTGATCCATGCGACGGTCATCTCCAGGCTTGACTACTGTAATTCACTCTATGCGGGGCTGCCCTTGAAGCTGTCCCAGAAACTCCAGCGGGTACAGAATGCGGCAGCGAGGCTCCTCACGGGGTATCTGCCATGGGAGCATATTCACCCAGTGCTTTTCAAGCTGCACTGGCTCCCAGTGGAGTACAGGGTCAGATTTAAGGTGCTGCTTTTGACCTTTAAAGCCCTTCATGGCCTAGGACCCTCGTACCTACGGGACCGCCTCTCCCGGTATGCCCCACGGAGAGCCTCAAGGTCCATAAATAGCAACACCCTAGTGGTCCTGGGCCCTAAGGAAGTTAGATTGGCTTCAACCAGAGCCAGGGCCTTTTCAACTCTGGCTCCGGCCTGGTGGAACGCTCTGCCTCATGAGACCAGGGCCCTGCAGGATCTGATTTCTTTCCGCAGGGCCTGTAAGACAGAGTTGTTCCGCCTGGCCTTTGGCTTGGAGCCAGTTTGATTCCCTCCCTCGCTCCCTCCCTCTCTCTCTCTCTTTTTCTTTTTCTTTTTCTTTTTCTTTTCCTTCTCCTGCGATGAGGCTACATTTTAATATTTTAATGTTCCATTATTTTAATGTTGTATTTTATTTTTGTTTTTAAGTTGTAATCATTCTTCTTGTTTTTATTATTGTTTGTAAGCCGCTCTGAGCCCGGCCTTGGCTGGGGAGGGCGGGGTATAAATAAAAAATTATTATTATTATTATTATTATTATTATTATTATTATTATTAATACAGATGTATTTCTACTTAAATTTTAGCAATTATTTCTAAAGTTGTACCTATACATATAAATTTAGCATATGCATATTTTCAGGACACCTGGCTGCTCCTCTGACCTCTTTTTGGGTGATGTATTTCCTTTTTTGATGATGATGAAGATGATGCATCTGTGGTCACCCTGTACCAAAGTTTGGATGCGTATGGTCTCTCTACCTCTTTTTATCAAGGAGGGTCTGCAGATGCTGCACCAATCTAATTTGATGGAAGGTGCTTTCTACCACAGATGTTACATAATGTTAATTTGCCTCTACTACCACCAGCTTATTCAGCAGGGCTTTGCCAAATATAGGGTGTCCCTTGGGAACACCCAGGCAGTTTGGCACAAAACAGGCCAACAGAAAATTGATACAAGTCTAGTCCTAGTTTCCCTTTTACATAGATTTTCAGTAATTGTATTTGATGGACTATATTAAAGTGTTGACCTTAATTTTTCTTTAAAATGCCATGCACTGTGCTTGCACCAGTTAATTTTCTGCAGTTGCTGGTGAATCCTCATTTACTTTCAAACTTATTGGTATTAGTTCGGTTCCAACTAACCTCAATAAACAATAAACAACACACAGCTAACTCTAAATATAGAGCAGCAGCACAGTTAAAAATACCATTCCCTTTTTATTATTAGTGCCAATTGTTCTTCAAAATTATGGTGAGGCAGCATACACAAGTATTTTGTGTATGCAGAGATTAATTTCCAATATGCAGGTTCTCTAGGGATATTTATATTCTTCCAATCAGCGCAGAACTGTCCATCAAAAGTAACAATGTAAATATGTACATTTTAACTTGCTGCTGGAAAGTTTGAGATCTGGAGGAGTATTTTTTCCCCCTTTAAAAAAAGATATGTAGTAAGACGAACCATATCCTTCAGCACAAATGACCTGTATTTCTAGCTTGGCAGTTCATTATAATTTGAAGAAGAGGGTTTGTTGGCCCCAGTGGCTAAGCAACATTAATAGTGAAGGCTTAAAAATTCATGGGTCTGTTGAAATCATACTCCCTTGTATCTGCCGTGGGTGCAAAATGAAGTTATTTCATTGGTGGCAAGGGTGCCAATAGGGCAAGTCCATAGGAACATGAACAATGGCTCATGAGGCTTCTATTGGGAACAGGACTGAGAGAAAAGACAAGATGGCGTCCTCTTCCCCACCCCACCTCACAATTCCGCAAAAAAGAGCTGACTGGATGGGCTGCTAAATCTTACTTCATCCATCAAAGCACACCCAAGGGCAGCAGGCTGGCTTCTTTGGGGAGAGGGGAGAGGCTACATGGTGCACATAACTACAACACTGCTATTCTTCCACCCACAATTATTCATGGCCTGAGGGAACTGCATCATTTTGCCCAGTGGTAGGGCTGGTCTTCTGAGTGGGAAGCAAACATCAGTTGGGCTCAAGGGCCAACCAGCAGGCTTGTCTCATAGTAAATGGGATCAGGCTCCCCCTGAGTTAACATGTGAGGGTGACACCTGCCTGTGGCTATCTGCTTCTATTATGTGGCCTGAGGGCTTGCAATAAACCACTCCAAGGGTTACAGTTTGCAATGGAATCAGGTAGACTGAGGTCTGTGGGAGCCGAGGTATCCAAAAATAGCCAAACACCCTTATTTTTTTATTTGACTAATTTCATTTACGCATCGCTTCCCACAAAATATCCTATGAAATATATCCTATATATACATATCCCATCTGAAGCCTGAAAATACAATTACAGGCTGGGATAAAAAAAAATCTACTTAAAAGGCTTCCCACTTTTTTTGCCGGGGGTGGGTGGGTTAAAATGACTCACCAGGAAGATATTCAGATGGAGCCAAAATAGAAATAAATGGACATTTAAGATATAAGAGCAATATAGGGACAAGGACATAGGAAGCTGCCTTATGCTTCAGCTGTCGGGGACGGGCAGGTGCCCAAAGAGGGGGGAGGGAATGTGTGGGCAGTAGAGGCAGTTGAGGAGAAAGATTTATGAGGAGCCAAGGACTTGTGGGGAGATGTGCCCCCCATGAGGAAGGTACCGGCAGTGGAAGAGGGGACCCAGAAGGAGAAGATTGGGCATCCAGAAACGGGATAAGGAGACTGGAGAAGAGGCATGGCTTTGGAAATCCCTATGTGTCCGCCCCCCCGCCCCCATTGTCTCTGAGCTCAAGGAGGGGCTTGAAGGCCAGGAAGAGCTAGAGTTGCTATTGAGGAGGAGCCATTGAGTGCTTGAGCACACTGCATCAGGCAAGGGAGTTTAAGAAGGCAGGAGAGGGTGGGGCCAGGCTGTTGCTTCAACTGTCTGACAGGGAACACAAGCCTGCAGCTAGTTAGCATGGAGTCCTGTTATTTTCACTTGCATGTTAGGAGCTGATGTAGCTGAGTGCTTTGCTAATAAAGAACTAAAAATCCAGCCACTCATCCTCATTGGTCTGGGCATATTCGGGACATCAGCTTAGTTTACACAGACTGGTAGTGGCTCTCAGCCAGGAGGGACCTACGCTACCAGGCGATGCCTGGAACTGAACCCAGGACCTTCTGCAAGTCAAGAAAATGCCCTACCTCTGAGCTAAGGCCCTTTCAAAAGGCAGAGCCATTTAGCACTTCCTCTTTGCTCCTCCTGCCTAGTTTTCCTTTTTCTGAAAACAGCCAAGTTAAACAAAGTGAAAAACAAAACAAAAAAGTCGATGTCATCAGAAACAGAAATGGTTAAAATCTGGGGAATGGAGAGGTGATGCCATTGCATCGTATTATACATATATTCTTCTCCTTTGTTCTAAGTCCAGTCACTTGCCGCCTAGAAAACAGAGCAATAAGATAAATGCTCCGAAAGGAGCATACTTCTTTAAAAAAAAATAAAAAAGAGAAATACACACACACACACACACACACACACACACGAATTACTTCCATCATTTCTGAACTCTGCCAAGCATTTTTAATAGATATGTGCCCTCAGCTCATCTTTTGCATGCTAACAATTTAATCTGAATACCAATATAGACACAAAATAAACGATTGTTTCCTGCCAGAGGTATCTGCCGAAGAAATCTTGGAGTAAAACATTGTCTTTGCAGCTCATTGTGTCTCTAATTAGAGTGGAAGGAGGTAGAATCTTGGTGATGTCTGTCTGTGTTTAGCATGCCCTGGAGCTGGGAGCTCTCCTCTGGGTATCAAAGTGCCCTAATTAAATGAGGGGTCCACAATACAGCACTAAACATCAGAGTGAGAGAAAGAGTCCAGTGTCCTCAGTGCCTTTGAGAATCCATGGCCCACGCTAATTACCCATTGTTGAATCGACTTCCCCATTCTGTGAGAAACGAATGGCTCTTCTTGCCCTCCCTCCCTCCCTCCCCTCCTCCTCTGCCCACCCTCCCTTCGCCCCCTTATATGTTACCATCTTTGCTTGGGCCGCCTAATTAATCTTATGGAAATCTCCCGAAGCCAGATTTCAGCAAGGTTGCCCCGATGTTTATAATTTGATTTGTGATGATAAAAGTGAAGGCACCCGGTGATGGAACAGTGTCATTTTCAACACTCTTGAGAATTGAAGAGGCTATCAATCTTTCCCACGTGCATGGCAAACTGATATCCTAGAAAATTAACTTCAATTAATAACAGAAATCCCCAGACGCTCAGGGAAGTCGAGATGCTTTGAAAGAGAACCTTCAAAGATGTCTCCGGATTGTCTTTTATATGCAGCCTCTGCTTTTTAGATATGAGAGATTCTCAATGAGGGAATATGCAGGGAATGTTTTGCCCCCTCTCTAATTTCAGTGCAACGAGTTAACATTTTATATTTCATTCTGGAAGAAGTTAACCAAATGTCTCCAGGTTATATCAGTCCTTATTTTGTCTCTCCTTGGTTTTATTTCATGAGCATTTCACCAAGTAAAGGAGTGATGAAATAAAGCGATTAAAAACTCAACAGCACCCCCCTTTTACCATAATACTGCTGGTTTGTATTGTTGTTTTTTTATTTAATTATTTGTCAGCATTATCCCTGTTTATGTTGATAAAAAATATGAGCTACAGAGGAATATTCCCTCAGAAAAGCCTGATTACTTAAAATGCTGCAATAAGTGGAATGATGCAGGGACTATACTCTTATAAAAAGCAAACCTGATTTCTGAGGAACAAACTGCACTCTAAAAAAAATTATTATGTCTGCACTTTTGAGTGCCATCTGCACATTCGAGTTTGAGAGAAGCTAATGGTTAGACAATACTTGAGCAGAAATTCCTGCGGAAAATGGAAGCAGATGTAACATTTCACCACAGTACAATAAACAAAATTTCCTATGCACAGGAATCTTGTGTATGCCACTGTCCAGTCCAGATTTGAAATGGTGTTATATGACATAACAAAATTATGTGACAAAATTATGCAGGGACTGTTAATTAACTTGGTGTACGTTGCAAAGATAAAATCATATCCAGCATTATAGTTAATTCCTTGCTCATCGAGGCACTTTGATTGAGATGCATATGTAAAGATACAGTCTTAAAAGCAGGGAACGGGTTAAGTTTACAGCTTTTTTACATTCTTGCTAGAATCATGGCAGGAATGAATTCGTGTTTTGCCATTTCTCATTCTCATTACAACCTTTGTTACGAGAATGAGGTATTAGGATTTTAATGCCTCATATAGCCTGTGAATTATGTTAGTGTGCCTTACTACTTTGACCTTCTAAGTATTCTATAATTTGATTGGCTGGCAATTCTGGTCCAACTCTTGGTTGACAGCCATTGTAACCTTTCATGCAAAGGGGGACTGCCAATCCACTCAAACACACAGAATATTTGAGAGGTCAAAATCCATTGTGTACTGTCACTATAGAGACTTCTAATCTGTCGGACGCCTAAATGTTTTGATATGTAGAAAACAAACAAATCACTCTAAGAAATGGAGATCAAGATACCAAAAAGAAGTCAAACAAATGCTTTATTTCCAGCATTTCTTTTCCTTTTCTTTTTTGTCATAGTCCTTTGACAGATACACTTTAGAGAGAAACTGATAAGAAAAATAAACTCTTGTATTATAATGCTGTCAGGATTCTCTCAAATCTCTAATTAAAACTAAAAGGGAAGAAAACGAAACCCTAAGAGGAAAATATGAAGAAAATGAAAAAAAGATAATGAAGGAAGCTTTCTGCAGTTTATAGGAATGCATGCGTGTTGCATTGCCCAAAGGAGTGCAGTGCAATTCTCTGAATGTTTACTCAGAAGTAAATTCCATTGAGTTACATGGGCTTTATTTGAAATAGCTTTGTAGGGGATTGCAGTTGTAGCTAGACATACAGGCCACGCTAGACACCTAGAACTATAGCCATCTCTTAGGGTAGCAGTTGCTGCTTGTGCTGGAAGCAAGGAAATAGTTATGTACCACATTTTCCCAACGTAGAACCCAACATGATTTCCAGGTGATTTCTTTTCTTCCCCCCATAATTTTTAATCGATTTTCATAAGTTTAACAAATTCAATTTAATTTCAATACAGTATTTCCTTAGCGTTTTGACATCCTATCGTTACTTCCATGATGTTTCTGTTCAAATCCTTTATCTACTGCCTTGAATACAATACTTCCCTCCCCCCCCCCTTAAAGCATATATCCTACATTGCATTCCTTTATCATTCTCATTCCTTTGCTTGTGTTTCAAATCCTGCCTGCAATTTCATTTGACTATAGTATTTTCTCAGACAGTCCGAAAATGGTTTCCACTCTTCCACAAGCATTTCATCTGTTTGGTCTCTTTATTTTTGCAGTCAATTTCACCATGTCCACATAGTCCAATAGTTTTAGAGTCCACTCTAAAACTTCTTCTTCTTCTAAAACTTCTTCTAAAACTTCTTCTTTCCATTTCTATTTCTACCCCAGACACTGACTTCTTAGCATTAGCAGACAAGTGGTTTCATACAGCTTCAGAGCATATCGTAGTTACTGTTGTGTTGTCTTTGACTCCACAGAGGAGTTGGCAACCTCACAGATTCGTTTACAAGGCAATATATAATTCTAGCTTAGGCCTGTAGCAGGGATTCCCCTGGTCCAAGACTGGGGGAACTGTGGTCTTCCAGAAGCTGTTGAGCTCCCTCACCCGTCAAGTCCAGTCAGCATAGCCAATGGTCAGGGACAGTGGGAGTTATACTCCAGCCAGTAATTTGTGGAGGGAGGGCTAGAGTCTTCAAGGAGACACCTGACGCAGATTTAGTGTGAACAGTTCACCTGCACATGGTGCCAAGCTGAGAGGGCACCACAACAATGACTTAGAATAGAATGCAAGAGACAGGATGCACCAACTTTTGGCAATGCACAGGGTGCCACTGAAATTTGAAAGCCCAAAGTCTGCTACTGGAGACACCACAGGGTTCGTTTGCTGTCCCTGAACATAACACGGCTGTCGCAGGCGGAAATGTTCATGTGAGGTTCAGCATTTTTATACTGCTTGCAGAACCCTGCCTGCATTAATCTTTAGCACTCCTCTGTGAAGTGTGTGGAGGCAGCCAGAAACTCAAGGGAAGAAGAGGAAGAAGGTCCCTTTACCTCCAGGTAGTTTTGTTTTAATAGTGACGAACTGAACAACCTGAGAAAAGAGTCCAGGGATGTATAATGGAAGATTGGAGAGGCATGCGCTTGGGTCCTGGAGTATGTTTAAGATTGAGATGGGATTTGCAATGTTTCTTGGACTGCTTTTTGAGGGATTTACAAGGAAAAGCCCATACAGAAATGTGTCAATCAAAAATGTATTTTATCACAAATATGTACTTAAATGTGTATTGCTATCTCAGTGTATGCAGTATTTATCTTAAAACAGGCATTTTTTAAATGCATGGAATGTATTTTGACTTTATAACTGTATTGCAGGGTTTGGAGATGTGCAGAACCCAAAGTATGCACATCAGTCTGGGAAGTGTGAAATTGGTTAAGTTGGGCTTAAAATTGAGGGCCAGACAAAATTCTCCTCCCTCTCTTAGTTCTAGTTTCCCAAATTATCCACACTGCAAGTATCTTTTTTCATTTAAGAAAGATAATTTCTTAATGGCTCCAATGGAAGAGCATGCATGCTATTCAGTTCAGTGAAACTTGGTCCTAGATAATTGTCAATTGCCAAAATAAAAATACATTGTGAATTCCATTCCATTTTTCAAATAAAAAAATCCAATTCAAATCTTTATCCATCCAGCCCAATTGCAATATAAATTAAAGTGACAATTGTAATAAAGAATTAGAAGGAATGTATGAAATTTCTCACATTAGTCCCTTCCAAAGACTTGTAGCTAGTTTTTACATATCACCTAACTTATCAGTAATTGTCCATTACAGGAGCAGAAGTCTCCCTCTCCACCCAGGTGAAAACTGCAATTACCATTTTAAAACAGGATTGGTTTCTCCTTCTTTTTTCTTTCTTTTTTTGCCAACAGCCGGTCACTCACCAGTAAGACCTCTGGATGTGATTAGCTTTTCACCTTAGATATTGTTTGAAACGTTTGCTGTTAAATAAAGAGGGAACACCGCCATGTAATAAATTTTATCTGTTCAATAAGATAATCATCCTATTTCATGTCTTTCTCATTAGAGTGCCTTTCTATCCTTCAGAAATGACCTGCAAGCAAATGATGAGTCGCGTTACCTGTATATAGACTTTGTGCTTTGCAGTGTTAATCAAACATTCCATTTGCCCATCTTTCTGCTCATGTGCATGATAATGCAAAGCAGTCCGACCAAAGATAGAAAAGTACATCGGGCAGTCAAGTCTGGGTCTTCGAAAGACTGCTTCAAGATGGAGGCTCTCAGTTTTGTTTGAAAACAGGCAGACACATTGCTTCATAAGGGACTGTGACGATCCCTGTGTGGGTCACTGCTGATGTTGCAAGATCACTGGTTGCGCACTCAAAAACACTGCAGTGTAAACTAGCAGATACCTGACTCTTTTGTGCTGTCCCCATTGCTTTCAGTTCTGATTTAGTATTATGCTATGAGAAACACTAGAACCAATGACTTTTCATGCCATGCTGAGTGTGCAGTAAGATCTTCAAATAAAGCCCTTTCACCAAGTAGTAGTTGGGGTTTTTTTGTTTTTAAATAATTTTTCTTGAATGATTTTACGTTACAAAAAAACAATACAACCATACTACCACTAAATATAATTAAGAAATAAAAATTACATACATCAATATTTAGTTTGTTATTTGTTATTTACCGTCTTATTTCCTCCCAAGCATTCCCTACAAAAACACACATATGTGCAGACACCCACACACCCACACAGGGGCGCCGACTTATAAAAAATATTGGGGGGGCCCATACTGGGGTCCTGCCCCGGGAGGTTTTCTAAATTTTAGATGAAAATTAGTGAGTTTTAAAGTTTTTTAAAAGTATTTTAGAGTCATGTGATCAACATTAGAACCCCGAAAACTCGACTCTCTATAACTCCACACTCCGGGAAACTCGACAAGCCTGAAACACTTTTTGGCTTTGAAAAAAGAAACAAAACATAAACACGCACGGTATTTTCGTAAAAAGCTAATTTAATTTACAGTAACAATTATGCTTATAGACTATTACAGAGCAGTGAATATATAGCTCTGAAAAGATTGAAATGATATTTAAATAAATCCTAAACTATCATTAAAAGAATAAAACATAAAATATTGCTGTCGCACAGTAATAGCACTTTGATTAATAAGTGAAATAGCTAATTTAAGCTTACTTTGAATAAGGCTGAGGGTTCATTAAATAAAAATAATATCTCAAAGTTAATGCTTTAATACAGTTAATAAAGTTAATACAGTATGCCTAATACTGTATGTAAATACTGTAATACTGTATGTAAATAACGGGCTTTAATTGGGTCTTACACCCTAAAAATATTTAAGTATTTGAAAATAACAATTACAGTACTATAGTAATATAGAAATACAGTACTAAACTAGTCCTAATATTTCGAAACTGAAAATTTAACATTCTGTATGTATTTAATTCTCTATTTTATAAAGATTTTTAATATCTGACAGTGAGTTTGGAGTAGCCCAATGCAAAAATCCTGAGGATCCACGTGGATCCATGCTTTGTAACCACGTTTTTGCACCACTGTGACCCTAGGCAACAGTGGGTGCGTGATTTTTTTGGTGCAAGATGTAGCCATGGACATGCTATGTGATCTGATGGTGAATTTGGGGTGACCCAATGCAAAGATCCTGAGGATCCATGTGGATCCGTGCTTTGTAACCATGTTTTTGCACCACTGTGACCCTAGGCAACAGTGGGTGCGTGATTTTTTGGGTGCAAGATGTAGCCATGGACATGCTATGTGATCTGATGGTGAATTTGGGGTGACCCAATGCAAAAATCCTGAGGATCCATGTGGATCCATGCTTTGTAACCACGTTTTTGCACCATTGCAGCTCCAGGCAACAGTGGGTGCGTGATTTTTTGGTACAGACTGTAGCCATGGACATGTAATGTGATCTGATGGTGAATTTGGGGTGACCCAATGCAAAAATCCTGAGGATCCATGTGGATCCGTGCTTTGTCACCACGTTTTAAATGGGGAGGGAAGGAAAAACACAGAAGGGACAAGAAGCACAAGAGGGGTGTGCGGAGAAGCAGCTGGCTAAGAATGCAGGGGAGGAGTTTAACGGGGTGGGGGGGAGGAAAGGAAGGCAAAAGTCCCGGTCCCCCCAAGCCAGCCCTCTCTCTCTCTCTCCCACCTGCGAGTCCCTAGAGCACGGAGAGGAGGAGGAGATGGGCTGGAGCCTGCATGCAGTGTGACTAGGAAAGAATTAGAAGGAAGGACTCAATCCTTTCCTTAACCCTCTGCTTGCCAGGAGGGCAGGGGATTCCCTGCTCTTTGTTGAGTTTGAGCAAACGCAGCAACAGAAGCGGGTGGGCAGTAAGACCCTGAGGCAGAATGCAGGAAAGCAGCAGCTTCCGCCTTCCCTCCGCCCGCCCGCCCGATCTTATTTTTGCCTGATTTTTGCCTATTTTTGCCCCTGCGCTCCGGAGTCAGCTCCAGGGACCACACATTCGCTCAATAACACGCACAGACATTTCCCCTTACTTTTTAAGGAGAAAAAATCTGCGTGTTATAGAGCGAAATTTAAGGTAATAATTTTTTTAAATTATTGGGGGGGCTGAGCCCCCCCAAACGAATTTTTGAGGGGGCTCGGGCCCCCTCAGGCCCCATGGAGTCGGCGCCTATGCACCCACACCTACACACAAAATGATAATAATGAAAGTAAATATTTTTCCCCTTTTATCTTTCTTCGACTTCCTTTGCATATATTTTATCTTACAATTGAATGTACACAAAACAATAAACCTTTCTATATAATTTTTCCAATACATTCTGAAAACATAATAAATCTTTACTTGTTGTCCACCTCTTTGCCAAGTGGTATTTGTTGGTAAAGTGTTGTTTAGATACAGTGGAGAATGCCTCTTCCTGTCAGGCTTCAGGGAAATCCGATCCTGCCCACGGTGGGCAGCCAAGAATTAGATAAACAAGAAGAGTTCTTACCAAGTCTTTTATTCAATATTCACAGAGAGAGGTGTCTAAATGCAGCCTCTTTGGTAATTGTGTTGCTCCGAGTAAAGCCCCATCCCCTCCGTCTCTCCTATTATACGTCATCCCTTCGTTGGCTGATCTGTGCTTTCGGCCTCTGAGCTTTCAGTTCTCCTACTTTCATTGCCTGCTGAGTTCTGGGATGGGGGGGGTCTGGGATGCTTTCTAAAGTCTGTCAGCTGTTTCTCCCCTGGTGGTGCTTCTTCTTCTTCCTGCTCCTCTCCCAATATCTCCCAGCTTCTCCCCTCTGCAGCCTCTGAACTGTGACCTTCTGCAAACCACTGTTCTAAATCTAAACTGTCTCCCTCTTCTCTGGGAAGTGCAGGAGGAGGAGGGATGGTCTCCACCATACCTCCTTAGTCCAGTCCCTGACATTTCCATAGAATCAGAGAATTGTAGAGTTGGAAGGGACCTTGAGGTTAATCTAGTCCAACCCCCTGCAATGCAGGAATGCTGTCCATAGCTGTCCCTGGGTGGGCTTGAACCACCAATCTTGTGGTCAACAGCCAGACACAGACCCATTGCTCCACAAAATGTATAATAAGAAGAGCCCTGATATATCAGGCCAAGAGCCCATCCAGTCCAGCATTCTGTTCCCACAATAGCCAACCAGATCTAATCTAATCCTGTCCTGGAGGGCCCTCCTTCTCCTGACCACCCCCTTGGTCACTCAAGTCTCCTGTCTCTATCATCTCCCAGCTCGTTCCTTCTGTTGACTGCTCCTCAATGTCCCACCACCAGGTTCCAGGCTCTAAGGTGTCATCTTTGGATTTGTCCCTGGGGGGGGGGGCTCTTGGGAGACAGGCCTCCACCAGTCTTCTTCACCCAGCCAGTCTGAGCTCTCCCTGGGTTGTTCTTGAGCTGGTGGCTCCCACCACTTCCCATCCAGCCTGGCCCTGATAACAACCTTTACAATATAAGGAGAAATAATACGGACTTACAGCACCCTTCTCCAACTTGGTGCCCTCCAAATTTTTCTGGACTACAGCTCCATTATCCCTGATCACTGGCCATATTGGCTGGGGATGGTGGGAGCTGGAGTCCAGCACTATTTAGAGGGGTACCAGGCTAGGGAAACCTGTCTTTTACAGCTTTAGCATAAGGTTGAAAGCTAGATAATGCACCTGAATTTTTTTGACCACTTGAAAGTGCTATGCAAATGCTAAAAATAAGTGTCAGTCTGTTCAAATCTCTGCTGTACTTTCCTTTGAGGGTCAAGCTGCAATTCTACATTAGTGGCAGAAGGACAGATACTAAAAATCTTGACAGGTGTTCTGATCACATTTCAAAAAAAGTCACACAAAGATGCTCAGAACCGCTTCCAATTTAGTATGATGACAACTTCAGCAGGATTTGACCATAAATTAATCCAGCTATCTGAAACAGGGACTATTCTTTTTGCAGAAAGCCTTGTCACAAGTTAAAATTAAGTCCACTATTCTCTCAGAGCCTCTGGTTTTACAGCCAGGGCAAAAGCAGCGGGTGAATCAGAACAGGAGACAAGGGAAATAACTCTTCTTTCTTCTGTATCAGATTACACTTGCTTAGAACTCTAACTCCTTCTTCATTAACCATTTACATTTATTTTTCACAGATTTCTCACACCATTGCATAAAAGAACAAGACTATTCCAAATCCTTAGGCGAAGGAAGGTAGTGAAAAACGCAAAGGGGCAAATCTTTTGTTGCAAGAAGCATTTACATTGTTATTCACTAGCTCAATTGGTGAAAAGTTGCACTATTGCCAGATTTAAGTTTCACCTTTATCTCTCATCATATTTATTGATAGATGATAGATAGATAGATAGATAGATAGATAGATAGACAGACAGACAGACAGATAGATAGATAGATAGATAGATGATAGATAGATGATAGATAGATGATAGATAGATAGATAGATAGATGAGAGGCAGATGAGAGAGAGAGAGACAGAGGTGAAGAGCCCTTACTCAAAAATAGATTTCAGGCAATTTACAATGACAAAAGCATCATAGTATAAAACACACAGATGATATAACAGAATAAAGAGGGATAAAACCATTCAACCAGGCAAAAATCTCACAGTCTAAAATCTAAAACTTCCATTTCATCCTCTGTCTGTCTGTCTGTCTGTCTGACACACACAAAAAACACACCCCAACAGTGGTCTAAAAACCCACCCTGCAGTTGAATTGCTCATTCATGATAATATATGGTATTTGACCCACAATCACCCAATGAGTTCCATGGTGGAGTGGGGATTTGAACCCAGATCTCCCCAGTCCTAATCCAACACTCTAAGCACTACATCATGAGAAGAGCCTGCTGGATGAGGTTGGTGGCTCATTTAGTTCAGCATTTTGTTCTCACAGTGACAACCAAATACCTATGAGAAACCTGAGGAACCTCATAGCACTGTCCACTCTGCAGGTTCTGATCAACTGGTATTCAAAAGCATGCCACCTCCGAGATCAGAGTAACACTTTCTTGTTATTGTTTTCATTTTGGAAGGCTGCCTATGTTATCTTTAAGCCCCTGCTGTGCAGTATTGCTGTTTTGTTTCCCACCATTCTGGACAGAGGGGATATAGGACTGGTGTCTTTGGGGCCCAATATTTATCTCTCCTGGGAGACTTGCGAGATTGAGCTAAACTGAAGGAGCTCTGACTGGTCATTTCACGAGAGTTCAAACGCTTTAATCTTGCCTGCAATTTTAGATGCATCACCAAAATCACACATCAGAACTAAATGCTGACTCTAAAACTATCATGCTCCCTGCTCATATAACCAGATAAATGCCCGGGTGGCAGAGGTCATGCACCATGTAAATTCATAGGATCCATGACTCACAAAGCAGCTGTGACAGGAGTTTAACGCATAGTGATGAATACGAATAAAAGCAGTGTAAATGAACTGTCACTGCTTAATTTACATTTTACCTACTTCATCCTTTCTAACCATTTCTTTGATTTTTCAGCAGGGAAAGGGGGGGGAGAGATGTGGTAGCAGGCATTGTCAAACTGGGGGGATGAAGTTTTGCTTCCAGAGGCTTTCTGGTAATGGGCTAGAACTCAGAACCACTCCCAAATTGCAACCAAACCTCAAAGCTTGCCCTATACTCAAGGCTTCCCCCTGCCCCCAGCTGGAACTCACCAGAGCTCAGTTCCAGCACCTCTCAGGTAGGCACCATTGCCATTCCAGGAGAACAAAGGAGAAGTTCTGGCACCTCTTTTTCTAGAAAAATAGCACTGCCTATATCTGCAACACAAAAGAAAAGGTTGAAGGCATAAGTAGACCACCAGTATATTGATATGCACACAGAAGAATCTTTTGCCCTTGGTTAAAAGTACAGAATATGTGAAGCAACTGACCGTATGCCGTTCACACCGACAGACTTGGATTTTATTTATCTATTTGTTCAGCGGTAGCCAACATGATGCACTTCAGATGCTTTTGGACTCCAACATCCCATGAACATTGTCTGTGCTGGCTGAGTCTGATGGGAGATGCAGTTCAATAATGTCCAGCAAGCATCTACAGTGGTACCTTGGTTTACGAAACTTAATCTGTTCTGGAAGTCCTTTCTTAAACCAAAGCATTATTAAACCAAGGCGTGCTTTCCCACAGCAGCAGGGGACTCACTTTACAAACGGAACGCACTCAACAGGAAGCGAAACATGTTCTTATTCCAAGGCAAAGTTCACAAACCAAAACAGCTACTTCCAGGTTTGCAGCGTTCTTAATCCAAGTTTTTCATAAACTAAGCTGTTCTTAAACCAACGTATCACTGTACTTTGCTTCAGTTTTTCTTCCAAAGGGATTGAGGGAACTCCATAACTCCTTCCTCTTTATCATTATAACTAGGCTAGGTCAAGAAATGGCTATCTAAAACTAACTAAAAGGCCATCAAATTTATTGGGGAGGGGAAGAGGCGGTATGAATAGCTGCAGCTGAGTTACAGTCTCGACTTTTGCACTGTTGACATGATCCTACAGTCAATAAATCTGTGCAATAAATTCATGTAGCGGGGAGAAGGATTGCATCTGAAGAAGTGTGCATGCACACGAAGGCTTATACCCAGAACAAACTTAGTTGGTCTCTAAGGTGCTACTGGACAATTTTTTAATTTTTTAATTTATTTCGAATGCGTCAGACCAACATGGCTACCTACCTGAATCTAGAGTCCTTTCCCAAGTTATCTCCTATGTGTATGTGTGATGCACGTCTGCAATGTGCTTAAAGGCATCTGCGTGGTTTGAGACCCTGTAAAAAGCACAGCCTCTTTGTACGTGTGCAAGTCTATGTAGGTGCAGTTTTTTATGCAGAGGGCTATGTGCTGGACAGGATGCTTTCCTCCACTACACACTCCCCCATAAAGAAAGGTAGAGATAAAGGACCCCTGAGTGGTTAAGTCCAGTCAAAGGTGACTTTGGGGTTGTGGTGCTCATCTCGCTTTCAGGCCAGGGAAGCCAGTGTTTGTCCACAGACAGCTTTCTGGGTCATGCGGCCAGCATGACTAAACTGCTTCAGGTGCAACAGAACACCATGATGGAAGCCAAAGTGCATGGAAATGCCATTTGCCTTTCCACCACAGTGGTACCTATTTATCTACTTGCACTGGTGTGGGAGCTGGGACAGAGCAACAGGAGCTCACTCTGTCACGGGGACTGGAACTGCTGACCTTCTGATCAGCAAGCCCAAGAGGCTCAGTGGTTTAGACCATAGTGCCACCCGCATCCAACACACTCTCCCATCCCATGATCCCAGACCCCTTTCTGTGTGCACAGGGGCCTGTTATGGTCCCTCTTCTTGTGTGCTCAGACTGTGGATCACAGCAAGGCTGAAGGCACATACCCCTTGCTTGCCTTCCCTCACGGAATGCTGAACATGTCACCACATGCTAGCTGGCTTTCTCTTTTCTCATCTTGCTGTTGCAGCTGCACCAGAAGGGAAGGAGAAGCCCAAAAGAAGCGGTAGAGGGAGCAGAAAAGATGAAGAATGTTATGACACAATGCCCAACAGCCTTAGCCACCTGCTGGCCCAAGTGGAAGGAAGACTCAGCCAGCATGGAGTGCCACAGGCCCGCTTACCTTCGAAGTGCGGCAGCATTGCAGGCCTGGCAGCTGCTCCCAAAAAACCCCACAGGGGAGACTTGAGGTGGTTCCCTACCTGTGTGGGTGGGCACAATGCCCCCACTGCCTATCAGGTGTTGAATCCAAGCCTGTCTACAAATTTTCCAATTACGAACAGGCTTGGATCACAGCTTGGGGGTGGTACTGACAGAGCTTCCCTCAGTTCTGCTCCCAGGCCATTTAAACAACCCGCACCTGGGGGCCTCACCTGGATTTTCCCTCATCACCTCCTCTTCACTGTCCCCTTCACCCTGTGCTTGGCTGCTGCTGCTCGACTGCTCCTCCTGCAAGATATGCCACCAATATCAGGATTTGATGATGCTGAATAACCATTTACTATGATTGTATCTTTACTGGTGGACATGAGTAATTCCCTGGTGGGCCCTTGGAAAACGGAGTTTGAAGCACCCTACACTAGAGCATGGTAGTGGACCTTGAGGGTCTATCGGGTAAGCCATGGGGGTAGATTTTTTGAGCAAACCTACACTAGAACATGCAGATAGGGCCTGGAGTTTCTCAAGTAGACCCTGGAAGTAGGAAGTTTAAAGCCCCTTGCACAGGAGGGTATGTTGAAAGAATGGTGTGGGATGTTAGGAATATGTCCTTTTATTGTTGCAAGAAGCATAACAATCTTGCTTTCTGATCTTTCCCCACACTAATTACAGAAATGCGCTCTCTTTTTTTCACATACACACACGGCTTCGCCACATACATTTGGCAAAAAAGCAAACCAACAAACCACCCTGGTTTTACAGCTGCAGAGCAGGCAAGACAGAGATCACACATAACAATCTTTCAGACTCCCGTGAATCTTCATCAGCTCCTGAAGTCAATGGAATATACAAGCTTATCATATACTTTCAGAGAGGCTGCCTAAAATGGTTCAGAATCAGATACCACGGATAGGTCAGTGACCTCTTTTAGAACACCACTTTCATTGAGCCTTGCATTTGAAACATCTTGACATTTTCTCTTGCTGACCTGATTTCAGCTTCTCTGCGAATCATATTGAATGGGCTCATTCAACAAGTCTAAAATGGTAAAACACCCTACCTGCTATCAAAACTAGCTGAAATCAACCTGATGGCGCTTTCCCCCCACCTCTCCCTCTCTATTTTTCTCTCTCTCTCTGTGAGTGTGTATTCCTCCTATTAATAAATCCATGCTACTATGTGCACTACCAAAGCCTGATTGTATATACTGGTTGCACTGTTACAGACTGATGTTTTTGGTGTGGCCCAAGTGCACCAGCAGAGCCAATCCAGTGCTTCTCGGCAGTAGTACCCACCCTGTGGAATGCTCTCCCATCAGATATCAAGGAAATAAACAACTATCTAACTTTTAGAAGACATCTGAAGTTCATCAGCCATGCTGGATCAGGTAAAAGGCCCATCTAGTCTGAGACTAAGGACGAGAAAGCCAACAGGCAGTGCCAACCCCTGGATTATTTGCAAGTAGGAAAGGAAACAGGTGGGGGGCTGGATGAGGGCAGACTGAGCTTTGTGGGGCAGCTTCCCATTCACCCCAATGCAGCAGCCTCCACTGTGTGAGAGAAAGATTGATGATGATGATTTTGACCCCGCCCATCTGGCTGGGTTGCCCCAGCCACTCTGGGTGGCTTCCACACATATAAAGGTAAAAGTAAAGGGACCCCTGACCATTAGGTCTAGTTGTGACCAACTCTGGGGTTGCGGCGCTCATCTCACTTTATTGGCTGAGGGAGCCGGCGTACAGCTTCCAGGTCATGTGACCATCTACTTGCACTTTGAAGCGCTTTCAAACTGCTCTAGGTTGGCAGGAGCAGGAACCGAGCAACGGGAGCTCACCCCGTCGCAGGGATTCAAACCGCCGAGCTTCTGATCGGCAAGTCCTAGGCTCTGTGGTTTAACCCACAGCCCCACCCGCATCCCTTCCACACATATAGAAACATAATAAAATATCAAACATTAAAAACGTCCCAATATGGGCTACCTTCAGGTGTCTTCCAAAAGTTGTGTAGTTCTTTATCTCTTTGGCAACTGATGGGAGGGTGTTCCACTGGGCCAGTGTAACTACTGAGAAGGCCCTCTGTAACATCACTTCTTGCAATGAGGGAACCACCAGAAGGCCCTTGGATCTAGACCTCAGTGTCTGGGCTGAACCATGGGGGTGGAGATGCTCCTTCAGGTATACAGGACCAAGGCTGTCTAGGACTTTAAAGGTCAGCATCAAAACTTTGAATTGTGCTTGGAAATGTACTGGGAGCCAGCGCAGATCCTTTAGCTAAGGCTAGAGTCCTCCTGCATGATCATTTTTAGGTTGCATGGGAAGATAATGGATGTTTTGGGGAGGAAGTGTGCCTTACAACACTGGGCCTGGCACCTTAGTATGAGACATCTCCTGTTGAGGTAAAAACTACACTGCTTTCAGAATGCCTTTCCTGCTGACCTGCCTGGCTGCCCACATCACCTGCTTGCCTCTGAAAATGGCCACCAAGAAAGCCACATGACTACCAATGTATCCAATAAGCCATACAATCTAAGCCAAGTCCTTCTTTTTAGCAGAAAGCATCCTTCAGTAGCAATTGCAATATCGGGAGCGACATGCTTACAATTTTCGAAATGTGTCAAAACACCTGTCTACAAAGTTTGCAATATTTTTCAAGCATCCTGGCATGCGTGTATTTAGCATTGGGGAGGAGGAGTGATTGGAACATGGAGCGAGGGCTGACTTATGAAAGCTAAGCACCAGCAGGTTGATCTAGGAGGATAATTTTGCCCTTTTGTTATTTATTACATTTAATACTGTATATTTACGTTGGTGGTGTATACAACTCTTGACAGCTCGAGAGTGTTATGAAAGGCTTAAGTGATGGATTAAAATGAAGGAGGGCTGGGGGGAGAGAAACAACTAAAGTTGACTTTGAGACCTCTGAAATGACTGCAAAAGAATCAGCCAGTAAATGACTTGCTTTTATTTTGACTGTTTTAAACAAGACTTGGTGATAATGAATGTCTTTAACTCAACTTGATACAAATAAGTTGGCATTTTGGGAAATATAATTTTTCAAAGAACAAGGAAACTATCCCACAAAAGCACAGTTGAGTTGAGCATCAATTTGACAGGCACTGTAATTTCCCTATTATAAGCATTGGGTGTCACACAAAAATCCTCCATGGAAAACACAGCAAAATAAGGGAGATTGTTGCGTGGAGTCTTGTTACTGTGTCATTCACAGGGCCCAGGAGAAGAGCAAGGCAGGTACTGCAATGTCTTTGATTGTATCAAAAGTTGTTTCTGAACACACATTAGGGGGGGGGAAATCCACCCCCCAAATCAGTATGAATATATCAAGGCAGAATGTTGAAAAGTAAGTGTGTGTGTGTGTGTGTGTGTGTGTGTGTGTGTGTGTGTGTGAAGTATTAGTTCATAATTACAATCTTCCCATAGAAAAAGAGAACATGAAATGCAACTGTTTAAAAAGGGATCAAATCTCTGTAAATATCCTGCTTTGTGTGCAAAAATGAGCTACAATCATTTATTTATCTATCATTTATTTACTTCCTTTTTGTATAATGAATGTTCTCTGGCATTCATGAAACTGCTTCAGGTGAATATAATGAACAAGAATCTCTGCATACTCCCTAATAGTGGATGGTAGTTAGCACATAAGGCAGGTCACAGATCACAAAACTGACTGTAAATGAGAGCACCGTTGGAGGTTAGTGATAAGGCTAAGTGATCCCAAAGACCAAATGTCATCATGTACTGAATTAATGGTCATGACACCGTGCAATCCACAACCTCCTTATTCCAAACAAATTCTGTAAATTTCATTGTGCCTGCTATATTGCAGAGTTTGTGGCCTATTTGCTCCTCTCTGATTTCTTAGAGCCAGTACAATAACCAGGATCAATAACCAGTTTGCTCTGTTTACTATAACCACAGATATCTGGAGCAACTTTCTGATTGTTACACACACATGCACAAACACACAAGTGCATACACAGAGAGGTTTCAGACTCAATTCAGAGATGTTGGGAAGGTTGCTTGTCAGTGGAAGGGCAACAGAAGAACTTCATAATGTGAAAGAAGAACTTCATAATGTGGGAGTATAGTGTTGTCATTGTTAGTTTGGCCCTGCTTTACTCAACCTGACGCCCTCCAGATATCAAGATTCAAATTCCCACCAGCCCCAGCCAGATAGGCCAGCCATTAGGGATAGTGGGAACTATAGTCCCAAAAAACCGTTAGGGCACCCAATTTGAGGAAGGATATTATGACTCAATGGTAGCTAAGCTCATCCTCAGACATCTCCTGGTAGAGCTAGGAATATTATTATTAGTAGTAGTATTAGAATTTTGTGTTTCATTTCTATACTACTGGAATGAAGAGGAGGAGGAATGGTGGGGATCACCCCGCCTTCTCCTGTAGCTTCGAGAGAGGAAGAAGGCAGTCTCAAATTACAGCAGGGTTTTGATGAAGATAATAGCTCAGAGACAGGTGAACAGCAGAGTTATGAGGTTTTAGGAGAAGGAGGAGGGAAGGCAGAGCAGCTAGGACAGCATAGCTGACCCCCCCTTCTCCCAATACATGACGTTCTTTAAGGGTGCAGGAACAAACGGCACAAAGACAATTGTCCACAGGTGAAGGCTGTAGAGGCAGGTGTTGTTGCTAGAAGGGAAGGGGGAGGAGCTCAGTGCGAGCAACGCCATCATGGAGGAATGACTGGATTTCTTGCCTTTCACCGTGTTGACTGAATAAAATAATAAGTAAGAACTTTGTTGTTTCCTCCCTGCTTCTTTGTCGGCCCTCCAGACGTTTTGAGACTACAATTCCCATCACCCCTGACCACTGGTCCTGTTAGTTAGGGATGATGGGAGTTGTAGTCCCAAAACATCTGGAGGGCCGAGTTTGCCTATGCCTGTTCTTGGTGCCATTGGGGGGAGGGAGAGAATTCCTCAGGCCTGACATTTAAATTTTTAAGAAAAAAAAATATCCCAAGCAGTTTGCAACACATTAAAACATCAGATAAAACAATCCAGAAGAAAGCCAACTATAAAGTATACATCCAAAGCAACATAATTAACTGGAAACTAAAATATTATCTTCAAGAGCTCAAAATAAAACATTGCAAAGCAGGTCAACTACAGAATGCACATTTAACACAGAAAAGTTAACATTTTATTTTAAAAAATAACATTTCAAAAGAAAACATTACTAAAGGAAGTCACATATAAAATGCACATTTAAAACAGCATAATTAACAAAAGAATAAAATATTATCATAAGCATAGAACAGATCTTCTGCTGTTGCTGCCAATCCTGCCAGTGTTGGTTCATGGCGGCTGGCAGCTGTGGAAGCTCAGGCTTAATGACCTGGGTCTGCGCTAAGAGGCAGCCAAGATGGCAACAAAAACTGCAGCAATTTCCACTTCCATTTCCGTTCATGTGGTTTTCTATAACATCCCTACTCTGGATAATGCTGCTCTCCATGTTCCTAATGGAGTTGTAGAACAGCTGAAGACAGCATTGGCAGAACCGAGGTGAGAGATGTAACCCTGCCAATCTGAACATGCCTTATTTGTGAAGGCAACACAAGTTCTGTTATGAGCAGAGGTGAGAGACTCAAACAGAGATGAAGATACATAATTAAGTAAGGACTAATGTGAAAGGAGGGACGCGGGTGGCACTGTGGGCTAAACCACAGAGCCTAGGACTTGCCGATCAGAAGGTTGGCGGTTCAAATCCCCATGACGGGGTGAGCTCCCGTTGCTCAGTCCCTGCTCCTGCCAACCTAGCAGTTCAAAAGCACGTCAAAGTGCAAATAGATAAATAGGTACCGCTCCAGCGGGAAGGTAAACGGCGTTTCTGTGAGCTGCTCTGGTTCGCCAGAAGCGGCTTAGTCATGCTGGCCACATGACCCGGAAGCTGTATGCTGGCTCCCTCGGCCAATAAAGCAAGATGAGCCCCGCAACCCCAGAGTCGGCCACGACTGGACCTAATGGTCAGGGGTCCCTTTACCTTTACCTTCTAACGTGAAAGGAAGTAAGTGATCACCAATACTGGGCAACCCAGCTGACTACCAGGCAGAAATCATTGTCAGGCAGGTTGGTTACTAAAATCCCAGGACATCTGCAAAGCATTCAGAGAGTAAGATCTTTTGTCATCTAATACTTCACGTTAAACTTTACCGATTGACAGGTTTGAGCCTGAGTCTACAAGTTAGGTAACTCCACATCCTTGATGAATAATGATGCTGGGTCCCTTGTTTGTTTGCTTATTCTGAAATCAGATCGTGCTTATTCTGTGCCCCTTCCCAGTTCTGATAGATAACTAATTGTTGGCAGATGTGGCAAGTATCTGGGGCCAAGATATATTTGTTTGCACAGTTCAGCCATAGCCTGTATCAGGCCCTTGCAGCTGTTTTTTATCAAGATACTGTCCATGCTAGACAGTCCACCTGGCAAAACAAGATTCACTCATGTGACCTTCATCTAAACGCTCTAAATAGGGGCGTTCTGCTTAAGTAATACTGAAAATAAAAGCTGAAAACACCTAATTAAATTAACAAATTGCCATGAAATGCTAATTTGTGTTTATATATGCAAAAAGTGCCCTATGGTTCACATACAGTCATGTCCCAGCCTTATTTGTCAACTTTGATTTAAAACCGAAATTGCACAATGAGGCCATTAATTTTCCGAGACAACCTTTCTTTGTTCTGTGCAGTGTAATTGGTGAATTGGTTTTAATTATGAAACCTGTAAAATACCCAAAATGCTTTGTTTCTGTCAAATGGGTGACAGCAGCAGCAAACAGCATCAATCTTGGTTTGAAGAGTCACGCCTAGAAGATGCCTATTCCCATCATGGGGAGGCAATTCCCAGGGTTCTGTGGAAAGAAGAATTGACTGCTAACCGCTCAGCGAACTGTAGCTCCACGAAGGGAATTGGGGGTCTCCTAACAACTTTCTGCATCCTTAACAAACTACATGTCCCAGCATTCTTTGGTGGTAGCCGTGACTGCTAAAATGGTATAATACAACTTGAAATGTTGGAACAGTTGACGCTTCACTTCACTTGTTGAAAAGTGAACAGGATAAAGAACACTTACATAAGATTTCTATCTCGAAAACAAGCACATTAAATGACTGCCATGGAATATATTGCTTCTTTTCTCTCAGTGTTGGGAGTGTGTGTGTGCACGCACATGCTCTAAGGTAACAGGTTTCTTGTATTTATTTTTTTTAAAAAAAATCTGTATGCATCACATTTAACCTATTATAAATTTACTACTATTATTTGTTTTTAATGGAACAGTGGTACTTCTCCCAACTTTCTCCCTGCCATGTTTGGGTTAAGTTGGGGTTGGCTCACCTATTAATGAGGTGGCCTTTGGGTGGGATGAAGCGCAGCATTTCTGTCCAGTCTACTATTGTTCCCGTGGTAATAAATCGTATTTTCATAGGCATGGAGAGCAATCGATATACTCAAGCTGCTCTCATTGATCTGAAGAAGACCCTTGGTCTAACAAATCACCAATTATGGCTATTTAAAGCAGATTCGATGGTTTTAGGACCTGCAAGGACACGGTTGCGTGGTCAGTTTCCTATGCATCCTAGTTATGCTCTGCATAATGGTGTTAAAGGAGAGGTGAAACAGCTGGCGGAGATGGTATTTATGAACTTCTATTTCACCCTCAAAGAAGCTCTACCAATATGGCTGCTTTCTCTGCCACATGCAGGCATTTATGCTGTGGTCTACACATAGCAAACAGAGGAGCTTCAGAAGCATAGTATGTATGCCTGACAACTGCAGCTGTTATTTAATTAAAAATAATCTAATTTATATGTTGCTGCACTGTGCCTTAATATTTCCTACACTGGTTAACGTGATCCTCACAGTAAAACATACGTTTCTAATAGTTTACTTTACTCCAAGATAATATGATTGAATCCTATGTTGATATTCCTGCTGCCCAAGTATGTGAATTTCAACAGGACATAAAAGGAGAAACCTGCAATCTTTTTTTCACCCATCTTATATAGCAATATTATTTTTGGTTGGAGTTTGTTCTTGACACTCCCTTGAAGGTTCCTTTAAAGTGCTTTAAACGAACAGGCTCAATGCCATTCTTAATATTGTCTAGATTGTATCATAGTGAGCTATAGCAATATCTCATTTTGCTAACTTTCCGTAGATATTAAAAAGGAGGTCCAATCCCACTCATGTTACCTGCCCAGTTCTGCTAATCTGTTGTTTAGTGCATTGGTTCTAAATGGAAAAATAATACTATTGAACGGATGCAGCACTAGGTTTGCTGCTAAAGAGCTGGCTAACTAAAAAAGAAAAGAAAAGAAAAGAATTATTTTGATAGTGCAACGGTTTAGCTAATACAGTGGTACCTCGGGTTACATACGCTTCAGGTTACATACACTTCAGGTTACAGACTCCACTAACCCAGAAATAGTACCTCAGGTTAAGAACTTTGCTTCAGGATGAGAACAGAAATCGTGCTCCGGCGGCGCAGCAGCAGCAGGAGGCCCCATTAGCTAAAGTAGTGCTTCAGGTTAAGAACAGTTTCACGTTAAGAACAGACCTCCTGAACGAATTAAGTACTTAACCCGAGGTACCACTGTAACTCATTCATTGCTTGACAGTTCAGGATGCTGCTGTAATTCATATTTATTCTAATCTTAGGACTGCATCCAATGAGTATCTCTGTTTTAAGAGGAAGTGTTTCTTCTGGTCGTTTGAGTCAAGCTACCCAATACTCATCAATCCCACCTACTGACTAAATTACCTAGAGGGACCCCTAACAGTTTGGGAGGGATGACAGGGGTAATCAGTGAAAACTGAGTGCCCCAACTTGCATGAGCTTAAGTTCTTTTCAGAAAGAACTTAAGTTCTCATCAAGAAAGGCAAAGCCACCACAGGATGCAACAATTCTCCATATCAGATCCCCTTGATGGTCTTGGTCTGACCCCATGTTGCTGCTTTTCTTGAACTTCTGCTTATATGCTTCCACTTAACTGACAAAATATAGGAAGCTTCAGCAGTGGAGACAGCCCAATAAATAGTTTTCCACCTCCTTTCTGAGCATATACATCTAACCACAAGCATATGCTGGTTTTGGAGAGCAAGAATAGGGAGACAATAGGTTTGTGGGACCTAATTTGATTTATGCTAGAACACTTAAGTTCTAATAACTCGAAGCCAGATGCAAACAACTGGCTGGAGGTGGAGCCAGATACAAACAAGTGTCTCAGCTTGCGGAGTCCATTATCTATTGCACCCCATGATCCATACACTGGGATGACCTGCTTGAACAATACATGTGAATTACTACAAATCTGGGATTCTCATTTGGAATGGGGGTAAGAGCTTAAGAGCCTCACTGGATCATGTCAAAGGTCCATCTAGCCCCACATCCTGTTCTCACCATAGCCAGCAACATGCTCAGAGAAATGCTGCAAGCAGGACCTGACAGCACTCTCCCAACTTGTAATTTTAGTCCAGAGGCATATATTGGGGTAGTTTGTACACCTTTGGTCCCTACCCTGCCCCCACCAGTGGCTCCTGGAAGCTATCAGCATGCAATGGCAGCCACACCCCAAGAATGGCTTTGACTGGCTGGCTAAACCAGGTGAGGGTAGCTGATGGGTCTCAAACCCTCAATGAGTTAGGGACTTCCCCTGCGTGTGAAGACAGGCTCCAGCAGATTGGGCCAACAAAACCAACAGTGGGTCCAATAGTCAAGAAGGCAGTTTCTCCACATGCTGTAAAGGGAAGCCAGGGACAGATGGGGCTGGGAATGTAGCCCACCTTAGAGAAAGAAAACCTCCGCTGCCTTGTGGGATATCGTCAGGAAAAGAAAATGCTAAGGGATGGGTAGGCAAACTAAGGCCCCGGGGCCGGATCTGGCCCAATCGCCTTCTAAATCTGGCCCGCGGACAGTCCAGGAATCAGTGTGTTTTTACATGAGTAGAATGTGCCCTTTTATTTAAAATGCATCTCTGGGTTATTTGTGGGGCCTGCCTGGTGTTTTTACAGGAGTAGAATGTGCATTTTTATTTAAAATGCATCTCTGGGTTATTTGTGGGGCATAGGAATTCGTTCACCCCCCCCCAATATAGTCCAGTCCCCCACAAGGTCTGAGGGGAAGTGACCGGCCCCCCGCTGAAAAAAATTGCTGACCCCTGTGCTAAGGAGTGAACCCTGCACAAATCCAGAGTGGAATCCCTAAGATAGTTGGATGCAGGGGAGTACTAAGGGGGGTTTGGTCAGCCCCGGGTGCCACCCTGACAGGGGTGACAAAATAGCAAGCAGCACTCGTCACCGTGGGGCCTGCAGTGCGCACAAGCCACGCGCCTAGGCGCCCGCAGGTTTCACGCTGTCTGCCCACTGCCTCCCCCCAGCTGTAGGGCAGCTGAGGCCCCGCTGCACGCCTTGTCCCTATGGGCGCCACATCTCGTCCCTATGGGCAGTTCACCCTGCCCCTGGGCACTGCGCCCCAGGTGCCCAAGAGGCTTCCTCCACCGCTGATTGGATGGTGCCTTGTATGCCTTCTTCCAGCAACTCCTGCAGCCAAGCTGGTTCCAAATGTATTGCTCTGCTTTCATTTGGACCACATCAGTGAGGCCACAAGGGGGGTCTTGCTATCTAGGCAGCCCAGGACCTCCATACACATTCCCCAGGCTTGCACCCCAGGGAGGTCACTTTGCTGCTGCTAATGTAGTGGTTGGAATTCATCCTCAGAGGCACATTCCATTGTCTTTCAAGATGGACAGATTCAAAACAACAACAGCAACAACACAACCTGTCTCTGACAGTGGAGGCAAAACATAGCCATTCATAGCCTGATCCACCATTAGTTTGTCCAACCCACTTTGAAAGCTTCCCAAGTTGGTGGTCATCTTACATCTTGTGGAACTAATTCCAAAGTTTAGCTATGTGCTGTTTGAAGAAATACATCCTTTTGTCTGTCCCAAATCTTCCAACATTCAGTTTCTTTGGATGACCATGAGTTCAGGTATTAGGGGAGAGGGAGAGAGAGAGAGAGAGAGAGAGAGAGAGAGAGAGATCTGTCCAATTTTACCCATGCCATGTATAATATTATACATATCTATCACCTCCCTTTCCTCATTTTCTTTTTCTTAAATAAAAAAGAGTTAGCTGTCTTGCTATTACTAGTGTTAAACAATTGCTTTCCTACTGTTCAACTGCTCCTCTCTTGTAAATCATCCAAAAGCCCCAATCTACTTTTTACCCCCTCTTTAGAGTACATCCAGTCTCAGTAAGAAATGTCAGTGTGTCAAGATAAAACTAATGCATCAAGATAAAAACCAAGGGGTGTGTTTTCCAGGCTTTCTGCCCTTTGTCAGCAATGTTGGGTCAATGCAAAGGAATGTTAGCTATTCATTTATTATTGGTAAAACTCATTTTAAGTTGCAGTCCTTTACCCACTGACGTGGGAATGAACCCTGTGGGACTTACTTCCGAGTAGGCAAGAAGAGGACTACAGTGTTAAGAAGTTATCTGTAAAATAATAGTTGGGTGTGGGACAGAGGAAGAGACACTGGGCACAAGCTGCAAGAACACAAGAGGTGGAAGAAAGAAATTTAGTGCAGGAAGTATGTAAAGATAGGAATTAAGAACTGCAACGCTGAAGTCTGCCCATGTGTAAAGAAAGTTAATTATAACAGACATGAAGAATTAGGCTCATCAACATCTGGTTGTTCAACTACCAGATTTGGCTTCAGGAATGGGAAATGAATTGCTGAGACCTTATGTCAGCGCCTTGTGGGATTCAGCTCATCATACGCAATGCAAAAACCTAAAAATATGAGTACATATGGATTTGATTGAGCCTGCACCCTGTGAAATGAGATAACTTTGCCCTAAGAAAACACATGGCTCGTTTTTATCAAGGGCTCACGTTATCCACCCTCATCCAAAACTGTACCATTTACCTTAGCAAAATATTTATTCTGAACAAGATAAATGCACTCGCAGATGTATTCTGAGCTCATGAGTCAACTTTGCTGGGCGTATCTGCACAACAGCCTTAAACTGATGTTTGAGTGATTCCCTCTTCCCCTGGACCTCTGGGAATTATAGGGGAGGTTTGGAGATAATAGGCGAGTTGGGGTTCTCTAAATATTATTTAGAGAGGAACATGGGTGGCGCTGTGGTCTAAACCACTGAGCTTCTTGGGCTTGCCAATCGGAAGGTCGGTGGTTTGAATACCCACGATGGGGTGAGCTCCCGTTGTTCTGTCCCAGCTCCTGCCAACCTAGCAGTTTGAAAGCATGCCAGTGCAAATAAATAAATAGGTACCGCTGTGGTGGGAAGGTAAATGGCATTTCTGTGCACTCTGGCACTCATCATGGTGTTCCGTTGCCACAGAAGCAGTTGAGTCATGCTGGTCACATGACCCAGAAAGCTGTCTGTGGACAAACGCCAGCCCCCTCAGCCTGAAAAGCGAGATGACTGCCACACCCCATGGTCGCCTTTGACTGGACTTAACGGTCCAGGGGTCCTTTACCTTACCGTTTTTACCTTTAAATATTGTTTATCTATTATTGTGCTTTTATGCCACCTTTCCCCAAAAGAGCTCAAGGTGGTGTACATCAGTGCTACTCAAAGTTGTGGTCCATAGACAGGTGCCAGTTCATTATTCATAGGCTCCTGGTCTGCGACAACTCCATCACAGCTCAGGTTGGGTTAGGATGCTTCAGGAACCAAATATGGCCCCAGTTCCTGGCACATGAGGCACAGGGGAACTGCCAGTCCATCACCTCAGACAGTTTTGAGAAACACTCATGTGCATTGTTCTTCCTCGCCTCATTTAATTTCCACAACAGCCTGTCAGGTAAATCAGACTCAGAGGCAGTGACTGGCCCAAGATTACACAGTGAGCTTAACAAATGAGTGGGGATTTAAACCCTGGTCTCCCAGATCGTATTTGGATGCTCTAACCATTACACCACACTGGTTCTCTCAGGCAGCCGGAGTTCCATTTCAACCCTAGACAGCTCCAACTGGAACTTAGGCTGCAGACACAAATGTTCCTTCAACAAAAGGTAATTCTGAGGTTTAAAGCAGTGCAATTTGAGTGACTAGCTCCACCCCTCACTGCAAGAGGCCTCTAGTTAAAGGGCCCTTATTTGATTTAGCAGCTTTTCGTTCCAACAGCATTGAGGGCGTGGGGCTATGACTCTGTTTTGGTTTCTGTATTTCAGTGCTTAGAGTCCGAGGATGATGATAAGAACAATGTCCTCAGGTTAAGGAGGTGGTGAGAGGATGGCTTCTTCATGTGCTGGTCTTCTCCTACTCCATCTCCTCTTTGGAATACGTGGTCTCTTTCCCCAAATGTGAGGATGTGATCCAGGGCTGTGAAAGAAAATTAATCATGCTGGAGAAGTCTCCTGAATGCTGGCTTGCCCAGCTACCAGTATCAATCTTCCCTTGCTGAGTACAGTTGCTGGACTTTGGGTGTACATGTAAACTATACTCTCAGTTTAAGCATGGCCATGTCAAGACCCAACAGACTTGACAACAACACTATATGAACTGAATATGTGGTCTAAAACAGGCTTGCTCAACCTCAGCCCTCCAGATGTTTTTGGCCTACAACTCCCATGATCCCTAGCTAGCAGGACCAGTGGTCAGGGATGATGGGAATTGTAGTCCAAAACATCTGGAGGGCCAAGGTTGAGGAAGCCTGGTCTAGAAGTTGTATCTAACCCTGAGTCACCAGTTGTGCTGTTGGACTAGAATTCCCATTTACCCCAAGCAGCTTAGCCAGGGCTTTTTTTCCAGCTGGAACTCAGTTCCAGCACCTCTCCGGTGAGTGTCATTGCCATTCTAAGAGAACAAGGTTCATGGTGAGTTACACTACCTCTTTTCTAGAAAAAACAGCACTGAGCTTAGCCAATTGTGAGATATGATGGGGACTCAACCTGGCCTACAGCATCCTCAGAATTCTCTGTCATGCAACAATATTTCATGTCAATTACATTGGGTGGGTTGATGTGGACAGCGTTCCTTGGAGGTACAAAATTTGAGAACCATTGCCTTAAGGTTGGTGGTGGTTCAAGGCTTAAACAATCATAACAAGTGATGAAGCTGGCTTGTGAGGATCATTGCTCAATTGCTGCCTTTCTCAACAGGGTGCCAACTTCCATCAGACCCAGCCAATGCTGATGACACCAAACGGAGGACAGCTGCTGTCACGGCATCTTAACTAAGAGATAAGCTCCCCTCACTTTTTATTTTTTATTTTTGCCATTACATATTGATGGTGGAAGTGACACAGAAGTGAAAACTTAGACAATTAAGAAACTTGCTCATCGAAGTAGCATCTTGGCTTAAGATAGTAAAATACAAAGATACACATCAAGATCACTGACGTTTGACTGCATTGCAGTCTGCTTAGGTAGACGATCTAATCTCTGTGTTTTGTTGACCTTGTGATCTTTCACCCCAGCAGAATGTCTGTGCTCCATTTTGCAAATGTAAACATTATTAGTGCACATATGAAGACCACCTCAGCTGTACAATAGAAGATAAATAAATCCAGGAGATCTTATCAAGCTCCAGACTGAATGAGTTGCATATGGTGCGATCAACCAAATTGTGACGAAAGGAAAAGCAAATTCTTGTGGTGGAGGAAAGTGGAGAAAACAAAGAAAGGGGTGGATCACGCCAGAGTAGGTTGAGAGATGGTTCTTCCAATTTAGTTTTAGTGAAACGTGAAGTGCAATAAATTTTCAGGTGTTAAAATCTCTTGAACTTCTCTGTGAATAAAACAAATGCCCATTTGTTGTAACCTGATTATTATTATTTTTTTGGGGGGGGTATCAACCTTTCAATTTCCAATATTCAGCCTATGTCATTACTTATGAAGCCAATATGGACCAGATCACACATGCACAAGCGGGGTGCATCAGTAGGCTTTGGGAGAACCCTGAGGTTTGAAGTGTGCAAGAAACAGATTTAGGAGAAAGCCCTAAGTCCTCCCCCTAAAACCCCCTAGCCTAATGAGGTCTGAAAGTGCTCATGGAATGTTCACTGACTATTGGGGCCGGGCACCATCTTAGATTTCCCACAACACAATGCCTGATGTCTGGCTCTTGCACCTGAGAAGTTTGTTCATGTAGGTTGAATTGCTACAGACTACCAGGAAGCCCTGTCTGTGTCTATGGAAGGCCCACATGCCCTATCTCCCAGTCAACAATCCTGACACTCAGAGGTCATCAAGGACAACTGAGTGAAGGTTTTGGAGCCCCTGGTCGAAGGTAATTGTTTGTGGTTCATCCACAGATTGGTAACGATATGGAGGGAAATGAGGACACAAAACCTCTTCCTTCCATTGAAATGGGGTGGGAAAACAAGTCATTTCCAGTTGTCATTGGGTTCCTACTCTCACCAGGCCCTGATGGCATGGCCAGTGGTCAGTGATGGTGGGAGCTGTAGCCATGAATATATGGGGGCCACAGGTTCCCCACCCCTGCATTTGAAGAATATTCCTTCCACCAGAGGAAAGGGCTCTTTAGATCCAATCCAATGATGTTATGTTTGTGCGAATGTATTTCAACACTATGACTTCTGGATTTTTAACATGTCCTTGAGAAGGACTTGAACACTACAGCTTGCTGCATGGATCTCCTTCGTTGTGCTTCTAACTGCTTTCCAAATCCTGAAACCAATAGCAGGTAGACCAGAGGGAGGAAAACTGTGGCCTTCCACTGTGGCCTTCTACCATTCCTATCACCCCCTGATCACTGGCCATGCTGTCTAGGGTAATTAGAATTGGAGTCCAACAACATCCCAAGGGCCATAAGTCTCCAGAGGGAGATTTAGGGGAGTGCAAACGGTTTCAGATACACTGGGTGGGTGAGTGCCAACTTTTAGCATCACACAAGGCGCTGCTGAAATTTGAGACCCCAATACCCGCCACTGCTAGTGCCCCACCCCTGTCAGAGTTAAAAATCTGTACAGGAACAGGAAAAGAAACCAAAATGCTATTCATTCTTCCCCATGTTGTGGAATAGACAATTATAGTGTAACTTCAAAAGGATGCCAGCTAGGGAAGTGAATTCCAAAATTTTCATGTAGTCATATGTCATTAGATTTACTGCCAAATCTTCAACGTGAAGGATTCTTTCTTTCTTTCATTTCAACCCAACTTCCTTTTTTATAAAAAAACCTCCAAAACACCCAAAAAACAACCGTCATTCAAAAAGTCTCAGTGAAAGCCTGAGCCAGGTTATGTGATGATGGTTACATCCTGCATATTCAGGATGGTATTTTTGGGAACTTGGCCAGTTATGCCCATACTGTTAATTGAAAACTATTTCAAGAAGGAAACTACTCTCTTGTTTGGAAATGAAAGAGAGGGAATGTTTTCAGAAGTCATGTCTTAAATAAACTACTTACAAGAAAATGACTGTACCATTCCATGAGTTTTTAGCGATAGGAGGGGTATGTTTAAGACACACTGACATAAAAAATAAATCAGCTTTGACTTCAGTTATTAAGTGCTAAAAGTAGCATTCACTGATAGGGGGGGAGAAGAAGGCTGGGTTTTCTGCTTTTAAATGATAAATATGTATGAAAAAGAAGTGTCACCATGGAAACCAAAGTCTTGCCAGAGTTTTTCAGGCAGGCAAGTGTTATAATGGAAACTTGCAACCATTGTAAAAACAAATAGCTGGAGACTAAAAGGGGAGCTGGCACTTTACTTTTGCCCTATTTCGTAGTTGCAAGCTCTCTTCATCGCTCTCATCTTCCAGTCAAAAGTGAAGAGTTTTAATTTTTAAAGGTTTTTTTTTTAAGAAGGTTTTCTGTTCTTTTCTTCAGAGCAAAGATTCTACTTGTAATCCTGTAACTGCTTCTGTGGAAGTAAGCACCAGTGCATTTCGTGGCGCTGATTTCTGACTATACCTTTATAAGATTACACTGTTAAAAGTTTTTAAAGCGTCTTTAGCCAAAAAATCTGCCCCCCTCTGTGTTACGCCATTGGATGGAAGAGCTATGTATCTGCTCCTTGACCACAAGAAGATATTTGAACTAGGCCATGGTTTCTTCTCTTTCCAAGAAATAGCAGCAGCAGCAGGAGGAGGAGGAGGACAAAGAAAAGAAAGATGTATGAGTCACTTGTGAATGTGGAAAACTAAGGCTTAGGCATTGCTTTGCTGTTAAACTGTTTGCCCTTTTTACTTTTCCTCCTCTGAAAACCTCCAGAAGCACAGATGTAACTTGTAAATAATTTTGGCTTGGTAAGCTCTCCTGCTTGCCAACAGTTTACATATTGTTTTGATTAGAGAGCCAAACATGGTACCAAATATGCAGACGCATTTCAGTTCCTGATGACAGCTTGCAGATGACTTGCAGGGTTGGCTGCTAAAGGCAATTGTTCTCGTTCAATATTCCTATGTATTTATGCCAAGATTTCTCTGTAAACAAAGCAATTGAGCTTATGTTATCATATCGCTACCGGGAAAGCCATTTGAGAAGCTCGGCGGGAACATAAACCTAGATGACTTTGGAAACCACGTAAATAGGCCAATATTATAAAACCAACGGTCATGAGATAAAATCAAGTAGAAACCAGGGGTCTTTCCAAACTGGCGTTTGGGCTGCTTTTGACTGCTTAAGTCCCTGGTCTGAGATATTATATTTAAAGAAATGTGGTGAGATTGAAACTTGAAACCAGGGCAACTGTGGATGTTGAGCGGAGCGAGAGAAAACTCGATTGAATGGTATTTTCAAAGCCTTGTTCTTGGAACAGTTTCCCAGTTTCGAATTATTATTTATTAAAATCATTTTTATTATGGGATTTTACACCCCATTTGTACATTGAGATATATTTGTTTCAGTACAATTGGCTTTCTTGTTTGGTTGTTATCGACTGCCAGACATTGTGCAAAGGGGTGCTTATTACAGAGTGCATTGCCTTGGAGGACAAATCTGTGTTTCCAGTACTTTTCTGCCACAATGATAGTAGCCCATCCAGAGGCTGAATAACTGTGCCGGCTGCCAGCACTTTCACAGCTCCCACCCCCCTTCCTTTTTGCAGCGTTGTTCTGTTCAACGAGGCTCTCGTGATGCAAATATTGTTCCTAAATATCTGCTGGCACATGTCACAAGACAATATTTCAATGTTAATAGGGAGCGGGGACGGGGATGGGGGGAAGCAGTAGTGCCTGGAGACTGTGCTTGGTGCCCCTCCTTCCCTCTCTCCATTCTGCACTCGCATCTGAGCCATCTTACTCAATTCAGTGTAATTGCTGCAACCCTAAACATCTGTATTGCACAGCAGCTCCCACCGAACTCAGAGGGACGACCTACTTAGGACTGGTATGGATTCCACCAGAACGCAGAAAAAGTAAAGGGTGTGCCATCCACTTCTTTATGTTGCAATAGAGTTTTAGAGGTGTTCTCTAGCATCTTAGAATGCTAGCCTCTCGTGAAATGGACATGCAAAAAGAAAAGAAAATCGGAAGGGCCATAGCTCAGTGGCAGAACACATGCCCCAGATTCATTCTCTCGCATCTCTAGCTACGGCTGGAGAGCCAGTGGCAAGTCAGTGCGCACCATACTGAGCAAGGTGGACCAATGGGGTGCTAGGCCTAGCACTATTAAGACCAGCCCAATGCCTGTATCTTAAAAGCTTTGGATAGGCTTTGCCTGGAAAACAATCACATGATATTTCTCAATATAAATAAATAAATGACAAGTCATTCAGGCAGCCGACTTCGCAAATCTTTCAACGGGTGTTTCTCCCCACAACAATATTCAAAACATCACATTTCCATTCCCGGCGGTTGCCGTTGCATATTCCTTACCTCAGCTGACAATATAAACGTTCTGTTTGTTAACATGTGGGTTTCTAGTCCTTGTGGCTATGAAGATGTGCTTGAAAATCCGACAGAAATCACAGAAGCCAGAGAGAATGGCTGAATCAAAGTTTGAGGGTTTCAATCCCTTGAGCCGTTCCTTGCCACTTCCCCTATGACAAGGAAAATCAGAACAAAATAGGCTGGATGCAAACACTGCAGAACGATTGTGAAATACAAGAGAAAGTGCTCAGTTCTGCCCAACTTTTATAATGTAAATAGGTCACACCATCAACTTTTATTTTATTTTAACTGCAACAGAATTTGGGCATAACAGCTGAGCACTGGAGATCTGTGGCATAATTAAAGTAATAATTTATTTTTGAAATGCATAGGTTGAGTGGGCATTTTTGAGGCACAGAACCTAGCACACAAGCAGGCAACATCAACACCTCTGGGCCCTTCTAATGGTTTTAGTTGCTGTATATTCTTGTGCTCAGGAAAGAGCCACTTGAAAAAGCCTTATAAGAAGCTACTTGAAGAAGCTACTTGGAGTCAAATTTAAATGAAACCCTTCAATATACTCTTTCCATTTCCTGTTCCCCCCCCCAAAAGGGGGGGGGGAGTAAAGGGAAATCCTAATAATACACTAAACCTTTTCTTCCAAAAGAAGTCAGAAAGGGTTCACTCTTGCAATTATGGGATCTAAGTCTATGTTGGATCCTTGGTATCTTCTGAGGAGTGTCACACTGACTTACCTCCCAACCGCAAGGTATTTTTACTGTATTGTTTTTGTCTGGTCAAAACGTTCACTCTTTGGAAAGCCAGGGTGAAAGCTCAAACTTCTGTGTCGAAGTCTACCCATTGTGTATTAAAATATCCAAGATGATTCATTCAGTCAACCCAACATCTACTCATCAGCAGGAGAACGGGCTAAGAAGGCATTATATCTTTCTCTAGCATAACAGCTAAGGTGAGGAATTCCAATCTAAAAGCTAAAATTGTTCCTTTGAGTAAAATAATTAAAGGAGCGTGGCCAAAAGAAAGCTGTTACGAGAGAGACCTCTAGTGGCAAAAGTTGTGTGTGACTAAAAGGGTGAAATTTCCCCCCTCACTGTTGATCCTCCACTTGTACAGTTGAAACTTTTGTTATCAGAGGATGAGTGTGTTGTTCTCCTCGCCTTTTCAGTGCGGACACTAAAGGAATGCGGGTATTAAACTTTGTAAATAGCCAAATCAATGATCAATGCTATAGTAAAAAATATTTCATTGCATTATCCCAATCCTACATTTATCAAGTATTCAGTAAGCTATGATTAAGTAGAAGAAGAGGGCATGTTGCAAGGAGTCTCTAAAAGAAAAGAAAATATGCATTCTGTCAAACTTACACAATTCTGAAAATTCAGCACTATACTTAAAGGCCAGAAATATGCAGTATTCCAATGTACCAAAGTATACAGAGTTAATTCAGTTTGGCCTTGGCAAGCTTACAGGATGTATGGCAAGACATTATTATTATTATTATTAGTAGTAGTAGTAGTAGTAGTAGTAGTAGTACCCCACCCCACTCTGGGAGGCTTCCAACAAATATAAAAGCATAATAAAAGCATCAAACATTAAAAACTTCCCAATACAGGGCTGCCTTCAGTTGTCTTATTAGAGTTATACAGTTCATCTCCTTTATATCTGATGGTCGGGTGTTCCACAGGGTGGGTGCCACTACCAAGAAGGTCCCTCCGCCTGACAGATTAATCCTCCAACACCTCTCTGTTACTTACCCACACCATTAACAGAATGTCCATACATCAATTGCATGTAGAAGTTGGCAGGTTCAAGCCCTGCCATCTTGAGGTAGGGCAGAGACTGGCCCATCTGAAAATCCAGAGAGCCACTGCCAGTCAGTGTTGGAAAACTGAACTAGGTAGATGAATTGTCTGACTCTATCTCAGGGCTGGCCCAAAGCATTTTGGCACCTGAGGCGAACCACAAAATGGTGACGCCCTCCCCACCAGGGAAGAAGCAGTAAGTGGAGAACTACATCAGGAGTAAAGGGGGGGTAGTGATCTGCATCCGGATCTGCTGCTCCTGTGAATCTTGCTACCTGAGGCAGTGACCTCACCTTGCCTCATGGGTGGGCCAGCCCTGCTCTGTATAAGGCAGCTTGCTGTGTTCCTATCTGCCACCTGAAGCCACCATCTCCTTCTGCCTATTGGTAGGGCTGGCTAGGGATGAAGCAGAAGTTCTATTCAATTCACATTTAAATAAAAATCTACCTAATTTGAATTTTGCACAGGCTGTGTACAAAAATGCATAGGGTGGAAATAATGGGAAGCAACAATAACTGGTGCTTTTAAAATAAATAAATTTCACCATCTAGATGGCACTGGATGCACATGGATCAAAGGACCAGAAGGAAAGGATAGGCTGGTTATGAAAGAAAATATTCAGCTTAGAGGAAGGCTTGGGAAATGGATCTCTGAACACCTGTATCCACTTTAACCTGTCCATATACTGAGCCACACACCACAAATCACACACATAAAATGAAGAATACAAACTATATTGGGGTCATCAAAGTGATACCTTTTGGCCCCAGTATCCCCACCAATACTCCCTATGGATGTGCCTGGAGACAGACAGTCAGGTTGTGCATTCATAGCAGTGACTAGAGGAGGAATGACCACTGGGAGGAGCATAGAGAGAAGAAACGCCATGATGCATCTGCCGTAGCACAACTGGACGCCTTCATCTGCCCCAGCTGCAACAAAGCATGTCTCTCCCCTACCAGTCTCTGCATCCACAGCAGGTGCTGCAGCCTTCCAACAGTTTGGCTTGCCCCTCAAAGGCGCATTTCTCCATTGCTTCCCAAGACAGATAGATGCCAACAGCTCCCTACGACACTCACTCAAGTTCTCAGTAAACATCCCCTCACAAATTTCATAATTTTTGAGACAATTCCTGCTTAGTTCCTGTTTACACTGACTTCATCTCTTCTTTATTGAACTGTGCTCCTTAAACAAGCCCACATTTCATTGGATGCCAGGATTGGCCACCTACGCTGCCTTATAAGATTATGGCAGCAGCTTTTTTCATTAACAGGTAAGCTGACTTTTTTCATTAACAGGTAAGCTGATACCAGGGTAACATGCCTGCTGGATCATATCTCTCTTTCTGTTCTTTTAGATGTTGGAGCCATTTTGTCTTCTGCCACGCCCACGCCCCAGCAGCCATTTTATGTCAGGCATTCACAGCACTTTATCAAAGTTCCAAATCTGCCCACTGGCCCAAAAGTTTTGGCCTCTGAACTATGTTCTCATTAGCTGTGAGGATAACTTGGACATCATTTGTCCTCTAGAAGGCTCCAAGTTAGGACTACTAGCAGAAGCTTCTACCACCTCTGAGAGAGGAGGAGGGAAGGAGCATTGTAGCATTTGCCAAAGCTCTCCTATTATTTTCTTAACATTGAAGCCGCTGGTTTGGTTTTTCTTTGGAAGAAGGAGGAAGGCCTTTCTATTCACCAAGAACTTTGAGATAACTCATTGTACTCTGCTCCTCTCAGTTTTTAAATCTTAGTTGTAACTGTGTGTTTGAACCAGCCTGGGCCTGTGGTCTTCATCAGAGGCCTTTATCTGTGGCCTAAGGAAGGTATGGAGGGTGTCCAAACAAGAATGAACTTTATCAGTGGTGGCCCCCATCTGCAGAAGGCTCTTCCCATCTCTGTCAGCTTTTAGGTGTCAAGTTAAGACCTTTGTTTAAGTACTGTTGTCTCCTATGGTGGTGCCCATCTTTTAGTGGGGTGGGAAGGACTTGGTCCTTATTATCATGCTGCTGGATCATAGAATCATAGAATTGTAGAGTTGGAAGGGGCCTCAGGTGTCATCTTGCCCTACCCTCTGCAATGCAGGAATCTCAGCTAAAGCGTCCATGACAGATGGCCACCCAACCTCTGCTTAAAAACCTCCAAGGAAGGAGAGTCCACCACCTCTTCTGGGAGTCTGTTCCACTGCCAAACAGCTCTTACTGTCAGAAAGTTTTTCCTGTTAGTCAGAATCTCATTTCTTGTAACTTGAAGCCATTTTATGTAGTTTGCATGGTTAATTGCTTTGTTTTTTTATGGTTCTAAATTGCTTTATTTTGGTCAAGTTCCTTTGAGAATTTTGCTGTAAAAAATGACTGATAAATGAACTGAAATGAATAAATAAGAACTGCAGGGTCACAGTGAGTTTTTGTTTCCTTGTTTGATTTATTTAGATCTATACGTCATAAAATTTTATGTGTGAAGCAGAACCTGTGCAGGATCAGATTCTTCTGCCTAAGAAGTGAAAGGATCTGATCCTGCATGGTGCTAGTGGGTTCTCCTTCATGAAGAGCGTCACTCGTGTGCAGGGAAGCCACTCGAGAAGGAGGAGCAGCCAGTACTGCACGGGGTCAGATCCTGCCACTTGATAGCTCTTAAGTTGGAGGATCTGATCCTGTGCAGTGCTGAGCACCCCCAAACTTTCAAAGGGGTTTTAAAGGCTTGTTGAAGCCTTTGAAAAAAAACCTTTGTTCTGGCCCAAAATGTTTCAGGGATGAATTGCATAGGGTGAATTGCCACGATATGCGGGGCCCACAGATCAAGACCACAAGGCAGATTGGGGGGGGGGGGCGTGTCTGTGCACAGCCCTAATAAATACCTCACAAGCAGATAAGGATGGATGAGCGCTCAGTAAAGGCTCAGACACCCCAACTTTAGGGGGCTGAGGTGTCTCCAATCCCCTCAATATTTGTTTGAATGGGGTCCAGACCCCTCAATATCGGGAGAAGGCTGCACCGGCCTGTGCGGTGATGGGAGATGTGTGTGACATCACGCGGTGCATGTGTGACATCACACACACGCAACACATGCCAAGACACCTCGATCTTGGGAGCAACCTGGTGCCTCGGAGGCTGGTTATAATCTAACTTTCACGTGAGCTTTGTACAAGCAAATAATTTGTTTTAAAAAACCCTCTTTTTAGGTACCACTCAAACATGCACGCTAATATTTCTTTGACTTTAGAGCGCAGGTTGGGTGGAGGGGGTAACTGACGAAATTGAGGATATTGTAGCATCCTGCCTTTGGAATACCTTTCCCAGGGAGGCTCACCTGGCACCAGGTTTGAGGTATTTTCAGTACCAGGTGTTTCCTCAACCCAGTCATTTTAGAGCTTCCTGCTTTGAGTAAGACCTGCAACAAAATGTTGCGGCAGGAAGGGGTGTTTTTTAGGATTCCAGCCACTTCATGCCTTGCCCTCCCATTCCAGTTTCTGTTTCCTTCCGTGGCCCTGAGCACATTTTGTCCTCATGGACCTACCTGGTGTCAGGTAAGATTTGTACTTTTGTACATCTCGGAACTTCCCCCAGCTCCTTATGCATGGATGGCACCATTTTGGTTACAGAAGCGACAGCAGTCACACCCTGGACATTGGAAATTGAGGGAATAGTGTTGTTTCAGCTGCTGCCCTGCTGTGTTTTTACTGCGTTACTGTGTTGATTTTTTCCCCCTTTAATGTTTGTTTTAACTTGTGAGCTGCTCTGGGAACCTCTTGAGCTGAAGAAGCAGGATATAAATCATAAAGAACAGGAAAAGAGATTTTCTGCATATGAAATCAGGTGTGTTTTATGGCAGGGGGAACTAAGAAACTGAGAAGCTGGATTCCGAAAAAGGAATCTTTCCTTTCCTGATATTTTTCTTTACTTCTAGTGGTTTTGGACTGTCATCGGTATGCGCCAAACAAACACCTCTGGGTGCGTTTATGTTGGGAAAAAGGGGGAAATGCCTAGAAAGTCAGACCAAGGTCACTTTGACACTGGAGCACTGTGGTGCTGATGAGGCATGGATGTTCTGCAATCAGAGAGAAGCACAATTAAAACAGTCGTTCCGCACAACCCTGTTTTCCCAGATCTATACAACAAAATCTGTGTCCAGAGGAGAGCGCAAAATATGGTCTGAAGGTCAACATCAAAAAAACTAAGATCATGGCCACTGGCAGTGGCGTAGCGTGGGGGGTGCAGAGGGGCCCAGCCGCACCGCGCGCAACATCTGGGGGTTAGGGTTAGGGTGCACAAATCCACGGGTTATGGGACGCAAATTACTTGCCTTGCCCCGGTTGCTGACAACCCACGCTACGCCACTGACCACTGGTCCCATCACCTCCTGGCAAATAGAAGGGGAAGAAATGGAGGCAGTGAGAGATTTTACTTTCTTGGGCTCCATGATCACTGCAGATGGTGACAGCAGTCACGAAATTAAAAGACGCCTGCTTCTTGGGAGAAAAGCAATGACAAACCTAGACAGCATCTTAAAAAGTAGAGACATCACCTTGCCAAAGGTCCATATAGTTAAAGCTATAGTTTTCCCAGTAGTGATATATGGAAGTGAGAGCTGGACCATAAAGAAGGCAGATCGACGAAAAATTGATGCTTTTGAAGTATGGTGATGGAGGAGACTCTTGAGAGTCACATGGACTGCAAGAAGATGAAACCTATCCATTCTGAAGGAAATCAGCCCTGAGTGCTCACTGAAAGGACAGATCCTGAAGCTGAGGCTCTAATACTTTGGCCACCTCATGAGAAGAGAAGACTCCCTGGAAAAGACCCTGATGCTGGGAAAGATGGAGGGCACAAGGAGAAGGGGACAGCAGAGGACGAGATGGTTGGACAGTGTTCTCGAAGCTACCAACATGAGTTTGACCAAACTGCGGGAGGCAGTGGAAGACAGGAGTGCTGGGCGTGCTCTGGTCCATGGGGTCACAAAGAGTCGGACACGACTAAATGACTAAACAACAGCTGTCAAGATCCTGAAATATGTTTATTCTGAAGTAGATCCTTCAGCAAAAAATATATTGCTTCTCCTGGCTGCCAGTCGTATCAGTTAGTTGGCTTCTCCTCTCTAGTTCAATGTGGTTCAAGAGGCTCCTATTTCTTCCGATACTGAAATTGGCCCCATAATTGAGCATTTTCTCATCTGGGCATAATCCCTTTCTTATGCTGTTGTCACTACAAACCTACAATATTGTATTTGCACACTGGCTGTGCTTCAGGAAAACAAAACAGAGGCAAAACTTACCTGCTGCATTGTTCTGAACAGGATCACATACATCTACCGGAATGGCAATAAATTGCTTATTACACTTCTTGGTAAGGTAAAGGTAAAGGGACCCCTGACCATTAGGTCCAGTCGTGACCGGCTCTGGGGTTGCGGCGCTCATCTCGCTTTACTGGCCGAGGGAGCTGGCGTACAGCTTCCGGATCATGTGGCCAGCATGACTAAGCCGCTTCTGGCGAACCAGAGCAGCGCACGGAAACGCCGTTTACCTTCCCGCCTGGAGCGGTACCTATTTATCTACTTTCACTTTTATGTGCTTTCGAACTGCTAGGTTGGTAGGAGCAGGGACCGAGCAATAGGAGCTCACCCCATTGCAGGGATTCGAACCGCCGACCTTCTTATCGGCAAGTCCTAGGCTCTGTGGTTTAACCCACAGCGCCACCCGTGCTGGTACTGATCCATTAATTGTGGCTACATCCTGTCAAAAGTACTGGGATTCACGTTAGCTGAGATAACTTGTTCTATTAGTTCTTGAGTGGGATTTAGGATGCATACTTACATGGGAGTAAGTCCCATTGAAGTCAGCTAACAGGTGAGTAAACATGAATGGGATTGCACTGTTAGACACAACTATAGTGATGACTCTTCTGTAACTATATCATTTTTAAAATTTATTTTTATATTAAAAAAAGATGGATTCTTTCTCCCTTCTTGGGCCTGCAGATCTTCGTGACCACAGGCTCTGTCCAAAGACAACAGCCTTTTGGACTGCACAAATGGATGGCTAACCAGGCAAGGCGTGGAGCTTTTATTACTTAAGGCAGAGAGGAAATACACATCCTTCAGAAACAGTCCCAGGTGGAACTGAGCAAGAGAGAGCTGAGTAGAAATCCACACATGCTTTCAGAAATAATAATCTGTCTATTCAAAAGCAATAAACTACTGTACCAAACAGCATACAAAGAATGAACAACATAAAAGGAACATCACAAAAGGCATAAATGAAAAAAGACTCATTCAAAAGGAAGTCACTGACTTAACCCTGCAAGAAAAGTCTTATTTTTTCAAAAGATTTACCTGCTGATGTGGAAGTCGATCTTAACCTATTACGATGATGTACCTGTTTATTGACCTCAGTCTGTCTAGCGACTTTCTTTAAAACTGGATGGGGGCGGGGGAGTTGCAGAGTTATGTAAAAGAAAGGTGGCTACATTAAAAATCCTTAAATACAAAATCTCAGTACATATAAATAAAATTTCAGATGCTAAAAAGGGAGATGAGAATTGCAGAGCATTACAGGGATGCGGGTTAAACCACAGAGCCTAGGACTTGCCGATCAGAAGGTTGGTGGTTCGAATCCCTGCGACGGGGTGAGCTCCTGTTGTTCGGTCCCAGCTCCTGCCAACCTAGCAGTTTGAAAGCACGTCAAAGTGCAAGTAGATAAATAGGTACCGCTCCAGCAGGAAGGTAAATGGCATTTCCGTGTGCTGCTCTGGTTCGCCAGAAGCGGCTTAGTCATGCTGGCCACATGACCCGGAAGCTGTATGCCAGCTCCCTCGGCCAATAAAGCAAGATGAGTGCCACAACCCCAGAGTCAGCCACGATTGGACCTAATGGTCAGGGGTCCCTTTACCTTACCATACAGGAACTGGCATTTTCAGTAGTGGCCTCTCTCTGTGGAGTGCTGTCCCCAGGGAGACTTTTTGTAGTAAAAAAATGACTAATAAATGAAATTAACAACAACTTTAGGGTCTCAACAAGTTTGGTGTTCCTGTTTTATTATTATTTATTGAATTTATATATTGCCCTATACCCGGAGGTCTCAGGGCGGTTCACAGAAAAGATCAACATAAAAACCACAATTTATATAATCAAAATAAAAACAACAAGCCAATAACACCCCTCCCAGAAAAGGATCACATTTTAAAAGGGCATAGGATGTCAATCAGATCAACCAAAGGCCTGGTCACAAAGGAACATTTTTGCCTGGCGCTTAAAAGTGTATAATGATTTTTTTAAAATGTGCTTATTTTGTTTTTATACTCATTTGTTGTAACCTGCCCAAAAAACCTCATGTTTCGAGGTGACCTGTAAATGCCATAACTAAATAAACCCTGTTTTTATTTTCAGTCAGAAATTTGCTCTTGGTTTGGGAGTGGATAAAATTGCTCACTAAAATGCTTTAGCTATTTCTCTTTTCTCCAATCCATTTTGTTACCGTTGTTTCTGCTAATTTGCGAATAATTCATTAAGTCCATCCACGTGGACCCGGTGCTTCTTTCAGCACTGCTGTCCCTGAGTTAGCTCTCTCAACCTGCTGTCTGGGAAGCCTGAGACCACTGGGTGAGCGGCCATTTTGCGGCTCCATCAAGCACACTTCGCCCAGTGCCTCCTGATAATGCCAACATCTGTATTGGCTATATGCTGACATCTCTGAGAACAAAGTCAATTCAGAAAGAGGGCCTTTATTTTGGGAAAGGAAGTTTATAAAAATAAATAAATCTGAATGCTATAAACAAAACAATAAAATGCTCATTTCATCCTGACGAGACCAAACACTTGTGAAACAACTCTCATAAAATCACCCCAAAGGTGGAGGGAGGGGGGAAGTTGGTGGAACTGGGGGGTGAGGGAGTTCCAAAAAAATGGCAAGCATTTTTGCCTTGGCCTAGTTCTTAATGACATTATATTTCAGTAACAGAAAAAGCTGCCAATTAAAACATGGGATGTATGTTTAGATGAGAGAAGAGAAACTATGGAATGCTGAGGAAAACAAAGGTGTGATAAGTGTTGGCTGCAAAAGAAAAATCTCTCACCACAGCAGGTCCCGTGAATTCTATCAGCTAATGCTGTCATCTTAAAGGTTTATGAGGCAAGCTAATCCAGAATGAGTTTCTGAGGATGCTATTTTCTGACTTTTGGGGGTTATTAATAATCATTACATTTTAAGTGACAGAAAATTGAACATCCACAATTCGTTGTTAGTGCCTTTCACTTGAATTGACCTTCTCATATGTTTGGACAGTAAGTGGGAAATCTATTTATTACACAGTCAGGTTATTTTTAATTACTTTTTAGTTTTTAAAACTATAAGTAAAGCTCCTTAAAAGTTGAAAGTTTGAGTATTTTTTAAAGCACATATTAACTTGTGCTATTCTCTTCAACATATCCAACAACTGGCCCATTTATTTGTGCATTTTCATTTTGCAAAAAAAATTTGTATCCATTTCAACCACTTTTTCCAACAGAGGAACATTTTTCTCCATTATTGTATAGATCTTACAATTTACTGAAGCTATTTTGGCCTCGGTATATGCAGAGGCAGAGCAAAATTCGGCTCTGCAGATTTCTTTTTAGAAAAAAAAAGCTATTGGGCCTGAACAGTTTCAGATAGGTTCATACGCATTGCAACCAACATTATGAAAGCCTCTTTATTTTATTATTCCAGCGCATCATTTTCACACGATGTACTGTTCACGTGCAGTAAAATGGGTCACCAAAATGGCTCTGCAGATTTTCACCTGCCAAAGAGGAGGTGAATCTCCCAGATAAAAACCCCTGGTGATGGAATGGTGACAATAACCTAATCCATACGTTGAGTTTCTGCACACAATGAGCTTTAAAAAGTTGCCTCTTAAAAGAGGCAGTGGTTCAATCACTCTTGAAAAGCCAACCTTCGACTCCTTAGTTTGTGACAATGACTGCTCAGTCACGAATATTCTTCATCAGGAGGTTCATTTTATATGATGTAAGAAGCAGGCCTTTGGTGTGGTGGCATTTCCTCCCATTATTTTTGTTAGGCAGAGATGCTTATCCAAGTCCATACCTGTATTAGAAATGGAATTGCTTTTATATATGTTATATTGTTAATCCCTTTAGGATGTTTCATGGGAGTGGTTCAAAAGTGAAATGACATGAATAAATATTTTTATTTTAAAAGGTTACAGCTGCTTTATGGAACAATTTAAAGAAGTCTACACAGCAAATGGCTCAAGGTAGCAAGTCTATCAATTTCTGGTAAAAAATACAACCCATTTTTACCCCAACCTTCCCCATGTTCCCACAGAAGCTCACAAAAAAATGAAAACATGTTCAAATAAAAAACAATTGCCTGGCAAAACGGAGGGAGGCAGAACCTCCAAATGAATGAAGGCCACATTGTCAGGATTGAAACACCTTCAAATGATGGCAAGAGATGGAGATGACTTTCTGGTAGCCGGTAAATGCCTGAACATACCAATTATCTTGCTTGCTTAGGGGAAGTAGGGAAAAAAAGGCAAAATTTATTATCATAAATTAAACTAAAATGGCTTTATGGTGGTGTTACAAAATGGAGAAGGTGTTCAGTTCACTACAAGGAACAGCACAGGATGAAGTGGCTGTAGGTAAGGATGTTCTGAACAGAATGAACAGGAGAAGGAAGTGAGAGACATAAGGCACAATAATGTGATGAGGAAGGAGAAATTCCTTTAATGATTCCAGGGTGTGGTGATGACCTAAAGGTGCACAGTTGGACAAAGATGGGTTGGGGGGCTGTTTGTGAAGGCTAGTTGTTTCATGGGGTGATGGGGACTCCCCTACAATTAGAGAGAGTTGGGACAATCTAGCATTGTATCCTGTGAGAGGAATCTTTGGAGCCCTGAAAAATCTTGTTCCCTGGGTCCAGTGATGGCTGGTGCCCACTGGGACTGTTAGGGTTGAAGGCAGTCAGTGGATCGAGAACCAGTGAAAGAACTAACTCCTTATTGGTTCTAAGTAAGGCAGCAGGCAGGCAGGTAGGGACTGGCTGATGGCAGACTGAGGTTGGTGGGTGAGTGCCCCATTCATCCTCATGGATCATCCTGCACTCAAGCTTTCATTGAAGGTAAGCAAAGCTTTCACAGACAGCTCCTGAGGCAGGACTGATTCCCTCGAATTTCTAGGTTCCCCCATAATAGAAATGAGTTGCTTTTTGGTAACGTTGGCTTGTGCTTCCAGCAAAACTTATGACTAGTCTGGGAGGATGATAAATATAATTTAGAGACAGGGCAATTGGGGAAGGAAGCAAGGATGGGAGTCTAGCTAAAGTTGGAGGTGTCCAGCTCCCATGGAGATCAACAAGGTTGGAGCATCTTCAAAAAATTGAGTGTAGAGCTGTCTAGTGAGTGTCTGATCCACAGGACTAGGCTGAAGTGTGGAACAGCCTGAGTGGGGAAGATTGTGGACTGAGAGATTCCCAGTGAGAGGAAAGGGACTTCCAGACTGAAATCTTGACATGCAATGGAATTTCCTCTGCCCCTCCTCCCTCGCATGCAATTGCATCATCCCCACAATCTGCTATGGGGGTTCCCCCAGTCATCCAGAGCAGATTTTGGAGGGCACATGCAGAAGCAGAGGGAGGCAAAATTATATTGTATGAGCAGAAGTTGCTGCGCTCACACAATGGCTGTGGTGGATTCAATCCTAGGTGCACATTGGCAGACTGACTCCTCACAAGTACACAAGGCACTACTATTGGGCTACAGCTCTGCCCATATCACTTGTAAGTGGGCCAGTTTCTGTGGCCAGTTTTTATGAAAAATAATACTAATCATCTAGCCCACTTGAAGACAATAGTAGCACCTAAGAATACAAAAACAGGTCATTTTTTTCTACAGAAAAAAACAAAACACAGCACTGGAAGATCTAAACATATAAGTTGTGTTAAAGTCTTTACAGTAAGATAACACTGTTGTGTAGAAATGTTATCAACGTTACTAGGAATTTTGCTCTAGGATATTGATCATGCTTGCACTATTGTACAAAAATACACCAGATCTTCCCCCATCGTCTCCCCCCCCCCCCACCACTAAAGAGGTTATTAAACATATTTAAGATACTCATGAACTGTTTTGGCAGATACTTATCGATGCATTTTAAACCTTTTGTTAGCTATAGTCTTCAGTCATTTTAGTACATTGAGAAGTAATCTTCAAGTCTGCCAGTCCCATTTTTGCATTACAAATCATTTGTAGTTTTATAACTGTCATTTCCAAGGACATCTGGAAAAGATGGATTTATGAAAGGTTACTGTGCATTCTAAGGAGGCCGGGAATTAGCATGACTTTGTAAAGGTTCTTGTAAATTGAGCAGCAGCTATAACTGGCAATAAGCTGTTTTCTGCTCTAGTCAAGTATCTTTATTTAAATATTAAGGGAGAGGTATGACCCCTGCCCTCAAAGATCACTGTGATACAGCAATAGTGCAATCTATTAACTGTCAATGAAGTACTATGGCCCCGGATCTCTCAAGATACCTATTTGTGGACACTGCTATAATAATCCTTCCATTAGGCATCCCCACGGCAAATAACCTTGGCTTTAACAGAGTCAGTTTAAAATTCCTTGGAGTAAAATTAAGCGAATATCTGGGTTTTGTCAGTTTAGGATGGACTGCCCGTATTAGCGTTGTTCTGTAAATTATAAGTAGCTGCCATTTTAACAGAAGCATTTCAGACATGCCCATAGGTAAATACGAAATGCAGAGGGGCTAAAAAGCCAATGTGTTGCTTTGTGTCATTTAACCACATTTAATTATTTGCTTCCTTCTGTATATATTTCATCGCTTTTCTTGAAGGAAAACTTGGGGTCGCTAAGAATTAAACCTTGGAAATAATAATAAAAAAAAGATAGAAAAGAATAATCCCCCACTGATACACAGATAATATTATAAAAGCAGTTGTTTTTTAAAAAGTTACCTAAATAGTTCACTCGCAATTAGATAGGCAGTGTTGAAAAGCAGAGGAGCATTCTAGTTTTGCTGCGTTTTGAGTAAATTATTTTAAAAGCAGATATAAAGACAGAAAGAGATTTGGAACTGTATGATGTCTCCTCAGTGATATTAGTCAAGTTCTGTTCTGCTATTTTCCCAGTTTGCCGCAGTTTAGCTTTTAGAGTAAGGGCCCCTCTAGACTTTTTTTTATTATCCATTCATCATGATTTGTGCTTATGATGCAATCAGGTTATTTATACGTGACCTTTCAATACCATTTGTGCCTGCAATCATTTTGAGGCAGTTCTAGTGCTTCAACTGCAATTGGTTCATGTCCAGCAGTTTACTGCTAAAACATTGTAACTTTTCAATACTGCAAACATTCCCATTCTTTCCCTTTTCTTTTTCCTCCTCGTTTTAAGGCACTATTGTGGAAGAGCAGCTTGGCAATGTGTTAAAATGCTTGCGGCATAGCTGCTCCCACATACTTCCTGTTGGTGCCAGATATTGGCATTCCTATGGGTTTTTGTATGTGGAAAACGAAACCCTGGGGAAGCAACTCAAAGCAACAGGTAAAGTGAACTGACATGTGGATGATCCAGAATAAATCCACTTCAAATGCACTATTAATGCATTGATAATATGTTGCTGCACACACATGCAATGAGACAGTAGCCTGTAAATCAGGGTAAAGGTAAAGGGATCCCTGACTGTTGGGTCCAGTTGCGGACAACTCTAGGGTTGCGGCGCTCATCTCGCTTTATTGGCCGAGGGAGCCAGCGTACAGCTTCCGGGTCATGTGGCCAGCATGACTAAGCTTCATCTGGCAAACCAGAGCTGCGCACGGAAACGCCGTTTACCTTCCCGCCAGAGCGGTACCTATTTATCTGCTTGCACTTTTGATTTGCTTTTGAACTGCTAGGTTGACAGAAGCAGGGACAGAGCAACAGGAGCTCACCCCGTTGCGGAGATTCTAACCGCCAACCTTCTGATCAGCAAGCCCTAGGCTCTGTGGTTTAGACCACAGAGCTACCCGCATACCTGTAAATCAGGTTACAGTCCCGCAATGAGACCAAGCTAAAGGGACAACGCCCCCCCTCAGCTTCCAAAACTTACAGTATATCTGCTCGCTGTCAGTTTGCATTTCTTGGTGCATAAAGTATTGATCTGATGTGAAGATATCTTTCCTGTTCTGGTTGATTCAGGAGGGTTCTGGAAGCTTCTCTGTGTGAAAGAAACAAGCAGAAGGTTCATGATATTTGGGTTATTTCTTCAGAGAAGCTGAGTACAGCTGGCTTAAACTGGTTCTGTTATCTCTTTCAGTCAAGTTCATGCTGACTATAAAAGCAGGGCCACTTTCTCTATCTCTTTTCCTTCTGGTGTGGTGTTCTGTATATAGTGTTATTATAAATTATTGTAAGTTTAAGTTAAGTCTGGTGCAATTGGATTTCTTATGGACAGTGCCAATCCTGAATGTATTGGATTTGTGACCATTATGCTCATTTGCCTTCAGTAGCAGTAAAGCTCTGCTGGATGAAATACAATCACCTCTGGTCTATTTTTTGGAATCGTGCAACGTGTTTAAGTTTTTACTCTGCTAACTATACATTGGAATCTGCTCTGGATCAATATTGAGTAGAATTCAATGGCACTCACATGATCCTGCACCCAAGACCTGTCATATAAAAACTCTCCTCCCTGCAAGAGAGGGGAGTGGTTGTGGCTGGGAGCCGGACTCCGCCTCAAGCAGGGGGCATTTGCTCCCTGCCTCCCACTCACCTGGCTGGCGCCCACGCCCTCGGCCAGGCACCCAACCAGGTGCCTTCAAGGGGGCGTGTACAGCAGCCTGAATTGCTGTGGCGCCAGCCTCCAGCCCTCACTTTTTGTCGTCCCGTCGCGAGTCACCCACCCTCCACTCCCTTAGAGCAGGGTTTCCAGTTTTCTTTTGGCCTTGCTATGGACCTTAGGTTGGTCGCCCTGGTTGTCCAGGGGGCCTGGTAGGAATTTTTCCATTTGGCATTAGACTTTTTGGTTTTTTCGCCTACCGTACTTTTCGGACCATAACACGCAGTTTTCCCTCCCTAAAAGATAAAGGGAAATGTGTGTGCGTGTTATGGAGCGAATGCAGGCGGGAGGAGCCGCTCTTGCTGCCTTTTCGGCAGCCTCTCCTCTCCTCCTCCGTCGCTGGGAGGGAAGCCGGCACAGCTGAGCACAGCCTGTCTGCCTGCTTGCTGGCTTGTCTACTCTATGGCTTTTCGGCAGCCTCTCCTCTCCTCCTCCGTCGCTGGGAGGGAAGCCGGCACAGCTGAGCACAGCCTGTCTGCCTGCTTGCTGGCTTGTCTACTCTATGGCTTTTCGGCAGCCTCTCCTCTCCTCCTCCGTCGCTGGGAGGGAAGCCGGCAACAGCTGAGCGCATTCAGATTCTCAGTGTCTGCCTGCTCTATGGTTCTCCCTTACACACATGTAAGCGGCTCTGCTTTCTTTACAATGAGCTGGAAGGAGGGACAAAGAGGGCATCCCCTTCCGTCCATCCCCCAGCACCTCACCGGTAAATTCAAACAAAGCGGCTTACAAGGCTCGTGTCCCTGTGTCTCCTCCTCCTCTTTTTGCTCCCGTTCGAGGCAAGGCAGCTGCACAAATGTGAGTTCCCCCTCTCTCTTCCTTCCCTCCCTCCCTTCCTCTTCCAACTTAAAACAATATTGGGGGGCAGCCAGGTAAGCCCCACCTCACATACCACAATGGGGGGTGGGGGATGACTCCCTCAAATATTTAATGGGGTGAAAACATAATGGCACTTGGTGAAGGAGGAAATCGTTGCACAGTCATTCAAAAAATGTGGCATTAGCAATGGTTTGGATGCAAAAGAAGATGAGATTTTATATGAAGATGGCGAAGAAAGTGATGCCAGTGATTGTGAGCAGCTGAACTTCATAGATTCTGACTCTAGCACTGATGAGTTCTTGGGGTTCACAGAAGACTAGAAGAGTACTCGAACCTAAAATTCTCTCTTCATTTGTTAATGACAGTGATGATGGTTCTTAATGCCACTGTTGACTGCTGTTCACTTTACATGGTTGTAATATGATTCTGATATACCGGTTGTTTATTAAATAGTTTAGTACAACATTTGATTCAGAATATTTTTTTTCCTGTTTTCCTCCTCTAAAAACTATGTGCGTGTTATGGTCAGGTGCGTGTTATAGAGCGAAAAATACGGTACCTCGTAGCAATCGTCACAACTTTTGTGGTATTGGTGGGTAGGTTAGGCATTGGAATAAATGTGTTGTGGTGTCGAAGGGCTAGGTGTGGCCATCGCCTGCGCCTTCAGTTTTTGGGTATTCCGTTAAAGGAATCCGGTGGTCGTGTATTCTGTCCGATGCCTGCTTGGCGGGAGGCCATGGCACGACCTACTGGTGAATAAACCCCCTTTGTTTTTTAGACTCACCCCTCTCCGAGTGGGTGGAGTCAGCTGACGTAATCCAATGCCTAAGCCAATACCTTTTCACTTGCTGTAATCAATAAAGTTGTGGCCTTTTCTTGCCCATTAACCTTATATCACGTGTCCTTGTGTTTCATTCCACTGCGCGGGGTTCGGGTCCTTGAACCACAAATGTATACTACTTGCTAGTGAACAACAGCCGGAGATAGATTCCCAAAGGCATCCACTTGACCGCTGTGGCAAACTGGATCATGGGGTAGATAGGCTTTTGGCCTGATCCAGCAAATCATTTTACTTGCTCAAATTAAATAACCCAAATTTCTGAAATATCATTTTTTCACTCACTTTCCCCCCACTTTTTCCAGTGTCTCCTCCTCATTCATCACTGAAGTTGGGTTGTTTCAAGCAAACCATAGTGCACATTAAGCACCGTTGGATACATTCAGATGACATGGCAAAAGTGGAAGCGTGTGCTTCTGATCTTCTCCAAATAGCCACACTGGAGGAAGATGGGGGAGCACATGAGCCCAACATAGCTTAGGGTTTCTTCCTAGTTGTGATAAGCCATGGTTTGTAATGCAGACCTGAATTGGCATCGCACAAATCACATCTAGACGGTGTTTCACATACGGAAGTCTGCTTCTACCAGCAGATCCCCATTGGTTTGTGCATGCTAACTATAAAGATTTTTAGGCAGAGACTGCTAATTTCCCTAAATATTATGTTTAATTTTTGTCTATTTTTAAAGGGAGCCTCATGTGCCTAAATCAAGGACACCATGGAGCACGAGGGCTTTTTAGAGATCTCACCAGAAATCAGGGCTGCAGAGGGTGGTGCAGTCTTGGGTGCAGGCAGAAGGAAGTGATGCAGTGATGGTGCCACAGGGATAGGTGCTTCAGAGGTGGAGGCAGTGGTATGGGCAGTGCGGCAGAGCAGAACAGGACTTTCTGTTCCTCGCCAACCCTGGATGAGGCTTAACATTGGCTTTTGCTTAAAAATGATCGTCCATTATCACTTTATGATACAATCCAGCATGTGGATTTCTGCTACCCTACTGAATCATAATTTTGTGGTGCCATATTTAAAAAATAAATCAAAATGGCCCAGGGACTTAGCCGCTCTGCACATCACATTTTTAAAGTGAAGCAAATTATATAACTGCAGTTCTCTAGCAAACGTTTGTAATCATTGAGAGACTGTAGTTGTATATGCATTTACCTCAGATTAAGCCCTATGCAGCAGAATGGGGTTTACCTCTGAGGAAACATGCATGGGGTTGAATGGTAGGTGTCAGTTAATAGGTATAATGGTGCTCAGTATGCCTGGCATTAAAATACAGTGGTACCTTGGGTTACAAACAACCCGGGTTACAAACACTTTGGGTTACAGACTCCGCTAACCCAGAAGTAGTACCTCAGGTTAAGAACTTTACCTTAGGATGAGAACAGAAATCATGCGGCGGCAGTGGGAGGCCACATTAGCTCAAGTGGTACCTTAGGTTAAGAATGGTTTCAGGTTAAGAACAGACCTCCAGAATGAATTAAGTTCGTAACCAGAGGTACCACTGTACCTGGTATATATCCAAGGCTGAACCATTTCGAATGCCAATTTATGGACATAGTATCTAGCAAGGGCATGAAGAGGATACCAAGCTCCTAACATTCTGATGCTGTAAGTGTTAAACTGGTATTCTTAGATTATATGAATATAGTAATATAGTATTTTAGAGCTTTGTTCTGATGGTCAGCAAAAGCCTTCCAAATGTGGAAATATATGTTAATGACAGATATATCGGCAAACAGGGGAGGGATGCTAAGTCTTCCAGGAACTTTTATGAATGGCATTTTTGAGACTATGATTCAGTAGACATTGTTCCATATGGCCCGTTTCAGTGCTGACACATTTAGGACCATGGCAAGAGACAAATAGACATATGAAGTTGCAAAAACACACGTTTCATTTTCTGAAAAACAAATGCCTGGAAATGCAGTGAATGTGTTTGCTCCACGTCCACTGATTTCACTTAGAATGAATGCCGAGGGGGTCACATGTGTCATCTCAAGTGTTAACAGCAGCTATGGGGCAGGAGATTCCAACCAGGAGCAAAGGGCCCCAGAAGGCATTCACCGTTTCCGCTCCTGCTCTGGTTCTGATGAAACATTCTCCTCTTTTGGTGGCTATTGCCACCAGAGCAAAGACACTTATGGAAGTGTGCCCTCCAGGACTGATAGCTTCCATGGGTCCATATGCATGCACAATTTTTGTTGGGACTATAGCTGTCCTTCCCATGCACTGTGGTTCCAACACGCTGTGGACTCAGATGACACCCTCCACCGATGTTATTAATACTGGGGGGGGGGCAACGACAATTATTGTATTTCATGTAATTCACTTAGCAACACATCTACTTTGGTCCTAGGACTGTACGTACATTCCAGTGGTGTACAACAAGAATAATGGTGTGAGGAGATGCAAGAGCAGTGGCATACCAGACAATCTGAAGAGCTTCTCATTCTGCTCCAAGAGAGAGTGAGATGTCCCTGAAAGTGTGGCAAGGCCACACTCTGGAGAAAAGGGAGATGCACAATCGCCAGTAAGATAGACATGCTAATAGCTACCATTTCTGAGACCAATCCCAGGGAGGAGGCGCTTAGAATAAAAGGAGCAGAGATGTGGAAGAGATGCCAGTGAGGTAGAAGTTCTCAGGTGGGCAAGCATAAATATGGTGGGTAGTGAAGACGGAAGTGAAGATGGAAGGGTTGGACAGGGGGGATGGAAGGGTTGGACAGTGAAGATGGAAGGGTTGGACAGGGGGGCAAGGCCAAGGGGAATGAACAAGCACTTCCCCAAAGGAGCCGTAAAAGGTGAGAGAGGTGAAAGGAAGGACTGAGGGGTGAGAGAAACTACCTGAGCAGGAAAGCTGGTTTCACCAGAGTCACAGCACACAGATCTATGTGCAATGTTGGGTATTTACCATAAAGCTGTGTCATAGAAGGGATCCCATGATGATAAGCGCTCTAATGTCAGTCTGAGTGCTAGGCCTACCAGGAGTCAATGAAGGTAAAGGACTTCTTGGCGTTCCAAGGATCCTTGGGATGTGGGGAGGAAGGTTTGGAGAAGTTCACAGAGGCTGCACGTGAGATTGTGATCACAAGCTCTGCTTCCCCGTTTGCACTCTCAGACCAACTTGTGAAAGGACCTCCACACTCACAAATGGAATGTGTATAGACTCTTTCTGCATGATCAGGGACAGCATTTTTTGCACAAACCAAGCCTAAGCACCTACAGTGTGTACACAAATAACTCTTTCACCATGGGTTCATGAAAACAAGGGACACAACCTCAGTCCCTTGGCCACTTGTTGATTGCTCCACAGTGTCACACATGCATATTCTTCTGTCTTCACCCTTGGAATGACTTCCCCCTAAGAAAATGTGTTTGTTTAGTTAAAAGCATGCCTATACCACTTAATATTTCAAAAATCTTACCAGCACAGACGCTAGATTAGCAATGATCTGAGGACCCTGAGAGAGGTCCCTGCTGAGGCATAAGTATTTATGTGTGTTGCAATGTAAAATTTATAGAATGGGTGACTGTGCTACCCTATATAGGGTCTGTCACCCTACTCTCACTGGGTCCAATTTCTTGGGTTTCTGGAGCTTCTAACCCCTGTCCCCAGGCTACATAAACTGAAAGGAGGGAAGCAGATGTTGCTATTATCCTGCCCCCCGGTCCTTGTTCTTTTTATCCCTTGTTCTGGACAGGTGTGCTGTATGTTTATAAAGGTTTGCAGTGGGTGCCAAGAATAACATCGCAGGACATTCTGCATTTGAATTAATAATGTCAGCTGAGTAAAATATTCCCCTTAAATTTCAGACATAAATTAATATCTTCATATTATCTTAATAATGACACACCAGTGTCACATATGACCTCAATAAGAACAATTGTCATTTTTAATGAAATCTGGAAGAAAAAGCTAGTTCTTGTACAATATGAGAAATGTTCCTATCTCCTACAGTATATGCCCTCCCCATGAATCTATAATGCTCACCATACAATTGTTTTTCAGCACTTTCTCTCACTCTAACATAGCCTCTTATTCAATTATAATGCCCGAATGAGTCACATGCAATATTTCCAGTCCACTTTTCCTGGCTCATGAAACTTTTTAACGAAATGTTAGCATTTGCAGACACCAGATGTTTTGACATAAGGAGAAGCAATATGCAAATTTTAATCCATGCTAGGAACAATAGCCTGCAGGCACCATTTTTTTATTACATGAATCATATACTTAACCACAATGTGGTGGATTATATCAGAATCATTGCCATCCTGAGCATTCTACACTTGTCTTGTAGTTGCCAATTAATGAAAGTGATATATATTTAAGTTGATGGGTATCAGTGATTTAACCGAGACCACTTGGCACTTAACTACCAGAGCATCCCTGATTAAATTTGTGGTCCTGACACTGATTAGTATCAAAACTTCACAGGTGTGTCTCTAATCGGCATTGTCTGTCAATACACAAGATGCTGACATCAAATTTGATTGTAAGCGCTTTTGTAATATCACTGTCTCTAATCAGGTAGGCAGCATGCAATGTTTTCTTAATTTGAATATTGTGATTCAATTTCTCCATGCTGTATATAACCTTTAACAGCTCCCTTCTACCAGGTGCTGAGCATTCTTTGGATTAAAATGCACTAAGCCCGTTGCAGATTCAGATCCCTAGCGTGTTACCACACACAAGAGTCACATTTCCTTTTCTAGTTCATCAAATTCAAAATTAAGTGCAAGAGTGCTAATTAGCCTCCACTGTTTGCAACACAATAATTAAAAGAGTTATAATTAAACAATTCCAAAGCAAATAAGTCTGATGTATGACTAATGGTCTCTAAAATAATAAAAAACCACTGTGTTTTAAAATGTGCACCACCGAGACTACAAAACTTTGTTAAATTGTATTCATATTTAATCACAGTGCGCCATTCTATGATATACATAAGCTAGCACATGCATTCCAAGAATGGAAGTACTCTTAGTACCGGGAGTTTTAAACGTTAACAAGCAAATCCTTACTAAAGTTCATTAAACATGGGTATCTTCCAAGTGTCAAAATGTTGTCTAATTATCGGCTTTCTGAAATGTTTTACATCCTAAAGTACCTTATTGTTTATCCTAGATTGTCTGGGGAACATCTAGTATATAAAAAAGGGTTTCCAGTACTTCTTCGTGAATTAACTGATATCATCTTGCCTGCTAGCAATTCTGCAACATTTTAAAAATGTTTCCCATAAATCAAAGCCTTAGCAGCAGGAATAAACAGAAAGGAGGAGATCGTATTAAATGTATAATGGGAAGCTACTGGATCATGATGTCTTATAATGGATGCAGTGTTTAGCTGTTGTTCGACTTTGTCTCTGCTGGGTACCCTCTCAGATGTGCTTAGCTGGTGTTATTATATTGTCTCGCTGGATGTGATGCTTATTGTCAGTCTGAACAAAACAACTTCATGTGGGCTCTACAAAGACCTATTTTACTTTTGCTTGAGAATTGTATACCTATAATAAATATAAATACCAGCCCATATTAAAAGTAGTTTTAATAAAGATTGCATAAAGGTACGAAATAAAGCACCTTCTGTCGCATACTTAGAAAACAAGAGATTTGTATTAACAGGAGAAAATAGCAATTACTATAAAAATGACTCTACAGTCTCATAATAGCAATGTAAATGTCTTAACTGATCTAAAAGACTTAACATAATTTTAAATTACAATAATTTTACATTCTCCGTTTTTATATACAACCCTATTACAGTCAAATGTATTATAATAACAATGTTCTTATTAAGATTAAGTGGCTGAATTATTCTCAGCCCTTTATAGTATAAAGCAACAGCATTTCTAGCTCTTAAAAAAATGGTTTCACTTTTAGCATTTGATATCTACAATGTCGGCGATAAAACACTCTAGAGTTCGGGATTTTTGTTGTTGTTGTTCAATGAGGACCTGTGTCCATTTCACAAATTAGACAAGACAGCAATATTTCAGTTCCTCATTTTGCATAACGATGAGTTTACTGGTCCATGTATTCTGGAAGAACAAGATAATTCTCGAATGTCTGTTATTAGCTTGTGGGGTGGGGAGCTAACCAGCCCTTCTGCTCCAATGAATATTTCAGTTCCTAAGGCCTCCACCATATGAACAGTACATACCTATTACTAAGACTTGATTAAAGCTGTATTGGAAGCCTCTCGGACATATTTCTCATAAACTACACTTGTAGCATACACTCAAATATTAATCTGGTCTGCTTTCCTTTCCCATTCCGGGGAATGTTGCGTGAACTAAGACAGGAAGTTCCATCTCCTTTCTATAAAGAGCTCTATATGAGATCTCCCAGGGTTTGATCTTGCCAGGTGCTGAGTGTCAGTAAAATAACAAAGGCCTGTAGCCAAAGGCACTATGCAGATACTTAACACAATTTGCACAGCAATTATTTTTGAGATTGGTGCAAAACCTGAGTGTGACCAAGCATACTAGAGATTTCAACCTGCGCTGGGTTGCTGTCCATTCAAATGGCAGGCATATAATCCGACAGTTGGGAGATTTGTCTTCTCGTGTTATATAATGGAATTGCTTTTTTAAAAAAATAAATAAAAATTCAAAACGAACATTTGAAACACTTATGCATGGATACTGCAATGTCTTTTTCAGAGAAGTAAGGAGATGCAGTATCTCCTAAAATCCAGAGTTCAAAGGAACGACCAAGCATTCCCATAGAAGCTGAATGAGAAAACCATGTAGAACATTCATATTTAATTTCTTTATCTCCATTAAGGACTTGTCCACCGATGTCTTTAAAATAATGTGATTTCTATGAAAGGCCAATCTGAAATACTCTCTCACTTTCCACTTCTGAAACATCACTTAACTTTTCTAAGTGCAAAGTTGGGGGCGGATGAGTGCCAGCTTATTTCCTGATTATTAGTATTTGATATAGAATTATTCTATTTATTCAGTTCAACAACCCACACTATTCTCCATGATCCCTCTAGTTATGAAAATGATGTGAGTAACCCATGACCTCTTACTGCTAAACCTCTATTATTTCATTAATCTATATGTACCATTACAAGTGTATTACCACCTTAACACATATAGTTACCCTAATAATCCGCTGTGATTCCAAGGTCACCTTTTGGATAGTAAATCTAGACTGATAAAATATCACCGGAAAGTTAAACCCCACATCCGTCTGTACTGTAGTTTTAGCATAAAATGTTGGCAAGGGGAACAAGACATACCATAGTACAGCAAAGTAAACAAGCTACACTTCTTAAATATTACTTAGCTGCAATTATTATGGTTGAAAATAATATTATAATCTAATGATTACTGAGTATAAAGTTGTGCACTAAGCTCGCTTTCTTTGCATCGTTCACAGTTCAACCCTATTCATGTCTACCCAGAAACAGGACAATGAATTCGGTAAGATTTTCCCCAGGTAACTGTTCATAGAATTGCAGCCTTAATTGTGTATGATATGTAGCATCATAATTGCAGGAATTATGCATCTTTTCTAGTCTATTTGACCGACATACTTTATCGATTCCTTTCTCTGATCAATAATGTGAAAATACTTGGATTTTTCAGGTAACAGATTTCCATAAACTGCAAAACAATGTATTAAGGACTGTCATTTCATTTTTTTAAAAAAAATTCTTCAACATTCCTGCTGCATTAAGGGACAAACAACATCCCAGATAGAGAGATAGAAAGTCTATCTAACTTGTATTAACTAACTCTCCAGTTGGATAATATTCCCATTCTGCAGAGTTTTAGAACCAGTATCAATATGTCGTTTAAAAATAACCAAACATTAGGACTGAGCCCATAAGGAGCTTTTCCTCAAATTGTGGGAATGGGGAAGATTTAGGGGCACAAAAAAGGAGGTGAAATAGGGATTTTTCTTTTCTTTTCTTGCCACTACTTTCGGCTTCATGGCAGTGGGTCCTCCCAGGATGCTAGCGGCCAATTTACTCTCACAATGCTCCTGGAACAATGTTATCTTTTCACAAAGAATTGTTTCATGAGGAATTGGGGCTGAGAGTGAAAGTGAGGCTGAGGGACTTCAGAGAAGTGTGACTAGCCCCAGGTCACCCAGCAGCTGCATGTGGAGGAGCGGGGAAGCAAACCCGGTTCACCAGATTATGAGTCCACCGCTCTTAACCACTACACCACATTGGCTCTCATCCTCATCTCCCCAAAACAGTTGAAAAGTCCATCTCCCCAGCCTGCGAAATTGGCAACCGTCTCAATTCAGCCCTGATAAACACATTATCTAATGTGTCTCATTCACTTTGGGAAAGGTGGGTGATAATGGTTATTTAGCACAGCCCTAGGATGTATTTCCCTTAGCAGTGACAGAGACCAAGTGCTTAAACCAAGTGCCTCTCAGTTTCAGGCCTAGCTTGGTTAGCTACTGTAGACTGAGTATTCTCAGCTCCTTTGGGAGAGCAGTGCTGGCCAGTTTATATGGTCCAGGAGCAGACCGGACTGAAAACTACCGCTCCAAGGTCGGCTCCTGAATGCCCGCCCCCAAGCCACCATGGATTGGCTGAAATTCAAACCAGGTCTGACAGGGACCAGTGTTGCTCCACGGCAGCCAGGAATAGAGCTAACAGGAAGGTGGCGGTGCTCTGGTTGGTCCCAGAGTCATTGCAACAGGATCCAACCACCATCCACCCTTGAACCGGGTAAGCGGCCATTCTCAGCTCCTTTGGGGTGACAGATTCTGTTATAAACAGTAGCAGCCTAGCTTTTTGCCTTCGATTGGTCAACAGAACAGTACCATTTGCTTGCTGTACTTCAGGTTGTGGCTTCACCATCTCTTACTTCAGGCTCCCAAATTGGTATACCCATCTCCAAATCTTGAGTCATGTATGGCTGCCCTTGGGCCCAACACAGCCCTGACAGCAGTCCACTGGTTTTTTTTTGGGATACAACCAGTGCTTTTTTCCCAGAGGGTATTCAAGGGTTTGCAGAACCGGCACCTCTTTTTTTGTTGTTGTTAAAATGTGTGGCACTTACTGTAACAACTTCCTGGTGAATACCGGCACCTATTTGTCTAGAAAAAAGCACTGGGTACAATATTGGTGTATAATTGCAAGGAAACACATCTGCAGCATTATTAGTAAATAAATATGAATCAGTGGATTGGATCCAGACTGGGTCAGACTGAGAGCAGATCCATTGAAATCAATAAAACTGAAGTTAGTCTTAACTTAATGGAGTCCTACAAATTTCAGTGGCATGACCAAGTCTAGATCTTATCCATTGCAAAATGTCAGCTGTGAAATATCAGTGTTACTGTGATCACTTCCAACCAAAGATATGCTTTTCACCAGAGCTTCTTTTCAGGGGGAACTCACAGGAACTCAGTTCTCGCACCTCTCAGGTGGGTTCTGGCATGTCTCAGGTGCCATTCTCAGAGAACAAGGGAGGTGACTTCTGGAACCTCTTTTTCTATAAAAATAGCACTGCTTTTCACTCTATTGCTCATCTGTGTTGTATGCACACACACACCTAAACTATATATTCCCAGGGAGGTTCTCTCAACAACAGCTGACTCCTCTCTTTTTCCAGTTGAGCTGAGCAACAACATAAATACGTTTCATAATTTTCTTAGCACCAACGAAGTCAAAACAAAACAAAACAGCAGCACCCTAACTATGCAGTCTTTTCCGTGCTATACATCATCTCCATCATCTGAACTGAAGCTACTTCTTCTGCTGCTTCCTTTGGACACAGCAGGAGACACAGAGGATAACAGTGGATCTGTCCCAAATGGTGATATTGTATCGTCCAGTAATATGTCATCCAACCTCTGCTCTTTCAAAGCGGCACTAAAAGACAAATCTGTAAAGTGCGAGAGTGGATCCGAAAAGGCTGCAGAGGCATCGCCAAGGTCAGAGTGTTGCTCGTGGACCACAGCAAGATGTTGAGAATAGTCTACTGAATTCTCTTCTTGATAGACCTGCTGTTTCATGACATGGGATGCTAAGTCCACCGTGCTGATTGTAGGCATGATTGGCAGGCCATGAGCTCGTGCTTGTATTTCAAGTTCCTGTGGTTTAAGACAATAATATTTAGAACATCACTGTAAAAGGTGAGTTGATTTTGTTTCCATAAAGCAGAATGGGGAAACTGTGGCCTACCAGATGCCGTTGGACTCAAACTACCATCAGCCCCAGTCAATGTGGCCAATGGTCAGGGATAATTAGAAGTGTACTCCAACAATATTTGAAATGTCACAGAGGTTCCCTTCCCTGTTGTAATCTGAGATGTGGTGATGAGGAAATTGAAAACTACATCTGAAATAATTCTGAAATCTATTTTGACAGTATGCTTAAAATGTGCAATATTCATACTGCTGACAAACATTGTACAGCATGTTGTTTTTTAGTAGCGTAACAGTGATGTTCACACATCATACTAAACCAGACTTCCACAACCTGATGCCCTACAGGTGTTTTGAACTAAACCCACCATCATCCTTGACCACTGGACATGTTTGCTGGGGCTGATAGAAGCTTGAGTCCTACAACATTTGGCAGGTACCAGGTAGGGCAAAACTGCACTAGAATACAGTAGGTTGTGAAGCTGGCTTGTTTAATGAGCCAGAGTTTGCTTAAAACCACAAACTCTGCTTCTTGCATAATGGCAATCCAGGATACCATGGAAGTGAAACTACACACTGACAAAATCCTTCTTCCACCCTTCTTTGAGGACAGGGGAACACACAAGGCTGTTCAGGCTTGTAAATGTTACACTGAACTATGGTTAGCATGATAGAGGCATGTGGACATTATGATTAACTATGGTTTGTCATGATGGTAATGAGCCTAGGAGAACTAGGAGGAGGATACCGGAAAACCTCAGGGTTTTTTTGCTAACCACTGTTTAGTGTTATGTCCAAATTTCAACAAACTGTGGTTAGTGTTAACTGTAGCTTACAGAAATTAACCTACTACAAACCATGGCTTATTAGTTAATGCATTTCAATAAACCATATTTAGTTTAACTACAGTTCAGACATAAAGCTAACATATAATTAATTGGAAATGGAAGTAAAATATTCTGATCTCCTCCTCACAGTCGTGGCAGAGGAGAAAAGGGAAACAGTGGGTGCAGAATCCTAAGACTCGTTCTCATTATGACGAGTCAGAGTTTCTTGATATGTTTGAAAACTGGCAATATCATGGGCATTTTCAAAGCATAAAAGAGCATATTGGAGACTTCAGTGTTTAAATAATTTTTCAATAAACCAAATTGTTGAAAGGAGTAACATGGCTACGCATAATGGACATCTATTTACATTGCGGCTCAATCCACCCAAAGTTAAGCATTTTTTAATTCCATTATTTCAATGAGAAAATTACAATGTAATCATAGATATTTAACCATCTACTATGACCTGTTAAACTCAGCAGGGATTACTAATATGTCTACTCAGAGGTAAGTCCCATAGAGTTCCGTGAGCTTACTCCAAGGTGTGAGTACAAGATTGTAACCTTTAATTTCGCATTTAAATCAATGGCTCCTAAGAATGACTAATTGTGACTGGATCAACGGTTGGATGCATGATCCAGCCAAACCTAAGCCCTTTGGAGTCGCCTTGATTTTAATGGGAGAGTTAAGCATATGCTTAATCTCCCCCACTGAAATCAGCAGCTTAATTTTCGATGGATTGTGCCCTGCATTAAGTACTTAGAAGTGATGAGAAAATCCTGCCAGCGTTTCTACTTGCTAATTATCTACCAAAATTCAGGAATGCTATCTAGAAGCACACCAGATACCTTACCCAATTAAATATGTTATAAATCATGTGCGCTCTGCTACAGAAAGCCGCGGAAAGATGATGTGTGCCTTAATTTAATGTGGCACAACATACCCCAAGGTAACACAATGTCACGGGCATTTTTCAAAGTGCTATGCGATATCCTGGAGTCTTGAGTGTTCAAATACTATTTTCAACAAACAAATGAAATAAGGAGTGGTTTTTTCCCCTCTCCACCCTCAATAATGTGGATTTTACCTAGGTCCGATATACACGAAGAGCAGAATGTCCTTACAGTATTCCCCTCTAAACCATTGCAATATACACTGTTGTGCAGCTAGCCCTACAAGTACTGCTGCACAAATTAAATACTGCAATCAGTAAGATTTTTCAGCATTGTTCTGTTAAAGTACTAGGGATGATTGAAAAGATACTGCAAGACACAATTTGATGATGGAGAAGCAGGAGGTGAGGGGGAGAGAGGAAACTCGACCCCTAACGGGTCCATCCCGATACAAACCTGAATTCGAAGCAAAAGCCTCCTATTGGCCTGTTCTAATTTCTTCTGTCTATGCTCTAATTCTCTGCCTCTTTGTTGTTCTTTTTGTAACCACTTGATATACTCCACCGATGCTTTTAAAATAGTTCCTTTGTTCCAGCGCATATCACTGCAGAAAGTGGAGATAACCTTTTCACAATTGTGCATGTCAGCAAAATTCATAAGAACGTACAAAATCTTTTACATTAATATGAAATAATGATTTACATGACCATTATTCACTCTTAGATATTATTGCTTCTGAATGGAAATTTTAATAGAATAGTTAAGAAGCCCTTATATAGTAAAATTAATCCCAGAATGAAAATAAGTGTCAAAAGAAAGTAATAAAGTGACTTTTTGTGTGTGGAAGAGCTAAATGCAATATCATGATTCTACCATTACAGTTTTTATATTTTTAGTGAAAATTGCTTTTATTATTAACTCCAAGATTAAAATCTATGTGCAGTATTTCTACATTAATGAACTAGGAAACATACATTACTGAGAGTTTAAGCCTAAATTTTTAAAGATCATTTCAAATATACTTCTCTTTTTTCCTGACTTTCTAATGAGGATGCTTTTATGCTTATTGGAATAATAATAAAAAAAGGCTCAGTTTTGATCCCTACTGCTGATGATACACAGAAACCATAGTTTAGCAACTATTATGTCATATTACAAAACCTGTGTGATTAATGCAAACTAAAACAAACTTCTCAATATATTGTATGAATACCTATTGCCTTGTATTGCATTGCACATTCATGCTGAAGCAGTTTCAGAGGAGTTACCAACAACTGCAATTGTACAACTGCAATCACACAGAGTTGCATGCATCGAGCTGTATATTTGAAGTGGTGACATAAGGAAAGACAGACACTTGGTAGAGTTGAAAGGGCACCTTGCCCAGACCTTGCCCGTCTCATAGGGTGTCACAGAAGCTATGTTAGTTTCTGCCAGCTTATACACTTTCACAACTGTACAGATCTTTAGGACCAAGGTGCCAATATAATTGGTCCTGAGTAATGAGCTGCTTCTTCTTACAAGTTGGTTTGGCAAAACAATGCAAATAAACGGTGTGGTCATTCCCACAAAACGTCTGGGTTGAATCAACAAGTATAGGGATTTTCATATGAGGGCCAGTGAAGCCAAACTGGGTATACTGGTCCTGGCTTAAGCTGTGATCTATACCCTAGCGACCTGGAATTTCTGTCTTTCTGGAAGTTTCATGTTTTTATCAGTCCATCCCCTCCTCTCCCAATCTCAGTGATCCAAACAGAGCCAACATCAAGTTTAGTTAGGTCTGGATTGCAACAAAGAGAAGCCAACCAGGTGATATCCAACTAAGTCATACATAGAATAAAACCACTAAGATAAAGGTGCTTAATTTACATAGGTCTGTAAATGATGTTGCATTTAGCTCTTCCACAGACGAAAAGTCACTTTATTACTTTCTTTTGACACTTATTTTCATTCTGGAATTAATTTTTACTATATAAGGGCTTCTTAACTATTCTATGAATAGTGGGTTTACTCTGCATATCACTTAGTTGGCTATCACCCATTGTAATTTATACGCTATGTTGTACACTATGTTGCATTACTATTCAGGGAAGCTTTTCTGGGATTGATATGAACAGCGGTAGTTAACAGCGCAGTGGGGTTGCCTTACTTGCCTGTCCTCCCTCTGGCTGAGTTGCCGCTGCAAACAAGGATAGAGAGAGGCAAGGTCGGTGCACTGTGTGTATACACACACACACACACACACACACATATGGCCTATGACTGCACTAAGTTTATCGCTGGTGAGTTCATTCAATGCAGCTTGTCACATCAACCATATACTTATGTTAGTCTCACATAGCTTTGTATTGTTATAAAAATCCTTAATTTAATCAAATATTTCTTAGCTCTTGGAAGGGGGAAATGTGGCAGAGAGAGATTCCACCCCAATATCATGTGGAGCTGTATGCGCGAGAAAATGAAAGGCATAATGTTTGTATAAATAAGCAGCTACATGATTGCATCACAATCATAATACCACATACCATTTAGGCTTAGTGGAGTGGCATTAGAACTCCAAAGATGAAAGCATAGGCAGTAAATAATAAACCGAGCAGTTAATTCTAATGCCGCTTTAGGCTTTTGAAATCATGCTATTTACAGCAGTGTTTTGCCAAACCCCCTCTTGTAGGAAGCAGAGGTTTACAGCTCACTCAGTACCAGTTGTGAAGTGCACAGGAAGGCATTTGCAATGGGGAGGTGGGCTTCAATCAGGGTTTCCCTTATCTTTTTTTTCCTGAACTAAAAAGCCCCAGAGAATTTTGGTTGTACTTTTGGACACTTTTTCCAGTTCTACGATGTCCTTTTTCTGATATGACAACCAGAACTGCACTCAGTATTCTAAGAGTGATTGCACTATGGACTTTTTAAAGGTGTTATGATATTGGCATTTTTGAAAAATCAATCCTTTTCTAAATTTTCCCTAACGTAGAACGCTTCTTTATCATAGCTGCCACAAACTGGGCCAAGGCTTTCATTGGATTATCCACCATGACCCCAAGATCTCCTTCCTTGTCAATCACCACCTGTTCAGAAGCCATCACCATGAAAGGTTAAGGGGTGGCAGAAGGATGACACATAGCTCACTTTATACTTAACTTAAAATGAACTTCAGTTGGCATTTATTGCTGATTCATCCAGTTTGAAGAGATCCTTTTGGAACTCTTTATATTCCCCTTTTGTTTTTACCACTCTAATTTGGTGTCAATATGCACCTGATGGCTCACTCCAAATCATTTATGAATTACTAAACCATCACCCATCCCAATACAGATCACTGGGTAAAGGTAAAAGGGTAAAGGACCCCTGGATGGTTAAGTCCAGCCAAAGGCAACAATGGGGTTGCGGCACTCATTTCACTTTCAGGGAGCCACCGTTTGTCCACAGACAGCTTTTCAGGTCATGTGGACAGCATGACTAAACCGCTTCTGGCACAACGGAACACTGTGACGGAAGCCAGAGTGCACGGGAACGCCATTTACCTTCCTGACACAGCGGTACCTATTTATCTACTTGCACTGGTGTGCTTTTGAACTGCTGGGTTGGCAGGAGCTGGGACAGAGCAACGGGAGCTCACCCCGTCACAAGGATTCGAACTGCTGACCTTCTGATTGGCAAGCCCAAGAGGCTCAGTGGTTTAGACCACAGCGCCACCCACGCCCCCAGTTCTTCCATTTGTCTGCTGTCTATTTATTCCTGCTCTTCCTGTTTCTCCTTGTCTAGTTATTTTCATCATTTTAACTTCAACTCTTTCTCCCAACATGTTCAAATTCAAATAAAAGAAATGGGGCAACCATCCAATAAAGTCCCCCCCCCAAGTTAATCCTATTTACCACAATAATTTTAAGAAGATTTCTCAGCTTTTTGGGGGGAGGTGTGTGAAGCCCATGAAACCATAAAGCATTTTTGTTATTTCCAAGCAGAGAGGAGCAGCACAGGTTTTTCACTGCAATGCGCTCTATGTGGGGCTGCCTTTGAAAGTGACCCGGAAACCACAACTAATACAGAATACGGCAGCTAGACTGGTGCCTGGGAGTGGCCCCCGAGACCACATAACACCAATCTTGAAAGACCTACATTGGCTCCCAGTACGTTTCCAAGCACAATTCAAAGTGTTGGTGCTGTCCTTTAAAGCCCTAAATGGCCTCAGCTCAGTATACCTGAAGGAGCATCTCCACCTCCATCTTTCAGCCCAGACACTGAGGTTCAGCTCCGAGGGCCTTCTGGCGGTTCCCTCACTGTGAGAAATGAGGTTACAGGGAACCAGGCAGAGGGCTTTCTCAGTAGTGGAACGCCCTCCCATCAGATGTCAAGGAAATAAACAACTATCTGACTTTAATAATAATAATAATAATAATAATAATAATAATAATAATAATAATTTATTTATACCCCGCCCATCTGGCTGGGCCTCCCCAGCCACTCTGGGCGGCTTCCATAAAAACCAAAAATACAGTAAAATATCACACGTTAAAAACTTCCCTGAACAGGGCTGCCTTAAGATGTCTTCTGAATGTCAGGTAGTTGTTTATCGCTTTGACATCTGCTGGAAGGGCGTTCCACAGGGCGGGCGCCACTACTGAGAAGGCCCTCTGCCTACTTCCCTGTAGCTTTGCTTCTCGTAATGAGGGAACCGCCAGAAGGCCCTCGGCGCTGGACCTCAGCGTCCGAGCAGAATGATGGGGGTAGAGACGCTCCTTCAGGTATACTGGACCGAGGCCGTTTAGGGCTTTAAAGGTCAGCACCAACACTTTGAATTGTGCTCGGAAACATACTGGGAGCCAATGTAGGTCTTTCAAGACCGGTGTTATATGGTCTTGGCGGCCGCCCCCAGCCACCAGTCTAGCTGCCGCATTCTGGATTAGTTGTAGTTTCCGAGTCACCTTCAAAGGTAGCCCCACGTAGAGTGCATTGCAGTAGTCCAAGCGGGAGATAACCAGAGCATGCACCACTCTGGCGAGACAGTCCGCAGGCAGATAGGGTCTCAGCCTACGTACCAGATGGAGCTGGTAAACAGCTGCCCTGGACACAGATTTGACCTGTGCTTCCATGGACAGCTGTGAGTCCAAAATGACTCCCAGGCTGCGCACCTGGTCCTTCAGGGACACAGTTACCCCATTCAGGACCAGGGAATCCTCCACACCTGCCCGCCTCCTGTCCCCCCAAAACAGTACTTCTGTCTTGTCAGGATTCAACCTCAATCTGTTAGCCACCATCCATCCTCCAACCGCCTCCAGACACTCACACAGGACCTTCACCGCCCTTACTGGTTCTGATTTAAAAGAGAGGTAGAGCTGGGTATCATCCGCATACTGATGAACACCCAGCCCAAACCTCCTGATGATCTCTCCCAGCGGCTGCATGTAAATGTTGAAAAGCATGGGGGAGAGGACAGAACCCTGAGGCACCCCACAAGTGAGGGCCCAGGGGTCTGAACACTCATCCCCCACCACCACTTTCTGAACACGGCCCAGGAGGAAGGAGCGGAACCACTGTATGACAGTGCCCCCAGCTCCCAGCCCCTCAAGACGGTCCAGAAGGATGTTATAGTCGATGGTATCAAACGCCGCTGAGAGATCCAGCAGAACTAGGAAACAGCTCTCACCTTTGTCCCTAGCCCGCCGGAGATCATCAACCAGTGCGACCAAGGCAGTTTCAGTCCCATGATGAGGCCTGAATCCCAACTGGAAGGGATTCAAATGGTCCGCTTCTTCCAGGCGTGCCTGGAGTTGTTCGGCAACCGCTCGCTCAATCACCTTGCCCAAGAATGGAAGATTTGAGACTGGGCGATAGTTGGCCATTGTGGCCGCATCTAAAGATGGTTTTTTAAGAAGCAGTTTAATAACCGCCTCTTTCAGCGGGTCTGGGAAGGCTCCCTCACGGAGGGAAGCATTCACCACCCCACGAAGCCCATCGCCCAGTCCTTCCCAGCTAGCTTTTATAAGCCAGGATGGGCAAGGATCCAGGAGACAGGTGGTTGGTTTCACTCGTCCAAGCAGCCTGTCCACATCCTCGGAGGTAACAGATTGGAATTGATCCCACTCAACTTGACTAGACAGAACTCTAGCATTCTCCCACCCCGGTCCTGCTCCCACGGTGGAGTCTACTTCTTCCCGAATCTGAGCGATTTTATCTGCAAAAAACTTTGCAAAATTATTGCAGGAGAACATGTGGCCCGTACTGGGCCCCGATGTTGCAGGTGGTTCCGCTAAATTGTGAACCACCTGAAAAAGTCTCCTGCTGCTGTTTTCTGCAGATGCAATAGAGGCGGTGAAGAAATTCTTCTTCGCTGTCGCTATCGCCACTTGGTAGGCTCGACGTTGAGCTCTAACCTGTGTCCGGTCAGATTTGGAATGAGTTATCCGCCACCGGCGCTCTAGCCGTCTCAACAATTGTTTCATTGCCCTCAGATCCATGGAAAACCACGGGGCTGTCCGGGCTCCATGCAATCGGAGAGGGCGCTTCGGAGCCAAACAGTCAATAGCCCTGGTTAACTCCACCTTCCAGCGGGCCACCAGGGAATCAGCTGAAAGGCCATCAACATGGGATAAAGCATCCCCTACCACTCTCTGGAAACCATTTGGATCCATTAAGTGGCGGGGGCGGACCATCCAAATTGGTCCCACCTTCCTGCAGAGGGGATGGGTCGCAGAGAAGTCCAGTTGCACCAGGAAGTGATCTGACCATGGCACTTCTTTCGTTTTGCTTTTAGTTAGTGTCAGATCACCAACATCCATAGAGGTAAACACCAGGTCCAAGGCATGTCCGCGGCTATGGGTTGGGCCAGACTTATTCAGGGACAGCCCCATGGAGGCCATGCTTTCCACGAAGTCCCGAGCGGCCCCTTGTAAGGTCGTGTCGGCATGGATGTTAAAATCCCCTAGGACAACCAAGCTAGGTGTCTCCAGGAGAACATCCGCCACGACCTGAAACAGCTCGGGCAGGGAATCCTTCGTGCAGCGGGGAGGTCGGTACACCCTCTGTTTAGGGAAGTTTTTAATGTTTGCTCTTTTATTGTGTTTTTAATATTCTGTTGTAAGCCACCCAGAGTGGCTGGGAAAACTCAGCCAGATGGGTGGGGTATAAATGAATTATTATTATTATTATTATTATTATTATTATTATTATTATTATTAATTTCACTTCAGCCAAACAGCAAATCTAGTTGGAATGGAGAATTGATTTAGTGTGGGGAAAGTGGCCAGCATATAAAAGGTTAAGTAGAACCCTTTCCCAACCCCCAACTTTTCTTCCCTCAAAGTCATCTTTAGAAGCTGCTTTTCTTTAAAGAAAAAAAATGCTGACACTTTAGTACACTTATCAGGTCTTGCCTGTGGGCTGCCGATAGGCCCCTGGTAGCATCTTGTGGGTATGTGCAAGAACAGTATGCTGAACTGCATGGGCCTTTGGACAGACCTGTCAGCGCTGTTCTTACCTTCTTATTTGTGTATTAACATCTCAGTTATAACAATTATTTGCTCATAATTCCTACGTGTAGGCCATCCCATATAAGATATTAAAACCCAACAATTATGCAGAGATTTTTATGAGCCACTGTGGACCCTATAAGTACGTGTGCCATCTTTGTAGTACCGCAGTTACATGCTTGCCCAGTTGCCACTGAACAGTAACGATGCCTTCTCAGTGGCAATTCTCCAGTTGTGGAGTGCCTTCTTTGATACGATCCTCCTTTTTAACTTTCAGGAGGGATTTAAAAACATTCCTGTTCGCTCAGTCAATTGATGGCTGAAAAATAATATTCCTGGAAACTTTGCACTTATCAGCTGTGAGAATATGTGACTGTTTTACGTGTTTTTGGAGGAACAGGTTTTGAATTGTTTTTCAAAAAAAGTTGTTCTTTTATTTTTAATTGCGTTGGAAGGAAGGGTGAGATAGAAATTTAGTAAATAAATAAAAATATTTGCAAAAGCTCTCTGTTCCATTGTATTGCACATTCTTTTGACTTGTCAAGACAATACCAGACATGCTTTTTTTGAACTGGAGCTCGCTTCCAGCACCTTTACACACACACACACAGAGCTCTGCATAGCATATACATGTCTGATCATGGGGATTCTGCCCAAAATGCTATAAGTATTGCATGTGAACCTGAAGAATTATGTAGGGAAAGGGGAGGTGGATCTGAATTAATCAAATATCAACAATTCCGCAGACGTCTGCTAGGAGAACAATGATGTGAAACCAAACTGTCCAAGTTAACCTTGACATCCAGCAAATCTATTTCATCTTCAGCCCCTTTCATTATATTTAAGCAGTAGAAACAATGACAGAAATGACAGCTGAACTCACGGATCATTAGACTTTGGGATAAGTGTACCAAGCTCCTTGATCCGGTAATTAATGTTGTACCGTCTTCTTCTTTCAACTATGAAAACAAGAGATTGTAATAATAGCAGCATGTAACAGAATGGATGTAATTCATCAGCAGGCAGTGAAATGCTGTGCCTCTTTCGAAACATCACAACGCCACCCTCTTTGTAACACCTGAAAATACTCAATCCGTGAGGTGCTACTTCAACCACAGTGGAGCCAGGAGGTTCAGTCAAGAGGTTACTGCTTGCTCTCAGGCTACAATTGTGGCATCTAATGTCACCCATACACCCAGCCTCCACATCTGGGCACTCTCAGCCTAGGTAAAGGTAAAGGGACCCCTGACTATTAGGTCCAGTCGTGGCCGACTCTGGGGTTGCGGCGCTCATCTCACTTTACTGGCCGAGGCAGCCGGGTCATGTGGCTAGCATGACTAAGCCCCTTCTGGCGAATCAGAGCAGCGCACGGAAATGCCGTTTACCTTCCCGCTGGGGCGGTACCTATTTATCTACTTGCACTTTGACTTGCTTTCGAACTGCTAGGTTGGCAGGAGCAGGGACTGAGCAATGGGAGCTTACCCTGTTGTGGAGATTCGAACCGCCGACCTTCTGATCGGCAAGTCCTAGGCTCTGTGGTTTAACCCACAGCGCCACCCAGCCTAGATCTAATTACTAATTAAGATATTTAAGCAAATTAGATATTTTGACTCCTCTTCCTAGACCACGCCCTCAAAAAGTGGGAGGCCTTGGCTTGGTTTCCCAAGACAGGCCCAAAGGATTTCCCCTCCTGGCCAACCCAACTGCATAAATTATTATTATTAACGTTATATATTCATCCCGCAAAGGTTCCCTCAGGGTGAGGGGCACTGTTCTCAGAAACTGAACCATTCCTGTTGAGTTATGACGAACTCAACCAAATCAATGAAAAGGAGATTGAAGTAACTCTCTGACCCAGACAGTTGCAAGGAAGGAAAGAATGACACTATAGGTGAAAAGCCAATGTGACCAATGGCCAAGCACACATCTATATCTTATATCTATACTCAAGAACCACTGCCCTAGCCAGCTAGAGTCTGCAGTTGCATCTGCCCTGGTTTTGCTAACTGAGAGTCAAATTACACGTGTCATTTGGGCATAAAAGTGGGGTAGAAATGAACGAACAACAACAACAACAATAATAATATGGCATTAGTCATATAGCTCTGCTTCTAAGTGCAAGGTTCTTTTGCTTTCTAACAAACAGCCAGGGCGGGAGAGAAAATCCAGGAATGGCAGATGGTGTTCCCTTCTGGCTTTGATCAAGATCAAAGCCAGTTAATCTGCAAGCCTGGCTTGGGCCAGCTTCATCAACATCCCTGGGCTCAAGAGGCCTCTCTCAGTCCTGCCAGTTGAGAACCTTGCAGCTGGAAATGCAAGTGATTGAACTTTGGACATTTTGCATGCAACACATAGCTACCACCACCCTTCAGTAGGCAAGGCTATGGTTTCTCCCATAGGTAAACATGCTATTTCAGTGCAGGCAAAACATTATATATGTAAGACAACATTCTGGGTGTCAGGAATGAGGCTGATCTCCCTTTACACATGTGCATTTTTGTACTGTGTCTGCTTCAAACCCAAGTACAGTGGTACCTCAGGTTAAGTACTTAATTCGTTCCGGAGGTCCGTACTTAACCTGAAACTGTTCTTAACCTGAAGCACCACTTTAGCTAATGGGGCCTCCTGCTGCTGCTGCACTGCCGGAGCACGATTTCTGTTCTCACCCTGAAGCAAAGTTCTTAACCTGAGGTAATATTTCTGGGTTAGCAGAGTCTGTAACCTGAAGCGTATGTAACCCAAGGTACCACTGTATATCCTTCAGCATTAGCAGGTACTTCCCCACCCTGTCCAACCTACAGACAACAGTTCGTGTAAATATACTCACTGAGATTATGGTTATCCTTTTTTTGCCTCTCCTTTGCCATTGCTCGAGTATCTGTTTCTGACAGAAAGCAAAAACTGTTTAAACAATCATTGGGTCACAGTTCCAGAAATTGCTCTGTGTAACAACAGGACCTTTTAATTGCACAACTTTTTCAGGCAAGCCAAGCAATTTTATGTACTCCCAGATTTACCGAAGATGATTGTACCACTTCCTGCAGTTTGTCAGTTGCTGTTTACAGCATGTGTTGCCATTCTATGTGTGCCAGGGATTTTTTTTTATAGCCATCATGCATTTTTAATTTTTAGAAACTGAAAAAGAAGATCATGGCATTTAGCAATTTTCTAATTTTCTGTACTTTACCCATGGGGAGAGTAAGCACCCAGAGTGAATTTGAGTTTCCCTTCCCATCATGCAAGAAATAATCAGATTTCTTAAATAGTCATATTGGGGAAGGGGGAGAGGAAACCCCCCTCTTTGTTCCTTTTGCATTGCACTGATAACACTGTACACAGTTGTTAGCATTCTTTGGATTAAATGAATGTAACTTTTAAAGTTGTTAATCCATTAATACGGATTTTCCATGAATAGATGTATTGTGAACCTTTAAGAGAGTCATTTGTGGCAACTTGGAACAAATTTTAATGGACGGTAACTTATTTATACCATCGATCAGAAGCCCAAATGTGCCCGAATCTGCTATGTTTCCTACAGTAATTAGGTTTATTAGCAGCGTTATATCCAGAAAGATTGCTGCTTTGAAGCTTACCCAACTAGACAGAACTAAGAAATAACTCATCTTTGGGAACATTCTGTCCTGAGGAAGCAGGACAAGACCTTTGCAAGGCCTGAGCAAAGCCTTGCAAAATCAATGAGGAAATGTAAAGTTCAGGGCAGTTTTGAAAAACAAAATTAAAGAATTAACTTGTTTTGCTCCTGCTTTATCCTTCAAAACATGCATTTCAAAGGGCTCAGAAGGCAGTAAAAGACATCTGGTGTAGTTCTGTCTCTGAAGATAAAAGGACAAACGTAGGTGTGATTATAGGTACGAATGATTATGCTTGGTCTTTGTATGCTGGATACCAGCCACAGGAGGGGCAGATCCAAATCAGGAACTTAGTGTGAGTAGACAGGGAGTTTAAAACCACATCCCCATCACATTCAATCCAGCTGCCCCCACGTGGTTCCTACTTAGTAAAAACCAAGTGAGCAAGGCCAATCACATTGTATCTTCAACTGATGATGGAGACCATCTCTTGAATAAAAGCACTGGCTAGGATCATGCAGAATGGACTTCTGTGGGGTGGGAGAAAGGCTGCTACTGTTATTTTCAAAATGATAAGCCTGTGCCAACATCTCAGTGTTATATTACCTGTGATTTCCCTTTTAACAGGCAAATTAGATGGGCAGGATGCATTCGTGAGGCCCATATTAGCAGCTGGCATTCCTTGGTCACTGTTGTATATATCCAAAATGCTACTTGAAAGCTGTGGGGGAAACAGAGGGATAGGGAGAGGGACAGGGAGAGAGAGAGAGTCAGAAAAGTTAGGGGTGAGTGAATCAGAATAAATTCATGATTTGTAAGGTGAAAGGCATATGCAGACACTTAAGAACAAAATTCCTTTTCAGATGCGTATTCATGTCTTAATCGCAGCGGGAGGTAGAAAATATGCATCTAAAGGCAGACTTTGCCCTTATCTTGTATAAAACAAAATTAAATGTTAAGGGTCAAAGACTGCCATTGTTCCATATTCAGAAACTTGAGTGAGGCTGATGTGTGTTTCATATGCAGAATGATGCCTGGTTATGGCCCCTGATGTCCGATTTTGAATTAATGCCATAGCATATTTTCCAATAGCAGGATTACTGCAACTACACTTCGAATATGAGTTAAGTTGTAAGGGAAAGTAACCTTGCTAGTCTTACCTGAGACCTGAACAGATTTGTAACTATCTCCCTGAACTCAAAATTCATTTCTCAGTTTGTTGATACTGTGGGGAAAGGAAGAGGCACTATGGTACAAAACACCTTAAAATGGGTTTGGGGGCCATGTTGTGGACAACTGCCTTAAAATGGTACTGTGCTAGATGAGAAAAATCATTCTGCAACTGCCATATATGCCTAGATGTTAGCATTGTTGTTCATTAATTTCTTATATGTAATGAGAAATATGCAAAAAACAGTGAATTTGCTTTATAATAATACATTTTATTGATACCACGCCCTCCCCAGCCAAGACTGGGCTCAGGGTGGCTAACACCTGATATAAAAACAAATTGATTGAAATACAACTTAAAAACAAGATTAAAACACAACATTAAAACATTAAAATACAGCCTCATTTCAATGGAAACTCAAATCAAAAACTTTTGGGGGGATGAAAATGTCGTCTTCACCAAGGCTAACTTTCCAGACTGGTCCTACATGGGCCAGAAAAAAGCCAGGGAAGTCTCCAAATAGGAGTTCCATCACAGGAGGAGAAAGGAAAAAAGAAGAGGGGAAGGGAATCAAATTGATTCCAAGCCGAAGGCCAGGCGGAACAACTCTATCTTACAGGCCCTGCAGAAAGAAATCAGATCCTGCAGGGCCCTGGTCTCATGAGACAGAGCGTTCCACCAGGCTGGAGACAGTGTTGAAAAGGCCCTGGCTCTGGTTGAGGCTAATCTGACTTCCTTAGGGCCCGGGACCTCTGGGGTGTTGCTATTTATGGACCTTAAGGTCCTCCGTGGGGCATACTGAGAGAGGCGGTCCCGTAGGTACGAGAGTCCTAGGCCATGAAGGGCTTTAAAGGTCAAAACCAGCACCTTAAATCTGACCCTGTACTCCACCGGGAGCCAGTACAGCTGGAAAAGCACTGGGTGAATATGCTCCCATGGCAGAGACCCCGTGAGGAGCCTCATAAAAATACAAAATGTGAGCACAAAATATGTAACAGAAGCAAGACCAAGAACAAAAACAAGCCAATAACCCTAGATAACCAAACATCTAGAACCAGACATTTCCTTGGCTACATATCCAAGGGTAACTGAAGATGTGAAGAACTTTCATTGTCCTAATATCTTCTCCTATCAAAACTGGATGTGCTTTGGCCATAACTTTTCTCCATTTTGCGATAATGAGCACGAAACAAGGAGGCAGATCTCACAGATGTGGCCCAAATGGAAAGGAAAAAAGCAGGGGTGGGAGAAGAATATAGCAAGAACAACTTCCTTCAGGAGAGGAAATAGTGGAAATCTATTGAAGTGGTCTTTAAGAACCCAAACGTATTTGAGCAATGTAATTATTCTTATGCTTCATCCCGGCTCCAGTCAAACAGATGATTTATCTTTCCTTTCAAGATCTTTTTTAGTATTTCCACTTTATATACAAAAGTTGATTTTATTTCTGTACTGATGTGCTTCTCCGTGACCCGATAAAAGCATCAAGAACAAATGGAACCCAGTTAGACTTGCTGTGGCCTAATGATTATTGACTTATGATGTGGAAGCCTTCATTTTCACTGGTGGCACTAGTGTTATAGAAAGTACTCTTTGCCGAAATATGAGAGGTCTCATCTGTACTGGCATACCACCGGTTCCCTTGAAGAAGCACCTGCTCCCACATCTTTTCAACCTGACTATCCTGCTTTAATTGTTGTGTTGTTTTAATGCACATTTCAATTATGTACATGTATATTTTAATTTTCGTGTAATTGGTTTTTATGTCAGGAGCTTGTCCTACACTCGAGTAGGACCCTGGCAGAGACACATGCCCGACTGGCATGTTCTCTCCCTCCTGGTCTATCGTTTGGGAGCTTCAAAAGCTTTCTTCAGCCCGAACATCACACCGACCGATGCCAACAGACACCAGCACACAGGGATCCACAGAGTCTTCACAGCTTGCATAACAGACCTCAGCAACTCAGCATTTTGGCTAATCTACTGTATTTACATATAAACACACACGGAGCACTGCAACATGGCTCCCTCTCTCTCTAGCAACAGATAGCAGAGAGAAAAAACAAAGGGCAATAATCCCACTTCATGGAACACAGTAACACAAACATCCTGTCTCTGTCACTTCCCACTCTGTGGAGTCAAAACATACACCGTCATGTGATAGACAACAATCCCATGACTGCAATCACGGAGCAGAAATTCTAACAGTAATCTGCTGAGAAGCCTATTTTAGCTTTAAGAGGTGTATAAATGTTAATTATTATAATAACCTTGCTTGAGATACACAACTGTTGCACGTCACCTGTATGTAACAGTATCACAGTACTGTAACTCTATCCTCTTTTTCCGTCAGTTGCTTGCTCCATATAAACACAAAGATATGGGCAACTGGCAGTTCTTCCCAACTATTCTTACTAATGGGATGTAGAATAAAAGTCTTTAGCTATCGCCGAACTGAAGCAACTACTACTGCTTAAACTGTAACCAGCAAGTGCCAATTGGAAGCCTTGTGTGTCTTTATCCTGTCACTTCCAGAAAATTCTCATATCTTTTTATGTCTTCATAGAGATAGGTTTTAAAGAATGTTCAGAATTCTTATTCAAGAGCAAGCTGTGTTTAATATGTAGGATTTGAAAGCTAAGCACATTTCCAGCTTAAGCACCTTTATTTTATTCCTGAGTAGTAAGACAAAATGTATTCTTCTCATCATAATTTATATTCTCATCATATATATATTCTCATCATATATATATTCTAGTTCTGTCGCCTTTCCGATCATTCTTCAACTGAATGGTGACAATTAAATTGACATGCACATTGTAGACTACACTGGCTTGCTATTTGCTTGAAACTGAAGTATCTACAGGATCCTTAATTGAAGATCTTAACAAAATAGATGATCTTCATAGTTATTTAGATTGCTTCCTCAATGTCCTCTGAGATGAATAAGCATCACCTACAAGTCTTTATACAAGCGAATCCTACCAGGTTTTGTTGGGGGGTGGGAATAGGGAATTACAGATATTAATAAAATTTGGGGGGGGGGTTGTGAATGAATAAAGAATATACCCAAAACATTTAAGCAGCTCAAATCCTTAATCCCCTTTCCACATGCATAGTGAGCAAGCAGAATGAGGAGCAGGACTGTATGCATCAGCCCTAACGTCCATGTGGTCACAGAACATCTGAAAGAGGACTCTATGTGCACACCTGTATCCAGGCGGGCTCCTTTTTGAGACGCCACCAGGCAGAGTGGAGCTGGCAGATTCAATTACATTTACTCTTTGGCTACGTAAGTGCAGAGGAATGAGTAGACATAATGAGCTCTTAGTCAAGCTGCTGTGTGTCAAGTTTCAGTTTAGTTAATCTCTTCCTCTACCCATGGAATCTCCTAGGATAGTAAAAGTGCTTCTCTTTTTTTTCCTTGTGGCACTCGAAGGGAGCTTCCAAACCATCACTATTTTCGCATCTTCCGCCAGGTCTTCCAGACCTAGGAATCGCTCTCAATTTTGTGCAAACTGTGCAAATTTTGTGCAAACTGAAACACAGCTATCCTTTCAAATTTGCATTTATCTGAATTTTCCAACCGTTTTCCAAAAGGGGGGGGGAGCATAAAAATGAAAATGGCACAAAAAGGCAATGTATTAGGTAGATTTGTTTACAAAAATGCGGACAGCGTATAAAAATGCGCTTTATGGGAGAAATTCACACTAAAATGCTGGTGGGATTTCATGAGGATTTTTGAACGGCAAATTGCTGCAGAATGTGGAGAACTGATGTTAAGATTAGAAACATGAGAAACTGAGAGGTCCAAAACTGACAGATCCTACTTCTTATACAACTACTTGATGGGGAGTCAATTTGCCTCAGCACATAACTTGCAAATGCACCATCTTCTGCATTCTTTCTTCTCATATTCCAAAGCTGATCTCATCCTCCGGCATATGAAACGGTTCTGGGGCTGAGCTCTGGTGATCACCATCTCAAACCAAGCCCAGCTGTAGAAAATTCTTTGTGTCAGTTCTAATCAGGCAGTCACTGTGGCAGGCCCACATCCTATTTATTTTAGGCCTTTAAAAAAAAAAAAGCAACACATAAATATTGTCTGTTTTTTTAAATGCAAAAGACCAAAGGAAAACCAGCTTCCTGGTTTGCATCAGAAAGGACCGACATCTGTGAAAAAGATGATACGCAAGCAAAGGGGCAGCAATTGAAAAAGATATATGAACTTAGAACACAGAACATGGCATGCATCAGACCACTGGTCCATCTCGTAGTATTGTCAACATTGACTGGTAGTAGTACCAGACAGGAATCTTTTACAACCCTGTTGGTAGTCTCACCACCCTCAGAAAGTCAGGTGGGGCGTTGGCACAGGGAATGTATTCTCTGCAGTAGCCCCTAAGCTGGGAAATTTCCTCCCTACAGAGGTGTGTTTGATATCTCCTGACGTTTTTGTTGTATGATGAAGATGCACCACTTGACCCTGGCCTTTGACACCTGAGATGTTTATTTCAGAAGACTTGCCCATCTTCATTGACTGTGATTTTTAAAACCATTGTTGTATTTTTAAACAGCTGCAACCGCGTGATGCAGGATTGGTAAAAATATCTGCTATTATTAACAACAACAACAACAACAACAACAACAACCATATCTGAGCTCCAGATAGACATAAAGTGTAGCTACTTTTCTTGATGCTGTATTATTCCTGAACTACTGCTAGAGTATGAGTTCCCATGCCATTCAAAAGGCAGATTAAAATAAGGAAAAAGACAAACAGAACAAGGATTCTTATTATGCAATCAAAATTCCACCTCTCTTATCTAAAGGATCAAAGCTAATATAAACTCAAGAATGTCACCATCTTCTAATTCGCTAAAGGCAGATCAGGGCACAAACTGAGTCAAGCAAACCTCCGTCCAACCAAAACCAGCATGACAGATAACAAAAATATGCTCCACAACATGACAGTCAAGTACTCTGAACCGCTGAAGGCCAGAATATATTTATATAGCATGCACATGCCAACAAATACATTTAGAGAAACAGTACCTTTCAATTCAATGCATTTTACACTCTTCACTGTCTCAGTCACTATAGGCCAATATGCATCTCTCTCTGTCTTCATGCAACCAAATTGTAAATCATTTCACTCAGTGATGAGAACTGCACTAAATGATTAACGCAGCAAATGGTTAACTAGTCCCTGTTAGATGGTACAACTGCACTGAAGTATAACTGAAGCACCAATAAGGAAAACAAAATGCATTTACCCAGGGTAGGCTCTGTGAAAAGATTACTACAAAACCTTAATCATCACATAATAGTGTCTTAACATTTCATTTGAATGAAATATGGAGCTTCTCTAAACTTTAATTATGCCGATTAAGCCAAAGTAGCTGGAGATTATGATAAGAACATTGTTAACAATGATCTTCTTTTTATCCAAAGCTCGAGGTGTTGTGCAAGTTTCTGCATCCATCTATTTGGTTTACTTATGTATTTATTCTAACTCATCTAATGGGGGACAATGAGTTTCTGCATCTCCACTAGGATAGTGGTTAACACATCTAGGGATGGTAGATCTTGCCTCAGATATGCCCTGGTTATACCCAGACTGCAGTGTTGGGCTGCCTTTAAAGGTGATTCTGAAGCTTCAGTTGCTGCCTGGATGCTTGTGGGGGCAAGACACTCAGACTGTGTTACTCCAATATTGTATCAGTTACAATGGTTGCCTATGCACTTCCTAGTTAAGTGCTGGTTTTGACTTTTTAAAACCTGGAAATGCTACTTGGTGGCTCCAGCCAAAGCAACCTGCCCAGGCTTTGAGATTAGCCACAGAGGCACAGCTCACAGATGCAGCAGTGGGCATGATTAGGTTGGTTGGAACATGAGACAGGGCCTATTTGGTGGTGACTCAATGCCTAAGGAATTCCCTCTTCTGAAATATACATTTGGCCTCATCCCTATATCCTCTCTGAAAGGATGTGAGCCTGGATAGCTTGCTCAGTAGAGCATGAGACTCTTCATCCCAAGGTTGTGGGTTTGATCCTCATGTTGGGTGAAAGATTCCTGCATTGCAGGGGGTTGGACTAGATGACCCTTGTGGTCCCTCCCAACTCTATGATCCTATGATTCTAAATGGGCCCTAAATACACCCCCCAAAAAATCTGCCTTTGGTTAGGAAATTGTTTTTGGTTAAACAAACAAACAATGCAATGTTAAGAGCACTCTTCTCTCCTTCCAGTTAATATGGTTCACTATGGTCAAAATCGAACACAGATCCTCTTCATACAAGAATTCTCAAAGCCCAATGCTCAATCAATTATTTAAGTGAACAGAAAGTATGCTTCTTGAGTGACTTGGTTAGGTAACAATTGCCCAAAAGTAGAATGTATTAAAAATCTTCAATTTAAACATCAACCATATTGATTCATTTTAAACATCGCCACCGCTGAGTTAATAAAGTTTAGGAGCTGCACTATTTTCATCTGTCAAGTGGATAGCTGAAATTAGAAGCATGTTCTCGTTCATTTCCTAAATTAACTAAAATACAATTTGTTCAATGTTTGTTTCATTTTCTTATCATTTGCTTTTTGGGTTTATTCAGTATAAGTAGCCAACACGGATTGGTTTAATCTTTGAAGTTGGCAGATGAACTAGAAAATATGCATTGCTTTTTGTCCTGTTAATGCACACTCATCTTTTGCTACTGCTGCCGCTACTCACACAATGATATCAAAGCTATCAAAAGATATTTCCTCTTCAAACTCAAAGGGGAAGGAGAGCTGTTTCTACCTTGCCATTTGGTCTAGCATTTCAAAACTGCTCACAAACAGAAGGGCTGAAAGACCATATGTAATGGTTAGCTTCAAGCATCACAAAGGACCTCGAGGATACCTAATTCTGAACTCTTAATTCTCTGTGGCTTAACTGCCCATCTGTGACGTATTTTACCTACACCTGCCTTTGTAAACTGCTGAACTTGATGATGCAGTAAACAGATGAGTGAGACAGATAGTATCTGGCGACCAGAGCCCTATTCAAGTGTTCTTCCTCTAGGGATGGGCAGTTTCTCTCAGTTTCCCATTTTTCTAAAATTTGAGGGAGTTTTTAAGTCATTGTGAAAATTCAGCACCATTTTAGTGCAATTTTCATTTTTGTACGCAATTTTATCCATATCTCTGCAAAACAATTTTCCATAATGTAAAGCATGTTCATATCTTATTTTCCCTGATATACGTATTTCTAGGCATTCATTAACCCAAGTAAGTGCATCTTTATACAAACTGCTTGGCTGTATTTTGCACTGTATTGCAAAATCCGGAGAAGTGGAAATTTCAGTTTGCCTGCATCAGAATAAAATAAGTAGGTCTGCCTTTAGGTCCATACTGAATTGAATTTAACCCCTTCCCTATAGTTTCATCCACTCAATTATCATCCTGTGAGGTATCATCCACATCAGTGTCACCACTCCAGAGCCCTCCACACATTGAGGGCTGAATTTCTGAAGTAGGGAACCTTTTCTACTCTTGTAGGCTCCCCATTCATTTTAGGACCCTGGAAGATCAGACTTCTAAACCTTATGGAGCGCCTAACTTTGTAGAAAAGGCTATCTGCTGTTGAAGTTTAGACCTCGAAACATAAATGGCGGCAGGATTGATAACCATGACTTGGTTAGCATGACACAGTAAGCCAAACCCCAAGACTGCAGAAATGTCTGGGATCCTCGAGAAGAGTCTGCAGTCACTTTGCTCCACCCTGGCCCTTTTTAGTACCGTCCTGAGCGAAGCCATATTTGGCTTAATGTATCGTCTGAATCTAGGTTTGTGGTTAAGCTAGTCAGTGAAACATTAAGCCAAACCTTGGTTTAGCTCAGCATGTGCAAAATCAAAAAGGACCAGGAGCAAAATGACTGCAAGCTTTATCCCCAGAGTTTGCACATTCACGTGAGCCTGACTAAGCCATAGTTTGGTTTACCATGTTTCTTGTTGAAGGGCGTGTAGCCGGGGCCCATCCTTCCCACTGTCCCCCTTGCACATGATGGGGGAACCCTGAAGAGGACTCAGGAGGACACTGAACAAACTAGATGGGCTAACACCACTGCCATGTATTCATGATCTGGAAAAGCCCATAATAGACTAAGTCAGGAGCTGCTTAGTGACCACCACGTGGTTCATTTCTCCACATTGGAACCAGACTGGAGTATATAATGATGACATGGCATCTCAGTGCTAAGCTATCAATGACAAGTGTATACCAATTTCATTTCCAGCAGAAGACAGCTTTCTTGAAAGCAGGACTGGCCTTTTCCTTATAGGATGGCAACAACTTCCCATCAGCCATTTTTTCAAAGTCTCTCTTCAAGCAGTTGCACTTTGTGTCAGATTTTTTGCTGTTTCCAAAGTAGGAGATCAAGAGCCCCTTCCCATCAAACAATACAAGGAAACCTAACACTGCCCCTTTCCTTATGGAATGGATTTCCTCCCCCAAGAGAAAATAAGTAGAGGTATTCCACTACAATGGTCCCCCATTTAGGAAGAGTCTTCTTCCCAATTTCATTAATGGAAACAACTTTTTAAAGGAGATGGTTCGGCACTCAAATTGGTACCCATCTCTTTGGGGGCAGCAAAAGAAATACCCACCCGACATATGGCATAACATGCCATTTCAGATCGCAGTGCACACTGAACGTGTGGCACATGTTGTGAGAAATGTCTTCTTCTCTTTTAAAAGATTAACAAATCCCCTTTCCTCTCTTCTTTGTCACCTTTCTTTTAAAGTATAGTGTGAATTGGTTAGGCCCATCACATTTCTATTTATAAGTGACTGGCAGCTCTAGAATAAAATCTGAGCACTCGAGCAAGGAATGCTTCCCTTTACAGCTTTCACCTACCTTTCAAAGGCTGAACGCTCAACAGGAAGGAAGGGAACAGCCTTCCTTTCGTTCCTACTAAATTACCATGGAATACACTTCAACGGCATATATTCACCAGCCTCTTCAGATGGCATTTATAGAGGAGATAAGGAAATGGGCCGATCCAAGGACAAATGTGTAACACACAGTCTTCAGTGGCGTTTGCAAGGGCCCTGAACAATATGCACCACTCACACACATAATTAACAAAACTCTCTTCACTGACAGTAGACCACATGAAGCCCCTCACACCGGTAAATACCACCGAGCAGGGCATCTTGTCGCTTGGTGGACATAGATCTGGGTTTTATGAAATCTGAGAGTAGGTCTAGTTTTGGAACACAAAAATAGTTACAAAATGTTATAGACACTGTGCACCTAAATGTACACACAGGTGGCTGATTAAAACCTGGACCCATATTAACATTTTCAAAGCTGGTTTGTGGTATAGACATTAGCCATATACATACATTCCCTCCATATATAGGGATAACTCACAGAGGGCAGAGTAGCGGTTTGTCCAGACCCTGCAAAATGGCCCCAGGGTATCAGTGGTTGTTTGAATGCTGACACTGCAAGGAGGGCTCATGATCACACAGAGTGCCTACAGTGAAGTACTTCCTGATATTTAGGAGCCCCCTTTGCAGACTTTCCATGGACAATATAGTGGCACATGATATTGATGGCATAGCTCCATGCCATACGCCCCACATTATTATTATCATTTGAATTTATTAGTTGCTTTTTTGCCACCACAACTCAAAGCAACTTAAAATACTTTAAGCAAACACGTGCATACATTAAAACTAGCAATACCTCAAGGACTGCCTCTTCCCATATGAACCTACCCAGACCCTGAGATCACCTTCTGAGGCCCTCCTTCATGTGTCTCCTCCTCGAGAGGTTCGGAGGGTGGCAACATGAGAATGGGTCTTCTCTGCAATGGCTCCCCGTCTGCAGAATTCTCTCCCCAGGGAAGTTTGCCTGGCGCCTTCATTATACACCTTTAGGCACCAAGCAAAAACGTTCCTTTTTAACCAGACCGTTGGTTGATTAAATTGACATCCTATGCCCTTTTAAAACGTGGGTGTGTGTGTGTGTTTTTTTGGGGGGGGGCTATTGGGTTGTTGTTTTTATTTTGATTATTTTGTGGTTTTATATCTTGATTTTATTCTGTGAACGGCCCTGAGACCCCCACGTCTCAGTATATAAATTCAATCAATTTGTTGGGTCTCTGGACCATAATAAAGATTGTTGATGTAAATTCAACCAACCAACCAACCAACGAACCAACCAACCAACCAATCAAAATAGAAGCATCCCAACAACACAAAAAGCCATGGACTAAGGTGAAAATGTTGCTCTGCAGTGCTGGCAGATGACGAAACAACCAGCACATCATCGTAAAGTGTGTGGTACACTGTCTCTATGAGCTGCTCCATTCTGTCCTGTCTCTGAGCAATTGGGTCCGCTAAATGCTCAGAACATTGTGAAGCTTGCTTTGGAAACTGGCATGACTTTAAATGCCATCTCCAATCCAGTATCTTATATTAATTGCAACCATGTTCGTAGCAATTCATGAGAGGGGAGTTGGGACTGCCACAAATGAAGTCCGAAGTGCAAAATAGTTCCTTAGCAGTGATTGGTCCAGTAAGTATGCAGCCCTCCTTGCAAGAGTCTCCTGAGCTATGGAGAGGCACATCTGATTCTATTCCATAGTCAGTCCTCCCTACTCCTCTGTCCGAATGCCACAAGCTCCTTTTGGCAGGGTTTGCCAGCCAAGCCTTACCCCCTTTGTTCTTTAGGCAGAGTTTCTAAGCTGAAGGGAAACGTCTCATATTTATTTTGATCTGCACAGTAGGAAGGAATATTGATGGCTACCCGTTTTCACAGTAGTACGTTGCTTGCTTGTCGCGGCCATTTCTCTTTGTGCAAATCTTGTGAGCGGAACCTGGAAATGCAATGCTGAGCCTCAAATATCAAGGTGACCTTTGAGTCTTCCTTGGACTTTTAAGCACATCTAGTGTAAAATGTGCCAACAAAGACTTTTGCCTTGCTGTTGTCTTGTGCAGCCTTTTCCAGTTACCCAAGATAAGGCGCTGTTAATATTTAGTCTGGTCCTTTCCCAGCAAAGATGTACTGAGCTTTGAAGATCGTGGTAATCACTGACGAGAAACTGCTCATACAAACAGCACTAACTAGGGTGCAATTAGAAACCTGAGCCTGGGAGATCAGAACTGCAGGATCTCTATGCATGTGGGGGCAGCCGGGAGGGGGGGGGGAAGGAAATATCAGTTTTATTGTTTATGAATTTTAATAATTTGCATGCAATTGACGGCATGAATTTTATAGTTTGATCAGCTGGTTTCTTGAGCACATTTCATATGTTTTTGTGAATCAGCTTGGGAAAGTGGAGATGGTGGGGTTGGGGTTGAAAGGCAGCCTATAAATTTTAATAATAACACAATAAATAAAATGGTTAACTTAAAGGTATACAAAGGGATCTGTTCCATTCTTTTTGATGCTCAGAGACAATAGGTTCAACATTTTTTGAATGTTTGAAACTATTACTTAAGTAGAGAAACACAGCTTATTTTGGCCTTACAACATTTTTCCATGTTTGAGGCAAATGTTAAATCAGTTGCTGAATATCAGGTTTGTTAGGCATTTATTACTTCTGGTATGTTTTTAAAAAGCATCTGAGCTTACTGAGTGTTAAAACATTTGATTATAAATTGTCAAGGAAATCAAGATATATAATCAGTGCATTGTAAGAAGGGAAACTTGAGTTCCTATCAGCAGAGATAGCCTATAACACAGATATATATACACCTTTGTAACAAGATAGCATTCTATTGCTCATTCCACCATCCTGAAATTTGTCAGTGGAAAGGATAATTTTCTCAGATAGTTTTATGCAAGAGAGGAAGCCAGAGAACAAATATCACCTTTGTGCAACAATGAATTACAGTTCTCAGTTGTATTCTTCAATAATTTTTTTGAAAGGGAAGTGTCAATTACTTACAGTGCTTTGCAAGAGAAGCGGTGTTTCAGAGCAACCTATCCCTTCATCCTTAAAACTAGATTCCATGTTGATTATGTCATCGATAACGTCCTCCATCTAATAAAAGAATTTGTCAATGAATGCAAGAGGATGGTGAGCAGAGGAAATTATTCTACAAATATTCACTTTTTTTAAAAAAAGAACAAACACTAATCCTTTGATAAAAGAATTCTCTTTGTGATCAGAATCACTTTCAGAAGAGGCATACAAATGAAATGATGATGATAGCCAATACTGTTTGGCTGAATAGCATCATAACAGCATCTCATTTATAAATTGACCTATGATTAAGCTAGGATCACCTGTTTGTGACTAATTCAGTGGGGGAACGACAGCAAATAAGGAACAAAATAGTGCTGAAGATGAGCATGCAGGGGAAAGGATAACTGTGAATAAAAGTATCTTCACATTCAAAGCATTTTGGAAATATTTATGTCCTTCCAAAATTAATACTTTGGGACCAATCCCCCCCCCCCAAAATGAGAGCCCTACAACTGAAGCAAACTCATACTGGGGGAAAGTAAATTTTCAATGGCAATGCAAGTCACATAAATGAGGAAGGCAACATATACATAGGACTTTAAATTCACAGTCTGAAAAGATTCCAAGAGAAAGGGGTGGTTTCTAGTAGCAGCCCAGAATGTAGCTATGCATGCAGAATATGAGTTCTGTTTGCTATTTATATGCATATATCATGTAAAAACTCTGCAGTCCTTATTTACTGGAACAAGGGGCTGCTATAAAATCCTAGAGTTTGTAATTAACAATGGTAGGTTTGAATCCAAACTTAGGTCTTAGTTTGTCATAAAAGTGGGTCTGTAGCCTTACTGGAGGCTATTCAAACTGCCTGCACAGTCAGTTTTGGGTTTGGGAAACCCATTCCTTCAGGTCTGCTCTAAGCATGACTAAATCTGGCTCCAACCTGTGCAAATTTGAGAGGTTTTCTTTAGTCCCGAGACTTGATGTTGAATTAATCACCCCTCAACACATCAGAGAGCAAACATCTCTTTAAGCAATGCTTACGTGATTATAAAAGGACCTTTGACAATGGTGCAAATCCACAGTGATGACATGGAATTTCATGCATAAGCCTCCAGATCTCACTCAACAAATGTAGTTTAACTCAGGCATATTTAGGTGTAGCAATGCTGAAGAAATGGGAGACCTTTCCCCCATCTTGTAAGCTCCATCTAACTTGGCAAACCAACATTCAAGAGGCCTTAGACTATTTCACAGCTCTTTTCCCCATCTTTCCCCCATCTTGTAAGCTCCATCTAATTTGGCAAACCAACATTCAAGAGGCCTTAGACTATTTCACAGCTCTATGACATACCGCATTTTCTTGTTCTCCTCCAAGACTTAATAACTTGGTCACTGGACTCCCAGGAGTGCTGATGTTGGTCGGAGGCATATGCCCACTCCTTAATATGGGCATAGCTGCTGAAGAATGGATTGAATGGGAATGAGATGACAGGCTTTGGCTAGACAGCTTCGCATCCAGCGTTAGGTACTGCTTCACTTGATGCCTCTGAGTTTGCTGAACGTGATACCTAGATGGATTGTCCAAGTGGGTCTGAACCTATGGAAGAAAAGAAAACAATGAAGTACAATTTCTCTTAGATTAGGCTCGAGGACCTTTAATAATACAGTTGTGAGCAACTAAATTGCAGGTCATGGAAACTGGCTGACACTGTGTCCTACAAGCTATACAAGATCTATGTCCGCTAAGTTATACAGAAGCATGGTAGTTTAACTGGACAATGCTACTTCCATAAGCAAACCCCAGCCTTCAAGAAATCCATTCAATCTTCTCTGCTCCCCAAATTAATTATACAGTTAATTCTCCAGCCACAGAAACAATCATCTCAGGAAAGAATGCAATTTCAAGAACACAGAGTAACCTCAGCATACCTTTGAACATTGTTTTTACACCAAGTTTGAGTTGAAACCCATGCCTAATGTGTACAAAGATCACTGCATAATCTGCCAGTAGAGACTTCCATTAGATACAAACTACATCATTGCTCTTCATTAGTAAAATGAGAAACAGCACCCAAACTAGCACTTATTTTCAATAGCTCACCTGATAGTAAGAGCAATCTGTCAGATGAGGCATTTTTAAGTTCGGTACTATCAAATAATCCAAAAACAATGCAGTAGATTATCCCTGACCAACCTCAAGCAATGTGGTATTCTCGATGCTCCTGTTAAGGACTGATAAAGCTTCCAAGCAGCCAGAGAGACCTTATAAATTAAGTGGTCATGCCCAAATCAGCTAATTGTGTCAGAGCAGGCCATCCTTTGATTGTGCTGATTGACAGCCACTACTTCAAACAACTCCCATCTCAGATCTTTGCCACATTCCTACAATTTACCCACTACAGGGATACTGAGTACACAAATATGTACTGTCACATTCACCCTCTGGCTTTCTTGTAATATTATAGTATGACTAATGACAAATTTCATCTAATAGGTTTTCTTCAAATGACCCTTAAGACTTAAAAAACAGTGTTACAGCTCTCGTTTTGTTTTCTTTCCACTTAAACTATCACAGTTCAAAACATGTGTGCTTATATTCCACAAATTTTGTAAAAGTCAAAAGATTTATACGATCTTAAAAGAATTGCATAAGAGTATACATTTTTATACACATCATAATGTTTTGGAATTAATTGTAGCGTACAATTCTACTTCCATTCTAAATTAGCCAAAAGTTATTTCAACCAAATTAATTTTCAAGGAAATTTGATTCAAAGGATCAGTCTCAGGCACCCATTGCTGTCACCACAGTACATTATTTATGTACCTTGTCCATCTTGCTATTCTTACTTTCAGTCATTACCAAACATTATAATTTATAAACAAGGTTAACCTAAGTCTGAAATGCCTTTAGTGAGTCTTCCCAAGTCCATTATCCCCTAATCTTTATTCCATGAATCCTCCACAGCAAAAATAAAAGTATGTCCACTTATGGCATAGAAAACAAGTTTGCAAGCCTTATCTAAGATTACACTGTTTCTCAATCAAACCAAAATTGACACTGGTCTCAGCCCAACCAGTCCTATACATGTATACCCATAAGTAAGCCCCACTGAATTCAGAGGGATTTACTTCCAGGAAAGTGTATATAGGACTGCAGCCTTGACTTCCCTTTTCTTTTAGTAGGACAGCTAAGTTGGCATTTGAACTCAATTAAGTACTTAACTTTGCATGGTCATGTCATTACTGAAACTGGGCCATAATTTGAATCCAAGCCTTTAGCTCTCAAGCACAACAGTTTATCTATCCATCTGAACTACCTCAGATCAATGAAACCAAAACTGTATGCATTTATCAAAACTGAAGAAAACACTCACATGTGATGGGGTGTGTGGGTGTGTGTAACATTCTACAGTGAAACTCAGATCCAGACCATTATGATCTCTTTATTTTTCAGAGCCACCACATGCGGTTCAGAGATCACAGCTAAATGTCAGAAACATGTGCAACCAATCCTCTGCATGTTTGCACATTCACTGTCTCAAATGGAGGCTCCTTCCCTAGTCAGTGTGCAGCTTTAATCTTTTCCTTTTGTTTTTTTTTTTTTTTTTTTTTTTTTTTTTTTTTTTCAAAAAAAAAAGCTTTATTAAATTCAGTTATATATACAATGTATTCGAAGTTTATCCTTTCTTGTACAGTTTGAACTTCCTTCAGCGGTATTGACATTCATTCGCATTTGAATCTTCATATCACATTTCCTCTTTTATATTGCCATTTGTACCTCCTTTAAATATTATTTGAGCTTAAACAATACTTGTTGGTCTTTCACACAGCCTCTTTAAACCCCACTAACGTTGTGTTTACTAAACATTTATTTTCCAGGTATCTTACAAATTTTCCCCAATCTTCAATAAACGTCTGATCTTTTAAATATCTTATTTTCCCAGTTAATTTATCTAACTCGGCATATTCTGTTAGTTTTGTTCTCCAATCTGCCACCGTTGGGATTTCTTCCTGTTTCCATCTCTGAGCTATCACAATTCTAGCTGCCGTAACCGCATATTGGAAGAGTTTATGATCCTTTTTCCTAATGTCCTTTCCAATGATACAAAGTAGGAAGGCCTCTGGTTTTTTCACAAAGGTGTAGCCTAACATCTTTTTTAATTCATTATATATTTCTTCCCAGAAATTTTTAACCTTTTTACACTCCCACCATTGATGGTAGAATGTCCCCTCCTTTTGTTTGCATTTCCAGCATTTGTTATCTACTTTAAACATCTTACCCAGTTTCACGGGAGTAATGTACCACCTGTATTGCATCTTCATCACATTTTCCTTAAGTAACATACAAGCCGTGAATTTTATATTAACTTTCCAGAGTCTTTCCCAGTCTTCCATTAGTATATTGCGCCCAAGATCTCTTGCCCATTCCACCATCACTGATTTCACCTCCTCGTCCTTCGTATGCCACTCTAGTAGTATTTTATACATTCTGGAAAGATTCTTAACTTCACTGCTTACTATCTCCTTTTGAAATGTAGATTCTTTTTCCTCATATCCCCTTTCTTTCATCTCCAACTTAAAAAGTTCGTTTATCTGAAAGTAGTGAAGCCAACCCTGAGTAAATGATTTTATCTGATCGTAAGGTTTTACTTTCCACTTTCCCCCTTCCTTTATAACCATATCTTCAAGCTTCCCCCACTTTTCTTCCATATTGACTTTTTTAACACTCATTAACTCTTGTAGGGAGAGCCAGTGTGGTGTTTTTGGCTCCAATATGTTTTTATATCTGTCCCAGACCTCTATTAGTGGACCCTTAAAAATATGACTGGTAAACCCCTTATGAACCCTCTTTTTGTCCTTCCACAGGTACGCATGCCACCCGAATTTGTTGTTATAGCCTTCCAAATCTAACAACCCTCCATTTTCCAGCCTCACCCAGTCTTTTATCCAACAAAGGCATGTCGCTTCGTAGTAAAGTCTCATGTCTGGGAGGGCGAAGCCCCCTCTTTCTTTAGCGTCCGTTAACAACTTATATTTAATTCTGGGCTTCCTCCCTTCCCAGACATATCTTGAGATAGTTCTTTGCCAATCTTTAAAAATCTTTGTTCCCTTTAAAATGGGGATTGTTTGAAATAGAAACAGCAGTTTAGGTAACAGCATCATCTTCACCATGGATATTCTACCCCAAAACGATAATTTCAGTCTGGCCCAAATCTCTAAATCTTTTTTGATTTTGTTCCAAACCGGAACGTAATTATTTTGATATAAGTCAATATTTTTGTTGGTAATCCAAATCCCTAAGTATTTTATCTTTTTGACAACTTCGATTCCGGTTGATTGTTGTATTATTATAGCCTTATCCTGATCCATGTTTTTTACAATCATTTTTGTCTTATTCTTGTTCAATTTAAAGCCTGCAAGTTTACCGAATTCCTCTGTCTCGACCAGAAAAGCTTTTATACTCTCTAAAGGTTCTTCCACCGTGATAACCACATCATCCGCATACGCTTTGATTTTATATTCATTTGCACCTAATGTTACCCCCTTGATTTTTTTACTTTCTCTTATTACATTTAGTAGTACTTCCAGAACTGTTATAAAGAGTAGCGGAGAAAGTGGACAGCCCTGACGGGTTCCTTTACTAATTTTTATGTCTTCCGTAATGACTCCATTAACTATTAATTTCGCCTTCTGCTCTGTGTAGATTGCCCCTATACCATTTAAGAATTCTCGGCCCATATCCATACTTTCTAAATTTTTAAGCATAAAATCCCAGTTTACATTATCGAAGGCTTTCTCCGCGTCTATGAATATTAAACTCGCAGGTTTGTCACACCTATCAGATAAGAATTCAATAAGATTGATTATGTTTCTAGTGTTGTTTCTTATTGACCTTCCCGGGAGGAAGCCTGACTGATCTTCGTGTATCATCCTTATTAATATCTTTTTAAGTCTTTTGGCTAGAATTCCGGCGAAGATCTTATAATCTATGTTCAGTAGGGAAATGGGTCTATAATTCTTGACTGAGGTCAAATCCGTATCTTGTTTGGGAATAATTGTAATGAGGGCCTCTTTCCACGACCCGGGCATTTCTCTTTCTTTTAAGATGTTATTCATTACTTCCATCAGTGGCGTAGTCAAGATATCTTTCATTTCTTTATAATAACTCGATGTAAACCCGTCTGGGCCTGGAGCTTTCCCTCTTTTCAGGTCCTTGATCACTTCTTCTATTTCTAATCTAGATATTGGGGCATTTAGGTGTTCTTTTTCCTCTGTCGATATTTTCTTTACCATCTTTTCGTTTAAATATCTTTCTATCTTTTTCCTATTATTCTTTTCCTTATGACTGTACAGATGTTCAAAGAAGTCTGAAAAGCCTTTTCTGATTTCTTTCGGATTGGTTGTTTCTTCTCCATTTACTACTATTTTGTTAATTGTGTTTTGTTCTTTTCTTTTTTTGACTTGCCACGCTAGCCATTTACCTGACTTGTTGGCAAATTCAAAGCTCTTCTGTCTTAGCCTTCTGATGTTCCATTCAATCTCCTTATTTATTATAATTGCGACTTGTGTTTGCAGGTATTTTATCTCTTGTTTTACCCTTTCATTATTCGGCTTTTGGATTAATTTCTGCTCGTTTTCTGTAATCTGTCTCATGATCTCATTTAATCTCTTTTCCTTATTCTTTTTTTTCCAGACATTTTGTTGGATAAGTAGGCCCCTCATTACCGCCTTACTGGCGTCCCAGACCATGCTTGTTTTAACCCCTTTACCCATATTGTCTATGAAGTACTCCTCTAATTTTTTCCTAATTCTTACGACAAAATTTTGATCATCCCATAGACTGTCATCTAATCTCCACCTAAAAGTACGTTCATCTAATCCTTTCATTTCCATTTCGATTCGATTATGATCTGAGATAACTTTAGCCTGGATTTCTATCGTTTTAATTCTTGGTGATAATTCATTCGATACCCAGATTTGATCTATTCTTGAGAATGATTGGTTCGGTTCTGAGTGGTATGTAAATTGTTTCTCTAGAGGATGCTTCAGTCTCCAGATATCGATAAGATTGCAGTTTTTGGTCATTGTGAAAAAAGTCTTGGGTAATTTACCTTCTCTATTCTTTGATTTTCTTAATCTGTCCATATCAATTGAAACGACATCGTTTAGGTCTCCCATTAGGATAATTTTCTGGTCTATATAGTCAAATAGCTTCCCTTCCAGGGAACTAAAGAATTCTGTTTTGTTACCATTAGGGGCATATATCCCTACTAGAATCAGTATTTCTCCCTGCCAGTTTATTCGCACTGCAATTGATCTCCCCTCTTCATCTTTAAATAGTTGTTGTGCCTCAATTCCATTTTTAATGTATAGTACCACGCCTCTTTTTTTCTTTTTATCCGAGGAAATGAATTCATTCCCTAGTCTCTTATTGATCAGCATTTTCCTGTGTTTCTTTGCAATATGTGTTTCCTGCAAACATATTACGTCTAAGTTCTTTTTCTTTAAAATGCGTTCAATTCCATTCCGTTTTTTCTTATCATTCATCCCGTTTACGTTCCAACTACAGAGTTTTAATGACATTTTTATTTAATTTAAGTTTTTTTTTTTTTTTTTTTTTTTTTTTTTTTTTAACTTAAGGGTTTCCTAGTTCTTCTTCTTCTTCGTCTTCTTCCTCTTCCTCTTCTTCCTGTTTTCTTTCCCTTCGTTTCTCTTCTTCACCCGGCAGTAAATCCGCTCTCAGATTTTCTCCTCCTTCGGCACCTTTCAGTTCCTCCTCCCCTTGTTGAAGTTCTTTGTATCTCCTTGTAAATTTTCCTATTTCCTCGGGATTTGTCAATTTTCTTTTAATTCCTTTATAGAAGAATGAGACACCCTCCGGAAATTCCCAACGAAAATCGATTCTGTTTTTCTTTAACAACTGCACCAGTGGTTTATATGTCTCTCTCCGTTTCAAAAGTCTGATCGGTATATCTTTAAATATAATTATATAATTTCCATCTATATACAGTCTCTTCTCTCTATTCCTTTGCAAGATCAGGTTCCTCATCTCCTTATCTTTGAATGTAACTAAACAATCACCTGGTTGTTTCTTAACTCTACTTGCTTTAGATTTCAATCTGTATACATTTTGTATTGTTCCTGCTATCTCCTCCTCTGGTAGCCCCATCCATTGTGTTAGTTCTTTTATTATTTTTTCTCTTATATTTTCGTTTTGTAATTCTGGGATCTGTCTCATTCTTAGGTTCACTTCTCTTTGTTTTAGTTCATTCATCGCTATCGAGTCTTTTAGCTCTTCTTGTGTTTTGCGGAGCTCTACTATCTCATCTTTCATTTTTTCTTCTTCCCGTTTCATTTCCTTCAATTCATACTTTGTCTTTTTAAACCCCTCATCCACTCTTTTTGACACCTCCTTAATCTGTCCTTTTAGCTCACTTACTGTCTCTTCAATCTTTTTGTCCATTTTCCCTATTTTATTATCTACTTGCTCTAGTTTCGTTTCTAAGTTCTTCTCACTTTGCTTTATTTCTGCAAACATCCTTAGTATTTCTGTTCTGAACTCTGTTTCCTGTTTTGAAGATTTCCTTTCTATTGGAGTACTTCCCTCCGCCCCTTTTTTCTGGTTATATGACATTTTCAATATTCTTTATATAAGTTTTCTTTATACACCACAGTCTCGTACCTGTCTGTCCTTTCTATCTCTCTTTTATAGTTCTTTCTTTGTTTTATGCTTCTTTCTCACTCAGCAGTATTCTCCGGGGCCCTGACCACAATTCGATTAATCTATTCAAAGTTATAAAACAATGTATGCAGATTTAGTAGTAACAATATACATAGAAACTCGAGTAAACAGGTACCCAATACCTATAACTAAGATAGGGTCATTGAACACAAAACATCAATTCCTGGATACCGGTAGATACACCAATTCCTAACTGTCAGTAGAGAGACTTTTCGTCACTTCATCCGCAATTCCTCTCCACAAAATAACTTCGTTATTATCTCTTCCCCCCCCAAACCTCGGAAGTGGAAGTTTACCCTTTGATTGTCCAGAGCACTAGTTTATAATGTTCCTTCCTTCGGATTGTTTGTGCAGTTTAAGCTATGTCAGACCGATAATCAACATCCAGAAATCAAATTTTTAATACCTTAGTCTCTTCGGTCTGAATGCAGTGATCACAATAAGTGGTAAAAGTTCCACAACCGCCAGGGGGCGCCACTGAGGTTTCCTAAAGTCCAAAGCCCGGATGATGTCCGTAGCCCGCAGAGTTATACAGGGGGGTCGCGGTAATTTCCTTTGAAGTTGGGGTCGTATAAATCGTTGTAGATAGCTGGGGCACACCTAAATAGGTGGCTGTCTGGTCCGTTTATTTTTTGCTTTCTCAAGCTGATTTATCTAAAGTAGGCGCTCAGAGCGTAGCTACCGACGGGGACCAAAAACAATGTCACTTTAAACCACTTTAATAAGCCGCCAGTGTCCTTCTCTTTTGATACTTTTTAGCTACTTTAACACTATAATTTAAAGCGGCTAAAGCACTAGGTCGCTTTCTTTCTGATAGCTGGGCGGCGCTTCTCCTTTTCTCCCCTCTCGAAGATGGCGTCCGAGCTTTTCTCGCTGTCTTACTCTTCCGGGAAATCTTAACAACAGTTCTATCTTTACTTCAATTAAACAAACCCCCGCTGACTGGTTTTCCAGTCATTCACAGTTATTCCTGCTCCTCGTAACGTTCCCCCTTTAGGGGGGTTCTTTCTAATTTGTCTATTTATAACTCAGAGGAGACAGTAACAGTATCCGTTGGTGGTAACTTACTTTCTCTTTAGGCTCTGCTCGTAACTCTGTGCCTTTTCCAATGAAGTCAAAAACGCCGCTGAACTCAAACTTTCTCTCTTAGGACTCGGAAACTTCCTTGTTGTTAATTATTTATTGTGTCCACTCATGAATGAGTCCGAGGTTCTTCAATTTGAGAACGGAGCGCTATACCCAACAGGTTCGGGGCTTTGCTAAATCGCCTGGGAACGCCGCTGTAATGGTCGCCCGACTGCCTACCGCCCGCACCGTCGTTCTCTTCGCCTCGTTGAGGCTACCTGACGACGCCGCGAACCGTTGCTTGGCACTGCCGGGTTCCTGGACCTCTGGACACCCACCAGAGGGTTAAAGGGGGGGCTTTTGCGCCCTTAAACCCCCCAAAATCTGGCGAAAAAGCTTGGGCTTCCTCCGCAGGAAAAACCCTCGCCTGTACCTGGTTCCGCGCTCCGCCGGAAGTCCTGTTAATCTTTTCCTTTTGGGTACTATATTTGTCTTGACATAACAGACAAATTACTGTAAAACTTTTGCAACATCTCCTGCCTGCATGTTTTCAGTTTCAAATTTTCTGTAGGTCTCTTGCACTGTTAGGACTTTTCCTCCTTTATATAAACAAAAAGAACTACAAATGTGTTAATATACATAAGAATCGGAATCTTTGCTAAAAAACTGGCAATTTGTACAATGAAGACATCACATTTCAAACTAAGGGAAAGCAGCACACATCTGACAAGCAGCTAACCTATTCAAAACATTTGGTTGATCTGTTAAGTTCCTGCTTGTTTACAAGCAGCACAGCAACTAAATATAAAATATGGGAAGTTTTTGACGTCATCTGGCTCACCAAAACTAGAGCTATGTATGCTTTGCAAAAAGGATGAGAAACTTGTGTACCACCCATCATTCTTGGCCATTGTTTGTACTGCCTGGGGCTAATGGAAGAGTCCATCAAAATCTGGAAAGCCACATGTTGCCCATCTGTGTGGAACAATGATAAACTACAGTGGTACCTTGGGTTACAGACGCTTCAGTTTACAGACTCCGGTAACCCAGAAATAGTACCTCAGGTTAAGAACTTTGTTTCAGGATGAGAGCAAGAATCGCCTGGCGGCAGCGGGAAGCCCCATTAGCTAAAGTGGTACCTCAGGTTAAGAACAGTTTCAGGTTAAGAACAGACCTCCAGAACAATTTAAGTTCTTAACCCGAGGTACCACTGTAATTGCATTCAAGAGCAACATTTGATTTCCCACAATATGTGACTTTGAGGCTTGTGCAGGACCAGGCTGGAGTTTGACTTTTTCATTCCAAGTAGGTGTGCAAGGAACTGTGAGAAGTGCATGTACAGACTTTGCCGCTTGTGGGAAGCACAAATTCTGAATGTGGACCTTAAGGATCTTCCAGGCACTTACATAATGAAAGTAATGCAGGAACAAGCTAAAGCACCACCCAGTCTATCATCCTGGCCAACCAGATGCCTCTGGGGAGCCTGTGAGACATATACACAACAACACTTTCCTCCCTTGAGATCCCCAGCAGCTGGTATTCAGAGGCCTACTGCCTGCAGCCGCAAAAGTAATACATGTGGTTAGGAGACACTGATAGACTTATCCTCCAATATTTTGCCTCATCCTCTTTTAATGCCATCCAAATTCATGGCCATCACTAGATGGCTTAGCTAACTTATGACTAAGTAGCCATTCTTGCATAATGCTGGTGATGTGGGGAATTGCTAGGTGACCAATTCAGAACCAAATTCACTCTGAATGGAGGCAGGCACTGACACTGCTGGGCCTTTTCTGACTTTTAGTATCTATTGGTTTAAATTACTACAATGGTACCTCAGTTTTTGAACGTAATCTGTTTGGGAAGTCCATTTGAGTTCTAAAACGTTCAAAGACCGAAAACTGAAAGTGGAAGCCTCAAAATGGAAGCCTCAATACAGAAAACTCAAAACGGAAGCTGCTTTTCCTGTTTGACTTCTGAGGTGCATTCGAAAACCAAGGCATTTTGGCGTTCAAGTTCTGAAATGTTCGACTACAGAGGTGTTCGAAAACCGAGGTACCACTGTATTCTGTTTATGTGTATGTGGTTTTATTGTTGTGTTTTTAATGCCAACTCTGTAGAATCATAAAATCACAGAATTGTAGAGTTGGAAGGGACCCTGAGGGTCATCTAGTGCAATGCAGGAATTTGCATTGTACACCTTTCATTGTATGAAAATATGTTAAATAAGTAAAACCTAAAGGAGGTGGTAATAAAACATTCTCAACCTAAAGAGAATAGATAGTTCTCTCTTGCATACCCTCCAATATTTCTCCAATGTAAACAGGGACGTCCCATTCCATAATGATAATTTTACTACTAATTTCGCACATCTTACTAGGTTGCCCCAGCCACTCTGGGCAGCTTCCAACTTATATAAAAACATAATAAAACATTAAAAAAACAAAACATCCCTACACAGCATTGCCTTCAGACAGCTTGGGGGTCAGATAACGCCAACATTTCTCCAACAAAAATAGGGACATCCTAAGGAAAAGTGGGACATTCCAGGATCAAATCAGAAGCTGGGATGGCTTCTCTAAATCTGGGACGTCCCTGGAAAATAGAGACACTTGGAGGATCTGCTCTTCTGAGGAACTTATACCAAATGTTAGGAAATGCTGCTTACAGCACCATATCAACTCACATGATCAGCCTATAAATTTTATAGCTGATTTTTTTTATATAAAAAACCCGTAATACTTTCTTTTCTCAAATCTTTATTCTGAAGATAGAACTTCCTTTATATTCATCTCAATGAAGAGCAATTACGGAAGAACACATCTTGTCCCGAAGAAAAGTTACTATGTGAAGAAGCTTTGAAGTTAAAACAAAACACTCATGTGACATTAAATATAGTCTTTTACATTCAATTTAACCTTTTGACATCATACTCTTCAACAAATTTTGAACAAAGGGAAGCAGATTCAAGCAATAACTATTTTCATGGTTTCCCCCACATGCCACCCCTTTTTACTACATAGGCCACTCAAAATGTATTATTGAGCTGTCTATTTTAATACCAACATCCTAAAAATAGTCTGCATCTGTAAATGTGTGTGTATGTGTAAGAGGAGAGACACACACAGAAAGAGAGAGATTCTTTATCTATCATAGCTGTCAGGCATTATTAAACCTTCGTCTATTATAGCTCAAGCAAGGAGAGCTATCTTTAGATGTCAAAATCCGTACAGTGCTGCTGTAAGACCAGTAAGCCAGCACAAAAAGCCAGGGTAATGATGAAATAGATAAAGCGTTGGACTTGGACAGGGCAACCTGGGTTCAAATTCTGCTTGGGCTTACTAGATGGCCTTGGGCCAGCTACTGTTTCTAAGCCTAACCCATTCATTTTTGCATTGCACTGGCCTTCAATCATACCCCAGAAAGGAGAAAACAAAATTAAGGAGCATTCAGCTATGATTTACTCAGAGTAGACCCATTGAAATTAAGGGACCAAACTTAGTCACATTTACTCTGAGTAAAACTTAGCTGAATGCCACACTTAATGCATCAGCACATAATTAAACTGCATGCCGACAAGGTCACAAAGGCAGCACAAAACAGTCAAAAACATTACAGTGGTATCCTAAAAGTCTGAGAAAATGAAAAGATATACAGTGGTACCTCGGATTACATACGCTTCAGGTTACATACGCTTCAGGTTACAGACTTCGCTAACCCAGAAATAGTACCTCGGGTTAAGAACTTTGCTTCAGGATGAAATCGCGCAGCGGCAGCGGGGAGGCCCCATTAGCTAAAGTGGTGCGTCAGGTTAAGAACAGCTTCAGGCTAAGAACAGACCTCTGGAAAGAATTAAGTACTTAACCACTGTACAGGAAGCTCCAATGGTTGTTTTTTGAGATATCTGCTATTAGATCAAAATATGGCCTCTTGTTTAGCCATAGCTGGTTCCAAACCCTCAATATGATAACCCTAGACAAACTGGTATTCTAAGCCTTTAGTGAATTTCAAACATAGCTGAGAACTTGCTAACTGTAACTGCTAGCTTATGCATTAAAAGGAATTGCTAAAGTAACGATCCCCTATCTTGTTCAGATGAACTCGCCTCTACAAGGCACAATAATCCCTTGAAAGTCAAGGCTATTCCATTGTATCCTGACTTTCTACCTGCCCATCTTACACATATTCCTAGCACACCTGATGAGTTGTACTAAAGTGTATAGCCAGAAGGCAAGAAACGGGTCATGTAGATGCTGATCTATATGGTGATGGCAATGTATATACCGACTCGATACATTTAGGAGTAATGGGTAAGGCATACTGTAAGATATATATTAGATGACTAATTGGATAGAAGGCAATTTATAGGAGACTAATGGAAGATTTGAGAGCCAGTGAAGGGCCACGACTGAGGAGATCCAAGTTCAGTTACCCCCATTCAGCCTCCTCACTTGGTAAAAGGTAAAGGTAAAGGGACCCCTGATCAGTGGTGTAGCGTGGGGGGTGCAGGGGGGGCCGGCTGCACTGGGCGCAACATCTGGGGGTTAGGATTAGGGGGCGCAAATCCACGGGTTGGGGGGCGCAAATTACTTGCCTTGCCCCAGGTGCTGACAACCCACGCTACGCCACTGCCCCTGATCATTAGGTCCAGTCGTGGCCGACTCTGGGGTTGCGGCACTCATCTCGCTTTATTGGCCGAGGGAGCTGGCATACAGCTTCCGGGTCATGTGGCCAACATGACTAAGCCGCTTCTAGCAAACCAGAGCAGCGCACAGAAACGCCATTTACCTTCCTGTCGGAGCGGTACCTATTTATCTACTTGCACTTTGATGTGTTTTCGAACTGCTAGGTTGGCAGGAGCAGGAACCGAGCAATGGGAGCTCACCCCGTTGTGGGGATTCGAACCACCGACCTTCTGATCGGCAAGTCCTAGGCTCTGTGGTTTAACCCACAGCGCCACCAACCACAATCTCTCAAACTAATCTAGCTCATAGAGTTGATGTGCAAATAAAATAGGAGGAGGAGAACCATGAATTGTTCTCCTGCACTTCCCTGAAGGAAGTGCAGGATGAAAATGTAATAAACAACAATTACCAGAAAGCTGTTCTTAAATATGTACTCACTGGTATAAACAATCTGATAGCTTGTCATTTCCATGTAGGCCTCCCTGATAGAGATAAATATCATTACAGTGATAACTTGAATGGGACTACACAAAAGATGGAAATGCCATCATAAAGCAAGCAATAAGATTGTGCCTTATACTAACTACATTATAATGAGGCAACGAGCAGATCGGATTTATGGTAAAGAGATGGGTTGAATGACACAGCAGTTGTTTCCCTTCGGCTGGAAAACCCCCACAAAATTAACACACAGCAAAACACTAAGAAAGGGATCTTGATGTTAAAAATACATATTTGAAATTGCGGCTTCCCACAAATCCCACTAAACTACAAGCCAGCTAACTGAAAAAATGAAAAGAACCAGTTGGTTTATTTTCAGGCGTTTTTTTAAAAAAAAAAATTCAAAAGTTTCATTTCTGCTTCAAATCACTTCATTCTATAAAGCAGCAACAAACGAGCAATTTGAAAGCAGAACTTTTATCTGAAGTGACTCAAAGCAACGTGAAAAACAATAAAAACCTCAAGCACACTAACTTCACAAAGATCAATGTCCATAATACCATTAGGCCTCTTTGGAGATGAAGGTTTGTGGATTACAGCCCTATATTTAGTAGATGCCTACACTACTCGACAAACTTGTAGCAATTTTAATTGCCACAGCTTCCTCCAAATAATCTTTGAAATTGTAGCCTGGTGACACTGCTACAACTATTCTGTTCAAAGCCCCCAAACTACAATTCCAAGGGGTCCACTGTGAAGAGTGGATGATATCAAACTTGAAAGTCTACAGCTTGGGATATTCCTCCTTTTGCAGATATTAAAGCAAGTATTCATTATTTATCTTCCTTTGAAGCAGGAGTCCTAATCTAGATATTTTCTTCTTTAAGGTTTGCAGAAGTGTGTATTGTATAATCCATTGACAACCAACCATGCTTAGTGGGCATGAAATATGGGTTGACTATTGGGGTAGGAGCCATAAATAGAATGAATTACCTTGAAAGAAGACATAGCTGGCTGAACATGAGAAATCAGTCCTGCAACATTTTGTTTCAGGTCCCACTTGTTTACATTACAATCACTTTATATCTCATACTTCCATCTGAAGTACTTTGGCCTGGAAGATTTTATAGACAGCAGAGAGGACAATATTCCTATGGCACACAATAGCACAACTACCATGGGGCAGAACAATAGCCCTCCAAGTCAACCTTCTAGAAAGGCCATGCAGAAAGGAGTAGAAAAGTTCTCCATCCCATATGATACCTTGGTTAATAGTATCAGAAGCTACCAAAACATCCTAGAGAATCTGCAGGGCCACATTATGCCTCTCCTTGTCCCATGGTAGATTACCCACCAGGTTCTCCAAGGCAATTTGGGTACCAAACCCAGACCTGAAGTGAGACTGAAATGGATGCTGATCATCAGTATTTCCTACACCCTCAGCCACACAGCTGCCAGTTGCACAGGTGGTGAGAGAGCCTGAATGTGGAAGCCTTGTTCCATGCCTTCATCCTTTTGCTGAGCCAGAGCATGGATATATGTAACTACAGTGGTACATCAGGTTACAGACACTTGAGGTTACAGATGCTTCAGGTTACAGACTCCGCTAACCCAGAAATAGTACCTCAGGTTAAGAACTTTGCTTCAGGATGAGAACAGAAATCACACAGCGGCGGTGCGGCGGCAGTGGGAGGCCCCATTAACTAAAGTGGTGCTTCAGGTTAAGAACAGTTTCAGGTTAAGAACGGACCTCCAGAACAAATTAAGTTCTTAACCAGAGGTACCACTGTACAGTACCACTGACATGTCATAAATGTTCTAACACTTCTTTCCATTTGGATTTTTTACTTTCTATACCACAGGTGCTAAAGATTCCTTTTCTGGTAAGCTAGCCGCAATCTTAAAGCAATGGGAAGGTTTGTGTTAGTTGCCTTTGCCTGAACATGCAAAAGATTAAAGTGTGGATAGGGCGAGAGCTCATATGCAAGTCCCACCCCCAATGTCCCCAGCTGTTCTTCAAATCTTTGGTCAATTAGCATGAAGAGAGTTTTTCACCTGAACATTGCACGAGGGGATGCACGAGAACTTGCATGCAATGTCAAGATCAATTCTCTATCTCAGATTAAAGCTTGAAACATAGGGCAAATGCATTTATGCACTTCTTAAAATGGGGAGGGGGAGAGAATTAGTATTCTGAGAACATCTACCTTTGTAGGTTAACAAAATATCACGAAACTAGCATTATATCATGGAATAAATGCCCAAGCAAAAACAGAAAACTACATTTTTCGAAAAAACTATTTGGATATAAATTTTGAGCTCTGTCCATAGTTCACCATACGCTAGAAAAGTGAAGATGCAATCCTATGCACAGTGACCTGGGAGTAAGCCCCACCGAACTTAAGTGAATTTACTCTGAGGAGATCTTTACAGGACTACACTGTGCATAGGAAGAGGAAACCCTTATTATAAACAAAAATGCCAGAAATAGCAACGCAAATAAAAAAAAACATAGATCCTAAAATAAGCTGAGTATAAATTCCACAGAATTTACCAACCTTATACGAAACCAGCGTTCATGAAAGATACACACGTTTATGAGTAATCATTAAAGATATATACACATCCTTTGCCAACGTGGTGCCCTCCAACTGTTTTGAACTACAACTCTCACCAATCCCAGCCAGCACTCCAAGAGCAGCAGCGGCACTCAAAGGTTTTACTACATCATTTCTCAAAAAAGAGGCAACAGAATGCCAAGGTTTTTTGTATTTCTTAAAGTGGACTTGCATAAACTGATTTTGTTCATGCCACTTAACTGACAGCCAGAAGCCACGATACCTCAGCAACTTAGTTACCTACCCGCATTTATTGGATTTGAGCAATTTAAATAATCGCCCCTGTAAAACAGCACCACCTCGCAGACTCCTGTTGCCAGAATGAAAGCAGCTTGCTAATGACAAGTGAGCAAGGAACAGGGCATTAAATATTTGACAATGAATAATGTATGGCTAATTAGTTTGTGTAAATCTGGAGAGAGAAGAAAAGGAGAAGTAGCAGATGGAGGTAACTTCCTGAACTCTGGCTGGAATTTTGGATAAAGAAGAAGAAGTGACACAGCACTTTCAAGGGGAGGAAACTTCTCCAGTTACCAACAGAAGAAAGGATGGTGAATTAACCCCAAATGTAAAGGCATGAATGCACATGTTATTTCTTTTATTTATTTGTCCGTTCACTGTGTATTGATTTATTTTCACACAACTGCAGCATTTGATTCGCAAATCCTTCGCAATCCCTTTCTTCCACTTTCCCCCTTTATCCCATCCATTCATATGCAACCACAACCCAGCACATGCCCACACATAAAGGCATTTTTTTAATCGCCCAGTTACATTATTTGTTTGGTAACAGTACATTGTAGAAGAATGGACCAAAACTTTTAATCTGATCTATGCTGAATTATAGAAGAAGCTGTACGCCAGCTCCCTTGGCCAATAAAACGAGATGAGCGCCGCAACCCCAGAGTCGGTCACGACTGGACCTAATGGTTGGGGTCCCTTTACCTTTTTTATGCTGAATTATGCTTTTGAATTATGGTGCTGGAGGAGACTCTTGAGAGTCACATGGACTGCAAGAAGATCAAACCTATCCATTCTTAAGGAAATCAGCCCTGAGTGCTCACTGGAAGGACAGATCCTGAAGCTGAGACTCCAATACTTTGGCCACCTCATGAGAAGAGAAGACTCCCTGGAAAAGACCCTGATGTTGGGAAAGATGGAGGGCACAAGGAGAAGGGGACGACAGAGGATGAGATGGTTGGACAGTGTTCTCGAAGCTACCAGCATGAATTTGACCAAACTGCGGGAGGCAGTGGAAGACAGGAGTGCCTGGCATGCTCTGGTCCATGGGGTCACAAAGAGTCGGACACGACTAAATGACTAAACAAACAACAACAATGCTGAATTAGCTTCTTGTGTATAAGAACGAAAAAAATAGATCTATTGCATATTACCAGCACAATTCAGTTAGGGCTCATGCACACATTTTCCCCTGGGAGAACCTGCAGTTTAGCACTGGATTGGAACAAATGGCAAATGGCAATCGGGTTTTCTCCAGCTAGGGTTTTCATCAGCTAGGACATGCTACATAGGCATGACTAAGGTTCCAACTAGTTCCTACTCAGCTCTGGAAGGAACCACATCCAGAGAGCGGAGGGGAGTTTCGTCTAAAGACTAGGCATGTTTGTTAAAGAGACAGACCAAACACACTGCATCCGCTACCAAGGATTTTACCTCTGCCTATGAGCAGTAGGCCTGCCAACTTGAATAAAATATTGGGGAGGGCTGGTAAGCCACATTCTACATAATTGATCACAAGATGTAGTGCACATGCACACCAAATGAATGGCAATCCTCATCGATTTTAGGAGGGGCCTAAAAGGATGTAAGAAATGGTATTTTAACTGCCCTCACTGGGGAAAATAACTCCCTACCAGATGAAAGCAAGATTTAACAGGGAAGAAGGTTCCCAGATACAATGCTGACCTAGGTTCAAAGAGATGTGGGTTCAAGTTCTCGCTCTGGTACAAAATTTACCAGTTCACTGTACTCAAGTCATCAGGTCTCTTTTATACTAACTGAGGATAAAATAAGATCATCCTTATACCACCCTGTGGTCCTTGGAATAAGTCTGAGATACAAATATAGATAGATGAGTAATGCATAGTACTCTGTTCTGATCACAAGAGCTTAAAATATGGTACAAAGTGATATGTCCCAAAAGATAAAAGAAATTTCACTACTATGAACTTCAACATTTCCATTGTTACTTGAAGTTCTGCCTCTCCTGTGTTAGAAACTGAAATTTCACATGTGACAAATTAACATTTCAGTCTCCAGGCTACCTAAACTTAACTTACATTTTCAATTCCTGCAGCACGACTTTCATGTTAACGACTGAAGTTTCATTTTCACTTCCAAAGGTTCTGCTCACATTGCTGTAGACATTATTTTTCTTCCCCTTCACAAAAAACCATTTTAGTGCTGTTGATTTGACATTTGTGTTTGACAAGAGAGCGAATAGATTGAGATGAACTCTCACACCAAAACACTTCGCCTTTTGCCTGAAGAAAGCCTTCATAACCTCAAACAAAAAGAATAGTATAAATGGAAAATGGCTGAGCCACTTTAGATTTGTAACTGGCCTGATCATATCTCCTAGAAAATCTTTCCTTATCCCCATTTTGAAAAGGAAGTAGCAAGGGGGAATAGAAAGTTACCATCCTTCACAGTTGTTATGTTTCATTGATTTCTAAGCATGCAAAACTGTGACTTGCTGTTGAATGTGCTGCAAAAGACAAAAATGCATATCGACAGATAAACTAGAGATTCCTCAGAAATTCCTCCATTTGAATTTATCCTGAGATTTTGGGATTTTAAATTACAGGTGTTATTTATTGAATTCTGCCAAAGGATTAAAAATCCAATAATATAATCCACTTTTTATTTTCAGGCTTTGTGCACATGCAGTTTCTCACTGCTTTCAGTTCCTCCTGTTCAGTTGCATCTTTTAATTTTGTTCAGTGTGCAGATGTACTTTTGTGCATTGATAAAACCCTTCAAGGAAAACACAAACTTCATCCAGTGATGTGCATGGTTGCATCAAGAGGTTTATTTTGGGAAGAGTTTCACCAGTGTGAGGAAACACTTGAGCACAAAGGTAATTTTGAAGGAGGAAATAGATGTGAATGAATGGATGACCTAAAAATTTCAAAATTCTGCATTTTAAATCGGAAAAAAGGCATCTTAGAATATGGACCAAGTCAACTTACAAAACAACAGTGTAATGTAAGTTGAAAATCTATTAATCTCTTGTAAAAAGTAAGTCAATAAAATTAATATCTTGTGTTCAGGTCATAGAGTACCCTGGTAGTGCAGGTAGCTTAAATGACAGACTAAATGTGTAAGAAAATAATCAAAGCAGAGTTCATGAGCAGAATTTAGGAAAGAGCGAGTGGACACATGTAACTGCCACGTCAACTAAATCATGCGAATTGGCAGCATTCAAAAAATTTGATGTCCATTCATCATAAAAGAGATCATTATAATGGTATCAGAAATATAGCATATTCGCAAGCACTGATAGTTCCTGGTTGATACTGCAAATCCTATACTCCGCCATTCCGTTGACATTTCTGTATGCCACCAGAAATCCCTCCCATTTGTGAGATGGTTCAGGTGTTTGAAGGTACCTCTCTCAACAAAACAGTGCCATATCCTCATTTGCAGTTTCCCATTCTTCTGGTTTTATTTTTGTGCCTGAGAGCTCCTTTTATTAAAGACATGCATACATATCTTCTCTCGCATCACTGTGTATAGCAGGTATTGAGCACCTGTAGTCCTCCAGATGTGGTTTGGACTGCAACTCCCATCATCTCTGATCATTAGCAATGCTGGTTGGTGGGGATGGGAGTTGGAGTCTGTCAGGGAATAATAATAATAATAATAATAATAATAATAATAATAATAATAATAATAATTATTATTATTATTATTATTATTATTTATTATTTATACCCCGCCCATCTGGCTGAGTTTCCCCAGCCACTCTGGGCTGCTCCCAATCAAGTGTTAAAAACAGTACAGCATTAAATATTAAAAACTTCCCTGAACAGGGCTGCCTTCAGATGTCTTTTAAAGATAGGATAGCTGCTTATTTCCTTCATATCTGAAGGGAGGGTGTTCCACAGGGTGCGTACCACTACCGAGAAGGCCCTCTGTCTGGTTCCCTGTAACCTCACTTCTCGCAATGAGGGAACCGCCAGAAGGCCCTTGGAGCTGGACTTCGGTGTTGTCCAGGCTGAACGATGGGGGTGGAGACGCTCCTTCAGCTATACAGGACCGAGGCCGTTTAGTGCTTTAAAGGTCAGCACCTGCTGGGAACTGCCATCAGCTCAGAGGCGAGAGGTGGAAGAGCAGTTGTGTTACAGGGAGCCTCCAAAGATTGTGTGAAGCAGCTCTTCCGCCAGTGAGGAGGGAAGCCGCGCCTCCAGTGGGGAAGGGATGCAGGCCTCGGAGGATGCTAAAGAGAGCTGCAACACAGAGCCTGAGCAGAACGAGGGGGAGGCAGGTCCCCCTTTGCCCACGCCCTCTCTGCGCAGTCGGTTTACGCGCAGAGAGGGGAGGCGTAGGATGGGGGTCAAAAGACTGCTATGCTGGGGAAAGTTTAAGGACCGCCCACTCCCAGATTCTGCTAGCGACTGAGCAGACATGGAATTGAGACGCTCTGCACAGTGAATGTTTTGGACAGATAATAAATCCTTGAAAAGACCAGTGGGAGTCTTGCCTGTTCGCTCTTGAGCAACCACACCGGCACACATAACAGCGTCCAACATTTGGAGGCCAGTAGTTACCCTGTCTCTCATATACAATAGACTTCATGCCCCCGTGATTTAAAAAAATGTAGAGATTAACCTGTTTAATGCTCAGACTTTTAGGTTGTTAGGGATTATATTTGCACAAAAGTTCAGATTTCTATTTGTTATGGGAGTACCCTAACAATTTTGACAGTCCTGTCGGTTGTTCTGTGTGGTTCTATCATCATCATATGTAAAGGATGACATCTGATGTGGATGACAAATGTAAACAGTTGCAGGAGACATTTTGCTGAGTTTCTATGGGTTTAGCTAAAAGAGAGAGGAGAGCATAGCCCTTGCCCTTTGCCTTTTTACTGATAAAACATGATGATTTTACCCATAGCTAGAGCTGTCTCACCTGCTCATGTTTATGCAAAATAGGAAATTTTGGAGGAGGAGGAGGAAGAAGAAGTAGTAGGAGAAGAAACGAACACAGTAACATCAGAAGAAAATATCAAAGGGCCTGTCACAACATCTTAAGGCTTTTATCAAAGTAGTGAGGGAATACATTAAAGCAACAATATATGTAGCTTACATGTGACAAGACTACCAACTCAGCCATATGTTTGATGAACATAGGTGGGTACAGGATTAACATGCGTGCTTTGTTTGTGAGCCAGGCTCCAGTTGTCGGCTTACAACTGAGGGCGGAGAAAACTGGCAAAAAGTTTGAAAGATAAAGTTTTCAGCCAATATACTTCGTTTTCTACAATTTTACAGCAGTCAGACAGAGAGAATGTATTACAACAAGCCCCTCATGGCTTTCATCTTCCAAACACAAGCTCTGTTTGAAGTTTAAATGCAGCCTTTAAAATAGATTTGTATCCAGGACATTGTGCAAGAGTAGGCGTAAAGGTAAAGGGTCCCCTGATCCAGTCGTGGCCGACTCTGGGGTTGCGGCGCTCATCTCGCTTTATTGGCTGAGGGAGCTGGCGTACAGCTTCCGGGTCATGTGCCCAGCATGACTAAGCCGCTTCTGGCGAACCAGAGCAGCGCACTGAAACACCGTTTACCTTCCCGCTGGAGCGGTCCCTATTTATCTACTTGCACTTTGACGTGCTTCGAACTGCTAGGTTGGCAGGAGCAGGGACCGAGCAACGGGAGCTCACCTCGTCATGGGGATTCGAACCACCAACCTTCTGATCGGCAAGTCCTAGGCTCTGTGGTTTAACCCACGGTGCCACTCGCGTTCCTAAGAGCATGCGTAGATAAGCACCAACTTTTTTTCTAAAGCAATACCTAATTTGATATGCAAGACCCTGTGGGATGGGCAGGGTTTCTACTCTCCCCAGTTTGGTTTTGGGGTTGTTGTTTTTTAAAGAGGACCTAGTCTATCGATAATGTGGTAGGGGCTTCCAGCGAAGGGCAGGTCATATTTCTAAAATGGCTGATGGCTTTTCATCACATTTTTGGGAACTAGTGAATGTAAAGGATTGCCAAGCCCCAAGAATGGTGAGCACATGTCCGTCATTTAAAACCAGGAAAGAGAGCACTCAGAGGCAGGGGCATAGCAGGGGTGGGGGGCTTCTGGGGTAATAGCCCCAGGTGCATGGGAGGCGCACTGGCAGTGTCGCTTGAGGGGAATGCAAGAGACATGCGCCTTTTACTATCAATCCATTGTGCCTTCCGATTGGAAGAGTGCATGACTGCCCTGCTGCAGTTTCTTCTGTTGTTTTCTCACCACTCATGGTCACCAGCACAATTCACATTGTGAGCTACTGCAGAAGGATTGTTTCTGAATAAAAACGACAAAAATTGTGTAAGGTGCTTCCTCACTCTTTTATTATTATTATTTTTTGTATATTTAAGAACTCAGGGAGCTTCACAAATAGCTCAGCTGCTATCTCACAAGTGGCCATCTTTCAAAAAAGGACAAAATATACGCCAGATCACAGTGAGTTAAGAAAGATAGCAACAAACAGAGAAAAGGTTTGACTCATTAATTATCTCCTGCTACACACACTTGAAGTACTGACAGGAAGTCCTATTTTTAAACACATTTGTGCAGAGACCCAGCAGAGACCATGACAGCCTTTTCAACAGACGTATGCATTCACATCTTACTACCACTTATGGAATAATGTCACCATTTGTATTGATCAGTCAACAATCTTTTTAAAAGATGAAAGCAAAAAAACCATCAGTCATGGTATACACTGGCACCAATAATTTAGGCTTACTTTAAAAAAAAATTGTATACAGGCTACCTTAGCCATTATGATGGAAAGAACGATATCATCATAAGGCAATGCAGTGAATTAACCCATCTATATTATCTCTGTCTTTGCCATCAGGACTACAGTAGTTCAACTGTTGGAGCTAACATCTGCCATTCAGAAAGCCTAAACATCAGTTGAGGATAAAGGCTTACCCCATTTACCTGGGATTCAGCCTCACTCAGTTTGATAGACCTGACTCTGTGAATAGGGACAGTATAGAAATTCCCATTTAAAGGTGAACCTATCTAATTCATGCTCTCTGAAAGCAGCAAATCAATAAAAAAAAGCCATCCTTCAAAATCTGCACTTTTCTGAATTTTGCCATGCAATTCTCCAGTACAAATAAATGCACTTTACACTTGCACAGTTTTTCACATGGGACACTTCTTGTACAGAATGGTTCAGCTGCACAAATCAACAAGCTCCCCCTTTCATTACACTATTCGTTATTTAAATTCGGAGAATACAAAATATAGAAGAAAAAGTCAGCATTTTCCCCCAGGGGGAGGTTATGTAGAAATAAATATTTAAAATAAATAACTAATTCATATTAATTCCACCAAACAACAAAACTATAAAAGCAACAGAAAGCATCGTTGCTATTACGAGTGTGCATACTTTCACACAAACACTTGTACCTGTGTAGAGACAGCTTGAACCTGTGTTCGGTGCAATGTGTGAACAAGTCTTTTGGGGTTCCAGGAGGCCTGCCTTCCTGACTTTTGACCAACAGCACTGCAATGCCAACCTTACCCAAACCCACCTACTCCATGCAGCTATATGCAATTCATTCCGAGTCATATTATGTGATAAAAGGCGAACTGCCATTTCCTTCAGCAACTGTACTCCTAACCTTTCCAGCCATATATTTTAAGGCCAAAGGAACAGCAAAAGATAACATTAGCACTGGGTTTAATTCCATGATTCTCATCTTCAGGGGGCAGGGTTCAGGGGTGGGATAGAAGAACACATAACAGTAACGTTCTGAAGTGTGTGGAGGCCTGAGGGACTTGCTCCCAGGTAAATAAGTATAAGGTAGCAGAATAAATCCTTTGCCAACATCCCGAAAAGCAGGGCTTCTTTTCAGCTGTAACTCAATTCCGGCACCTCTCAGGTGGACGCCATTGCCATTCTAAGAGAACAAGGGTCCAAGGTGAGTTCCAACACCTCCTAGAAGCACTGCCTAAAATGATTGGTTCTTCTCATTAGTAGTCAATACATTGCCTTCCAGTTGTAGTTAGACTCCAACTCCCATCATCCCTGATCTGCTGGAGGTAATGTAAAAAGGTAAAGGTAAAGGACCCCTGGGTGGTTAAGTCCAGTTAAAGGCAGCTATAGGGTTGCGGCGCTCATCTCGCTTTCAGGCCGAGGGAGCCGGCGTTTGTCCACAGATAGCTTTCCGGATCATGTGGCCAGCATGCCTAAACCACTTCTGGTGCAACAGAACACCATGACAGAATGTGCAGAAACTAGAATGTGCAGAAACACTGTTTACCTTCCCGCCACAGTGGTACCTATTTATCTACTTGCACTGGCATGCTTTTGAACTGTTAGGTTGGCAGAAGTCAGGACAGAGCAACGGGAGCTCACTCCGTCACGGAGATCCGAACCACTGACCTTCCGATCAGGAAGCCCAAGAGACTCAGTGGTTTAGACCACAGCGCCACCCGCATCTGTAGCTGGAAACACCTCATTGGCTATTTCTGTTCTACATGATGGCATGGCTCACCAGCAGGCAGCAAAACCATCCAAAGAGCAGAACATTAGTAAGAAAACTACTGTAATATGTTTCTAGCCCATAAAAAATGGATCTTAAGCCAAAATCGCTGGTGCAGTTTCTGGGTGTGGGTAGAAAAGTGGGGGGAGAACTGTGATTCCACCCGCCTCCCCCAAGCTCCTACTGGAGCAAAATGATTGCTGTGAAGAAGTGCGGAAATCCTGTCCCCTTCTCCCTTCATCGGTCAGTACATGCAATGGAGGTGAACAGTGCAAGACACTGCTGTGTCCTGGCTAGCCAATAATGTCTCTGCCTACCACTCATTAACCTCAAATAATGGAAAGCAGGAACAGATTTACTCTGCCCTGGGCAGTTGGGGGGAAAATGCTACCTGCTCATTTCCCTTTGTTTCATGCATTAGAAATAAGAATTGGAACATAACATGAAAAAGCATCCTGCTGGAAACAATATCTAACCCAACATCCTGTATCCCACAGTGTCCAATCTGATGCCAATGAGAAGCCCTGAAAATTGGACAAGACAGCAGCTGGACTCTCCTGTTGTCGTTCTTCACTACTGGTATTGAGAGACATGGCGCCTTTGATCACTGGAGATACTGAATTATTTTTTAAAGAAAAGAAAGAAGAACATTGAAGGCAAGGACCAGGAAGATCCTGGAAGTGCAGAGGTCCAACAAGTCCATGCATAGCTACCCAGTTCTATGATTCTTGGTGCCTGAACAACAGATTAGGTTCAGAAATGTTTTCCCATATATTCTAAATAGCTGTTTGGGTAGGACCTATACACCAACCTGGTGGCTTTCAGACATTTTCGACTACAACTTTCATGAGCTGCCGTTAGCACAGCTCTCCTAGCTGGGACTGCCAAGAGTTTTAATCCCAAAACTTCTGCAGGGTATACCAGGTTAGGGGAGTTATCTATATGCCATAAGCACACAATATTTTGTGTACTGCTTCTAGCCACATCTTGTGACAGCATTCTATGTTCATTCAAGTTTTTCAAGCATCGCATTTTAATTTTACTGAATACCGCCATTGTTTTCATGTTACAAGCAGCAAATGAACAGGGGCGTTGACCTCCTAACCTTCCTACCCGGCACATCTTTTTCACAGTTATTTGAACAGATTTTGTTCTATAACTTTAGGTCTGTGCTATTTTATATTTGATAAACTTGAAGCGGAGAAGTGTACTTGCTTGTGTGGTCACTTGGAAAAGCCTTTGTAAGGCATAAACATGTCCATTGATGTTTCAAATCCAATTATGGCAACATGATTTTTTTTTTAAAAAATGCAATGTTTCACATTATGAAATCAATGGTATTAGCGTTAAAGATGCTCTCCAAGACTTAAAGCCCAATGATAAAGCTCTCATGTAAACGGAAGAGTTGAAACAATATTCGGGCATGCAGTAAAGGAATTGTTCTGAGTCCTCTTTGAGACAGATGGCAGGGCATCTCTTCTGTTAATTCTAAGAATTAAATTTAAAAGAATTAAGTTTTATCACGAAGAATGAAATTAGCATTATTAAATAAAACAGGAACTCTGCAGTTTGGAATTATCCCACAGAAAGGCTTTTTAAAAAGAACTTAAATATGACTCTTTTTGGCTCCTCCAAATGTTCTTGCTTGCTATTTCATGTTTAATTTAACGCTTTGAGCATTTTTGCACACTACATCACAAATAAGCATTGTGGAAATCAAATAGACAGATAAGTTTTATTAATTCGACTTGGGTAGCGGGTAGGAATATAGCAACCTAGTATCACATTATTAAATATGAAGATAAAGCAGGATTTCTGTTGTTGTTCATAATTTGGTTGCAAATTATTACAGGGAGTATCTGACATGAAAATGCAAGAAGCTTCTGAATCGGCTAAGGGGTATCTGAGAGCATGTGAGTTAGGAACTCTAAATTCCTAGACCAGTGGGTCCAGAGTAGTTTATCCCAGGGGAAATGAAGACATTTAGGCTGTAACTCCCTACATGAGATGCTAGGAAAGCAAAGCATCTTTCGAAAACCTGACATTCAAATGTGAAACTCATCCTAGGTTGAATGGGAGATAAGGTTGCCTCACCAATTTTCACTCCATTGTGAACCTTTTGGTCCTCATCTCTCTGCTGTCCCGTGGTACCTGCTGAATGCAACTTGCAGAAGGATGCAGAACATAGTTTGCTTCGTCTGATATTTTCACCCCTGTTGTCACGATGCCACCCACATTTAGAGTAGCACTGTCTAGTCTGATCCCACTATACATTGGAGCCCATGGGTGTTTATTTTCTTTTCAAGACTTATTGTCTTATCAAGACTGTTGAAACTAGGGATGGACAAGTTATCAATGAACACATCACAGAAGCTCAGTCAGCTAATAATCCATTAACCAATGAATGTAACAATACCCCCAAAAATCTCTATTATAATGTAAAGCATGTATAATGTATACCCTCCAACACCTTTTAGGGAACAACTGTGACCCCATCTTCCCAGATGCCATCTTTCCACTTTTTCTTCAAAATAGCAGCCATTTTGGCCACTGTGATCTCATGTGATTTTGCATGACAATTTCCCTCTGAAAAAGTGTTTCTCTGGGGCAGGGTGCCCCCCAAAATGGAATGGGCCTTTTGTCCCCTCAGGACATTTGTGAGGTATGATATTGTATCCGACTTACTCCAGGTAGACCCACTGAAATAACTGAAAATGATGAACCAAAGTTATTTCAGTAGGTCTATTCAGAATATGCCTTAGTTGGGTTGCAACTCAAGAAACAGAGGGCTTTTGTATGAGGTTGTGCACTCAAGTCAATCAGTAGGCTTCAGCATGCTCAACTCTGCATAAGATCAGACCGCAGCTTCCACTTGAGCTGTCATGGGCCATTCTGTCAGTGTTTGAAAAGGAAAAAGTTTCTGGCCTCCTTTTTACTCCTTTGCCTAGTCCTTGGACCTTAGTTGGCACAGAAGAGTCTTTGAGAAAAAGTATTCTTGCAGAGTATTGCTGCTTTTATTCTTAAAAAGTCTTTTTCTCCAACCATGACCAACAGCTTTTACACACACCAAACGCAACCAGCTTTCTACCACCCCACCATCCCACCAACCCACAGCAAACACTAACACTAACATTGACCACTCTATATATACAGGTACAATTTGGTGAAAGGTTGTGTGAGTCATTGTAGGCCGCTGACTCGTGCTGACTTAGTTCTTTTAGCATTAAAGAAACAGCGGCCAATTTTTAGCCATGACACATTCCTCCAGGGAACACACCCTTTACTAAATGTCATCTTTGGCCACTGCTTCATGACACTGCAGAGATCACTCTGTAGAAGAGCTAGCAATAACAGTTGCAGAAGGTATACAGAGAAAAGGCCTGCAAGAAACTATTGTGTCTGCTACCCTGTTTGTGGGGTAGCAGTTCTTCACATGCCATAGCCTTATACAGGATTTATACAGTGTTATCACCTGGGATGGTGTGGAACCTGTCCCCCTCTATTTTTCAGGCCATAAGCTGTAATACTTTGGGAGTGCTATATCTCTAGCCACCATGCTGTTTCTAAGGTAAAAAGGTAAAGGTAAAGGACCCATGGACGGTTAAGTCCAGTCAAAAGTGACTATGGGGTTGCGGCGCTCATCACTCTTTCAGAGCTGGCGTTTGTCCACAGACAGCTTTCTGGGTCATGTGGCCAGCATGACTAAGCCGCTTCCAGTGCAACAGAACACCATGATGGAAACCAGAGCACACAGAAATGCTGTTTACCTTCCTGCCACAGCAGTACTTATTTGTTTACTTGCACTGGCATGCTTTCGAACTGCTAGGTTGGCAGGAGCTGGGACACAGCAACGGGAGCTCAACCCGTCACGGGGATTCGAACCGCTAACCTTCTGGTCGGTAAGCCCAAGAGGCTCAGTGGTTTAGACTACAGCGTCACCCACATCCCTATACAGTTCTATACAGTGGCTGGCTCAGTGTGATCCAGTATACCTGAGTGTGATAGCCAATGTGTTACAAAAAAATAATAATAGCAACCCTACAAATAATAAAATAACCAGTCATTTTGTGTCACAGAGCTTCAACTGGTCTTCTAATATCACACACTGTATGCATATATACACTTGCTTTTCATGATCTATGTAGAAGCTGGTGTAGTAAACCACATTGTTTCACAAAATGATTCTCTCCGCCTAGCCATTAATCTTTTAAACATCTCGGCCATATACCATCTTATGCAGGACAAATGTAACAGTCATCTAAAGAAAATGGATTAACTGTTACATGTAGTTAAGAAAGCTTTGCAAAATGTATACTCTGAAATTACTAATTCGAAGTGAAAATAAATCTTATGCTTTAACAAAGATCAGCTTTGGTCCAGAAATAAATATGTTGAGCTCTATACCATAATTGCTCAGGGACATAAAATTTCACTACGCTATATTTAGAACTTGCTTTAAATAGAGTTCCAGCCCAAAGATTATAGAATGAAAATAATTAAGAGGATGGCTGAAGTGTAATTTGTACAGAACAAAGGAAAAGACGGAGAGTGAATCTTAACCATCTAAATCGAGAAACCAGAAGTTCTATTTATTATCCTTTTATCTGAGTTAAGTGGTAGCATTTCAGATTTCCCAAAATTAACATTACAACCTGACAGTGGATTGCAATCTGGTGAATGATTTTATTCTGATTTCTATCTCTAAATTATTTCTCCAAATCTGACAATGTCCAAGTTACATGATGTGCATGTAAAGATACTTTATTCTCTTATGCTCTTTTAGGATTCTTGGATCCCGGTCTTCCTAATCTTAGTATTTTTCCTCAATGAATTATATACATGCTATATACATGAATGGACCAAATGCCTCGTTTGGCCCAAACACTTGGACTTGTGGGAAAGAACATGGAGACCTGATTATTTTTCTAAAGAGAGGTCACAGAAACAGGACGTTATTTTAGGAATTGAGAAAAGGCTTCCATATTGGAATATGATGGGCGAGGCAGACCCACTATGCGCTAGGTTCTGAGCAGGTGGGCCACTTTTGCCTACCAAGATGAAGAAGGGGAGGGGAGACATGGTGCAAATGTACTGTCAGATTCAATAGTGATCCAACTGCCAGGAAACCGGTGTAGTGTTTCTGCCCCTTTGAAAGTGGACACATAAGAAAGGCAACTGATTTGTTGGTGGCAAATATCTGTTGATGGCAGTGATAGACAAGTCTAGCATGAACTGTGATATATTGTCAGGCTTCAGGGAATCGCCCCCCCCCCCCCCCCGCCCTTGGCAGTAGATAAACAGAACAAAGGAAAATGAGTCTTCTTACCAGTTAGAAACTTTAATGATCGCAGCCAGAGAACAAAGAATCCATTTCCTAGGAATGGTGGTGCTCCCAATTAAGGGCTCCACTCACTTCCTCCCTATTCACCCATGTCACTACTGGAATGCTTTCCAGAGACAGTGAATCTGTTAACTCTCTCTCTGCCAGTGCTTCTTCTCCTAGCTGTTCTCCAGCCAGTATTTCCCAGCTTCTGCCTTCTGAACTATGTCCCTCTGTAAACCACTGTTCCAAATCTATACTGCTTCTGGGAAGATTCAGGATCCTGATCAGGAGGCTCCCACAATTCCTCCTCAGCGCAGCCCTCCTCAGCACGGTCCCTGACATATATGGGGGAGAGGGGACAACAACCCATATCTGATAAAAACAGAAGACAGACTTGAGCAGAATAATCCAGTTGCAGTAGAAAAGAGATTCTGAATAAACATCAGGAAAAACTTTCTGACAGTAAGAGCTGTTCAATGGTGGGGCGGTCTCCTTCTGGGGGTTGTGGACTCTCCTTCCTTGAAGGTTTTTAAGCAGAGGTTGAACTAGATGGCCCTTGGTTTTTTTTCCAACTCTACAATTCTTTGATTAGACACTGAGAGCCATTGCAAATTTCAGCTCGGTATCTTTAGTGACAAGCACTGTTTCAACACCGAAAGGCAAATGTGCAATGTTGACTTTTCCTTTTCACACGCTATCACAGTTTCCGTAATTAAAATGTCTTAAATATTGTCACATCAGAGGTAAAAGAGATGAGAGGGAGGGAAATGTTGCGTATGTGGTGCAAGATCCAGAAATGTTAAAATGTCAGTGGTGTCCTCAGGATACTTTAACAAGCTGGAGTAAGCGAGAAGGGAGGGTCACTATTTTTATGCTTAATTAAAAACAAATTTAATTTTAGAAAATATAAAAAAATCTCCATGACTTGCTTAACCCTGATTAGTTAGGGTGCATTGCAGTAGCGATGGATTTACAATGGTTTAATTGTGATTCGAGATCTCTGGGCAGCTGGCACTGAAAATAGCATGTTAACCAATCAGCCCCTGTATCAAAGCAAATGCTGTACGTTTCATTATGGCTTGAGCATGTGCATGTAAATTAATTACTGCTTTCTTAATTAGAGATTCAATTAGAGACTTCCTAATCCCAGCACCAGCATTTACTCTATGTTACAAGATTGTGAGCTGAGGAGCTCCACCTTAGTACAGCTACTCTTGAGTTTATCAGCAACCACACTATTTCCGACTGGTGCTGAGCACTGGTTTCAAATGCTCAACCCATGTATTCACAGCAGAAGCACACATTTCCACTGACTTCATATATGATGGAGTGCCATTTTTCCTACATGGAAATTATAAAGCAGGGTTGGGGGAGAAGTGGAGCAGAGGGCTAGAGCAAATATAATTCCCACCATTCTGATAGCTGGCCATCCTGACTGGAGCTGAGTGATGGATGTCCGGCAAAATATGGAAGGCTGCAGGCTCCGCAACCCTGGTCTCAAAAACTCACTGCCAGTAGTAAAAGTATGTGTGTGAAGTGTCAGGAGCTCAGTCTACACTCGAGTAGGACCCTGGCAGAGACACATGCCTAACTGGCATGTTCTCTCCCTCCTGGTCGATCATTCGGGAGCTTCAAAAGCTTTCTTCAGCCCGAAAATCACAGCGACCGATGCCAAGAGACAGTGGCACACTTAGGAATCAGCAGAGTCTTTGCAGTTGTGTAACAGACCTCAGCAACTCAGCATTTTGGCTAATCTACTTTATTTACATATAAACACACACAGAGCACTGCAACATGGCTCCCTCTCTCTCTAGCATCAGACAGCAAAGAGAAAAAGAACAAAGGACAATAGTCCCACTTCACGGAACACAGCAACACAAACATCCTGTCTCCATCACTTCCCACTCTGTGGAGTCAAAACATACCACGTCATGTGAAAGACAAAAATCCCATGACTGCAATCACGGAGCAGGAATTCTAACATGAAGTGTGCATGCAGCATCAAAAGTCCATTGCTTTTTTTCTTTTAATAAAATGTTTAGGGGTACTCTCATTCTGTCTGAGACTCAGGAAACACAGTCACAGGAAATGAGGTCGCCATCAGGTGTAGCAACGGAACTGACAATTCACCTTGCTAGAGAAGAAACAATTTTTCATTTTTTAGTTTTAGTTTCTTCTTCCGTTAGATTCACAAAATGTTTAAGGGTATGCATACTTTTGAATCCCCCTAGAAAAAAAGCACTGCAAAAGCCCATTAAAGACTGCCAATGTGAATACTCTCAACAAAATCATGAGAAAGTTCCCCCCTCACAACGTTCTCCCTTCCCCAAGAAAAAGAGGGGCATTTCCCAAACATTCTCCACCATTTTTCGTGGCAAACACCATTTCCCTCACCCCCACAACAATGAATTGTAGGGGATGCAAAATGGTGGCCAGGCTGACAACACAGAAAGGGGGAAAGAGAGGGCTATTCTGCTGCCACTGCTACCTGTAAGCCCACCCCTAAGAAACCATTGGTGAATTTCTCTTCCCCCTGAAGAATATTGGACAAAGCAGTTCCCATCTGTTTAGGGCAGTAAATTTTGGAGAGGTCATTGTATTTCAGGTCCAACAACAGCATAGGTGAACCCATTGTCATCTTCCTCAAGTGAAACCATCACAAGAAAGTCTCAATGAAATACAGATATACTATACATTATATATATATATATACATATATATATATACACCAAACATATTTGGGAAGTTTCCCTTTCGCTGAATAATGCATAAAGCAGAAGAATGGCTGATAAAGATGTTTGACTATGTCGAATTGGTGAAAATGATTGGGGAAATCAGAGCTCAAGAGGACAATAAGTTTAATAAAGAATGGGGAAATTTTTTAAGTTACCTCAAAAAACACTGTAAACAATTGAAAACATTGGCAGGATTTTAAAAACACTTGCAATGAAGCGAGAATTATGTTAAAAATTGAGGTTTAAGAAAATATGGGAAATATGATACGATGCAGTTTGGAAAGAATATTTGGGGAAACCACGGAAGGGGATTCTGAGAATCCTAGTTGTAAAACGCTTATGATTTGTGTCTGGTGAAAAATGTTAAAAGTTAAAATGAATAATGCATAAAGCAAATCTCAGTCACCCTCTCCCAGCTTAACCTACCACACAGGCAGGGGCCCAGTGCGCACACATACACTGTGTTGTGATGTGATGACATCATAGATGATCACATTGTGACATGATGACATCACAGATGATCACATCGTGACATGATGACATCACAGATGATCACATCGTGACATGATGACATCACTTGTGACAGTGCAGCATGCACGCTCCAGCACTGTGGCAGTAACTAGACCAGGGCCTGCGCCTCTGCTGCAGGGGCTTGAGGTGGAGGTGCAGGCCCCAGTCCAGTCCCCGCCACGGCAACGGAACGCAAGAGGTAAGACAGTGGCTGTGGTGTGTGGCAGGTGGCAATGGCCATAGAGGTGGCAGGCAACAGCGACGCAAGGCATGTGGCATGCAGAGGCGGTGGGCAGTATCAGTGGGGTGGGGGAGACCGGGTACCCACAGGCACTCACAACAACAAAAATGTGGGAGCCTGGGAGATGATGGTGCTCGCAGTCTTCTTGTGAGGATAAAATGGGAAGAAGGAGAACCATACATGCCACCTTGAATGCCTTGGAATAATGGTAGCACATAAATGTAGCAAATAAATAAATATCCATCTGGAAATAATAACTTTCACCCCACCCCACAGGAATAAATAGCGTCCCATAAAGTGGAGAGGGGAACCTCCAGCCCATGGACTGAATTTGGCCATCCAGTCGGACTCTTGAGACTCTCTCAAGGCCTCCCTGAGTGCATTTGCTTGGCTGAAACATGCCCATGAACTGCAATCATGCTCCTTAGTTACCAGAGGAAGAGAAGGCAAGAGTCACCTCAGTTGTCCTTCCCCAATTGCCTCTGGCCCCACCTTGGAAGTTTGCCCACAATACAACACAACCCTGAATTCCCCCACCTATCCCTGCCATATCTAAGTAATAAATTATAATAATAATATTTTTTTATTTATACCCCGCCCTTCCCGGTTCAGAAAACCGGACTCAGGGTGGCTAACAGCAAATTTAAAACACTTAATTGATGCAACAAAAAACAGCATAAATACAGCATAAAACATGAATAACAATAAATTCAGAATTCAATTTAGGGGGGAAATCCATCCAGTAAACATTAGATGATCACCAGGGCTAGCTGGCTAAATTAGTCCTATTTGGGCCAGCGAGGAGACCAGGGGAGAATTAGCTGTGGGATCCCAGAGCGGGTAATCTTCATAAAAAGGGGAGGGGGAGGGAAGGAAGGGGAATAAAAGATCAGGCTAAGTTCTGCATGCAGACACTGCACAGGAGAGCGGGTGAGGTAAGAAAGGGACTCCCTGACCTTGCAGAAAAACCATTGGGTGTGTGGGAGGGGTGGGTTTCAGAACAATCATGTCTCCTTGGCCAAATCCTGGGAAAAGGTGGGCAAGAGTCACTCATGCATGCTGCCCTCAAGCTGACCAGTTGGGTCAGGGTAGCAACTATCATAGCTAAGCTGGTTCAGTTGGTAGAACATCTCAGGGTTGTGGGTTTGAGCCCCATGTTGGGCAAAAGATTGCTGCATTGCAGGGGGTTGGACTCAATGACCCTTGTGGTTCCTCCCAATCCTACAATTTTATGCTGGGAGATAAGGAATGTTGATTCCACCCTGCACTTCCAGAGTGAGGAAAGGGGGAATTAACCTCAAAGGAAGCTTTCTCGGAGGTTAATTCTACACGCACACACACACCAGTGGCGTAGCGTGGGTTGTCAGCACCCGGGGCAAGGCAAGTAATTTGCGCCCCCTAACCCATGGATTTGCGCCCCCAACCCGTGGATTTGCGCCCCCTAACCCGTGGATTTGCCCTAACCCCAGATGTTGCGCCCGGTGCGGCCGGCCCCCCCTGCACCCCCCACGCTACGCCACTGACACACACACACACACAGAGAGAGAGAGAGAGAGATTCAGTGTGTGGGGAAGGAATAAAAAGAGGTCTGTCCCTTCATTCCCCTTCTTTTCCGGTGCTCAGTTGAAGTATAACTAAAGTGTGTTTAGTTATATCTTAACAAGAGGTCAGTAGACATAAGTGGTGAGCACTTTTTTAAAAAGTATCAAATAAAGTTGTTTCATTTTATCTTAAAACTAGCACTGTTAGTTACTGAAGCCTGCCATCCTAAACTCCCTTTCAAGGAAGTAAAATCCCTTCTGTGTAAACTTACATAGGATTGCAATGCTGAAATCTAGGGACTTAAATATTAAATACAACATATTCTGAAGGCATGCCAACCTAAAAAAAGTTGTGTGTGGTTTGGTTTGTTTTTAAACGGTGATGATAATGATGAAATAACTTTATTCAATTCATTATTTTTTTTAAAAAAAAAAAAGATTGGGATATTTATCAGTGTTATTACTTTAGATGTGAAAAATGCTCAGATACGTACTGGCAGGCTGCCTCCAAAAGTAATAGCATAATAATATTCAAGATACCCGACAAAATTAATACAGGATGAGATGACTCTTTCATCACAGCAGGAAAACTCAAAGGGGGGAAAAACCACTGTCCTGAATATGGATCAAGGTTTTGTGCATTTAAAAGGGCAAGCCAGTCAGATACATGGTGATGCAGAAATGTTTATCTTAGACTGAGATTAAGACGTGCTGTCTGAGTATGCAGCAGCCCTTAAAATGCAATGATGACCTTGGAATTCTGAATAATTTTCATAATCAAAGACATATACCATCCCGCACTGCAAGATAAACTTCCTACATTACATTTAGAAGACATGAACGTACCTCTGCATTATAGCATGTCTAAAATCCTCTTAACACATATGGGGCATATTCCAGACCCTCCAAGTGTCCCTATTTTTCAGGGGCAGTCCCAGATTTACAGAAGTTTCTGATTTAATCCCGGAATGTCCCACTTTTCCTTAGTTTGTCCCTACTTTCATTGGAGAAATGTCGGAGAGTATGGAGTTATGCCACCCTTGAGCCAAGGAGATAAGTAACTATACGCCCATCTGAAGACATCTGAAAGTATACGAATTTTTAATTTTTTTTAATGCTTTATTACATTTTTATATATGTTGGAAACTGTTCAGAGTGGCTGGGGCAACCCAATTAGAAGGGTGGGGTATAAATAATAAAATTATTATTATTATTAGGAATATTTAGGGCATCCCTATTTTCATCAGGGGAAATGTTGGAGGATATGATATTCCAGCCCTCTCCTTGCAATCTGTTGAGCATGCAGAAAGGAGTCCTTGAATTTCAGTGTCTGGAGCATGAGAAACTTGTATGCACAGCCCTGTGGAGGAGACGCATGGGTGGTACTACATACAGAAAGCGCAGGCAGGTATCCCATAGCAGAGAACTGTCAGTATCCTGCAATGTTTACCTGCTCATTGAGCCCCCCCTGCATGCAAAAATATGCCCAACTTGTATTTGCCTTCAAGGAGAATGCTGCGAAACCAGAGTCTTTTTTGGAGAGAGCAGTACTCTTCACCATTTATATCTGAATAAGATTTCAAACGATAGGATGAGATGCAGGGCCACTCCTGCCACACTCAGTAGTTATAAAAAACTAAGAGCCCAACACAATGCTAAACGTGTTGTTAGGACATTAGATAGTGGTTAGATAGATATAGATAGATGATAGATAGAGATGATAGATAGATGATAGATAGATAGATAGATAGATGATAGATAGATAGATAGATAGATAGATAGATAGATAGATAGATAGATAGATATAGATGATAGATAGATATAGATATAGATATAGATATAGATATAGATATAGATATAGATATAGATATAGATATAGATATAGATATAGATATAGTTACAGATAGGTAGCCGTGTTGGTCTGCCATAGTCAAAACAAAAAAATTCCTTCCAGTAGCACCTTAAAGACCAACTAAGTCAGTTCTTGGTATGAGCTTTCGTGTGCATGCACACTTCTTCAGATACACTGAGCTCAGTGTATCTGAAGAAGTGTGCATGCACACGAAAGCTCATACCAAGAACTGACTTAGTTGGTCTTTAAGGTGCTACTGGAAGGAATTTTTTTGTTTAGATATAGATATAGATATAGATATAGATATAGATATAGATATAGATATAGATATAGATGATAGATAGATAGATAGATGATAGATAGATAGATGATAGATAGATAGATGATAGGTGATAGGTGATAGATAGATAGATGATAGATAGATAGAGATAGATATATAGCCATTGCAAGGGCCCCAATTTTAATCAGGATCATAGCATGATGGGAAGGGTGGTTTAACCCTTTCCCTGCTCACCATGATCCCAATGAAAATCCACCCCTTCCTGCTGTTAGCCCTTCTTTGTGATGGAGAAATTGTCATTTGAGTAATGTAGGGGGAAGGGTTAAGCCTCCTACCTCCATACAATACAATATTGATGGAAATAAGTCCCATTGATGGGTTTCCTAATGAGGTGTTTAGCATCGCACCTAGTTTGGCTGTAAAGTAACTCCCAAGCTAAGAATTAATGTGGAATGTAATATAACAAAGGAAGAAAGTAAAAAAAACTCCAGCATGGATACAGGTGAGTAACAGAGAAGTCTAGTCGTAAAGTCAGAGGAACCATTTGCAAGATGCCAGCTTCAGCTGCTGTCAATTATTTTCCCCTTCTAACAAAGATATAAGTCTTCAGTCTTTTTGTTATGTACACCATAACATATGAATGCAAAATCATTCAACTAAAATTGAGGATGAATTTCAGAAAGAATCGTGCAACGGAAGGGATTTAGAGTAAACAAAAACACATTTCAAACTGTTCAACAGCCCTTCCCATTTAAAGCCACATATTTGGAGAAGGAGAAAAGATAGGGGTATTTTTTTAAAAAAGCATGACACCTGCCCATAGGTGGCATGCCATAGCGCAGCTCCTTTGAAGTGCAGTGCTTCTCAAATGGGAGAAATCGCTGATATGTATTGCAATATTTATAGCTTAATTCACAGCTCATAAGTGACAATGTTGAAATCAACTGTTGAATGCTGCAACTGGAAATTTAAGAAGCCCAGCTGTTCTAACTTCTGGCCACCCTTGTCTTTGAATGTGACCATTGCACATTCTTGCACATTTTGTTACTTTCATGCATCAGAAGTAAATTATTAATGTCATATTAATAGTGCAATCCTATGAATGTCAGCTCATTACTCATGAGTCTCATTAAGTTCAGTGGGACTGCATTACATGGGAAAATTTCAATGCTTCCCTCTGAAAATGAGCTTTCCATGCTAGTTTTTCTGGTGCAGGTTTTGAGATTCTTTTCATTCCAAACAATAAATTTCAGACAAGGAGCAGCAGCAATTTTCAAAGAAGAAAAAACATTTATGCATATGATCATTCGCTATAATTTGATTTATCCAAACAAAGGGGCAGATCAACCAAAATATTTGAGTTGCCAGAAACTAGCAAAAGAGAAAGAAAAGTGTGTTAATAGCTGATTCACACATATGCACATTTTATTCGATTTCATGATGACTGGCAGCTGAAATGTGTGAACTAGAAAATTATTGTGCTTGAGATAATATATGCAGCGATGGGGAAGTTCTATCACATTATATGTATAAGTCATCATCATGTTGCAGTCATCAATTGATAAGCTTGCATGTGACAACTAGCCATAAGTTGCAGAAACTTACAGTGATATAAGACCGGGTGTTTAGATCAGGAAAGGGATGTTATGACTGCATGTTGTGTAAACCATTTAGAGAGTGAAGGTAATATTATACATAAACAGATCAGATAAAGGAAATTGTGTATTTTTTCATTCAATGAATATAATTAAATGTAGTAACGGCAAGCACCTAGATAAAGATTATTAATGTTTCCGGATCTATGCAAAATTATACATTGTAGTGTGTAACATAACACAGCAGGAAAGTAATCTAAAGATGCTTCCTTTTTTTAAAAAAAAAATAGTACTTTGTAGCTTATTCCACATCATTTTACATCATTCACATGGTACTACTGTCTACAGACAAAAGCTGTGCTGGTAGCTATTTCACAGAAAGTCTTATCCAAAGTTTATTGCAATCGACTGAAGTTTCATTGACCTGATTCCCAAGATCTTTGAATTACGTGATCCAATTATTGAACTAAGGATGATTCTTAAACATTTCACAATATACTACATCGAGTTTTATACTTCCCGCTTCTGTAAATCTAATGAAAAGGCTACTTTGATTAGAATGTATATTTATGAATAGATCCCTTCCATTTTCTACTCTGTAATAATAGCATTTATACACGTCAGACAAGCAAATGCATTTTACCATCACATATGAAAATTTCCTAAGCCTGCTCTTGAACGAACAATGTTTTGCTGTGCATGCATTATAAACAATCATATGTTTCTTCTTTAAAAAGTCCAGTTTACGGTACAGTCCTGATAATGATGGCATGCCTCATAAACTAGGGAAACCGAAATATAACGTCACACAGATGTTGGTTTTCCCCAGCTCCCCAAGCTATTCAGTAACTGATCAAAATTGATCAATATTTAGCCAAGAAACTGGAACAAAATAACCTTTTGAATGACATTCAAAAGAGCTTTATAAAGTTAACAGTACGTATTATATACTCATCCAAAATGAATACTAAGAAGTCTGCCCTAGCTTTCCACTCTGCCTTGCCTTTTCTTCATCCAAAGTTATCCCACATCATTAGCGATGGTGGTATATGGTGGCCATAGCAGTACCTTCCGAAGCCAGAAAAGATTTTCTTTTCCTGCAAATATTTAAGCATTTTCTATTTCTAGTTGGGCGAAAAAACAAAACCAAACAAAATCCAGCGGGGGGAAATGAAACCACCCGTAATCACATTTATGGAGCAAATCAGCCCTTTTAGGGACCAATAAGTGCTTCCAACAATAAACGGCCATTATTGGCAAATAAATAGTGACTTGCACCTGTGACACATGGCGTCAAGCATTCAGCCTCATTCATTATATTGGAAGGCACACTTTCTATCTCTCCCTCTCTATCCCTGCTGCTATAATAAGACAGCTTTAATTGGAGCTATACATACCTGCCCATACCAACTGTATTCCAGCATTGTGACTTGTAGGGAAAGCCAAACCTTAGAAAACTCGGAAAAGTTTGTGAATACCCACTGTTTCATTAAGTGCAAAGCTAATGCCTTGCAGTGCTCCTTTCCCTTTCAAGCGAGGGTGCGCCAGTCCACAACTTTTTTTTTTACTTTTTTTTTTTACCGAGCCACCAGTACTGCTACAATCCCAGCTTTGTTGAAGTGTTGTACTCTTGCAGCTAAAACCTGTTGATAATGAACCTGAACCCATTATTTTGAGTCAATGAATTGAAAGAAATAGGGCAAAGAATGAAAGCCACAGGGCCAATTACCAGCATTCTTTGATGTATTACTTGCTAGCACACACCAAATCACTTTGTGTCTTTGTCTTGATCCTCTCTGTTATTCATTAATTATTCTGGAAGGGTTAGAGTTCAGATAGCTAATTGCGCAGACAGTCTTTCTTGGTGGGGATTCTCCCTACGCTGACACTTTTCCCAACTGTGCCCAACCACCTTGTATTATGCCAATTAATCCAATTCTTGGCATTTTTGTACAACCTTCCAGGCTCTTTTTAAAGTTATGCCTAAAATGTTTTCTCACTCCCCAGTCAGAAGGCGAAGCTGCTTGAAGAACTGACTAGATAATCAAGACTTGAAGGAGCTACCTGGTTCTCCTTTTTTTTGCTACAACAACCAACCTACTGCTCTGGAATTTGTTGACTGAGTCATATTTTCCCACATTCACCAGCCATAGACTTCCCACTGCAGTCCTCACTAATCTATAACATGCATTCTTGTACTGTACAATAAATAAATATACAGGTGATAAAATCAGGTGACGGGAGGGGAAGGAAGTATGGTTTTTCTCAATGGAGGTTCTCGCAGAAATAATATTTTATGACATTCAAACTATTACACAATCAATGTAGAGTGGTGGTCTCTGAGGCCAACGACCAGCTTATTGCCTGTTGCTCTTAGTATGCAAAATCCAATACCCAGAAATTGGTTCAAAAGAACAATTCAATAATTATAGGAGTCTTTCATAATCTGTAGAACACCCAAGAACATAAGGGAGTTGTCAAATGTTTGTTTATACATTTTTATTTTTATTTTGCCATGAGAATCTAAATAAGCCTGGGACCATACTTTCTCCCAGCATGAACATACTCCATCATAGAAGGTTGTTAGTAAAAGTTTTGATGGACTTGTGTTATTTCACACATACATCCAGTACCACTCAGGCTCCATCTTCAGGTGAAAGTGTGAGCAAGCTGTTGCATTTTAGATTAACCTGTTGGCTAGGCTAATACAAAATCTGTAAGCTCTCAAACTAACAAAATATCCCATTCCAAAGTCAGTTACAGAAATTGCAATGTCATCAAACCTAATAGGGCAACAAACGGTTGACGGGATTAACAAACATTTCTACATCTTGCCCTTTCTACGGCTTAACTGCTACCCGCCTGAAAGGATGAGAATGATGTCTGACACATCTGCTTTTTTATTTGGGCATGTGCATTATTCAAGGAATTATTCTATGATACTACAGCCATTTTTTATACACGAAACAGAAGATAATGCATCATGTGGAGCAGCAGGAAAGGTAAGACTTTGGGGGCAACCCACCCTCCATACAGTCTTCCTGGTAGGGGAGAAAATTGATTCAGATCCCATTTAAAGCCAAATCTATCAGATTCACACTGTCCAAAACAATATGAAAACAGAAATGCAGCCATTCTTTGAAATTTGCACTTATCTGAATTTTGCACTGTGATTCTCCAAGCAGCCAAGGTTTACAAAAATGCATGCGTTAGGGGAGATATGCATAATGATGAGTGAGAATAACATACAAAAATGTGTTGCATTAATACATATTAAGGGGATGGCTTTTCCATTTGCCTTGCCCCACCCTTCAGCCCTAGAAACCTTCATAGGGGGAGCTGCTGTCAGAAGAACTGGGAAGTGCTGACCATCAGAGATGACTGGTTCCACCTACCTTGCCCTATTCTCCAGCTCTATGAGCCTTCATAAGAGAGTTGCTTAATGGATATTTTGACTTGACCTATTGCTAAGCTGGGAGTTGCTTTGGGATCTTCTTTCTGCCATGGTAACCTCACCTCTAGATTACTGTAATGCAATCTAGGCAGGGCTACCCTTGTAGACTGTTTAGAAGCTGCACTTGGTACACAATGCTGCTGTTGGGCTTCTGAGCAGCACATGAAGTCAGTGTCATATCACACCTATTTGCCATGAGTTGTACTGGCACTAATTTGCTACTGAGCCCTATTTACAGCAGCAATATTGATTGTATGGTTTAAAAACTTGATGGGACACTTAATACAGGCCAGCCAAAGCACTGAAATCTGCAAGCAGACAGGTATCAATGGATGTCACCCACTGTGCTTCTTAAAAAATGAAAACATTCACTGGGAAATGCTGATTGATCTTGACCGTTGTGAATGCCACTGAAGAGTTAGCATAATACTTAACTTTAATGTACAGTCTTGACAATTGTATCTGTTTCTTTGCTAATCGGTCTGCTCCATGAACCAATTTTCCCACGATCTCCAAATCAGTATCTTCTCCCCACCAAAAAACATTGCTCTGTGTGTGTGTTTGTGTGTGCACCTGTGTTTTCACCACTGTCTTGATTTTAAAGTGGAAATAATGAAAATTCAGGAGTTAAATATTAATATTTCATTCCTATGTTGTGCTCTTTTTTTTAACCAATTACAGTTTGAACTTCACCTAACTGAAAAAGACTGCAGACTTCACTCAATTAGCAGTAATAGGATTAAAAACATAGCTTTGGAACTGAAGATTTAAATAGGGGAAAAAATCTTGGCAAATATACACTGCATATGCCAAATTAATCTCAAAATAAATATGCAGTCTTGGATAAAATAAGTGGAATGTGGAATTTTAGCTCTCTCTCTCTCTCTTCATCCTCACTTCTTTCCCAACATACACACACACACACACACTTTCTAGTATTTGACTTTCTTTAGATTTTTGCTTTATGAATTGTGACTGACCCAGAATATCAGTTCTTTTCTCTTTGACTATAGCACTCTCCTTAATATGAGCAGTCATTCACAACAGGCTTCCCTCTGAAGGAATGCTTCGTTGTATTTTCTTCTGGGTACCCCATAGTTCTAAATATGGATACTTATTGCACTGACATCCGTGAGGCTTTAAGGGAGCAAAGTATGTTTGGCAGAAGATGTCAGATTAGCCTAAGTGATGGATCTTACCTTATTTCTTTTGTCATGATATGACCCACACAATCAGATCACTGCACAGTAAACATGCAATTCTTTTCTTTGTGTACTTGTGTACCTTCCTCACATCTTCCTTCAAGATTGCACTGCTGTCATGGAAATACACTATTTTCTGAGCTCTCTAAGCACAATATTTTGAACCTGGGAAAATGTGATACTTTCCCCCTCCCTCCATTTACCACGACAAAGGTGAACCTGTGGCTTCTCAGATACTGTCAAGTCCAACCTTCCCATGCTGGGCAGGGCTAAGGGCAACTGGAGTCGAACATCTAGACAACCACACGGTCTCCTTCCCTGAAAATACATTTGTTGTTATTGGGCAGAACCAACTTGTCTGATTCAGCCTTCTCACATGGTCCTGGGCTTTTAAGAAAGCACCCCACACACCACTTAGGCACTGCAGTTTTAGAAAGAACAGGTGTGGCAAACCTTTAGCCTTCTAGATGTTGCTGAACTACAACTCCCATCAGCCCAAGCAAGGATGACCAATGGCCATGGATGAAGGAGGTTGTAGCAACATGTGGAGCGCCAAAGGTTCCACACATTTGGCAGTAGATCATCTCCTTTGCAAGCAGAAGGTCCCAAATTCAATCACTGGCATACCTGGTATCATGAAGACACCACCATTTTTTTACTACTTTCCTTCCAAGGAAACCCAACCCAAGGCATGTGTTGGCATCCCTGAAATCTCTCACTGCTTAGTTTTTTAAACTTCCAGACTCCAAAAATCCACTCTTTAAAGGTTGAAATCCGCTGGAAATTTTTGTGGTCAACTAAATTGAAGAAGTAACATGAGTCAACAGTATGATGCAGCAGCAAAAGTAAAGCTAACACTATTCCAGATATAGTATAATGTCCAGATCAGGGGAAGTAATTGTTGTTGTTTAGTCGTTTAGTCATGACCGACTCTTCGTGACCCCATGGACCAGAGCAGGCCAGGCACTCCTGTCTTCCACTGCCTCCCGCAGTTTGGTCAAACTCATGCTGGTAGCTTCGAGAACACTGTCCAACCATCTTGTCCTCTGTCGTCCCCTTCTCCTTGTGCCCTCCATCTTTCCCAACATCAGGGTCTTTTCCAGGGAGTCTTCTCTTCTCATGAGGTGGCCAAAGTATTGGAGTCTCAGCTTCACAATCTGTCCTTCCAGTGAGCACTCAGGACTGATTTCCTTAAGAATGGATAGGTTTGATCTTCTTGCAGTCCATGGGACTCTCAAGAGTCTCCTCCAGCACCACAATTCAAAAGCATCAATTCTTCAGCGATCAGCCTTCTTTATGCTCCAGCTCTCACTTCCATACATCACTACTGGGAAAACCATGGCTTTAATAGTACCACTCTATTCTGTAATTCTGTAATAGAGGGAAGTAATAGTAGCACTCTATTCTGCCTTAGTCAGACCACACCTGGAATACTGTGTCCAGTTCTGGGCATTACATTTTAAGAAGGATATTGACAGGTTGGAATGGACAAGAAGGGCAACCAAGATGATCAAGGGTCTGGAAATGAAGCCTTATGAGGAGCGCTTGAAGGAGCTGGGTATGTTTAGCCTGGAGAAGAGGAGACTGAGAGGAGATATGATAGCCATCTTCAAATATCTTAAGGGCTGTCACGTGGAAGACGGAGCATGCTTGTCTTCTCCTGCTCTTAAGGGTAGACTCAAGGCAGTGGCTTCAAGTTACAAGAAAGTAGATTCCAACTAAACATTCGGAAAAACTTTTTGACAGTCAGAGCTGTTTGGCAGTGGAACAGACTCCCACAAGAGGTGGTGGACTGTCCTTCCTTGGAGGTTTTTAAGCAGAGGTTAGATGGCCATCTATCATGGATGCTTTAGCTGAGATTCCTGCATTGCAAGGGGTTGGACTAGATGGCCCTTGGGTCCCTTCCAACTCTAAGATTCTGTTCTTCTATTATTATTCTAAGTAGGTGAAGCTCAATATGCTTCATTCAGCATTTTTGTGTGTGAATGTTTTTAACTTGGCTTGATTCTGATTCAAGTGAGAACATTGCTAGAGATACCATGATGCCTGCTATTGATATGCTTGTGTTAATACCTCAATATTTTTGCAAGGCTAGGTAGATATTTTGGGTTATTTTTTAAAAAAATATATGTACCATTACTACTGAACAACAGAGTCTCCTTGAAGGGAACTTACAAAACAAAGGTCTAAGATTAATTGGTATTGATGCTCAATTTCTAGAAACAAGCTTGATATTTGACAACAGGCTGAGATAGGTGGTGTAATTATTGCCCTCTGTCACTTTGCTAAGATAGTGAGCCTAAGAAAGCTTTTCAGTTACTAAATTGAAAATGCAGTGGGTAGATAAAGGCTAACATGCTAATTAATTGTGTGGGAAGAATACATTTAATGTAAATATTTTTCGTCTCCATGGTTGACATGCCACTTCTTGCATTAAAGCATTCATTATGCACTTGTAGTGGCCTGAATTTTCAAATTTAGTTCAAAATAAAAGAAAACTCAACGAAAGCTCAATTTACTAGTACCTTGTACAAGTAAACCTCTCTGAATTATTTCCTAAACCTGTAAAATCACTACCTACTTATTGCGTAATTAAGATAATTAGGTTGGGAGCAAGTTGAACATTTTTGGACCAATTTCTGAGAAGTTATGCACTGTTTTGCATTGTTAGTGAGATAGGGAAAAATTAGTTGCACAGGGGCTAGATAAAGCTCCGCTCCATATTTCTATATGCAAACCAGAGTTCCAAACATCTATTGGTTTAATTGGTAGGCCACTTAAATAAAATGTTTATTTTCTAATCTGTAAGATGCAATTTCAATTCTTGAACATACTGGGAGGGGTTAGAAGAGCTAAGAATTTTTCACAAACAATTTTTGTGATACTATAAAGTTTGCAGTGGGCTCCATTTTATAACCTCGTTTTTTTGTGTGTGTTTTTTAATCAATCTTTCATTATTGTATTGCTAGGATTTTTAGAAATGAAAGAGATTTATAATGTTATAGTACCATGGTGTAATAGCATTATTGCAGACGGTGTAATAGCAGTATACTTCTTTTTCAATGCAAAAGAAAAGGTGGAAATGTGTTTTAGCAGTAATTAAAAGACTGATTGAAAATAGTATAGTATATACTATTAGTATAGTATCCATAGTTAATAGTATAGTATAGTATAGTATAGTATAGTATAGTATAGTATAGTATAGTATAGTATAGTATAGTATAGTATCCATAGTTATAATGTGTGCTAAGCTACAGGTGACTCCACTCAGAATAGGTATGTTCTGTCAGAGATGTGGACAAAACATAGTGAGATGTACATACGGAAAAAGTGCAATACTCTCAATAGTGAAACAATGCTGCATGTAAATTACAACAGAAGAACAAGGACTAAGTAGGATGTGGAGTAGAGAAGTTGAAAAATTCTGGTGGAAACAGGAGAGGAAATTGCAAATGTCCAGAACAAATACCAGCTCAGCAACTGTGATCACCATCGCTGTCCCCCCCCCCCTTTCAGTCCATGAACTGATTGCGTCTCCCACCCCTTGTTTCCTTAGCACTGAAATGGATGAGCAGGAATAACTTAGTGACGTGGTAACTAAATATATCATAATTAATTTATATAATTGATTATGTTGATTAATTAAGTAAATTACATAAGTTACATAGCTTGACCATTGCTTGGTGGAAGATGAACTGCAGTGAAACAGAAGCAGTGCCGCATAGGACACATACAAGGTAGAATGGAAGACAGTGCCAACTGTTGGGATAGCTCAGTTAGTAGAGAATGAGACTCTTAATCTCAGGTTCGTGGGTTCGAGGCCCACAATGGGCAAATGATTGGACTAGAGTTTTCGTCTTTCAGTAGTCTTAGTCATGCTTGACTCTCCGTGACCCCATGAACCAGAGCATTTCTTCTCAAAGCTTCTCCTTTTGTCCATGGAGTGTTTGGCAAAATACTGGAGTGGGTTGCTAGTTCCTTCTCCATGGACTAGATTAAAGGTAAAGGGACCCCTGACCATTAGGTCCACTCATGACTGACTTTGGGCTTGCGGCGCTCATCTCGCTTTATTGGCCGAGGAAGCTGGCGTACAGCTTCCGGGTCATGTGGCCAGCATGACTAAGCAGCTTCTGGTGAACCAGAGCAACACACGGAAATGCCATTTAACTTCCCACCGGAGCACTACCTATTTATCTACTTGCACTTTGACGTGCTTTCGAACTGCTAGGTTGGCAGGAGCAGGAACCGAGCAACGGGAGCTCACCCCATCGCGGGGATTCAAACTGCTGACCTTCTGATTGGCAAGTCCTAGGCTCTGTGGTTTAACCCACAGCGCCAATACAATTCTATAATTCCTACATCCCTAATGAGGAGACACCCTTCTGGAATTAGCCATGTTTCTGGAAGAGAAGAAAGTAACAAGAGCAATGGCAGCTCCATCCACCCTTAAAAGGGATTTTATCTTCACCCTGACATCCGGTTAATAAATGAACCAAACCAAAGTCTAAGTGATTTGCCCAAAGCCATATTAAAATCAGAGGGCTACTGGCCGAGAGTCCTAGCAATAGGAAATTCACTTCCTGCTTGTCCTTTTCAAACCGCAGAGCAGGAATCACCAATGGGAACCGTTGCTGTGAATCAGAAGCAGCAAATGCGAACAGCGGGGCGCCCACGTTGATATGTGGCACTTTTTGCGGTCGGTCAACCCAAACAGGAACGCAACAGAGGAATTGTTGCCATTCTTTACGAAGCTTAGGGGACTTGAGGTTCTTAAAAACTGCATTCCTCCATTAATCCGAAAGCCAGCTCTTATACAAGCAGCCCAATGCATGCCTCCAAACACTGCTTCATTTGTTATCTGCTCCCTGACCTGAGAAGAACACCTTCTCGGCAAAAGCAACACTAATTTGGCACCTTGCATCACTTCTTGGGGCCTTTCAAAGCAGCTGCATTTTAAGTCTAATTAGAAAATGGCACACAGGATTAATTTAGAGGGTTCTTTTATATACATTTACAGGCTGACAAGACCGCGAAGAGCTCAAATCCATGTTTGCACCCAGCCCGCTAAAGGGGTTCACATTCTTGCAAGTTCTGCATCCTTGGGACAGGGTTTAATTAGTATTACCACCAAACAGGTTGCTTGGCAGTTGTAGAAAAGCAGGAAAGTGTTAGGAGTCAACCTGGTGGAACACTGCAGAACTGAGGATCATAGAAATATATATGCTGATAGGTGTGCTTTTTTATAATTATTTAAATAAGATTTTTTTAAAAAATAAAGTAGAATAGCAAAAGTTGGGGGGGGGGACCAGAAGCACTCCAGGAGGGCTGCCCTCGGCACAGAGACATTTTAATGCTTTTTGCAAATCAGACTTTGTTTGAAGTCAGCAACAGGAGGACCAACCACTGTCTGTGTGATTGCTTTCTCCTCTATTATGCCCAGGTCCATCTTGTGAAATCCTCTTTTCCCTTGCATCAGCATACAGAACTCTATCACAGATTCAAATAATAGAAATAATTATTCAGGGGATTCTAATAATAAAGAATTTATTTCCCCAAATTCAGAGAGAGGAGATATTACACACACACACACACACACACACACAAAATAAAGGACAATTCTAACGTCCAAAAGGGTCAAATCACAATGAAACGGTATCATTGTGGCAAAGCCTTTTATTCCTTTCCATCCTTAATAAATGGGAAGTGGGGGACTCTCCCACTCACTTCAGCAGACGCTAATTGAAGCTGAACATCTCCTGAGAGAGGGGGAGAGAGAGAGAGAGAGAGAGAGAGAGAGAGAGAGAAATTTTGCTTCAAAGGAGATTAAACTCGGGAACAAAGTGAGAGTTTCTTTTTCTTATAATAAAGGCTTTTGGATAGTCATTAAATCTGAATTACAGGTTTAACAAACACTTGCATAAGAATCATTAATATCATCCTTCAGGATGTCACGTAATTACTAATGCTGTTCGTTTCAGATGTCAGCTCTTTTCAAAATTCAATTATCACACCCTCTTCCATAAAGTTGCAGCCCTGCCACTTCACAAGCGGATCTCCTTCTCGGGCTGTTTCTACTCGACTGTGTTTTACAACTGGCACATAGCTCGGGTGTAAGGCTGCTTGACACATCTCCATTAGAGTTCGCACAATGAAATAGTTAGTCAGAGGGTGACACTCCTTTGGCCTGTCAGTAAGAGGATTCACACCTTTTCCCCTCCATCCTCTGCCATCCTGGCTGGGCTCCTATCGCCAACTTGCATGTAGGGCAGAAATTCCACTGTTGCAACTTTCCCCAGCCTGGAGATACAGCAATAGGAAACACCACACCTGTTGAGTAGTTTTCATATCTGCCATTCAGCTTTTAATAGCGTAGAATAGGGATGGGGAATCTTCCGGTGTTGTTGGGCTCCCATCAGCACCAGCCAACATGGCCAACGATCAGGGATGATGGCCACTGTAGTCTAGCAACATCTGCCACAGGTTCCCCATATTTGGGACAGAGTTTCTGAAAGGGAGAAGAGAGGTGGCAATGGGAACAAGACAAGGAAATCCATTTGGGTTTTCCAGAGCACAAGAGGAGAGAGTTGTTTGAAGGAGCAGGCAAGCTTCCCGCTCCTTCAAGAGCTTCATGTCATGACATGCATGGAATCCATGAGTCCTCTCACTTTACTTCAGCATCTTGTTCAAAAGGTGGAGCTATATGTGTCCCTGAACAGGTGTATCTCTATCTTTGAGTGAGACACAAGAGTACTACGAAAGAAAACACACCTTTCACATTTCCACTCCTATCATGTCCAAAGCCACCTAAAATTAACTTTAAGAACATAAGCTTTGATCTCCATCCATCACCACACCGACAGTCCTTACACTCACCCCTCCAGTTTTTTCTCCCCACCCTGGGCCTGAACTGTTCCTGTTTTGCCATTAAAATGTGGGTATCTGGTTATATGTGGTGGGGTGCAAGATTATCTCTGCTATATATTTTGGAAAGCAGTTTATCTGATCCCTATGCATTTGGGCACCTCCTAAGATGTTGTAACCAAATTCTGCATGATGGTTCATGAGATCAAGGAGCTCTATGTTTGGATACCGTTGGACATTTGGAATCAAGATGAGGGAATGACCCTTTCAAAACTGCACTTTTTGTGGATGGGGGGCGCTGCTAGTATTGTATAATCTGAAGGCAGCCCTGTTTAGGGAAGCTTTTAATACTGAATGAATCATTGCTTTTTAATATTCTGCTGGAAGCCTCCCAGAGTGGCTGGGGAAACCCGGCCAGATGGGTGGGGTATAAATAATAATAATAATAATAATAATAATAATAATAATAATAATATGTTGTTGTTGTTGTTGTTGTTGTTGTTGTTGTTAGATATAGGTAGGTATTAGGTATAGGTAGGTAGCTGTGTTGGTCTGCCGTAGTCGAAACAAAATTAAAAAAAATCCTTCCAGTAGCACCTTAGAGACCAACTAAGTTTGATATTGGTATGAGCTTTCATGTGCATGCACACTTCTTCAGATAATAATAATAATAATAATTGATATTTCTCTCAGGGGAGGGTTAAAGGGTTGTATGTTTCTTTATGTTGACATATTAAAATAAAACTTTTTTTAAAAAAAAAGTAGGATGGCCATTTATGTATCACCAGAAGAGAACTAAAATTAGCACATGCTCATTCAACCGTACAAATGCAAATTTAGGGAAGGGGAATACTATAAAAATACAATGCAACACACCATCATGTGATGGAGTAAGGCCACATCACCAGTGTGCCTGCTCAGTTAACTTTAAAAGCATTGTTCTCCCTTCCTTATGGTGTTAAAAAAAATCCTTAAATGGAACACAAGCTAGATCTAGACACATCAAAAAGGCATTTCAGAAAAAGGCGTTTTAAACCTCATAGCAGGGGATCACATGGGCAGAAGGCAGGACTCCACAGTGCCATCTGGTGTCACAGTATTATAATGCATGTGAAAATGCGTTCTTTGCTAATGTAGCTGAGTCCTTAGATTGGACAGCTCCTTCAAAAAGAAGTAGGTGATGACCCTTAAAAAAACCCAAGAAAGTCCCTGCAGGGCCAAACCAAAGAGACCTTCCATCATCTGCCGCCCAGGTGTCCCTGGAGTCTCAGAAGCAAGGAAAAGGCCCCTTCTGATCCTTGATTGCAGGAGCCATCATGCAGGCTAAAACATTAATCATATTTAATATATAGTAACTATCTAACCAACAACCACAGCAAAGCATGTAATTCAACAGAAGAGGAATGTGGCTGGTGGTCTTATGAACCTTCAGGTGCCAGGTTGACCGGGCGTTGGAGTGTGGAAACTGGATAGTGGAGTTTCATGGATGAAGGCATGGGTGGAAGTCTCAGCAGAATCCACTCATTTGTCCATTTCTCTCGTGGATTTCTTTCCTTCTTTATGGTCCCCCAAAAGGGATGGACGGCGATATTTCTAAAGGGTCTTATTTTGGTCTACATGAAGTCACACTGCATTGAGTACACCTGGCTCGGATTGCCACAGAGGTGTAGCAAGGTGAGATGTGGCTGATGATCATCTTCCAAAGCAACTACTCTATTCCAAACTTAAAAATGGAAAGCATAATGCTGGTGGTCAACAAAAGAGGTTTAAAGACTGTGTCAAGGCAAATCTTTAAAAATGTAGTATAAACACCGACAACTGGGAAACACTGGCCTGTGAGCGCTCCAGTTGGAGAACAGCCTTTACCAAAGGTGTCATGGACTTTGAAGACACTCAAACTTGGGACACAAGGGAGAAACATGCTAAGAGGAAGGCATGCTTGGCAAATCCACACTATGATCAACTCCCACCCAGAAACCAATGTCCCCACTGTGGAAGGACGTGTGGGTCCAGAATTGGCCTCCACAGTCACTTACGGACTCATTGTTAAAACTGTGTTTATGGAAGACAATCTTACTCAGCTCCGAGTGATCGCCAAAGAAGAAGTCATTGTGCGGATGAAGCTGTTGGTTTTCCTTCCCGGGGAGGGAGATTGGCAGGACCTGATGGGGCAACACTGAGGCAGGTCCCAGGTATTGCTCCCAATTAAAGGTGGATTGCATGAAAACAAAGAAAGCTGGCACACTGTACTAATGTGAACTGGCCTACTCTTAGGTCTTATTAGGAGCCATCTCAATCAGCATTTCTTCCTGTTGATTGATAGGAAGAGGAATGTGTGGCAGGAGCAGATCATTACGGCACATTAACTCAGATAGGAGACAAATGCCCACAGGGCCTTGAAACACGATGAGGAATAAATAAGAACTCTGTTTGGTGGACGGTGGAGGTGGGGAGATAAAAATTCTTCATTTCCCCAGGCTAGAGTGAAGGAAAGTGAAACAAATGGCACACAGAAGGTGCCAAATCAGAAAAAAGGAAGCAGCAAGCCAGGTCGAGGACGCTCATTAGCAGTCAACAATACTTCCAATATATTGATAACTTTATTCATATTTTCAGATCCTAAACAACTCTCTGCTTCTTCTCCTTCCTGCTACTAAATAGAGTCTAAAAACACCAACCGAAAAGGAAAAGACGCCCATTGCTTTGTCTAACCTCATTGAATTTTATATTTATATTCAGTTATACCCTGAGTAAAAGTTAGCTGAATACTGTTTGTGTGTTATTTTTGTACACTGCTTTGGAGTAAACAACAGAGCAGGGCATAAGCAAACTTATTTTTAGATGTGACCTATATTTTGTAAGGAAGGACTCAAATGTATCAGCAGAAAAAGATCGGGCCACTGTTTTAAAAAAAGTGGAGGTTGAGGGCATTGACTAGGGCCAAACGGCCTCTTCTTGGGGGTTCGTTATCTTTCTGTTTCAGAGAAATTCCTCTCAGCTGAAGAGGTAGTACTGTTAGAACATTTAACATAGTTCTATTTTTTTCCCCGTTCCACTCTGAGCACAGTTGGGGAACTTAAAAAAAAAAAAATCACTGTAAAAAGACACACAGACACAGACACACACACAAATAATGCAGACACAACTAATTTAATTTCTACAGTGTCAGTCTGTTACAGTGAGAGAACGGTTTCCATAAATAGAAAGCTAAATTAACGTTATGGTCGCAACAGTGCACCCACAAGGCCACACAATCCCTAATGTGCCACTAAAAATAAAATAAAAAAGATGAGAAGAAACAGTTGGCATTCAGTTAACAATCATGTTTGGAGGCTTGTGGCGGACTTTGTTATTCCAAGGGAAGCCAGGTACAAGTCTCTTGGGATTATGTACAAAGGCAGGGAAAAAAGCGGACATTTCTGAAACTCAAAGGTGACTGCTGGGTTAATAAAACAGCCTGTTTTCTGTTCACCCACTCTTCCTCACAGTGTGCAGGTACATTAAAATACGTCAAAAGGAAAACCATTTGCTGTGGAGAAATAATTCAGCTAAAAGTCAAAATTTCCAGCTGGTGCATCGCTTTAGAGAAAGCGTGTGTGTGTGTGCTCGCGCGCTCGCGCGCACACACACACACATTTACAAAGTGACCTGCACATCTCATCGGATGAAAGTTGATCTCCTCATTAAAGTAGAAACAAACATTCAACATAGGAACAACTGCCAGGTGCAAAAAATAATATACTACACTGGATATCAAAAGCCTACATTTCCCCGTCCCTGTTGCCTATCATCACTGCAGCTGACTCCAAATGTGAGGAACCTCTTGAAAGCATAATGAAGGCAAAGCTGTCTCTAGCCATTTGCTAAAGCAGTTTTGTTGCTGTTAGCCATCTAGAATTGCAAGTGCATTGTTGTCCCATAATAGGGGGAAAGTGCCTCCGTTTCTTGTTAACAATCCGCTTGCTATGGAGTCTATTAAGACACACAGAAGTTTGAGTTTGGCATGAAACATCATCTTAATTAAGGGCTGATCTACCTCGTACATACCACATACAGAGTCCAGTACACATGGTGGTTGTAACAAGGTCCACCAGGAAGCATCCCTGCCTCCTTTCAGACGTCCCTTGAAAACTGTACTACAAGATGTGACTGGAAAGTTTGGTGAATGGTCACAGAAATCGAACAGCGATAAATATTCAAGCATACAATTGGCATCGGAAATTCATGAAATGCTCACAGCTGGGTACAGAGATGAAGCTGTAATTTGAAAGACAGTGTATGAGTGGCAGGCCATCGAGCAAAACAGCAGCAAATGTCAACGGCGTTCGTGAGTTATTGATGCAGGATCGGCATTTGTCCATCTGAATGATGGTAGAAGAATTGCATATTCCACGCGAAATTGTTGCTGAGGTTACTGAGTTGTCCCACCCTCCATATTCTCCCGATCTTGCCCCACCAGATTTATTTCTTTTCCCAAAACTGAAATCTGCACTGAAAGGGTACAGATTTTCCAACTTTTCACACATCTAAGCTGTTGTGACAGGGGATCTGAAAGCAGTACAAAAAGAGGACTTCTCCAGAGGTTTCCAACAGTTCTATGAACGTTGTCAATGGTGCATTGTATCAGAGGGGGTCTACTTTGAAGGCCTGTAAGGTTGTATGTTTGAATATTTATCGCTGTCCAATTTCTGTGACCATTCACCAAACTTTCCAGTCACACCTTGTATTTAGATACCCCCTCACTATATGGTTTTTTTTCTCTTCTTTTTAACCAGCTGTTTCATTAATGTTTTAAATTATGTTTTCTAGATATGGTGATTTATTTTGTTGTTGTAAGCCACCTTGATATATTTTATGAACGTACATATCATACATATTCAAATAAATAAATAAAATGCACTGACATGTTCACACTCTGTTGCATTTGGACTTTGCTGGAAGTTGAAAGCTACTGGATTCTATTATGAACATGTGGATCTCATCTGAAGAGCAAAAAAGGGTTGCAAGCAGGTAAGGAAAAGTTAGTGAAAATTGCTCCCTCCCCTTTCAATAAGTGGGAGCATCCCAGGAGAATAATTCCATTCACAGGATCTCAGAATCCAACCATTGTCTCTGAACTCAAATTTAATTGGATAGTCTCCTCTCTTGTTGGGTCTAGCAAGCAACATATATGATAACCTTACCTATTCTCCCAGTCTAGGTTTCCCAACAGGTGAATAGCAGAGAAAAATGGATGGATTATCCTACTAATTAGCTTTGAATATTAGAACAACTGTAACCCACGAATAAATTCCTTATGATGGTCATTGACCACAACAATGAAGACTTTCTTTGAATCTATGAATAAATGTATTTGAAGGAATACAAATATTAATAAAAATAATAGTTGAGAATATCCAAGATTAGATCTTTAAATAAATACAAGTTTAGATGTGTGCAACACGCATTACTCAAGAATCTAATGAGGATTTTATATTCTACAATGCTAGAGCTTTTCTTTAGTTTCTTCTGTCTTTCCATAAGATCATAACCCCTTTCCCCATTATGCAAATACATAACTAAGACCCTTTGAAGAATGTATTTTATGAGCCTGTTAGACAATAATGGCTTTTAAGTAGCTGTTATGAGTGAGTTTGTCAATACTTATCAAGGCACATTTAAAAACACTTTATTCAGACATTATGCTGATGAAAATTATTATTTGAGACTTAGGATAGGTGAGGTTACTAACCCACTCTCAGTTATTTCTAAGACAGCTTTGTCAAAGTATTTCCCATTAGTTAAAAAAAAAAATACAACCAACAAAAGCCAGGCTATTGAGCAATACTAATAATGCAATGAAAAAATAGTTGTGTGATATTTCTTGTGCACAAAATCACTCTAAATTCCGGTTACAAATTTCTGGGCTAGGGCCTTGGAATGGCAATTGAGGTTTTGTGAAGTTCCGAACGTTACTGACTTCACTGGAGAGCCATCAATAAGAAAATGGTTTCCATTTTTATATACAAGGTCCCGAGTTCACCTATCAAAGCAATCTCCTATTCAGAACTCTGATGTGCAACATCTCTAGTTGATGGAGACAGATTTCTGTAGTCAGCTTTAAAGAGTTTCTTTTCAACAAAGGAAGAAGCCGAGCAGGGTAGCCAATAATGCATAATGGACGGCAACAGAGGACACAGATTTAAATTACGCGATTATTAGGCCATAAACACACCATACATTTAAAGCACATGACTTCCCACAAAGAATTCTGGGAACTGTAGTTTGCTAGTTTGTTACTGTGGAGAGTGAACTACAGCTCCCAGGGTTTGTGCGCTAAGGTGGGTGTGCTATGAATTAGAGACAAGAAGGGCCAAATAAGAGAGGAAGGATTGCCCTTAAGATAAGACATCTGGACCTGGGAGGGGAATTTGGCTTGAGTTTGGTAGAAATGGCAACTGAGAGAGCTTTTCAAATAATATATATTGAAAAACGGAAGGTGGATTAGGATAGTAGAGCTGCGCTTGAAAAAGAACAGACAAATCCATGAAAGCTATAGATGTGTAAGTTCCCCCTACACTGCCAGATGCAATATGTCTCTCAATACCAGTTGCTGTGAATCACAAGTAGGGAGAGTGTTGTTGCATTTAGAGATCTGGTTGGCCACTGTAGATGCAAGACTCCTGAACTGAGAAGGGGATTGAAGTTAGGGCCCTCCTTTAGTTCCGCCCTCCTTTCATCACATGCAGCACCGCTTCTGTTCTGCTGCAGTTAGTCTTCTGTTCCAATGTTGTTGGCCTCACTATCTTAACTTACGATATTTATGTAATTTGTAATGCCTAATAAAGGTTTGGCAAAGTAAGTAAGTAAGTAAGTAAGTAAGTAAGTAAGTAAGTATTTATGTAGTTAATTATTCCACTCCATTCATTTCAGTGCCAAGGAAACACAATGAAAATGGAATAAAATGTCATCAGTTATCAGGGCTCGCCCAAGACATTTTGGCTCCTGAGGTGAATCAACAAAATGGCGCCTATCCCTCTCAGTTAGGGAAGGTGTAAGTGAAGATGTACATCAGGAACAAGGGAGGAAGAAAGATCCACATTGTGATCTGCTGCCCCTGTGGACCCTGCCGCCCGAGGCGGTCACCTCACTTTGGGCCAGCCCAACCATATCACTTGCGGACTGAAAGCAGCAACAACAGTGGATACTGATTTTATTTGCTGGATTAATAATAATAATAATAATAATAATAATAATAATAATAATATTTTTTTATTTATATCCCGCCCTCCCCGGTCAAAGCCGGGCTCAGAGTGGCTAGCAACAAGTAAAAAAGCACAGTGTACATAGGGCTTTAAAGGTTAAAACCAGCACCTTAAACCTGATCCTGTACTCTACCAGGAGCCAGTGCAGCTGGTATAGCACTGGGTGAATGTGATCCTGTGGCAAGGACCTCGTAGGGAGTTTCGCTGCAGCATTCTGCACCCACTGGAGTTTCTGGGTCAGTCTCAAGGGCAGCCCCACGTAATTTCTCTTTTGGACATGTTTCCATTTTTGTCAACATTCTCCAACATCCCAAGTTAGAGCAGATGACCCCTGAGGTCCCTCCCTTGGAATAAAATGAGATACAAATAGAAAACATGAGACTTCAGCAGATTCTTCAAGGTCTGCCCCTCCGCCCTCCATTATATCTGCATACAAACAGCTATATTGTTCTGGGGACACACAGTCGCCATTCTTGCAGTCCAGTGGCGTAGCGTGGGTTGTCAGCACCCGGGGCAAGGCAAGTAATTTGCGCCCCCTAACCCATGGATTTGCGCCCCCAACCCGTGGATTTGCGCCCCCTAACCCGTGGATTTGCCCTAACCCCAGATGTTGCGCCCGGTGCGGCCGGCCCCCCCTGCACCCCCCACGCTACGCCACTGTTGCAGTCACAGAAATGCCTCTTTTTGGTTCTTCTCCCCAACCTACAAGGCAGTCAAAGGTAACTATTAAGAGAGAATCTATTTATTTATTTCTCAGCAATATCAGCTAATAAAAGCATCTCAATCCACAAACATTATTTTTGCACAGCCTTAATTCAGCCAAGTGGAATTCTTCATTAGGTTGCCCTCTGTGTCGACTTTGTGCCTGCCAAGGATTAGCCTGGAGCAAATTTTGACAGCAATAAGATATCCACCCATAAAATCAAGTGTGCAGCTGGCAATTCTTTAATTTAAATAGCACTAAGTTTTGTATATATATGTGCATGAACAGAAACAATTCAGAAATATTCAGCTTAAAACAGAATATTATTCCCGGGGCTTTATTTCTAGAAAAAATTGTGCTGGTACTGTATACCGCTGAGTGCCACCAGAAAAAAGCACTGGTCTTCCCTATCTCCCAGGCTTGTTGTGAGGACAAACTGAGTAAATTAAATCATAAAGCGGCAGCAGCAAAGAAAGGGCACATCAGTTCTAACCTGGCTGGCAGCAGTCCTCTGCTAAGCACAAGTCTCTGGGCTGTTCTCATTTCATATATCCTGCCAACTCTTTTCCCCCATAGCATTGACAGGAACATTGGGAAGCCTGTTTGTCTACAGACAGCTTTCCGGGTCACTTGGCCAGCACGACTAAACCACTTCTGGTGCAATGGGACACCGTGACGGAAACCAGAGTGCACGGAAACACTGTTTACCTTCCTGCCACAGAGATACCTATTTATCTACTTGTACTGGTGTGCTTTCAAACTGCTAGTTTGGCAGAAGCTGGGACAGAACAGCGGGAGCTCACCCCATCGCACAGATTCAAACCACTGACCTTCTGATTGGCAAGCCCAAGAGGCCACAGCCTCTGCTATGGCACAATCCAAAAGGAAACACAAACCCTGGGAAAGCGCCTGGAACCCCCAAAATTTCACACCGCTTAGAGATTGGGGTGACTTGGCAACAATACACATTTGTATCACTCATAAGTGATGTGATACACAGGTGTATTTGTTCTTGAATACAAAACAAATGGCACGGAGTCACTTGTTAGAAATGAGTACCGATGGAATGAAAGGAAGAGAATATAAAAAATTGAAAGTATATATGCTATATAGATAGGCTCAATGGATTAAATAGCAAGCTAATAAAATGGGTGCCCAACTGGATAAAAGCAGGAAAGAAATAAAGGTTATGTAGTACTGTTGTGGTGTTAAAAGTGTTAAATTTAGATATATTATGATGGATAGAAAATCATGACAGTGAGTCTCAAAAGCCTGAAGAATGGTTCTGCGTGACAAAGTAATGTTAAGCCCCATCATTTTTTGCTCTTTTAAAAGCAGACTTAGTGGAGCACTAGAATAGATATGATACAGTAGGTCAAGATCCTGCACTGGCAGGGGATGCACAGAATGACCTACCGGGTCTTTCTCCCCCTCTAACATTTCATCATTCTATGAAGTTCTAAGCCAAATACTTTTATCACTTTTTGTCTATGTGAGCAGCTGAGCTTCGTGTCACTAGAAGCGAAGGGGTGAAAAATGATTGTGGCTGAACAGTTACAAAAAAAAATAATAAAATCAGAAGTAGCCTGTTCTGGTTTGAAACAAAATTTGCTCTTTTATAATTATAAATGCACTCCCAAATACCATGGCTGAAATAATGAATTGAAAACTGAACACGGAGGACAATGATGAGGAAAGAGAGATAGAGGGGGAATGCTGGGCAAAGCAGGTGCCGAAGGGAATGAAGGATTGAAATTGCACAATAGATGAATATGGACAGACATGAGAAAAGAGATAGGTGTGCCACAAGTATTATGAGGAAGAGGCTTGGTACCTCACAGAGAAAGCTGTTAAGTTGTGGGTAAACATATCAGACGACAGAGCGATTCTTCAAACAGCTCTTGTTTATTCACAGACCAGAACAGAACTGAACTGAAGGGTTCAGCCAGCCTGCTTATATAGCGCTCCACTACAACGCAACTGTAACCATTTTATTTAACTATTCAATCACTGAACGTCACTTTCAATTCCCTTATTTTCATATGTGGACCTAAGTGAAAACTATCTACAGTATCCCCCTGCTGGCCCAGGGTGAGAACTTCAGTACATAACAAAAGCCAAGGCAGTTAGGACCTGGAAGAACCCACAAAGGTCTCAAATCCACCTGAAGTGCCTTTGGCTCTTGGATGTCTCCACCTGCATCTCCTGACAACCCAGTCCAAACACATACTAAACCCTACTTTGAACCCCAATTCTCCCCTTTACCAGCCAGGCCTCAAGAACGAAGGTGGCAGCAGATGCAATGAGAAGCCCAGCGTCAGCATGAGATCTCCTCAAGAGTTCTCCCCTTTACCAGCCAGGCCTCAAGAACGAAGGTGGCAGCAGATGCAATGAGAAGCCCAGCGTCAGCATGAGATCTCCTCAAGAGAAGATCCAGCTACAAAGAATGATCCAGAAGATGACCAGGAAGAGGAGGAGATGGCATTGAGGTTATAAGTGAGAAAGTGGCAGTGAGGATTTGTGTAAAACATACATTAAAACTGTCAATAAACGTTAGAAGTTAATTGCAAATTGCTTAACGTCGGTGCTGCCATAGTGAAAGATCAACTCCTTACAAGCGAGGAAGAGAGATTACCGTATTTTTCGCCCCATAGGACAGACTTTTTCCCCTCCAAAAATGAAGGGGAAATCTGGGTGCGTCCTGTGGGGCGAATGCAGGCTTTCGCTGAAGCTTGGAGAGCGAGAGGGGTCGGTGCACACCGACCCCTCTTGCTCTCCAGGCTTCAGGAAGACATCCGCAGCCTAGGCAGCCCTGCGGGAGTTCCCGCAGGGCTCCCCACGCTGCGGATAGCAGCCTGCCGCCTGGCGAGCGGGGCACCCTGAAGCAGAGCGCCCCTCGCGCCGGGCAGACATCGGCCAGCCCCACAAGCTTGGGGGACAGCGGGGAGGCGCAGCGCCGCCATCCTGCTGTTCCCCGACCTGGTTTTGGAGGAGAAATAAAGGAAAACATTTTTTCCTTTATTTCCCCCACAAAAAAACCTAGGTGCGTCCTATGGGACGGAGCGTCCTATGGGACAAAAAATACGGTATGTGGCACTTGTAAAATACCAGTTCCCCAGATCAAAGTGGTCAAATGGGCATATATGCTTATTAGCCTCCTTATTCATGCACTTTGAAATCAGTAGTGTTTATTATACTATGTTTCATTCCTCCCTCGTTCCATCACCCCTGTGGGTTTGTCCTTTTTGTGGTTGTCATGCCAATGCTGGGTGATAAATTGTGGCCTACAGAAAGGACCAGGCCTCCATGTGTTCCCTCAGTCATACTTCCAACAAGCATGCCATGTAAAACCGAGTCCACTTCTCATCCAGCTAATTCACAGGTAGAAAGCCAGCAGCTATTCATAAGTAAAACTTCCCCATTCCCCCCACAGAACTACAATTCTCAGAATGATTTAACAATCAATCCTTCTTCCCAGGGAAATCTGGGAGCTGTTGCTCTATGAGGGCAACAGGGGTTTCCAGAAACCTCTCGGCACCCTTAAAAAGCTACAGCTCTTCCCACCATACATTGGGGGAAGTCATGACTCTTTAAAATGGTACCACGGTGCTTTCAGCTTAGGGTGTGAATGTGGTAGGCATTCTCCACCACATCTGAGACAGCAGTCTAGTTGTAGGCTAGCCATGACAGGTCTATCCTCCAATGGAGACTACTGACTGGGGCCCCCCAACAACAACTGCTGCCTAAGGCAATTGCCTCACTCTGCCTAATGGCAGAATCAGCCCTCCATCTCTCTATCCCTTTCCATTTAACTTTCTTGCCTTCTTTCAATCCTTCCATATCATGCTATCTCACAGGGCTGTCACAACTTACACAGACTCTTCAAAGTGTGGCTTCACAATTTTGCTGGTTATCAATGCCCGGCGAAAAATTATGGAGCAGACCTTCAGGTCACAGTGGGGAGTCAGCCATATTGGAATTGGCATCATTGCCTGACATGGAATGGTGGTTTCAGCATGGCAGGAACCACTTGAATAGTGCAATCCCAAGCTGCTAAAATGGCTGTGATGGCGCCAATGTCATCTAGATGACCTTAACTCTTAAGTTCCTGGGTAACAGAATGAATGTGGCCTTTCCAAAGCGCTGTGCAGACCGTCACAGTGGGATTCCCAGGTCTACATACTAACTCACTTTGCAAGCCGGCAGAGCCTTGAAAATGAAAATAATACTTGGCATCCATTAAAAGAGGTTGGAAACCGCTGAATGAAGTTTCCGTTTCCAATTATGCTAATGAATTTGATAGGGAACCTGTGAATTGTCTGTCGAAGTTTCCCCATCATCACCTCCCCCACAACCTAGCTTGGGTGTCCATGTGCCAATAATAAATCAGGCCTTTTGATTTGAAAAGTGTTGTTTTAATTTCAGAGGCAATTGTACCTGCTGAGATTTAAACTTCCCACCCATTGACCGAAAAGCTCCAGAGCCAATAATTAACTGTGGTACTAGCAATTATCATCTTTGCAAACCACTAGGGGGCAAGATCATCACACTCAGCTCTTTAATTCGAGTAGAACAGTTTTTCAGACCTCTGGAAGAATTTTTGCAGAAAGAATCTACTTTCTTTTTAATACAATTACACAGGCACTGCAGAAGTTTAGCAATTACTGGTGCATATTCCAAACTAGTGTCTCTGCAAATATTATTGAAACAAAGCCACTTCAGTTCTAAGGCCATCTCAAAAGAGAAGAAATAAATCCAATCTATTCTTTAAAAATAAATAAATCACACAGCACAAAGCCAGAACCAAAATTCCCACATATTACAGTGTTAATATTTACACTGGTGGAAACAGGACAGAAGCAGTCCTTTAAAGACCCACTTTCTGCTATTGACCATTCTCTATTATTTATATTTTTGGCCGTAGAGAGGGTTAAAAAAAATAAACATACAGACAGCATTAGTATAGACTGTGAACTTACCAGATAAGGGCCTATTCAAATGATCATCAAATGTATTCCTTTTTTTAAGTAGGCAAATTTCGTTTTGTCAACAAAGAGGGTGCTAGAAACCTGCCGCAGAAGATATTGGCTGCTTGCTTTGAATCTATATGTGAATTTTAGAGATGCCTGAAAAACTTGTTCTTCTGAGGCCTGGTACAAGTTTTGAGGGCTCATAATGCCTGGACCTCAGTGCAATTCCACACACACACACACACACACACACACACACACACACACACAAACACACACACTTCATTCCCATTGGCCATCCAATCACCCCAAGTCACTTCTCTCCATCCATTTGAACTCTGCTTCCTTTTTTAAAAAAATTATTTGGTTTTACAAATATGTTCACATTCAAAATCAACACCCACCCCACCCCCCAAAAAATTACACAAGATTCTTCCAAATCTCTAGACTTCCCTCCTCCCCTCCATGGCTTCTTTAGCTAACTTTTTCAACTGCATTTTATAAATCACTCTAGTTTTTCAGTTCTCCGTTGTGTCCAAAGTCTATGTAACATTTGTTGTTGTTGTTTAGTCGTTTAGTCGTGTCCGGCTCTTCGTGACCCCATGGGCCAGAACACGCCAGGCACACCTGTCTTCCACTGCCTCCTGCAGTTTGGTCAAACTCATGCTGGTAGCCTCGAGAACACTGTCCAACCATCTCATCCTCTGTTGTCCCCTTCTCCTTGTGGCCTCCATCTTTCCTAGCATCAGGGTCTTCTCCAGGGAGTCTTCTCTTCTCATGAGGTGGCCAAGAGTTATTTAAGACCTGCTAAAGAATTCAGATGTTTACAGTGGTCTCTCAAGTATAATATAAATTTCCCCCATTCTTTATTGAAGTTTTGATCTTCCTGGTTTCTGATTTTCCCGGTCATTTTTGCCAACTCTGCATAGTCCTATAGCTTATTCTGCCATTCTGCTCTGGTAGTGACCTTGTCGTCTTTCCAACTCTGGGAGACCAGCATTCTTGCAGCTGTCATTGCATACATAAACAGTCTTTTCTATTCCTTCAGTATCTCTGCACCTACAATTCCTAACAAAAAAGGGCTTCTGGTTTTTTAACAAACATTCCAACATTTCCCACCCTACCCCCAAATTCATTATATATCATCTCCCATAATTCCTTTATTACTTTACAATTCCACCACATATGATAAAAGATGCCTTCCTTTTCTTTACATTTCCAGCAGATGAACTCTGCTTACTTTGTTGGTGTGGCCAACAGTGGCGAGCAACCGCACAGCAAGAGAGGGAGAGACTGCTTTCTCTCCCCTGTCTGGCACTTGCGAGCTGTACTGCCCTTGGGAGATGCCACAACTTTATTATGTTTCAGTTGTGGGTAGAGCTTGGCTCAGGCATTGGGCGTTTATCCCTCCCAGTCCCCCACCAGGGATCTGGGGAACATCAGGGTTATCCAGTGGGGGGGGATGGGCTGGCTCTGGAGAACATATGTTCAAGCAGAGAGGGCCCACCCCCATTACGTCGCCATTGCAGGTTAGAGCAATGACAACTTCTCGGCGTATGGCCAAAGCCTCCCCTCAAAACAACCCCTTTAACGGGGAACCCCAGTATCGCCACCACAAAGAGAAGGGGGGCGTGAGTCACCGCTGCACGCCCACCCATTTAGGGAAGATAGACTAAAGGATTCCGCCCAAAGCCTGATACCGCCAAAGTTGTGACGTTTTGCTATGGGGAAAGCAAACCTGCCAATGCAGGAGAATTCCTTTCCGGCCCTTCAACAGCAACCTTGATGTAGCAGCGCCCACAAAAGAAGTCTTAACTGAGGGTGGGTAGGGTGGGAGAAGCTCTGGAGCCAACTGACGATTCCCAGGTAAGATCCTCCCCCTACTGTGTGAGCAGGGTGGTCCCTCCCCCTACCTGTCCTGATCACCTTGGCAACGCCTCCCCAGGCGGGATTGGGCAACTGGCTGAGGTAGGCGGACACCTCCAGGTATCCCACCTGGGGGAAGGCAAAGCCAAGCCTGTGTTAATGGTGCCGCATAGGGTCCAGAGGGCTGCACGAGAGCCACGCAAAGGGCGCCCCCCCCCATTTAATGTGGGGAGCGGTCATTCTGGGATCAAATAAGAAGCCAGGATGGCTTTTGTAATTCTGCGACTGTCCCTGGGAAACCAGTCCTATCAGGGTCTTACATCCTGATCTGCCACTATGAAGCATGGCAGACATAACAGAGGGAGAAATTTTCATAGTTGTTTGCTGCCCTCGGCTGTGTCAGCTAGACAAGCAGAGTTTACAGGAAATAGAGAAAGTGTTTGGGGAATTTGGGGTGGCTAGAGATGGAGAAGGAATTTGATTCAGTTCACACTTGAAGGCTAACCAACCTAATTTGCGCTTTCCTAAACAGTACACAAACTGATACCCAGATATCCTTCAAAATTCACACTTCCCTGAATTTTGCAATGTAGTTCTCTAGCCAAGTAATATGCATTAAAAATGCATATATTGTAGGAAAGTGTGCTTAATGCTCAAGTGGCCAACCTAAATATCATTAATGCGCACACACCATACATTTAAAGCGCACACTCCCCCAAGAATCTTAGGAACTTTTACCCCTTCGGGGAACTATAATTCCCAGAACCCTTAAACAATAGTTACCAGCATTTCTTGGGATGTGTGTTTCAAATGTGCTTCAAAAGCTTGGTGTTTATGCAGCCGTACGGATTGGTAATAAACCTGACTAGCATAAGACACATATTTTAACTTTGTATTTTACATTTCTTTTCTCTTTTTTACAGAATAACATGAGGGGAGTCTAAAATAACGATGTTGCAGGTAATGTCAATGCATTCCAGTGAAGAGACAATGCTTTGCACCAACACAGGATGCGACCATGCTCATTAAAATGTGACAATCAGCCTTGATGTTGTGCCTGATTTCCTGTGATTGTACATGCTTTCGTTACAGTGAAGTCATCACAGATTCTCTCCGTTATAACCTCATCATGATCTAATGTGCTGCCTTTTTTAATCACATATTCCGAGGTCCCTTAATTGAGGTCTGGGATAGATACAAAAATCTATTAGAACTTAGAACACCACGCTGGTTTTCACCCTTAGAAGCAAAGAGTATAAAGAGATTAAATATGGGAAGTAAATGGATAACATATGACCAACTGTTATATAAAGAAGGGGAAAAGTGGAAAATAAAACCGTATGAGCAGGTGAAGGAATATGTTTATGACTGGATGCACTATTTCCAAATGAATGAGGTGTTTAAAAAAGACAGTAAAGAAAGAGGTTTCATGGACAAAGAATCGTTATTTCAAAGCGAGGTTATAGGTAATGATACGAAAAATTTATCAAAAATGTATAAATTGTTATTGGATTGGAATCTGGTAGATGAAGAAGTTAAGTCGGTAATGATTAGTTGGGCAAAGGATGTGGGCCACAATATACAATTTGAGGAATGGGAAAAATTATGGAAGGAGGGCTTAAAATTCACGGCATGTATAACGTTAAAAGAGAACACGATGAAGATGTTTTATAGATGGTATATGACACCGGTGAAATTGGCGAGGATGTATAAGACATGCAATAGATGCTGGAAGTGTAAGGATAAGGAGGGTACATTCTATCACATGTGGTGGGGCTGTGGGAAGGTGAAAGACTTCTGGGAGAAAATATACAATGAGTTAAAGAAGATCTTAAAGTATACGTTTAGAAAGGAGCCAGAAGTCTTTTTACTAGGACTAATAGGAAAGGAAATAAAAAAGGAAGATTGCAAATTTTTTAGATATGCAATCACAGCCGCAAGAGTGTTATTGGCCCAGAGATGGAGACAACAGGAAATACCGACCATAGAGGATTGGAGAACAAAATTGTTAGAATACGCAGAGTTAGATAAATTGACAGGAAAGATTAGATACTTAAGAGACCAAAAATTCATCGGGGACTGGAAGAAATATGTAGATTATCTGGAATGTTTAAGTAAAGGAAAGATGACGCTTAAGGGATTCAAAGAAGCACTGTAAAAAAGTAACAAGTATTGATTAAAGGAAATAGGAGGAAAAGAGATAAATAATGTCAATACAAGATTGAGGAATGCGTAATGAAAGTGATGAATACGGATGATTTACGGGACAGCTGAGGGAAGTTTGAAAGAAAATGTAGTGATGAAAATGATGTGAAACTACTGTATATATATATATTATTTTTCGTTGTTGTTGTCGTTTGTCTTGTTTTATGTTTATGTTTTATGTTTAATAATAAAAATTATATGGCAAAAAAAAAAAAATAAAATGTGACAATCAGCCTTGATGTTGTGCCTGATTTCCTGTGATTGTACATGCTTTCGTTACAGTGAAGTCATCACAGATTCTCTCCGTTATAACCTCATCATGATCTAATGTGCTGCCTTTTTTAATCACAGCTATAAAAAAATTCGAATTGCATTCATCAAAGGGCAGAAAAAAACTTAAGAATTTAACAGGAAATCACTGTTATCATTTATAAGGGCTTACTTACAAGTAAAGCTGCTGCATTCTGCAAATATCCCAGCTAATGAATCAAATGTGCCTTCTTATGTTGCTTTTGAAAACTTTCGTATGTCTGCATGTAGATGTTGCTTTGGATAACTGAAAACAATACAGATGTGCCTTTTCTTCTATCCTCCCACCTTTCGTTTCCTTATAAGAAAGATTGCTACTGTTCTGGCTAAAAACTGTGCATAATAACTAACTGGTTACCTAATACATTTTTAATCTTCAGTGGTTCTTGAAAAGAATACAGAGCGAAAGCTGGACCCTGGAAAGACAGGAACAGGGAGAATGTCAGATTAGCCCAAACTCCCAGGCTCTTATCACTGAAAGAAAAGTCTGGCAAAGGACATTCAAGTACACTGTTAGAGCTCAAACATGTAATTATATAATTTACTAGAAAAAGCAGGTGTAAAGGGTAAGATTTGGAAACCCCAATCAACATTTTGCTTTTAAGGGAGAAATTTATGCAGTTTAGGAAGGAATATACTTCATAACATATTTGCAGTTGGAAGAGCAAGAGTCAGAATATCTAATCAAACTTATTTTATATAAATTATATATATATATATATATATATATATATATATATATATATATACACTTTAAAAAATAAATCATATATACATAAGTGAACAATTCAGTTTTCCCGATTGTATGTGAATAATTTTTACTCAGAGTGGACCCATTGAAATCAATGAACTCCAGTTAGTCATGAGCAGTGATTTCAAATATCTAACCTACTTAACAAAAAATGATGGTTCCAATAAATAATAAAATAATTACATTCATTTGCTTCATATAACCAAGAATTTGTTTCGTAAAGATTGTCAATTTCTTCCGTCAACCATATTCTCCATGAATACATTACCAAAAACCATTCTCTGGTAGCAGCAATTTTTGAATGTTGCCAATAAATGACCAAGAACTATAGAGAAATTAACAATCAAATTTTCACATCCTTAGTCTTGTCCATCCATTATATAATGAACAAACATCAAATTTTAACATAATCTTTGCTATTTAATTATTTGTGAGGCTTTGAGACCAGTAACTTCAAACTTTTGAGGAATTCCATAACATGTTATATATATCTAAATCTACATTGCCAATACCCATACATATACCTGATTCATTCTTCAAGGAGACATATACCATCTAAACAATCTTCTTAAATTGGGTTTCTTTCCATGATGCACTAACATAAAAATGCTTATTTGTCTCATATATTTTTGCCATGGCCTTTCTGAGATAGCTCTGAGATTTCCTTCCCAAAGCACCCTATTACAGTATCCTTTTTTAAAAAAAGATATTGCATTTTTGTATCAAACCTATATTTGTTTACTATCTGGTCGTATTCCCAAAATTGTTTTGTGAAGGGTCAGCAGTGGGAGTCACCATACTCCCAAATCCCTATCTGATAAGACATCTGATCTAAAAATATTGATCCCATTCATTTATCCTCAGTTGGTATTTTGAAATCAAACTCAATTGTACAATCAAATCCTTAAATCTAACCATTGTTCTTTTCCCATTTCTGGAATCTTCTACCCATTTCATTTCTGTCAAATGTATCTTTTCTAATAACCAAGACCAACAGTGAGCTATCAGAGTTTATTTTCCCCTTATATTTACCCCATGTTTTCATTCTGTATTTAAAGAGATTTTCACCTGACAGTGTCTAGCCTTAACATCTTTTATATTGTGTGACTGAGTGTGGAGAGAGTACTCATCTCTTGCAAAATATCTTTGATCACCTGACCTCCATGCTTCCAAAGGAAAAGAAGCTATATCCCATACATTTACAGGAGTTTGAAAACAATGGAATTTAGCCTCCTATCTGAGTTCAAGAGTAGTTAGAACAAATGTCAAGTCAAGCTCTACCTCTGATGTAGGCGGATAAGGTACCTAATCCTTAGAAGAATGGCTCCACCTTCATAATGTATCAGGAGTTGTTGTAGCAAAAACAAAATAAAACATCTCTTCCTTCAGTCCTGTCCAATTGCTCTGCACACCAGGCCTTTTGTGTTATTTCAGTTCCCTTTTGTGTTATTTTCTTTCCTAAATTGTGAGGAGTGACTTACCCATACATTTCCTCCTCACCTGATGTGCTCTTAAACAGCTTTAGCAATACCCCATTTTCCTTTCAAAAACTTAAATGGGATACCCAATCTATATGCAATTTAAAAGTTCCTTCTAAGAAAGACATATGGAGGAACATCCATTACTATCTCTATTTCAGACCCACATCTTAGATGCAGGGTGAACCTCAGGCCTAGGAGCCAAATACAGCCCCCAAACTATATACAGCCCCTCTTCTCAGGCCACACCACTCAATCAAAGTTCTCAATCAAAGTTCTTCCAAGAAATCTGTTTGTAAGAATGAGGTGATTAAGCTGATGTAACGAGTAGATTCTGCAATTCTGCATTATTATGCCAACTTGTGTGTGTGTTGAGACTGCCTCTCACTTGTGTAGGCCAGGACAGAGCCGTTTCTTGATTGTGCCTTATTACATGATGGCATATGGAAAGGTGCGTTTCTGGAAGATGTGGGGCACTACTAAAATTTGGCCTTATACTCCACTGCACTCCGTATATGAGGCATGTTTCTGCTCACACCATTGCCCTGTGGAAGGCAACTAGGGAAGCTCTGCATACATGCAAAATTTCATTTATTCTTCAATCCAATCCTTGGAAACTGTCTACAGAGAGCATCCATAATGCCACAGCCATTCAATGTGTGATCTTAGAGACTAGCAAAGCAAGGCAACAGCCTCTCCACAGGTGTCTGCCCCTGGAGAGAACAGAGAGGGTGACAGGCTGCAAGAATTTCCAGAAACTGTAGGTCAACAAGAGGGGTTGGCTTGCCATTGATCAAAGCAATGTGCTTTGCACACCCTGGTTTGCTTATTATCAACTTGCTTATTTAAATCATTCATTTTTATCTACCTTTTATTAAGTGCCCTTCTTCAAAAGATTTTAGAACAGAAGGTGGGACCACCTAATTTGCAACCCAATTTAAACCGACAAATTAGCATAACCAAATACAACATAACAATAACGTAGAGCAGGGATTTTTTAAAAAAACCTCTGGTGTAGGTCAGAATACAGCAAAACTCCCAAAATGATCTAAAACTTAAAATACTTGGGGAAATTGTGTGATCGTCAACTGGCGGCATAAACCATGCCTCCATAGGTTTGCTGAACTACAATTCCCATCATTCCTCACCTTTGGCTTTTCTGACTGGGGCTGATGGGAGCTGGAGTTCAGAAACCTCTGGAAGGCCACAGGTTCCCCATCCCTGCTCAGATTTCAGGTGGTGTGCAGCATAAAACAAATAAATAGCAGCTGAAAATATTAAAACAGATTCAAACTTACTAAAATAAAAGAAGCAAACATCTATTAAGACTTTGGGGTGAGTAAAAATGTTTTCGCTCACCCCCCTAAATGATCACAGTGTGGACTACAGGTGAACTTCTGGGCTATACGTTGTCAGTTTCCTGGCCTACCCACCCCTTTCAATTGCCCTACGGCCACTAGACCACCACCAGGATTTCCCCCCATCTCCCAGAAGTGTCACACCTTGCCCCCACCAGAGGCGACCCATTAGGCACTAGAGAAAGATGTGCAACAGCTTGCGACAGAAGTTCTTGCATTTTCAACGTACCTCTCCTTGCAGAATAATTTTATACTACTTCATCCTACATTGGCAGTGCTCTGAGACAAGCTTCAAAACAGGTGTGTTCCCAATACACCTGCAGATCAGCAGCAATTGCTATTACCGTTCTCTAGGTTGCCAGAATAGGCTTTGCTCATGCAGCAACAACTGCACATAGACAGTGGTGCTGCCGCGAAAAGCAAGAGTAAGAAATATTTGCTTGATTTATTAATGTCTTTAGCAGCTACCAAGCACAACTGAGCCTATCCCCCCCCCCCAAAAGTACTCTGCATGTTTTATTATTTACCAGGAATAATGATACTATAATTAGACTACTCTGTGGTAATCTAATTAGTACTCTGCTTATTGCCTACTACAAAATGGATTTATTGACTGTCCGTCAGCATATTCTATGCATTCCCTATTTGAATAATGGCATTTCCGTTGGGACCAGTAGGGTAGGGGCATTTGACCCAGAATGCTGCTTGCTCCATTTTTTAAATACCATGTTTTTGAAATGCCGAAAAACTAAAATTGTGGCGAGTTTAATTTCAGAGTCATGTTTGGCCTCCCTTTCAAATGGCTTGTGGTAATCCTGCATATCTATTATTTTATTTTATTTTATTTTCTGCAATGATGGAAAATGTTAATGAAGAGAGCCACAGTGTACCATCTCACCCAGAGCAATGGAAAACATTAAAATCACTTAGAGAAGAACTGAATAAAACTTTATTTTTATAAATATAGCCCTCGTCGGAGCTCTGTCATTCCACTGTACTTTTGAAATAAGGGCACATGGAAAAATATGGCAGAGAGCCTTTGAGATAGCTAACTAAAGCTACAAAATGAGCACTGCACTGTATTTCCAAGGAACACAGTTCAAAAGTTGTACGATTACTACTAAGGTTGTTTTATTCTTTACCACATTTGGAACAGGAAGTCTGTGTTGTTCTTGAAGAATTCTGAAAAGCAATGTCACAGTCTGATGACCTCTTCTCCTCATTAAAACGTTCCCAAAGACAGCTCTCTGCATGATGTTTTGTAGCTTCAGCAGCCATGAACTAATTTGTACCTCTTATTTTGATCATGCACACTGGTGAAAGCACCAAACAATATTTTTCTTTAAACACAGAGAGGCCTTTCAACAGCTCAGCACGCAATTTCTACCCTCTTTTTAATCTTGAAGCACCTATTTATTTGCTCTTTTCACCACTAAGTCTTATTTGCTCCTTTCTGCCCCCTGTAAAGTCGCTAGTTAAAAATCTTCTGTGTGTGTGTGTGTATGTGTATGTGTGTGTTTTCCCCCCTTCATAGGCTTAAGCCATTAGAGGGTTATTACCATAAAAAGGGAAGGGAAAGAATTAGAGATATCGGAATTTGCATTAGTAAATTTCAATCCAATTAAACTAAAATAATATTTATTTAGGAGCTACCTTTCTGGAACGCATATCCGTTCTGTAAAGCTGATGGGGCAAAAAGCAGAATAGGTACCCAGTGACGTGACTGATTTGTTCTGAATACTGGATGTTTCAAGATGGTGCCGATAGATAATTAGCATTCAACTGGTTGATTTGTTTATTTTGCATTCCTTCACTCTTTCTGATAGATTCATTATGCAAGCCATCTCCTTCTCCCATCTCAGGCTTTCAGTGCTATGCAAATTGCAAACAAGTCCTGTCAGGGCCTTTGTCGCAGATGGCTTGGAAAGGCACTCTACGTTGGCTGACATTGAGAGTAACATCTCAAGTTATCAATATTGAACAGATGCCGAGCAAAGCGATTACATACTGTATTTATTTGTGCCTCGTTTCTAATTTAAAAAAATGAATTCTGTGGAATTAGACCTTCAATAGTAGTTTCTTAGGGAATCCCTCTCCCAATACAAATGTATCTGGAACCTTAGATCTTCATCAGAAGTCATTCTCTGGGTCCCTCCTTTGAGGGAAACCTGGAAGAGAGAGCCCTTTCAGTTGTGGCTCCCTGCTTGTGGAGTGCTCTCCCCTGTAAGGTCCACTAGGTGCCTCCACTGACATCTTTTTGATGCCCGGTCAAAGCTTACCTTCTCTCCCACCCCACCAGTCTTTCGATAGGGTATAAAGTGATCTATAAAGTCTAACATGGTCACAAAGCAGTTTACGCATCAATCAATAAAACAATCATCCATTCATCAAAAAGTGTTGGAAGTTGAGGAACACAAAACAAAGTCCAATAAATAGGAACGGATCTATAGAAACATCACAATCCACTGATCCAGAGCAGGCTAACCAAGTCTGAGTGAAAAGAAATGTCAAATTGCCAAAGCGTGTTAATTGAAGAGGTGTCTCTCAGAGAAGAGTGTTCCACAGTCAAGACACAACCACAGAGAAGACCCTATCCCACATCAGGTGACAGTGCAACAGACCCCTCTGACAACCTCACAATCGAGGCCGGCTGGTATGGGAAGAGATGCTCCATCAGCTACCTAGACTCCAATACATTCAGGGCTTTGTACATTAATTCCAACTTGGGCCTGCTAACATACAGGTAGCCAGTGAAGATCCCACAACGCAGGTATTATGGCTGCCACTCAGCTAGGCTATCCTGGTCCAGGAATGACCACAGGTGCCTGGAAATGTAAGGGAAAAGATGGAACTTTTTACCACATGTGGTGGACATGCCTCAAGGTAAAAGACTTATGGGAAAGGATCTATAATGAACGGAAAAAGATGTTGAAAAACACATTTATTAAGAAACCAGAAGCCTTTTTACTTGGTATAGTTGGGGGAGAAATCCCCAAAAAGAATGTTATTTTTTTCTGTATGCCACAACAGCTGTGAGAATATTATTAGTGAAGAATTGGAAGAAACAAGATTTACCAACTATAGAAGAATGGCAGATGAAGATGATGGACTGTATGGAACTTGCCGAAGTGACTGGGAGACTCCAAGATCAGAGAGAAGAGACGGTGGAAGAAGACTGGAAGAAGTTTAAAGAATATTTGAAAAAATGTTAATATTTAAATCTTAGAATAGCTTTGGAAGTGGATATAGGCTGTAGGGTTAGAAGTAGAAGATAGTGTATTTTAAAATAGTATTATCTGTAAGTGATAAAATGTGAAGATTTTTATGGTAAAAGTAAGTGTGATAAAAAAAATGGTTAAAAATTATGATATATGAAACTGCTAAAGATGAGGTAAAATGAAAATCAGATGGGGGGACTTGGGGAAGCTCACCTAACGATGTTTAGAAAAAATAAGGATAAGACAAGAATTTGTTTGTATTGTTTGTATTTCTGTTTGTATTGTTTATTTGTGTTATAAAATGAATAATTTTTTTGGGGGGGGGAAACCAAAGGAATGACAGGTGAGTCAGTTGGAGCTGGTGAAAGCCACGCCTTGCAACTGAGATCACCAATGACAAAGATTAATTGAACACTAAACTATGTACCTGCTCCTTCAGAGGGAGGACAACTTCACAGAGTGGTCACCAATTTCCCAGAGCCAGAGCTGTTTTTGGACTACAATTCCCACCATCCCTGACCACTGGTCCTGCTAGCTAGGGATGATGGGAGTTGTAGTCAAAAACATCTGGAGACCCAAGCTTGGGAAACACTGTTCTAGACTGTGACCCAGAGTTCACCTTAACCACTCTGAAAGGTTCTGCTGGACATCTTGTGGATAACATGGAGATGGAGAAGCAGTTTCTCATCACCATTATCAGTGCCACATGGAAGGCATGACTGTGTGCTATAACTTCTATTACATCAGCTTCACTATGAGATTTGTACCACTTACATACCATCCATTGTCCAACCCACTTCATCATTTGAAGCTCACTGAAAAACCAGGGTGCATTTGGGGCTTGGCATTTTTGAGAGGGGAAATCTTGTTGATGGCCCTTTCCATTCCACCATAGAACAGCGAGACCAGAACCTCAATGGGAGCACTAGACATACCAACTGGAAAATCACCCAGAGCATTCAGGAATCCCCATAAGAATAACACCCCCACCATGGAACCCCAACCAGCCTGCTTGTTAGCAAAAACCAGGTCAAAGCTGTGACCAGAAGCATGTGTTGAACCAATGATATGCTAACTATGCAATCCCTGGTTATCATCAAGGCCATAAAGTCCTAAACTGGCCCCCCAAACTAAACCTTATTGCAGATACTGAAGCATCTCAGTATTGTTGTCAGCATCCAGGGGTGCCTACTGGAATAAAATATTGGGTGGTGCAGGTAAGTTCTGCCCCATATAATTGATCACACGACACGGTGCATGCACACACATTGACTGGAAATGCCCATCTATTTTAGGGAGCTGGGCCCCCTCAAATATTTTATTGGAGGGCTGAAGGGACCTCAGTCCCTAGGATTTGGCTCCTATGTCAGTACCACTTCTGAGCCTGCCTAAACCAGCTCTACCAAGGAAGCTGTTGGGCAGCAATGTGGATGGTACACCAAGCGGACCCCTGTTCTCTATGATCCAACATCAGGTGCAGACCCTTCTGGTGGAATTTCTGTATAAGCCCTTCCCTAGGAGACTAAGACTTTAAAGGTCAACATAAGGATATAATGGAGCCTGGAAGCCAAGCAGAAGGCAATTCAATTGCAAGATTGGTATAATATATACAAGTGGCAGGCTCTAGTCCAGGCATCCCCACACTCAGCCCTCCAGCTGTTTTGGAACTACAATTCCCATCATCCCTGACCACTGGTCCTGTTAGCTAGGGATGATGGGAGTTGTAGTCCCAAAACAGCTGGAGGGCCAAGTTTGAGGATGCCTGCTCTACTTAGTAACCTTGAGGTTGCATTCTACACCACTTGCAGTTCTCAAGCACTTTTCAGAGGCAGCTGTACGCAAAGTGCATTACATTAGTCTAACCTGCACAGTGCTTTTTTTCTTTAAAAAAATGTTTAGGGGTACTCCCATTTTGAGTCAAGAAAATCACCATTTTATAGTTCAAATCGGGGAAAATAAATACAGTAAATGAACAAAAGTACAAAGATTCACAAAATGTTTAGGAGTATGCCTACCACTGCGTACCCCTAGAAAAAAGCGCTGAACCTGGAGGTAATTAAGGCATGGATTACTGCGCCCAGCTTGTGTTTTCCTTAATAGTCTATACAGTGGTACTTTGGTTCTCAAATGCCTTTGTACTCAAACAACTTAGAACCCAAACACTGCAAACCCGGAAGTAAGTGTTCCGGTTTGTGAACTTTTTTCAGAAGCCAAACATGCTCCGTTTTGAGTGCCACACTTTCATTTTGAGTCTGTTTTTGCTATTTATTTTGCATTTTTGTTTTTGTGGCTCTTTTTTGTTTTGTTTTTGTGACTGTGTGGAACCCAGTTCAGCTACTGATTGATTGATTATGTGACTGTAGTACATTGTTCATTGCTTTCATTTTATGAAGCAATGGTTTCGTCAGATAGTAAAATTCATGTTAAATTGCTGTTTTAGGGGTTGTTTTTAAAAGTCTGGAATGGATTAATCTGTTTTGCGTTACTTTCCATGGGAAAACACACCTTGGTTCTGTAACGCTTTGGTTTTGGAACAGACTTCCGGAAGTTTGAAAACCAAGGTATCACTGTAGAATCGTGTGGTGAGTTTCTCCCTCCTTAATAATCAAGGACAATATGGGGGGGGGGGAGATTCTATACACTCAGGGGTGGCTCCAGGTTTGAGGAGGCCCTGAGTAAAGTGTTCCCTGACTGGTCTCTTCTTTCCTACCTGTGGTTTCTGGTGGGCTTTGCCTAGCTGTGGTAGTGATGCTTTGTGCTGCCTCAAGACACCCTTTCAAATTCTGTACTACTTTCTACAGCCGTGCTAGGTCAGGGGCATTATGAGAAATGTTAAGGGTAGGCGAGATCCAGCTGCCTGGCACTGTTCAAAGGGTCAGGTCAAAAAGAAATACTGTATTAAGAACCCCGACCAAAGAACTGTGGCAAGAGAAACTGATGGACTATATGGAATTGGCGAAATTGACACATAAATTACGTGATAAGGACAACTGTGACTTTAAAGAAGAATGGGAACCTTTTACAAAGTACTTAAAGAAACAACAAAATGAATTGGACTCCTTGGCAGGTTTTGAATAAACATACACAAACTTTTTATTGGTAACATATAGATAGATAAATTAAGGATCTTTACAATTTTATAATATGCAGAGAATAACATGTGCTGAAAAATCAGAGAGAGGAACTGAGAGAAGTCCGGGAGGGTGGGAGGGTGGGGTTTTTTTTTCTTGGGGAGGGGGAGGGGAAAATGGGGGGGATGATGATGTATTTTTGATGAATTGCTATGTTGAAATTCCTAATTAAAAATATTCAAAAACAACAACAACAACAACAACAACAACTCTGGAAAAAAAGGAAAAGGAAAATAAAATGTACAATTTAATTTACTCCCCCCCAAAAAAAGAAAGATTTTTTTTTGTTAAAATAAATTTTATTAGTATTTTCCACACAACAACAACAACAACACGAAAGATATCTAAAAATAACAATACACAACACACAAAAATCAACATTCGAAAACTAAAGAAAGCAACTATAAAAACAACAAAAACCAAATCCATATCTTACAAGTTATTATAAACACTAAAACAACAACAAGACATTGACTTCCACCAATCCCACAGCACCTTCTTTATCTCTCATTGTGTCTTCCTGTTTTCCTGTTTTCTTTATCATCTCTATCCTAACATCTAGATATTAATCCCTTTTTCATATCCTTTCACTTCACAAGGTTATTCCAGACTAAGCCAGATTTCTGTCCTCAAACCTTGACCTTTGAGGTATTCATTTAGGCACTCCCATTCTTTTTTTACTTCACTTTTTGGTTTTTGTCTTATTATGTCTGTCAATTTGGCTAAGTATTCTGAGAGAAATATTAAGAGTGGGCATCAGCAGAGAACCGGAGCTCAGGCATCTCCCCGGAATGTCAGATGTTAATAGTTATGTGTATGCAAACTTGGGTGGCTTTGAGAATGGTTACAGGAGAGGGTTGCCCCTCCAGATGTTGTTGGACTCCCATCACCCCCCAGACATCATGGCCAGTCAGGGACAACTGAACAATATCTGGAGGGCCAGAAGTTCTACCTCGTCAGGGCAATCATTTTGCTAGTGGAAAAGAATAGCCTCTTCTATCAGGACGGTTTATTTTCAGGCACCAAGCAAACTGGTACACAGAAAAGAAAATGGAAATGTAAGCAGGGGGAAGGGGGGAGGAGGACATTTTCAGGAACTGATGTCTCTCCTGTGGCTCTTTCTCCACTAGATGTCCTTAGCGTTTCACGCATCAGCTTCAAATACAGTAACTGAATATTCACAAGGGTACAGACCTTTTTTGGAGTGTTTGATATTAACAGATCATGACTGATGGCTTGCACTACAGAGTTCATTTTATGTGGAAGATTGAGAGAGAGAGAGGCACACAAAATGAGCACAATAATTTAATCCACTGCTTGGTTAAGATATATAGGGGTATCCCAATTTAGGAAGCTATTAAAGTCGTGTATGCTTTCTTCTTTGGAAACATTTAAGCATTCAAGGCATTCAAACAATTTGGACCAGGGGGAATCCTTACAGGGGGGAAAACATTTGATAGATATAGATATTATACTAACCAAGAATTCCTCCCCACCCTCAACCTAATTGTATTGCTTTCAAATCCTATTTTATAGTTATACAGACCATTTGCAGTAATCCCAGTTTAACAGCAGGGGTTTTGTTTGAGTTTTACTAGATCATAAAGGTGGAGGTATCACAGGTATCCATTTCAGGCTTGCAAGTCTGCCCCAACCAAAGCCATCTTACCCCCCCCCCCCCCCCCGCCCTGAAGAAGAAGAAAAAGAAAGAAAGAAAGAAAGAAAGAAAGAAAGAAAGAAAGAAAGAAAGAAAGAAAGAAGCATCTAAATCAAGCATGGCCAAACTTGGCCCTCCAGATGTTTTGGGACTACAACTCCCATCATCCCTAGCTAACAGGACCAGTGTTCAGGGATGATGGGAATTGTAGTCCCAAAATATCTGGAGGGCCAAGTTTGGCCATGCCTGACCCTAATAATAATAATAATAATAATAATAATAATAATAATAATAATTTATTATTCATACCCGGCCATCTGGCTGGGTTTCCCCAGCCACTCTGGGTTGCTTCCAACCGAATATTAAAAATACAGCATCAGACATAAATGAAATTAATGCACGCTGAGATAAATCCACCAGGACAATACATTTTCTGTTTTGAAAGATTGCAGGTACTTTAAATGAAGCTTTAACCACACACATTCTAACTAGAGCGGAGGGCTACAAATCTCCTATAGTTAGGAAATGCAGAGAGAGAGAGAGAGAGAGAGAGAGAGAGAGAGATATTCCTGAAAGGCGCCAGCGAGCATCAATTTGGCCATACTGGAGCAGTATGTGTCTGATTTCTCAGAGCAGCGGGCAAAAAGTTTGCACTGCATACATGAGCAGTTTCTTTCCCAGGGGCAGACAGACAAAACACAAAGAGGATGCTTTGAATAACCTTCAGAGTCCACAGCTCCAGCACTCATCTCCGGAACAAGCGCCAACAGTTAAGGGGAAGGTTGCAACCTCCGGTGGCTTCATAGCACTTCACTGCCACCAGCGGGACTCAATGTGACAATAAAGACCACGATGCCAACAAAAACAGCAGAACGGGGGGCGGGGGGGAAGCCAGACAAAAGAGACTGTGCTTGCTAGCAAGCAGGGTACATATTTAATATTTAACCATGCCAGAGTTGACTGGGTTATTTTACATTGGTCCCCACCAGTGGTGTGTGTGTGTGTGTGTGTGTGTGTGTGTGTGTGTGTGTGTGTGTATTATGAAGGATTAGAAGATTTATTTACTTTTTACACTGCAACAGAAGCCAACTGACTTGAACTTCTGTTTTGATTAGAAATTGGAATTCTTTTGGTGTTGTAGTATGTGTGTGAGGAGGGGGCACTTAGCTCTCTACAGTTACCTGTGAGGAAGGCCTTTGAACATGGTCTATTTTTTCACGTTACCCCTTTCTCTCACTTCACCTTTTAAAAAAGCTTTTTTTAAAAGTGGTAATCATACATAGGAATACACTACATGTTTATTTTTTTAAGCCCCCCCAACCCCACATTTCAATGTGAATTCACAATCTTGAATGCTTTGTGGTAATATTAATTCACCTCAGCCATACATAACCTCCAGGTTCGTCACTACCACCACCAGCCTAAACTTGTGGGGGCAGGGAGGTCTATAGGAATTAGATTCTTCTCATCAGGGACTCTATTCAACATTGGAATGAAGTCAAGTGTTTGAACTTTAGGTTGGGAATCAGCCAGGATTTGGATTCTGCAGGCCATCCACGCTGCTGCCCAATTGTTTCCCTGCTTGCCCTCACAGAGGCCATCTTGGCTGTGGTGTTGAAGAGCTCAAGGACTCCACAAAGTACGTACCAAAGAGTTCTTGCCTAGAGTGGTTCATGAGTTCATGGCCTGCACAACAACCATGGGATTATCTCAGATTATATTTGGTTCACCACATGTGGCAGGGCACAGATTTGATATTGTCTTCTGTTCTGGAATAGGGGGTAATAATCAGTAGATGGGTGAGCTGCAATTGACTCCATTGTCACAGACAATATCATCACAGGTTTGTGGGGGACAGGTTTGACCTGTAACTTCTACCTGTAAAATCTGTAGGGGTGGAGGACCAGTTTTGATTATCAGCTATAGACAGCTGATTCAACCAATGGATCCCTGGGGGTGCTAGAGAAATTTCCTATGGGTATGTCTGGCATTCCTGCTAGAGTTCTGGTCACTGCCTGGAATGTGGGGTGAGCCAGCAATATCACTCCCAAGTGTCCTTGGCTCAGACTCATTTCAGCATCTAGTTACTCAGAGGAGCTAAGGGCAATGAAGCAACAGGTCAAGCAGCTGAAGAGCAAGTGTTAGAAGACTTGTAACAAATGCAATCAAACATAGATAAGACCCATTGGAAGGAGCTCCCATTGATCGCAGTGGAATTACTTCCTTGTAAGTAGCCGCAGGAATCATAAACTACATGAAATACAGTTCCTTCAGTTGAACATTAGACAAGGATGTTGGAACTCCTCCTATCCTGCTTTTGCCATTTCCTTAACTGGGGGACACATTTAAAATGGTTTGGGGGGGGGGAGACAATTGTGGGGAGGGAGCAAAAAGGCAAACTTAATTCTCTAATGGCATAATTCTCTAATAACATAGGAGAGACATCTAGTGGTTAAAGATAAATATGTGAAATACAAGACAATAATGTGGACTATTGCCTATGAAAGCTCATATAGTAAACCATGAATGTTTCTTAAGAGCTCACAGCACTTTCTGAAGCCTTAGAGTACAGTCTGAGAATCTTAAGAACTGAAAGGAGCAACACTGACATAGGAAGTAGGCATGCACGGATGACTTTCCTCATACGCCTTGCTCCTCGTCACAACTACACCGGTTTACATGTGGAGAAAATTGAAAAAGGGGAGCGGTGGCAAGGGACAGCTTAGATGCCTGTGTAGGCCATATTGCAGGCCTCTAAGAGCCCTCAGGTCACAAGCTCTGAGGGCTCTGAGTAGATGATTCTACTCAGCTTCCTATGTTTCTAAAAACAAAAATTTCTTATAGAGGCCCATCCAGTGGTGAAGGCGGGGCAGGGAGAAAAGGCAAGTCAACAGATAAGCCAAGCATCAAATAGAAAAAAAGTGAACCAAAATAACAAGGGGATCAATACTGTTGATGGAGGAGTTCCAGTTGATGTAGCTGAAGGATATGGCAAGTTCTTGGACTGGGTTTGTGTGACTGCATGTGCCCCTCTTGGCGGCAGGGGGGCAGGGAGAGGATATGGGTAGGGAGCTTATAAACACCTCATTCTAAGAGCAAGTGGTTCCCACCATCTCAAGGAGGAAAAGACGAGGCCATTTCTAAAGATGGCTTCCCAGGACCTAGAAAATGTAAACAGCTGTAGGCCCATGGCAAACGTTCCCATCTTGAGCAAGACTCTGGAGGAGATGGATGCTACACAGATCCTTGTGGTGTGAGAGAGGGGTGGGACTGTAACCATTGATTCTTTTGGACCTTTCAGGAACTTTTGATGCCATCAATCACAGTGTCCTTCTAGGATGGCTGTCTGAGGTAAGGGCTGGTGGCAGCACATTGTGATGGTTTTGCTCCCACCTGGTCTGTCAGACCCAGAAAGTGGTGCTGGGCAGGGGGTGTATGTTTAGTCATGTGGAGCTTGTGTTATGGATTTCCACAGGGCTCGATCCTATCTCCCACACTTCTTAATAGGAAACCACTGAGGGAGGGAGCTGGAGTTTTGGAGCATGTTGTCTTCAACACAGAGATGGCACACTATTTCTCTTCATCTTCATCAAGTGTGGTAGTGGGTGTGCTGGACTGGACAGGTCCCTGGCTGTGGTAAAGGATGGATGAGACTTAATCCAAACAAGACAGATGATGTGTGTATCGACCAGTTCTGGAAGGGGTTGCATCTCCTCTGAATGATTAGATTCACAGCTTAAGCTACTGCAATTAGCAGCACAAAGTGATCTCTGTGCTACATTTCACCAGCATAGGCTGGTGGCCCTGGAGTCAACAATCTGCTTTATTATAATATATTATTTATTTGATTTATATACCGGCCTTCATCAAAAGATCTCAGGGTGTTTCACAAGATAAATCTATGCTCTAGTAAACTCCCATTTAGGTTACTGCAATATGTTACAGCAGTTCACAGGACTGTGCCTGAAGATGGACCAGAAATTTCAGGTGGCCCAGAATTCCCAAGTGAGATTCCTAACAGGAACCAGCCATTCTGAACGCATTATGATGGTCCTTGCTGAACAAGCTTGCATTGGTTTTCAGCAGTTTTCTGGGCCCCAATTCAAGCTATAAAACCTTTGGACCGCAGCACGTGAAGGAAAATTTCTTTGACTTCTGGGCCAGAGCTCCCCCACCCCTGCACTCAATTTTTGTTGTCTTACATTGCCTAGACCAGGTCAGTATAACTTGTGATGACACCACCACAATACAGAACTTCAACAACATATGGTGGCTAAGTAAACCTCCAGTTTTTGCTGTGTGACTAGTACTACAAACAAACAAACAGAAGTTGTCAGTCCCAGACAGTGCACAACACATCACTCAAGCGAGTTGCATTTGGCTCCCTGGCCCTCAAATTATACAGGCCAAGCCAGGATATGTGATCCTTTTGTTGTTGTTGTTGTTGAGTCGTTTAGTCGTGTCCGACTCTTCGTGACCCCATGGACCAGAGCATGCCAGGCACTCCTGTCTTCCACTGCCTCCCACAGTTTGGTCATACTCATGCTGGTAGCTTCGAGAACACTGTCCAACCATCTCGTCCTCTGTCATTCCCTTCTCCTTGTGCCCTCCATCTTTCCCAACATCAGGGTCTTTTCCAGGGAGTCTTCTCTTCTCATGAGGTGGCCAAAGTATTGGAGCTTCAGCTTCAGGATCTCAGGGCTGATTTCCTCCAGAATGAATAGGTTTGATCTTCTTGCAGTCCATGGGATTCTCAAGAGTCTCCTCCAGCATCAATTCAAAAGCATCAATTCTTCGGCGCTCTTTAAATCACTTTTAACTGGTTGTAGGATACGTGATCCTACAACCAGTTAAAAGTGATTTAAATTGATTTACAATCCTTCATGCATCTATTCAGAAGTAAGTCCCATTGAGCTCAATGGTGCTTACTCCCAGGAAAGTGGTATAGAATTGTAGCCTCAATTACTTCTTTTTTTTATAAAAATAAATCAATATAAGGCATTCTGCCAAGAACCAGGACCTCTTACGCTCCCTTTCAATGAAATTCGCCACAGTTTTTTTTATTTAAAAAATCTGCTCCAACACATATTCTTGCTTCCTTGACTTCTTGCAATTGTAGTGGCATTACACTTAAGGGCTTCATTCTTTACTGTGGCAATTACAATCATTTTGTTTCATTTATAATCCCCTTTTAGAGTAAATGAACATAAAGACATAGATGGATTTTAAATGACTGTCTCTGTCACATACATTTGTAGAGGACACTAAATCTCCCGAGAGTTAGATTTGTGTTAATTAAATCTACAAAAAGGGAGAGAGAGACAGAGAAGACTCCATAAGGTCCAAAGCATGCTTAATGAATTAACACGGAAGCCCTGTTGAGCAGGCCTTTTAAACTATAGTGAAACAAATCAACTCACACTTTATTACTACCCACTTAACAAATTAAATCTGTCACTTTATATCATAGTAAACCAGGGTTTTTCATAAATGCTAATTAAAGCCATTAAAAATGGAAATCTCCCATGCAGCTTATGCAAAGCATGCCTATTGATGCAAAGAGATAGGTCCTGTTTGTTCTTCTGAATGAAAACTAGAACTTCAACTCTGACAAGCTAGACTGCGGTGGGAGGGAGAAATACACTTAGGGGAACAAGCATCCAAGCCTAAATAAAACAGATACAGATTTTTAAAAAAAGGATTCGGAAGGGATTGAACTTCCAAATTGGCTTGGAATCATCCTTTAAAGGCACTGTGATCTATCTATTTTAACTAGCACTGCAGCATCTTACACTTACATACACACACACAAGCAACTAGTAAGCCAGTAGCTAGAAGCTGGAAACAAATATATGCAATGTATTGCTTTTACCAGCTCAAGTAGCACTTTTTGCTCCCATTTTGCAGAGGGAAATGCCTAGGTTTTACCGGCTCTCAGTCAATGCCCCTTCCAATTAGAAATGGAAAATACTGGCAGAGTGGCCGATCTGTGTGCCTCCTTTCACAAGCGATGGAGAGAAATGTTGGGTGATAACCATCTAAGTCATACACAGAACAGATCCCTGGAATCACGTAATTTAAATCCATTGATTTCAATGGGTCTATACTCTGATGACTAACCATCAGCAGTCATGTGCTAGTGTCTCTACACCCTTCTGCTTTGACTTGCAGATGGCAGGCAGAGCCACAGTGCCCAGCTGGAAATTTGGTAGCTCTCCTTTCCATAGTGACTTATTTCAATGTACAACCTAAATGCAGTTTGTTGCCAATCAGAGTTATATGTGGCAGGGAGCAGTAGCCAACCTCAGCTTCCAGCCATACAGGACCAGAATGATCCATGGTTTGCTGCACTTATTCTTTACATCTTTAGAAATACAGCTAAAATATTTTACCTGTACAGTGGTACCTCGGTTTACAAACTTAATCCGTTCCTGAAGTCCGTTCTTAAACCAAATCCATTCTTAAACCGAGGCGCGCTTTCCCTAATGAGGCCTCCTGCTGAGAGTGCCCTTCCACCGTTCAGCTTCTGTTCGTAGACCGACTATTTCTCAAGTTGCAGTCATTCATATAAATTAGCATAAGCACGTTTCATGCAAATCTGTGTCTTCTTTGGAGAGAGTTATGCTTACTCTTTTTGGGGCAATGCGCAAGAGGCCCTCTAGTTGCTTTCCACTCCACCTGCATTCCTGTTGCATTGTTCCACTTTCAAAACAAGCCCAGGTAATTCAGAGCCCCAAAATACAAGTAGAAATTTGGAGAAGGTTTGGAAGTTTGGAAGAATGCCTTCTCTGAATGTCATACATCCAGACTCTCCAAGTGTCTCTATTTAACAGGGACAGTCCCAGATTTACAGAAGCCACCCCAGTTTCTGATTTGATCCCAGAATGTCCCACTTTTCCTTAGGACACCCTGATTTTCATCAGAGAAATATTGGAGGGTATGGAGTTATGTGATCCCTAAGCCAAGGAGATAACTAACTATGCAACCTTTATAGGCAGCCCTCTATAGAGAATTTTTTTAATTATTTATTGTGTTTTATTATGTTTTTATATATGTTGGAAGCCACCCACCATCATCAGCAACATCACTGAATAAGACACCCCTCTTTTCATCAGAGAAATGTTGGAGGGTATGTACGTCAATGTTGTGTATGGGTGCAGTACTGTATAATGGTTCATATACTGTATAGAAGGGGTTGGCAATGTGGTGTCTTCCAGATATTGTTGGACTACATCTCCCATCATCCCTGACCACTGGCTATGCCAGCTGGGGTTGATGGGACTTGTTGTCCAGCAACATCTGGAGAACAAAGCATTGGCTGCCCCAAGTATATAGGCTTGGTAAAACCCGTTCACAGCATAATACAAACAAGTAGATGTTCTGTTTTCTCACCCACTCCAACAGGCTTAGCTTGGATTAAACATAGGAAAAACTGGAAACAAACGCAAGTCTATACAAGCCATACTTCACTGGATGCCAACACATTAACATTTTGGCCAGGGGAAAGCGCTCACTCACAGCCCATTTCCCCCCTTAAGAAACCAATTTTCCTCCAGCTGAGTGCAAACAAAGATCTCTTTCATCTTCAGTAATTAGCATGGAATGAAATGGAGAAAATACATGAAAAGCCCAGTCATATCCATGTTTGTTCAGATGTCCTGCAGATTTCAATAGGATTCGGTTTCAAGGCACAGTCATTGCTATCACATGAGAGGGAGAGCACAGCTGCATGCTGTGGTCATGTCAGCCCTGCTCTCTCCCCCATCAATGCATCGGAAGCCATGTCTGCAGAGGTGAGCTGGTTGGTACTGCATTGCATTCCCAGGATGTGGAGCCTTGTACATCCATCTGGGTCAATTGTCTAATTCCTGGACTCCACTTCTAATTCCTAGGTGCTATACACTGAATATGGCATAAATTAAGCTATATTAAATATATAGGTAAAGGTAAAGGGACCCCTGACCATTAGGTCCAGTCGTGGCCAACTCTGGGGTTGCGGCGCTCATCTTGCTTTATTGGCCGAGGGAGCCGGCGTGCATGTGGCCAGCATGATTAAGCCGCTTCTGGCGAACCAGAGCAGCTCACGGAAACGCCGTTTACCTTCCCGCCAGAGCGGTACCTGTTTATCTACTTGCACTTTGACGTGCTTTCGAACTGCTAGGTGGGCAGGGACCGAGCAACGGGAGCTCACCCCGTTGCAGGGATTCAAACTGCCGACCTTCTGATCAGCAAGTCCTAGGCTCTGTGGTTTAACCCACAGCGCCATCTGCGTCCATATATATATTAAATATGTAAGCCATGTTTAAATGTACCGTAAGTTAGGCTGGCTTCCTGATGACGTCATTGCCTGGAGAGATGGACTCTTAAAAGAACACAAAGGGAAGGGTGACGATCCATTGAAAATGACATCAGCAAAGCTAAGACTGTGACAGCTGGAAAATGGGTGAAGCCCCTCCCTGCAGTTTGAGTTACACAGAAGAACAAAGGCCAGTAGTAGAGTTTTCAGTATTTAAGAAAGATAGGATACAAAGTTTTGGGGAACAAATATCACAACTGGAAAGAGACCTGTTGGAATGTAATGTAAAAGTGCTGTCTAAAATGTATAAAATATTATTGGAATAGGGGGAAAGGATGGGCAAGTAAAATCTTCAATGATACATTGAGCAATAGATATTGTTCATAATATAGACATGGAAGAATGGGAACGACTGTGGAATATGGATTTACATTTACAGCATGTTATGGTTTAAGTGAAAATTATTTGAAAATGATATAGCGATGGTATCTAACACTGAGTAAACTGGAAAAAAATGTATGAATTAAATCAAACAAGTGTTGGAAATGTAAAGAGAAAGAAGGTTCTTTTTAGTGGTATTGCTGTAAGGTTAAGGGAAATGATATATAATGAAATGAAAAGGATGTTTAAAATAGTGTTCATAAAAAAACCCCAGAAGCTTTTCCTTTGGGGAATTATAGGGACAGAACTACCTAAAATGTATAGAGACTAATTTATGTGTGCTACTACAGTGGCAAGTATGTTACTTGCCCAAAAATGGAAAGAAGAAATCCCAGCAAAGGAAGAATGGATACAGAAACTTATAGAATATGCAGAAATGGCAAAACTTACTGGAAGAATAAGAAATCAAGATAACAAACTTTTTATAAAAGAATGGAAATTGTTTATTGAATATTTAGAGATAAACTGCAAACAGATAAAAACATTGGCAGCATTATTGTAATAACCTGCAGTTTCATAAGAGTATATATTTAAAGAAGATGAATAAATGAACAAATTAAGTTAAATTGGATATGCAGAAAATATATATATATATAAAATCAAGGAACCACAGAAAGTAGAGGAAGGAAATAAAGTTCTGAAAAGTCAAAATGGTTGTAAAATCAGTGAAATGCATAAATCTGAAAAGTACATTTTTTATAAAAAAAAAAGTAGAGTTTTCAGGATTGTGGTTTTGCCTGATGTAAGAGGAAAACTAGTGGCATTTTACAAGCGGTTTGCAAGCTGGAGAACGAGCAATGTGGGATGGCAGTTTGAATCCAAGGTGGCAGCCATGCAAGAAATAGGACCCCCTTGAAGTGTAGTCTCAGGTTGTATATATGTGTAAATAAACCCTTTATCATAAAGAAACCACAGTCTCCTCTGTGCCCCATTTCCAAAGGAAATATGAACCCTTGGCAAAGTGCCTAGAACCCATGGAATTTCGCACTGCTTGAAGATTGGGGTGGCATGCAACAGTATGGTAAAAAGATAGAGCTCGCAACTTTCTACAACTAAAAATATCCAAGTGACATTTAAAAACCAGGAAGTATGTCGAGATGCGGAATTGAATGAAGCAGATTTCAACATTCTCATGCTACATTGTTAAAATAACAGATCAATCATTGCTGATAACAAAGCTCCTAGCAGTGAATCATTCAAACGACATTATGCACATCCAAATGCTATATTAAACCTCTAATGTTCTTAGTCAAGCAAAATAGCACTTTACGTCTTAAGCAGCTCACCTAAACTGAGCATCTATGTGATTATTATAGGGCTGCTTCAAACAGGTTCAATTTATGACTGCAACCATCAATTTGTGACTTAGATGTATGGATGTGTGCTTTCACGGATAACACAGCAGTGGGAAACTTAAAGACATAACCTCATTTAATACTAGGATACCCTGACACCAAAGTCAAAGGGCTGACTTTAAGATCAGTCAGAAATTTCTGAGCCTTGGACAGAAATATTACTTCCTCAATTAAGCCAGTAGCTCTGCCTCGAAACCTAAACTGGCCAACTGTCAGTCACCAAAATATTTTGTGTGGTTTTTCCACCATTTGCTCTGGCACTGAGTCACTATAACTTCCTAGTCTCTCAGCAGTCTACAAACATCTTAAGTCACTTAAATACCCGAGCTCTAATGCTGTCGCATTCAACTCATGAAAATGCTTTTACAAATCAGGAAGGGATCCTGGCAGTCACCTAGTCCAACCCCCTGCAATGCAGGAATTTCAGCTGAATCATCCATGGCCTGGCCATCCAACCTCTGCTTATAAACATCCAAGAAAGGAGAGTCCACAACCTCCCAGGGGAGACTGTTCCACCATCGAACAGCTTTTAACGTCAGGAAGTTTTTTCTGTATGTTTATCCAGCATCTCCTTTCTTGTAAGTAGAAGCCATTGGTTTGAGTCCTACCCTCCAGAACAGGAGAAAACAAGCTTGTTCCCTCTTCCATGTGACAGCCCTAAAGATATTTGAAGATGGCTATCATATCTCCTCTCAGTCTCCTCTTTTCCAGGCTAAACATACCCAGCTGTTTCAAGCACTCTTCGTAAGGCTTGGTTTCCAGACCTTTGATCATCTTGGTTGCACCCGTTCCAGCTTGCCAACACCCTTCTTAAATTGTGGTGCCCGGAATGGGACACAGTATTCCAGGTGTGGTCTGACCAAGAGTGATTTATATGCCACCTATCTGGCTGGGTTGCCCCAGCCACTCTGGTCAGCTTCCAACAAATTAAAAAACCACGGTGAAACATCTGACATCAAAAACTTCCCTATACAGGGCTGCCTTCAGATGTCTTCTAAAAATCAGATTGTTGTTTATTTCATTGACATCTGGCAGTAGGGCCTTCCACATTGTCAACAGACAATGATGGGTTTAAAAAATATTTAATAAGATTTGGATTTGGAGTATGTCATAGCAGATGAAGAGAAATGGTCATGTTCACAATGTTATGTGTTCCTCAAGTGATAAGAAGTTCGAGAAGCAGCTCTTACCCAAGTCTGGCTTTCTTTGAAAAAGAGAGATCATTTCATGGTATCTGGGTTTATTCACAAATATCCAAGTTGAACATACCTCCCTAGAAAACTGGTTAACAATTAAATATAATATTCTAATAAAAACTTACCTGCATAATAATGTCTCCTGCATCCGACTGGAAAAAGTTACTTTCTCTGCTTTAGGCACATTGTACATTGCTCAGATTTAAGTGGACAAGGGAAGTTAAGCTCTATCACCCGGAGTGCCACTTCCCCTTTCCAACGTCATGCTAATTTCTCTGGCAGGGTTGAACTAAAATATCAACAATGAATGACTAATCCAGCAGTGTCACAGGGCTAATTGATTATATCAACATTTATCTCCGCTGAAGCCGTCTCCATACTCTGCTCCCTTGAAGAAGGGACATTCTGTGGATATCAATCAATATTTCTTCATCGCACAGCAAGAAATTGCGTTGCAACATACCAAGGACGCTCAAACAAGAATGTAGTTTGCTGATATATCAAACACACATTAAGAGCACAAAGCTGTGCATGTCTACTCAGAAGTAGGTCCCCCTGAGTTCAATAGAGCTTACTCCCAGGTCCGTGAGAGCAGGATTGCTGCGTAAGGAGTTGAACAATTCTTACTGTCGGCTCTACAGTATATTAGCTCATTATTCAATATTTGTGGTCCAAGTCTTAGCTGCACTCACTGCAAAGATTGCTAGTTTGTAAGTCACCATCTTGCTAGTGACAGGGCAAATAAAAAAAATATTTTCTGCCGCCACCCTGGAATCTATACTGAGGAGGAGTACTGTATGGCAACAGCTTGCCCTCATGCACCAATGGCTACATTTGCTCCAATACCTCTCCATTAGGACCGGCCCTAACATTAGGCAGAGCGAGGCAACTGCCTCTTGCAGCAGATGCTGCAGGGGATGTGGAGCCTCCCATTAGTCCTTCCAAATCTCCCAAGCCAGCCTGCCCTGCACCCGCTAAGCAAGCCTTCTGCCCCTAAGTGTGGTGGTGGTGGGGACACCGTCCCATCCCCAGTGCTGAAGTAATATTCAGCTACCATTCCAATTGGATTCTATACTTGGAGTGGGAGGGTTTCATAATATCCTTTGCCTCAAGCAGCAAAGTATCTTTAACCTATGTTTGCTGTCCTTGCCAGTGGGAGCAGGAATTTCAACACCAGCCAAGTCCACATCCACACAAATGGGAGTTGTGGTCCAAGTCTGTAAAAAGAAAGCAGCAGAAAAAACTACCTGCTTTTTTTTTTTTTAAAGGCACACACTTCACATACTTCCAGTCTGACAGTGTTTTAACACCAAGCCAAACTTTTTTTCTTCTAGAAAAGAGGGAAAGTTGTTTGCATTGAGCACTTGTCCACAAGAGTGAGGTTTCAAAAGCATGCTGACATCAGAGTGCTATTCCAACGTGCTATTTGGTACTCTGCCTGTTCTACGCATCTGCTTCTCTTTCTATCTATAAATCTTCAGACAGACCAAAAATATGTTATCTTTGAAACAACAGCTATTCCAAGGGGTGTTTGGACACTGCATTTCAGCAAGGGAATATATTTAGGGCAGAGTATCTACATCTGGCCAACTCATTGATTTGCTACACTGTTTGTTATAAAACAAATGGATATTTATATATTAGGTATACCTATAAAAGTCTTTTGCTTCAACAACAAAATGAAGTAATTCTTGTTCTTTTGGAGGGGTCATAATTATCCTTGGTTGTAACACAGAGCAAGGGCACAGTCCTAACCATACTGGGAGTAAGCAGCTCTGAATTCAGTTGGAGTTACTTCTGAGTAGACATGGTTAGACTTGTAGCATAAACCTCTCATATCTCCCTCACACTGCCCTGAACATATTCTGAATTTCACACCAATTCTTGATGAGTTCAGTACCAATTCAATTAGATTTCTTACTTCGGCTTTAGGCAATTCTAAACTGTTTCTGTCAATCCATTTAAATTATTTTGTGATGGTCTATAACATCTAGGAAGGGAATAGGAAATCCTTTATTCAGTAGATGTTTACAATGCAAGTATCCAGAGATACTTTCATTCATATATACTTGCACACTCTGCTTTCCCAAACAATTGACTTCTAGATTGTCATGAAAACATAGAGGAAATCCCTCCTGATTCAAAGGTCTATCTAGTCCATTGCCAGCCCATCCCAAGGATGGCAAACCTGCAGCCTTCCAGATGTTGACACTGCAAAGCATTGTTGTTAATTGGTTGTCTCCATACATTTGTTTATTACTAGATTTCTACGTTAATCTGAAGAACAGATTAATCTACTGACTCCTCATAAGCCAATATGACCTTCACCATGCATATAAAAGTTCAGAAGTGAAATGTTGACTGTAGGAAGTCCTGTCTTAATACAGTGGTACCTCAGGTTACATACGCTTCAGGTTACATACGCTTCAGGTTACAGACTCCGCTAACTCAGAAATAGTAGCTCAGGTTAAGAACTTTGCTTCAGGATGAGAACAGAAATTGTGCTCCGGTGGCACGGCGGCAGGGGGAGGCCCAATTAGCTAAAGTGGTGCTTCAGGTTAAGAACAGTTTCAGGTTAAGAACAGACCTTCGGAACAAATTAAGTACTTAATCCGAGGTACCACTGTACTCACTTTGCTTTTCCCTAGTTCTGGTCAGAAAGTCCCAAAGACCGTGATAAATGCCAGCTGTTAGCAGCTGAGTCACAGTGTCATCTGACTATTAAAAATGATTTGAATTTTTGTTCAATTTGCAGGGATTCATCCCCCACAAGCACAGTGTTTTGGGAGGGAGGACTTTTGGATTTTTTGGTCACATTTTTGTCACATTCTTATGTTTAGGAATAAATATTGCAACATGTTTGCATTGCAAGTTCTTCCTAAAAAAAAAAAAAAGCTGATTCATTAAAGTGCACTCTTAAGCAGACATGTTTATTACAAACATTTAGAAGGGTTCCCCCCCCCTCAAAAAAGCACACAAAACATTAACCAAATAAACAGTTCCTTTGGCAAATGATTCAAACAGATCCATAGCAGGTTCCTAATTTTCCCTGTCATCTTTGCCAATTCTACATACAGTGGTACCTTGGGTTAAGAATTCATTCTGGAGGTCCGTTCTTAACCTGAAACTGTTCTTAACCTGAAGCACCACTTTAGCTAATGGAGCCTCCCGCTGCCGCCACGCCACCGCTGCATGATTTCTGTTCTCATCCTAAAGCAAAGTTCTTAACCCGAAGTAATATTTCTGGGTTAGCAGAGTCTAACCTGAAGCGTCTGTAACCTGAAGCATCTGTAACCCAAGGTACCACTGTATTCATATAACTTCGCCTGCCATTCCAATTTAGCTGGTATTTTATCTCCCTTCCACCATTTAGCTATTAACATTCTCGCCACAGTATATAAATATCTTTAATTCTTTCGGTATATCTGCAGCAATAATACCTAACAAGAAGGCTTCCGGCTTTTTAATGAAAGTTAATTTGAACATTTTTAAAAGTTCATCAATAATTTCCCAAACGTTTTTAATATGTTTACATTTCCACCACATGTGATACATTGTTCCCTCTGATTCTGTATATCTCCAGCAAAGATTTGAGCTGGTTTTATACATTTCCGGCAGCTTGCTTGGTATAATGTGTTAGGGTGTGAAACCTAAGACGCTGGCAAGTTAGCAATGTCATGTGACTTTAAGTAGTCAAGCTCGTTAAGTTGTTAAGTTGCTCAGTATATAAAGAGTGTTTGTTTTCTCTGCCTGTGGGGCGTGAAGCAAAAATGTCTGAAAGCTCCGGAGGTGTTTTTGTTATCTTCCTGCAATAAACCTGTCTTTGGAAAGACAGGCTTCCCTGTGTCGTTATTTCTTTGCTGCTGAGACTCTGAAGCTTGTACTGCAACAAGAACCTCTGCACTGGACTTAATTAATGCTCTGCAAAGAGAACTGTTGCTGGTTGCGCAGCGGAAGCGTTTACTGGACCAGTACACAGACTCTCTTATAATGTACCATCAGTCTTCATATATTTTTCTTTTAAAGCATAGCAAGCCATAAATTTTAAGTCATGTCTCCAAAGCTTTTCCCAAGATGCCATCTGAATATTATAACTGAAGTCTTTAGACCACTGAATCATCACAGATATAACCTCCTCCTCTAGCACTTCCCAATAACACATTATTAATATTAGAAGAAAAACGTAATGTCTCCATCTATGTTATGAAAATCATTCCTTAACGCTTCCTTAATGTTGTAAACCATGAGTGCAGATCTGCTCCAAAACAATTCTCCATATCCAGGATCCATATGGGCTATCATACCCCTGCTGTGGCTCTTCCAACTCCCTTCTTCTGACTGACCCCAAAAGCTGTTTTGGAAGGTCAGATATCCCTTTGAAGAAGTGTTCAATGTGGCAAATGGAGCTACCACCAAAAATTGTCACTGCTTCCTCCATTGTGTGCATACAGAAGTGCTTTCTACTCACCCAACAGGGCATGGACCACAGCAACTAGGTGTCATGGTCTGGGGCATGGGCAGCAAGAGTCCAGGACCAGGGTATGGAAACAGATCCAACAGAGATCAGGGCCCAGAGGCAGCCAGGAACAGGCCACAGCATGGCATAAAACTATGCTGCTGTGGCAAAGAAATGGTGAAATGCAGAAATCCAGGGTGAAATGCAGGCCTTATCTAGCTTGCCTCCAGGTGCACTGCATCACATCATCTGACCACACCTGCCAGCCTGCACCTGCTTCCCCCAAGGCCAGCACAGCAAGGGCCTGGTTCTTGCAAACTCTCACAGTGCTCAGGGCCTGGCTCCTGCAAACACTTGCGGTGCTCATTACACTAGTATTGTCCCTTTACAGTACTGAGATTTTATACAGTGGTTTACACAACCAGGAATGGGAAAACTGTGGCTCTGCAGCTGTTGCTACACTACCAAGCCCATCATGGGAATATAACAATACCTGGAAGGTCAAAAGATGACCGTTTCTGCGGTAAATCCTGCGTTTGGGTATGAGTGCTGTGAGCTGTAAGATGTGATGGGTGGGTGTATCATTTAACATAACAGAGCCTCCTCATTATCCAGGAATAAACAAAGGGGAGTGTATATGGACCAACCTCAAAAATCAAAGCAACAATGAAATTGTGAGATAAAATACAGTATGTAAAACACCCACCCACCCACCCAAAACTTCTCAACTAAGGGCAGATCCACAAGCATACATTTAAAACACATCCAGTGCAAATTTAAACACACAAATTCTACCAAAGAATCCTGAGAATCATAGTTTTTATGGTCCTGGGAATTGCAGTTCTGTGAAGGGGGAAATGACATTTCCCAGGATTCTTTGGGTGCAGTCAAGTGTGCTGAGTGCACTTTAAATGTATGCTGTGGTGCTTCCCCAAATACAACTAATTTTATAACCACAAAACAAATACATTGGTACCTGTAAAATAGACACAAACACATGCTAATATATAAATGAACAATGAAGTATAACTAAGGATGGCTCAGTTGGTTAGACTGTGGTGCAGATAATGCCAAGGTTTCAGGTTCAATCCCTATATTCAGGTTGGACTAGAACTCTATGGTTCTATGATAATGAAAACAATGTGTGTTTCAATCAAACACTAGTCCTCTGCAGTGATATAATAGAATCAAGCACACATTTATGGAAGAAGAAAGTAAATCAAGCCTGAATGTGCCAGATATTATAAGCATCTTAACAGTGGTGCTAAAATTTAAAAAAGTCACATTCAGAGGAGGCTTAAGTGTGAACAGCACTAAAAGCTGTACAGATTCCCAAAAATTAGTTCCCTGGGACACCACCACCAAAAACTCAAAAACAGGCAAAAAGAAACAGGTTGCTTTGGTTTACTTTTACGAGCTTGGGCCTGTCGGGAATTGCAAAAAGGGCACTTGGTCTAATGGAGGCAGTTTATCCCATTCGCAAGGGATCATTAATGGCCAAATTATAGGCATTACTTGCATTAAAGATGCCACAGGGCTCCAGGGGATCGATTAGGCAATTACAGCCTCCTGTTTGTGGCTGCCATTGGCTTGGATCAGTGCTGGGTTTTTGTAACATAGGAGCTTCCCCTGATCTAACACAAGTACAGTTTCACCGCTCAGAGCCAAGCGGAGCCACACATAGTCTTGTCTGGGACAGGAGGTGGTAAAGCGATGAGAACCGTGCACCATTGCTCGGCTGTCAAATCTATCAGGCAATGCCACCCTATATATATCTATTCAAAACAAAATGCTGTCGAGTTCCCAAGGCTTATTTGTCAGAACAACACAGCTGGGTCAGACCAAAGGCCTATCTGGGCCAACATTTTGTTCTCACAGAAGTCCACAAGCAGGGCATGGTCACAACAGAATGAGAGAATCGTAGAATTGTAGAGTTGGAACATGAAGAACATCGAGTCTAACTCTTTGCAATGCAGGAGTCTATTTGCCCAACATGGGGCTTGAATTGCCACCCTGAGACTAAGAGGCATGCTGCCTACAACAGCAAAGATGCAAATCCCAGGTAAATGGATATAGAATTGCAGCAGAAATGCAATTCCAAAAGGATTCCAAATCCTATGTGTGCATAGAAGGCTGGAAGGGGGATACGGGAGCTACAAACCTAGGTGGAGAAGGTGGTATAGTTCAGCGATGCTGAGGGTACTTTGCAGAGCTAGATTTTTACCCTTGTATATAGGAGGTTGAATTTTCATGGAATTAATTATAGAATTGGAAGGGGCCGCAAGGTTCCTTTAGTCCAGGCATGGCCAAACTCGGTCCTCCAGATGTTTTGGGACTACAACCGCCGTTAGCTAGGGATGATGGGAGTTGTAGTCCCAAAACATCTGGAGGGCCAAGTTTGGCCATGCCTGCTCTAGTCTGACCCCCTGCAATGCAGAAATCTTTTGCCCAATGTGGGGCTCAAATCCACAATCCTGAGATTAAGAGTCTCATATTCCAGGTAAAGGTAAAAGGTAAAGGACCCCTGGGTGGTTAAGTCCAGTCAAAGGCAACCATGGGGTTGTGCTGTTCATCTCGCTTTCAGGCCGAGAGAGCCGGTGTTTGTCCACAGACAGCTTTCCGGGTCATGTGACCAGCATGGCTAAACCGCTTCTGGCGCAACGGAACACCGTGATGGAAGCCAGAGCGCACGGAAATGCCGTTTACCTTCCCATTACAGCGGTACCTATTTATCTAATTGCACTGGTGTGCTTTCAAACTGCTAGGTTGGCAGAAGCTGGGACAGAGCAATGGGAGCTCACCCCGTTGCACGGATTTGAACCGCCGGCCTTCCAATCGGCAAGCACAAGCAGCTCAGTGGTTTAGACCACAGCGCCACCCGCGTCCCTCATGCTCTACCAACCGAGCTATGCCTTGGTCTGTTCCAGCAGATTGAGTAAACAATCCCAATAGTGGTTCCAATGCTCAAGAAGGCAGTTTCTGCATGTGCTTTGGAGAGACAGATGAGGCTCGTCAACCAGGGAAGGTAGCCCATCTAGGAGAAGGAAAGCTCTGGTCCTAAATCTTGGCCGCCTTGCGAGATACCTTTGGGAGAAGAAAAGACCAAGGAGTAAACACTACACAAAACCAGAGTGGAGTCCCCTGGACAGATAGATGGCATCTTGTACACCTACTTCCAACAATTCCTGCAGTGAAGCTGATGCCAAAATTATCGCTCTGTTTCCTTGTATTAGTTGAAGTTTGCAGTTGGTCTTTTAGCAATAAATATGATAAAGCAACAAAGAGCCTTCTGGCACATTTGCTATGGCACACACTTTTTTGGACTAAAGCCCACTTCCTCAAATGCATTCAGCGTTATCCTCAGTTGACAGGGACCTTCTTACCCCGGCAACTTCAAGTACAAATCAGAAGTTCCCCTAATTGTCCATTGGGTGGCAGCATATGCTTTCTGTTCGACATTCAGGAAATCTGCATCTTTTTCGAAACATTCTGTAGAAGCAATTCAACCCCTTCCAACCTGCAAATAAAAGAGGAGAAAGGTTCTTGCTAAAGAGACGTTTTTAACAGTTCTGGCATTTTATCTCTGGCCAAAGCAGCGATCAAGTGGTTTGTGGGTAACAAAATGATGTGTGGAACAAACTCAGTGGGTCAAATTTCCACTTAGGACTTCACCGTGCATGATTATTTGCTTTTTATTGTTAGCAACCAGTATAGGCAGAGAACTTGAAAATCAACATTAAAATAATCAAGGGCTTTCCATTTACAGAGCCAAACACAGAGCTGTCTATTCATGGCTGATGCAAATAAAGATTCTTCTGTCTGCTCATGTAAGAAAAATGCCAACAAGAGAGCAGGTGTTAACAACAACAACAACAACAACAACAACAACTTTATTATTTATATGCCACCCTTCTGACTGGGTTGTCCCTGGACATTCTGGGCAGCTATTAAGAACATGTCCACACCTTTATATTGTATTGGTGGGGGAGAGATAAAGAAGGTTCTTTAAAATGGCGCTTGGAGACATATGCACAGGGGAAAGGACTAGAGGTACACACACCCAAAATGAGAATTGTATGAAATGTTAGTCCCACTCAGAGTAGACACACTGGGAATGACGGACATGACCAACTTGGATCCATTAATTTTAATGGGTCTACTCTGTTCCTGGTGCTTAAAAGGAGGCTGTTTCCTTACTGAATAAGAGCAGAAAATAAAATTTAAAAATTCGTAACACCAACGCTACCTTAAATTGTCTCCTGAAGTAAGAAAGTCCTTCTTGTGCTCCTGAATTTCAGCAAGGAGAGTACCGGTTTAATCTCAGTGGGAAGGAGTTCCACAGGCTTGGGCCTCTAACATTGAATTCACATCTTGTAGCAATTGCAAGCCGTGACTCTGAGCCACCAGGGACCACCAAACACAGGAAGCATGTTAACTGTATTACGAGAGCTGCTTCACACATGGCCTCTTCCCTAAACATATATGGTCCCTTTGCAGTTCATCTTCCCAGCCCATTTTCTTTCATCAAAACAAACATGCCATTTAGACCAAGTCTGGTCACTGGTCCATTGAGCTCTCTATATGGTATACGCTGACTAGCAATGCTCCCCAAGATTTTCAAACAGACGACATTCATAGCACTACCTGGAAATGTGCCAGAGATTGAATCCGGGACCTTTCACATATTTTTTCTCTCCATGTAGGACAAAAACAGATGTGGAAACTCCTAACTAGAAAAGGTACAGTATGGATTGGCCCACAGAATAACTAGCATTCTCTCTGTATGGGGTAAAATTATGATTTCCTGGCTTTTTGTACAGATGCTTCCGACACCTTGATTTCTACTGATTTCCTGTTTTTATGTAGTTCAGGATTCTTACTTCTGTCCCACTTCCTCCTTTTCAACAAACAATACTTGAAGAGAGAAGATTTATTTTATTTTGGGCTGGGGGGAGCTAGGAAAATGCAGAAATAAATCAGAAATACCTCCATAAATTAAGGTAAGGGCCTCTTCGCTGAGTAGCACTGTACATCATTTGTGTTCTTTTGACAGTCGAAACGCTAACAGAGGCAATACAGTGGTGCCTCGCAAGACGAAATTAATTCCTTCTGCGAGTTTTTTCGTCTAGCGAATTTTTCGTCTTGCGAAGCACGAAATCCCATAGGAATGCATTGAAAATCAATTAATGCGTTCCTATGGTCAAAAAAAGTCCAAACAAAGCCAAATTTGGTACAAAAAGAGTTTATTAACTGCTCTTTAAAGTCACACATACTGTAAAGAGCATTTCAAAAATTGAAGGAACAATAAATTAAGTTTCTAAACACGACAGTAAAATATTTAAAAATCAACAAAGTGTACAGTACATTTTCTAAGACTCTGGGGGACCACTCAAAGAAGGTTCCTCTTCCACTCTTTGCTTCTTGCTGAAGAACCTGTCCATGGTCTGCTGCTTCATCCGCCTTTTCAGCACCTCCCTGAAAGGCAACATGACCCTCGTATCAAAAGTGTTCGCAAAGTCATGTGCCAGGTCCTTGTCTGGGTGGTGCCGCTGTGCAAAAGCCTGCACATCTTTCCACTTCATGCAAATGTCCCTCAGTTCTTTGGAGGACAGCCGTTCCTCAGTTGCTTCCTCCTCTTCCAGCAAGGGCTGCTCTTGCGCAGCCTCTGCCTGCAGTTCAACCAGCTCCTGGGTGGTCAGCTCGTGGTCATGCTCCTCCACCAGCTCACTGACGTCCTCCTCTGTGACCTCCAGGCCCATGGTCCTCCCCAAGGCAACAATGTCCTGCACCACTGTTGACTCTGGTGCATCAGAGTCACTTGGTGCCGCACAGTCCGGCCACAGGCTGCGCCAAGTGCAATTCAAATTTCTCTGGCTGATCCCGTTCCAGGCCGTGGTGATCATCTTCAAGCAGGTGACGATGTCGAAGTGGTCCTTCCAGAATTCCCGCAGGGTGATGGTGGTGCAATCAGTCACCTCGAAGCATCGCCTGAAAAGCTCCTTGGTGTAGAGTTTTTTGAAATTGGCGATGAGCTGCTGATCCATCGGCTGGAGCAGTGCCATGGTGTTAGGCGGCAGGAACATGATGTTGATGAAACTGAACTCCTCCAACAAGTCCAACTCAAGGCCTTTAGGATGAGCAGGAGCATTGTCCATCAGAAGCAAAGCCTTCAGCGGCATTGTCCAGCAGGTACTGTTTGACAGCAGGGCCAAAATCAAGATTGACCCAGTCCACAAACAGCACACGTGTGACCCAAGCCTTACTGTTGGATCGCCACATGACACTCAGCTGCTCCTTGTCAACCTTGTGTTTCTTGAAGGCCCGTGGGTTCTCCGAGGGGAACACCAGCAGGGGCTTGATCCTCAGGTCGCCGCTTGCGTTGGCACAGAAGAGCCAGGTCAGACGGTCCTTCATGGGCTTGTGGCCAGGCAACTTGGCCTCCTCCTGAGTGATGAAAGTCCTTTTGGGCATCCTCTTCCAAAACAGCCCAGTCTTGTCGCAGTTGAAGACCTGCTGTGGAACGTAGCCCTCCGTCTTCACAACCTCCAGGAACTCCGCTGCAAAGTCTTCAGCCGCAGGAACATCAGAACTGGCAGCCTCTCCGTGCCTGACCACGCTGTGGATTCCAGATCTTGCCTTGAACCGGTCAAACCAACCTCTGCTTGCCTTGAAGACTTCTGGCTCGCCTGAGGTTCCTGGCTGTTCCCGGACGAGGTCTGCGTGCAAGGCCTTGGCCTTCTCACAAATGACAGCCTCGGTCACTGTGTCCCCTGCACGCTGCTTCTCTTCTAACCAGATGAGCAGCAACTTCACCCACCACACAGAAATTCAAACCCAGAATTTTTTTTTAAAAAAAACACAACATGGCCCAATGGTCACAGAAAATCAGAAAAATTAAAAAAAAAAACCCCACAAGCTCCCAGATTCTTGCAAACCCCTCCTCAACTGTTCCCCCAGCCACCCACCACACACAAATTCAAACCCAGAATTTTTTTTAAAAAAAACAGCAGAAATCCAAAACCCCCGAAAAAAAGTTTTAAAAGTTTAACTTACCAAATGGATGCAAAAGAAGTTTTGGAAAAGCTTCAAAAATCAGCAAAGTCCTCAAAAACCTGAAAAAAGGCTACCAAATCGCGTGCTATGAGTTGCTCCTTGAAGTTAAGTTGCAACTGCACCTCTTCAAGCAATGCACCCTTGGTTTCAACGGTTTTAAGACAAAGGAAACAAAGTTGCTAGACGTTTTCATCTTGCAAAGCAAGCCCATAGGGAAATTCGTCTTGCGAAGCACCTCGAAAAACGGAAAACTCTTTCGTCTAGCGAGTTTTTCGTCTTGCGAGGCATTCGTCTTGCGGGGCACCACTGTATATATATCTTAATAACCAGTACAAACTTCAAGTTATTTTAGGGATGTCTTTCCAAGAGGGGAGACCTGATTCCCAATTATGGTCTGGCTGCCAAAGAAAGAGGAACGCAGTCTAATAATAATAATAATAATAATAATAATAATAATAATAATTTTTTTATTTAAACCCCGCCCATTTGGCTGGGTTTCCCCAGCCACTCTGGGCAGCTCCCAATAGAATATTAGAAGCACAATAAAACATCAAACCTTAAAAACTTCCCTAAACAGGGCTGCCTTCAGATGTCTTCTAAAAGTCAGATACATTGGTACCTCTGGATGCGAACGGGATCCGTTCCGGAGCCCCATTCACACAAAGCGAATGGGGAATGGGGAAGCGAACACAACCCGCGTCCGTGCATCTGCGCGTGTGCACGACGTCATTTTGAGCATCTGCGCATGCGCGAGTGGCAAAACCCGGAAGTAATACACTCCGTTACTTCCGGGTCACCACGGAGCGCAACCTGAAAATGCTCAACCCGAAGCTACTTCAACCCGAGGTATGACTGCAGTTATTTCCTTGACATCCACAGGGCGGGTGCCACTATTGAAAAGGCCCTCTGCCTGGTTCCCTGTGACCTAATTTCTCACAGAGAGGGGACCGCCAGAAGGCCCTTGGCGCTGGATCTCAGTGTCCAGAACGATGGGGGTGGAGACGGTCCTTCAACCTAATGTGGCCTGGGGCTGATGGGATATGTGAGCCAACAACATCTGGAGTGGAAGAAGCTTGATCTAAGGAAAGGAAGAACCATTCCTTAGTCCTTTGGTGCCTCTGAACATCAAATGACACTAAAACACCCTCCAGACACAGGGGCCAAACGGGCTTTATATTACAATCCTTTACACATTTACTAATGATTTCCCACTTAGTTCAATGGAACATACTCCTGAGATTTTAGGACTGCAGCCAAAAATGCACACTCCAGACTGTGCCCTTGTACTTTTTTTTTTTTTTTTTTTTGGAAAGGATATATATCCCCCTCCCTTTAAAAGTGTGATCCTAACTTGCTTTACTTGGAAGCAAGTCCCATCAATTGCAAAGTTAGGTATGCACAGTGCCTTAGAGAGCCACAGTTAATAGCCAACTTTTTAGAAGTGGGGGGTAAACGGAATTCAAAAGAGCGCTGCTTACAAGAACACAGGGGAGGTTTTAAATTCATTCATCTGCACACAAAAGTAAATGGAAATATCATTTGAAAATGACATGGATAGACGAAGGCATAGCCTGATAAGCAGCTTAGGCAGCTCACTGTGGAGAAATGTATCCTCTCCGGAGCCCCAAGAGAAGCTTAATAGAAGTCTAAGAATTCAATATTTCACTGAGCCAGAGAGTGCATTAAAGGAGCTTACACTGTCTACAATAAAAAGCCTTTGCCTTCAAGCATCCTATCATGAGAGATGTCTCTATTGCAGGGTCCAGCAAGCGAAACCTCCGTCGTCTCAGGGCGCCTTCGTGCCAGACATTGGAAATACCTTCCCCTCGGTTATGTCAGTGCTCAGAGATTTCCCATGATGCTCAGGGGCCGTTTGTTTCTTCCCCACATTATTTAAAGCAAGGGCTTGCTGATTGTGCCAGAGTAAATCACTTTTAGCGATTATTGAAATCTGCTTTTAAGTAGCTCCAGGAAAATAGCTGTGGTTATTACAGCACCCAACAGGGAGTGCAGGCTATTCATAAACTGGAAGTTATTGGGCCAGCCAGCAACATGCTCTTCTGTGAGGAGAGTTCAGGTGGGAGCCATTTTAAGTTTCCAGACAGGCTCTCCGGAAGACCACACAACTAAATAAAATTACATTTTCTGAATTGCCATGGGAGGCTTCTGCGAAAAAGGAAACCAGCTCTATGGCCTGTATCAGAAGCAAAATTTGGGACTTATTTGCTTCTCTCCCCCCCCCCCTTAAGCAGGTCTGGGGAACCTCCAGGTCATAGCTGTCAACCGTCCCTTATTTGGTGGGAAAGTCCCTTATCCCAGCGCCGTTTCCCGCTGCTGTCCCTTATTGATGATGTCCCTTAAATTTCCCGGGTTTCAAAGGAAGCAGCTCCTCTCCCTCCCTCCCTGCCGGCCAGGGAGGAGGGAGGCTCCAACTGTGTTGCTTGGCTGCATTGCTCACCCAATAAGGAGTCTAAGAACGACTGGGGGGGTGGAGCTTGCATGCCTTGTGCCAATCAAATCGGCCGCGTTGCCTGGGGACTCGCCTTTGCTCAGCGCTTCCCAGCGGAGAGGTGACGGTGGTTTTCCTTGCTGCATCCCCTTTGCCGGGTTGCTGCGCTGTGGGAACCACCGCTTGAGGCTTTGTTTGGCTGCTGGCTGGGCTTTCTGCCTTTGGCTCGGAGGGGCTCAGAAGTTGAACATCCCTTATTTTGGCTGCTGGTCCCTTATTTTCAAATCTGTAAGTTGACAGCTATGTTCCAGGTGTTGTTGGGCCCCAAATCCACCAGGCTCACCCAGCATGGCTTCCCACAACAAAACTTAGGCTCAACACAGGGCCAGCCAACCCATGAGGCAAGGCAAGGCAACTGCCTCAGGCAGCAAAGATCCACGGGGCGACAGATCCGGCCTCCAAGAAATGCATTGCATGCTGCTGCCACATCCATCCCAACAGACTCAAAAAATGGGAAGAGGCAAACGGGGAATATCTTGTAGCAGCAGTAGCAGCAACAGAAGTGGTACGGTAGCTGTTGGCTATGCACCACCTGCAGCGCTGGCACGGGTACTGGGAAAATGTAAGGGGATTGTGTAAGAAACAAGAGAAGCAGCAACAAGAGATGCTTTGACAAACATGAGCCTCGTTGCCTTTCACTGGAATAATTTCTCACATTTATTATGGCAGATGCTTCCGTTGACAGTGCAGAGGAATGTGATGTCATGATAATTTGTTGCACAATTTCTTCGCCGAGCCAAGAAATGTTATCTGGCCTTATTTGGTATTAAGCGACTTGCCGTGTTTATCTGAAGTAAACTACGATGCTTCTAAAACTTGATTTTCCCCAAATACTTCTAAATACCTGGACTTTTGGGGTCAAAAGCTAAAGTCTGGGGGAAATAAATGAGTGACAGTAGTATCTTTGTCCAGTAATGAGGAATCTGGTGCTGCTCTCAGGGATGTTGTACCAGAACAGATTTTTATTTTTTAAAAAATCCTTTTGGGGTCTGAACCCTAAATATGTTTAAGACTTCTGTATTTATTCTACACTTAAGATTATTTCTTTAAAAAAAAAAAAAAAACGCCCAAAAGACAGTGTTGCACTTTAAAAACTAACGATATAAGTATAGTTTTGCTTACCTTATAAGTAAACAGTATTGCCAAAGGAATTCGGTTCCATATTCACAAGGCACATGGTGTATCCAATAAAATATCATCCTTGTAATAAATGTCACCTTACTTGGAGAGGAATGCTAAACTTTGCATCTTTCTTACAACCTCCTCCAGTCTTCCGCTTTTAGTTGGATTCACAAATACCTTTAGCTAACCTAAAGATGAGGGTGGGGGACATTTTCCAGTCTGAGGGCCATATTCCAGTCTGATTGACCTTCCAGGGACCGCATCCCAGTAGGGGAGGAGGTCAGAGCATTTAATGTGAATTTTACCTTTGCATATTAAGCTAGTTTCTGTACACACAGAGACCCCTGTGCTTCATCTATCCAGTCAAGCAAGAGACCTAGGAAAACCACTGAGGGCCGGGCAGAAATGCCTGGAGGGCCACATTCACCCCACCCACCCCCAGCTTGAGTTTCCCCAGCCCTCTTCTAATAGGATAGTCATGACTGCGAGATCAGAGTTCAAGCACCATAACAATCAAATTAAACTTTTATTTTGGTACTTGGCAGCTTATGACGTTCTCAGAATTGCTAGCATTTTAAAAATTCTGCTTACATTGTTAGGGCAGTCCTGCTTTCACTGAGTAGAGAGATATCTCAGGTTCGGCTTCTTTTAGTGGTTACAAGAGATTTAAGGCACTGTTGGAATATTTGAACTTATTTGTTTAAAAATGTACAAGTTGAGCCTAGGTGGAGACATCACGTAACAGCACTGCTGCAAACAACACATCTACTGATGCATATCAGACCTGCCGGAGAGGCACTCTTACAGTATAACTAGATGTTATATCAAATACGCAGGGAGGGTTTTCTTTAATACTAAGTGTGAGATTGAATTTTCATTGGGACCACAGCACATAGGAAGTTTTAACTCTTCCCTTCCTTACTGCAGTTGCAAAGAGTACTGTGACCTGATGTCACCATTAGGCTTAGGGGAAAAGTACCACCTAGGATGCTTTTCATTGTCCATTTTCAAAGGCCATTCTCTGCCTTTTCCCCTCAGTTTGTCTTGTGTCTCTCTGACTCAAACAGCGCCGGGCCACAATCTGTCCAAAGTTTCCTTTCCCTGTGAAAGAGGCTTCCGCTCTTCTGCCTCAGTCTCAGGGCTCTTCAGGACTTCAGTAGGTGTGGGCCGCTGAACTTATAATTGGGGTGACTGAGGATGGTGTGTATATTTTCCTTTCCAGTATATATTTCACCAGTGCTCTGCAACCTCTGTAACTGCCCGAGCTTCCTGATCTAAAAATGGCCCTCAATAGCAATAGCAATAATTTGAACCCACCCATTTGACTGGGTCACCCCAGCCATTCTGGTCGGCTTCCAACATATAGAAAAATGTAATAAAACATTGCACATTTAAAAGCTTCCATATACAGGGCAGTCTTCAGATCTCTTCTAAAGGTTATATAGTTACTCATCTCTCTGACATCTGATGGGAGGGTGTTCCACAGGGTGGGTGCCGCTACTGAGAAGGCCCTCTGCCTGGTTCCCTGTAACCTCACTTCTCGCAGTGAGGGAACCACCAGAAGGTCCTTGGTTCTGGGTCTTGGTTTCTGGGCTGAACAATGGGGGTGGAGACGCTCCTTTCGGTGGTGCCCATGAGAATGTTTACCTCTTGGTATCTTCCCATGGGCTTTAACTGAATGATGGGCACCTAGAAACTCTGCAGAGTGCAGATCAGTAGTGAGATAATGTCTAGAAATAAATAAAGGCCAGTCGCAAACACCTCTTGACCCCTTGAAAGGTAAGATAAGCTCATACACCCTGCACACCACACATGAAGAAGAGAAGAAGAGTTTGGATTTGATATCCCACTTTATCACTACCCGAAGGAGTCTCAAAGCGGCTAACATTCTCCTTTCCCTTCCTCCCCCCACAACAAACACTCTGTGAGGTGAATGAGGCTGAGAGACTTCAGAGAAGTGTGACTAGCCCAAGGTCACCCAGCAGCTGCATGTGGAGGAGCGGAGACGCAAACCTGGTTCCCCAGATTACAAATCTACCGCTCTTAACCACTACACCATACTGGCTCTCCCCTTTGATAATTTTTGAATGCCATTTCTTTTCCTGCTATTTGATGGAGTCAAATAATTGAGAGCTCTGCAGTTGCTCTAGAGTTTCTTCTGGTTCTTTGAACAGAGCAATACAGATCTTCCCACTTTGGTGCTCATAAACACAGCCTGCTCTGGTTTCTATCATGTTAAAATGTCACCTGCTTCAATTTCACTTCTTCTTTCATTTACACTTTATTACCGACTCTCTCTTTCTCTCTCTTTTACTCGTTGCACAATTAACACATCACTAGCACCAGCAGAACAACAGTATGATGGCCTCATCCTAGCACCTTTACTCATAACTAGGAAGCCTGCTGGATCAGTCCAATAGGTCAAGTTCCTCTTTGCATGGTTCCCAACTGATGCCTGTGAAAATGCAGGGCCTGAATGCAAAAGCACTCTTCCCACTTATGAGTCCCACCAAATTCAAATGGGACTTATTGCAAATTAGGTATGCATTTATGTAACTGCAGCCTTAACACCACAGCATTGGTGAGCCTGAACTCACAGATTCTCCAGCTGTTTACTTGTTCAGAGAGCAGAATTGCAAGCTCATTTTTGAAAGATCTCCAATGGCTGCGTGGCGTGTAGAAATTTAACAGCTAATGCAGGAGTGGTTAACCTGTGGGCCTCTTCCAGATGTTGCTGAACTACATCTGCCACCAGGAACATCCAGATTGGCTAACGGCAAAGGATGTGGCAGCTGTAGTTCAACATCTGGAAGGGGCACAGCTTAGCCACCCCTGGCTTAAAAGCTTTTCCTGACATGGAGATGACATGACAAAGTTTCACTTAGAGAGATGTGGGGAAATGGATTAATCACAAGCAGCAGATAAAGCTGTAAGAGTCTTGCAGCGGAGGAACAAACAAATGAATGGAGGGTGTAATCTTGTTCAACAGGGGAGAGCTGAAGATCAATAGCTACTACATTAGATGCAGACCTGAGTGATTCATCACAGATCAGCAAGGGTTTCTGACTCCCAATTATTTAGCAATGGCAACAACCGAAAGTTTTCCTGCATTAAATCAGGCTGCTGGGACAATGTGGGGAGGCGGGTGTGCTTTGTTTGAAAGGACTTGTTAGTTTTGTTCTGGCACCAGTCACAAATTCCTAGGCTCAGAGGCATCCTGTTCTTTAATTTTCAGCTTATGTCTACCCACCTGAGTTCAAGCAGATTTCCAGATGTAGCATTTACATCAAGTAAAAGATCACATGAAATGTGGGAATTGTGGGTAAGGGAACGTTAGGAAAATTGGGGGGGGGGTGCTGCCTGAATGCAGCCATACTTCCCACAATTCCATATTCTTCCATCTTCAACACTCAAAAGTGCCTCTTAGCTATTATCCCAACTGCGCCAAAGCAGCTTTTTCACAAGCAGATGCTGTACAGCTGGCCTAGCATCTAAATCAAGAAGAGGGAACCTGCTGGATGCTGTTGGACTCTGTTATGTACTGAGTTGAATAGGATCCAAAAGGCAGCAGTCTGATTGGTCCTAGAACAATAGGGTCCAGAATGCAGCAGTCTGATTGGTCCTAGAACAATGCAGCAGTATGACTGGTCCAATCCAGCTCCAGGTGGAAGTCACCCAATCCAGCTCCAGGTGGAAGTGAATCCGCAACCTGATTGGCCTACAGGAGAATCCCAGAATTAGCCAATCACATGTGGCCCATTGTGTAAATAATGTATATAAAGCAGATATTTTGGGGGAACTTTCATTCCTCCTCACCACTATGAGCTGAATAAAGAGCATGAAATCCACACTCGGCTCTGAGTATATTTCAGACTCCGACTCCCATCACCCCCAAGTCCGCATATCCAAAGGTCAGAGATTTACATCAAGCTGCCCATAGAGTTGTGATGCAGCAGTATCTGGTGAGTCACAGGTTCCCCATTCTTGTTTAAATGATCCAACCATGTGGGTGTGGACTGACTGCACAGTTCTTTCTACAGAATTAGAGCAATGCCGGGGCGGGGGGAGGTGCTGGCTGTCTCTGAATCAGTCCCTGCCCACATAGTGGGAAGCTATTGCCTACCCAGGTTCTTGCTTTTCATACCACTACCTCTTTTATTTCACTTCCCTCACACATTTTGGTTAGCCTCCCTCTGCACCATGAAGTGTTGTGTTACTTGTAAAGTCTATTCTCTCATTAGCTTCTTCCCCACTCCATTCTGTAATATCCTTGACCTTTTCCTCAAGTTCATCTCTCTCTCTCTCTGACTATATTGTTTCTTGAGCCTTCTTGCCTCTCAGGACCTCTTCCCAGCTCCCCTGTGTGAGGTTTTAATATCAGCCAAACTGACAACTTTCCCTTCCGTCACAGAAGGTGGATGATTGGCTCTCTGCTCAAGCAGCTGAATACAGTCATACCTCGGGTTGAATATGCTTCAGGTTGAACATTTTCAGGTTGCGCTCTGTGGCGACCCGGAAGTAACGGAGTGCATTACTTCCGGGTTTCACTGCATGCGCAGACGCTCAAAATGATGTCACGTACATGTGCAGAAGAAGCAGCGAATTGCGACCCGCGCAGACGCGGGTTGCGTTCGCTTCAGGATACAAACGGGGCTCCGGAATGGATCCCATTCGCATCCAGAGGTACCACTGTACTGTACTCCAAAACCGTCACATCAGCTCTGTGTTGGACACTTCACTGACACAAGCGCAATACAGAATTTGAGTAGTAGGGCTTACTTCAAAAAGTTTCATAAAAAGCAAAGGCCCGCAAGAAAAATGTTGGTCTATAAGAAAATAAAAAGAAATCCACAATTGGGCGATCCCTTTCACAGCCAGGCTTTGAGTTATTCTTTTTTTAAAAAAATGAGGAGACCATTGCTTCTTTATTCCAGAATCCTAGGTATGCAACCTGATATCTGCAGCACCTAGCAGAGACCTATTCAGCTTGCTATCTTCATACTGGAACAAAATAATTTTGGTTTTTCCTTATTTTCCCTCCCACCACATTTTGTTGCATCGTGCCTGATGGAGACCTCTAGAGACCTCTAAAGCTTGCCACTATTTTGACAATTTGGTAATGCCTAATAAAGGTATGGCCCAACTGTGAGTTTTGGAGTTCTCCCAAAACGTTAGTAGATGTAATTTGTACATTCTTTCCTAATACTTTTAACACCCTACAGCTGTATGTTTGGTAGTATTTATGCCTGGGAAGGGTTGTTAGCATACCAAATTATGTAAAGGCCAGAGAATTTACCTTGTCTTGTAGGACATAAATCAGAAGCCTGGTTTTGTAACAATGCTTTTTATCGATCCAGCTGAAAGATTAACTTCCTAGCCGTGCTATTTGCTCCCACCTCTTTTCTAAACAGAAATAAAATGTAAATAGCATCACTTTTTAGTCACCTTTCATTATCTTTCAGGAAAAGACTGCCAGTGAACAAGTCTAGACCTTTAGCCCCAAAAGGCAACTCAAACCAAAATAAGTTTTACTGGGGTTCACTCCTCAAAAAGCATGCTTAGTTTTGCAGCCTCTACTTTTGTGTGCTCATTTGGGAATATGTTGCACTGAGTCAGTGGCCTAGTTTGCACATAATGCTAAATGATTGATTATTCTATGGTTTAGCATTATGTGTGAACCCAAGTCAGCAGCTTAACTGTGGCTTATTAACATTGGGCATAGATTCCTGCATTGCAGAGGCTTGGACTAAATGGCCCTTGTGGTTCTTTCCAACTCTATAATGCTATGTTCCTAACCAAGGTTTATAGTTGGTCTGTAAACATTAGTCAATATTGGCCATAGCTTAGCAGTACATTCAAGCCCAGGCCTCCTAATTAACTATGATTAAGGAGCTGTTGCTGCCACAAAGCTACAGAGCCACAAGTAAAACCACTTTTAAGGCTCAGCAGCTCTTACTGGTGCTTTTAACTATTCTGTGACATAGTAAACCATGGGTTGAGGTGCCAGGCGCCTAACATTTAACCATGCTTAATGTTAACCATGGTTTACTGTTACCCAAATATGAGGCCAGCGGGGCTTACTTTGGTGAAAACATGCATGGGATCCCGTTGTAAGGCGGAGCAGGGAAAGAAAATTGGAACTTAAATTGGCTGACTTTGCAGCTTTAGTATCACAGGATCCACCTTATATTGAGTCAGACCATTGGTCCATCTTAGTTCAGCAGGTCTGCAGTAGTGACAAGGAGCTCCGCTTGCAAAGGAAGAATCAGCAGCTCACTTTAAGCTCCTCGTTGTTCTTTCATAACCTGGTCCCTGTCCGAACCTGCTCTGCATCTGATGTCATCAGGTGGTAATGGTAGTGTTGAATGGCCTTACAGACAGCGAGAGTCCAATGTTAGAAACTCAGATATATAAGCTAAGCGCCAAATGGCTCCATAAACCAGGGTTACAGAATCCCTAGTTGTCATTTTTGGGCCAGACGGCTCGAAAGTCATATTTTTGAATATGACTTTTGGGTCCCGGAAATTCATTCCAATTGTGCAGATAAAATATAACTGACGGTATTCTGTAGGATGTGTTGATAGTGTGTGGTCCAAGAATCCCCAGGCATGCACCTCCAGATGGTGGAGATGTAAGGCGCTATCCTGGCACCTGGGCATCTTCATCTGGACACAAGTGGATGATAGCCAGGTGCAGAATGTACCTGGTGAATTTCAAGCGCTGAGCAAGACCCGTGCTGGTCCAGAGATTCACTGCTGGTGGTCTACAATGACTGACAGTGTCTCTCCAGGATTTTGACAGGTTACTCTCTTTGCCCTATCTGAACATACCTGTGATTGAACCTGGGACCTTGTGCATGCAACATATGTGTATGTATGTATATACCGTATTTTTCGCTCTATAAGACACACTTTTTCCCTCCTAAAAAGTAAGTGGAAATGTGTGTGCGTCTTATGGAGCGAATGCAGGCTGTGCAGCTAAGCCTCCGTAGGGCAGCAGGGTGCCTTCATCCCGCTGCCCTCTGGAGGCTTTGCGGGGCTGTCCCAGAAGCCAGAACAGGGAGATGGAGCGCTGCGCAGTGCTCCCTCTCCATTCTGGCTTTTGGGATAGCCCCGCAAAGCCTCCGCAGGGGATGGGGATGAAGGCTCCCCGTGCCCTGCGGAGGCTTCGCGCGAAGCTAGCTGCGCTCCCTCTAGCTATTCTGGCTTTTGGATAGCCCCTGAAGCCTCTGCAGGGCAGCTGGATGAAGGCTCTCCTCTTGTGGCTATCCCAGAAGCCAGAACAGCAAGATGCTATCCCAGAAGTCAGATCCCTCTTGCTGTTCTGGCTTCTGGGATTCAAAATATTTTTTTTCTTGTATTCCTCCCCTCAAAACTAGGTGCGTCTGGTGCGTCCTATAGAGCAAAAAATATGGTATATATTATACACACATACACACATATACCACTGAGCTTCAGGGATAAAAATTAGATGCCTACTGCTCCTGCAGCCAGTTTCAATTGAGAAAAATAAGTAAAGGAACGTTTTTTATTTTTTTTCCAGTGAGAGCAAAACATACTCATTTTCCAGACGCTATAAATCACAGAGCCTCCGGGAACACTTTTTGAATAGGGGATTATCTTCTTATCAGCCACCAGCTCATAATTGTAATAAACTGCTCTCCCCCCTTCCCCGCCCTTTAACCCCACGAGAGACCGAGAGGACTGAGGCTTGGAAGCCCTTGGCAGGCTGCGTCAGCAAATACCTTTGCCGTGACCTGATCAGGCAGCTCATTCATTGAACGCCTCGGCAGCGAAGCCAAAGAGTTCCGCTTCCACGCATCAGGAAGGCGCCGCTTCAGCCCCAGTTGCGCCCGGGTGGCTGCGCGTCCGCGCAAGAGCCGCCCCTTCTCTGGCGCAAAGGTCTGGGGCTGGTGGGCGTCGCGATTGGCTCTCGGACCTGCGAGCAGCTGCGCGCCCATTGGCTGCCGGGCTTCCTTTGTTCCTTTCGCCGCTGCCGCAGGAGAGCGGAAGTTTGAGCGCGCTCGCTCGCAGCTGGAGCTCCCCGGGGCGAGCCAGCGAGCCAGCGAAGTGAGCCTCCCTGCGCTCATTTCCTTTCTAACCACATCCGACTGTCAGGGAGCAACAGCAGCAGGGAGGAAGGCATTTGTGCTCTGAGTGTCTCCCTCGCCCCGGATCTCGCGTGCGCGCGCTGGGGATCCAACATGGATCTGGAAAGCAAGATCAAGAAGGTAAGGAAGCAGCGCGCAACTTCAGCGCGGGCGCGGAGGGAGCGAGGCCGGCGGCTAAAGTTACCTGTCCGCGCTGGCCAACGCCCCTGACACTCTTGCTTGCTGCTTGCTATTGTTCTCCTCCTCGGTTTGTAAGATCCCAAACCTATTTTTTTCCCCCCACACACCCCTCTCCGTCTCAAGTTCATCCTTGGATAGTAGAATGCGCCTCCTTCGTAATATTGAAGGGGAGAGGGCGCTGCTGCAGAGATATTGTTGTTGTTGTTATATTGCTACTATGCAAATAATTTTTTTTTGTTTTTGTTTTTAAAAGCATTGGCCCGGAGGGACTTGGCTGAGACTGTGGTTATCGGTAGGTTCCACAATCCTGGCAGGGCAAGTCCTACTTACGTTTACTCAGAACTAGGTCGTTGTGTGTTTAATGGGGCGTACTCCCTAGTAAGTAGGTAAAAGTGAAGCGTGAGACTCTGAAGCTCAGGCTCATGGGTACGAGCCCCACGTTGGGTAAAAATTCCCTCATTGCAGGAGGTTGGACTAGATGACCCCCAGGTCCCTTCCAACTCTACAGTTCTATGATTCTATGAGTCTGGGAAAGCTGTGCCGAAAATAAAACCAAAAGTATACAGTAAAGTCTGAATGACAAGAGGAAATGGAGAAAATGTTAGGCTCTTGTCCCTAGCACAATCTCTCGCTCCACCAGTCCTTCCAGGTGGTTTTTTTCCCTCCCCCAAATTCAGATTCTTTGTTCTCTAGATATGCCCAAATATTACCAAACAGGAGTTAATCTGTGCTTGCTGTGATGGATTCTGCGTTAGTGTGTACAGTTCAATATGTACGGACAAACAGATCTCTTTTAAGTGTTCTCTAATTCTGTGATGTGCCGACATTAAAAGCAGTGCAACTCCCTAAGGGTTTTCACCTGTTTTACCATTTTTATTTTTATTCTGTAAGTTTAGGATGGCAACTTGAATGTTTGCAGCACCTGAGCTGTTTGGAACGAAATACTCTGCACTGGTTACTTAGATTTGTTGGAGGGGGCAGGCTGTTTTAGAAAAACCAAGTCTTAATTGAGTAGGCATTTTCTAAAGCTGGAGCAAAAAGTGTGCTGAACTGAAGTAGGTTTGTTGCACGATTTTATTCAATTTTATGGCGTGCATAGGTGCCAAAATAAGGTAGAAGATGGGGAAATAGAGACATTTCTGCCCTAGTCATTAATGACAGGAATTAATCTCTGACTTCTTGCTGGGATAGGTTCTACCTAAGAGAGGGCCAGAATGTATGAACATTCTGGTGCTGTGGTGTTATTTAAAAGCAATAAACATTTTAATGCTTTTTATAATCTTGTTTTAACATTCTTATTATTGTTGATTTAGTCTACAGTGGTACCTCGGGTTAAGAACTTAATTTGTTCTGGAAGGTCCGTTCTTAACCTGAAACTGTTCTTAACCTGAAGCAACACTTTAGCTAATGGGGCCTGCCGCTGTGGCTGCGCCGCCGCTGCGCAATTTCTGTTCTCATCCTGAAGCAAAGTTCTTAACCTGAGGTACTATTTCTGGGTTAGCGTAGAACTGTAACCTGAAGTGTCTGTAACCTGAAGCGTCTGTAACCCGAGGTACCTCTGTATTTACTTAATTCTCATTCAGCTACACAATCCACTTGGGCGCACTGCTGACCTTCTCTTAGTGGATCCCCACATGTGCTCACGTGATCCCCATCAGCAGCAAACCTTTCTACATAAGAGCACACCTTAGCTGTTATGCACCCTGAGCATGCACTCTTTGCTCTGTTAAGTTTAAAAGCCTATTGATAAACCACACAGATTATCAGAGGAAAGAAGGAAGGGTCTACACACTGAAGTCAACCTACTGTGGAGTTATATCACATTCCTATGAAGTAAGCAGAGGCGGTTTTAGGGTGGCATGAATGGGTCGACCATAGGGGGCGCATAGAATGGGGTGCAAGTGCTGGAAGGCCCGAATTTCAGCATCACACAGGGCGCCACTGAAATTTGAGAGCCCAAAGTCTGCCAGTGAAGTACGTAACCTTACAAGCTCCAGACCTGGGGAGCCTACCAGAACCTACAATTGCTCCAGGGCAGCGAAACAACATGGTTCATGGCCTGGTGCTCAAATAGTTCTTCCATTCACTTTTTGTAGCCCACAGCAGTGAAAGCTGGTGAATAGATTGGATGTTGGTGTGCACTGTTGATGTACGCTAATAGCCTATTTGCGCAGTCTTATTTTGCTATTTCTTTTGGAAGAGTGAGAATATAAGAAAGAAGGGAACCTGAGCACTTGAGCCCCAGGCTGCATGAGCAGCCTTCCTAAGCCTAGCACCCTTCAGATGTTTTGGTCCATAACTCCCATCATCCCTGACCATTGGCCATGCTGACTGAGGTTGATGGGAGTTGCAGTCCAGAACATCTGAAGGGCATCAGGTTGGGTGAAGGATGAGTTTCAGGTCCCAATGCCAGGCTCTGGCAGCACTAGAAATAGTCAACAATGTTTGGGCAACACGATGGCCATATACATACATAATAGACAATCTTTATAGAATTCTTTCAAATAATAACAAGTTCAAAATGAAATCTTAGACTCAAAGTCTCTGAAAGCCTTTAAATGTAGCGAGGTACCAAACTTTGTAATATAATGTCCAACAGAAATTCCAACTTTGTAATATAATGAACAGAGATTCCGGATATTGACTGCTGTTTTGTAGATCTTCATCAGCGTGGTGGGAGAATATAAAAATTGTTTCATAAACCCATCTTATTTCGAATGAAGATATGTGAATGAAAATATAAAATGCTGTAGAGCAGTGCTCATGTAATATTGTAATCACTGCTCAGTATATATTCATTGAACTTGCTATTGTCTGAAAGAATTCTATAAAGATTGTCTATTACGTATGTATATGGTCATCATGTTGCCCAAACGTTGTTGACGTTTTCTTTAGCAACACAGGGGTTTGTGTGGATACTTATCGTAGCACTAGAAATAGGCCAGATTGTGACTGTTTTTCCAGGGAAACCAAATGAGTCCATGCAGAGCATGGACTTGAACTTGAGCTACCAGTCTATAAATGCAACAGTTCTTGTGTCACACACCTGTACAACTCCATATGCACCAACACCATCCAGTTCACATCTGAACTTTCAATATAAATACTTTGAATCTGCGTGAGCTATCTCAATAAATGAAATAGAGGGGAAATTTCTTAATATCCTGGTTAGCCAGAACTTCATGTAGGGTGGTGGTAATTTTGCACAAAAAGTAATGTATATTCACTGGAAACATGATCAGGGAAGGAGTATAGTTAATGGATTCAACTTTATACTCATGTATTTCTTCAAGAATGTGTATAATCTGCTCCATATTAGTTTTTCAGATGTCACTGCTTCTCCTTTAGTATATGAAAGAGGTCTCAGATAATTGGTCAGTGTCACACAAGTGAAAGGAACTCCAGGAAACTTGCTGATGTTTTTTGGGTTGCATTCAACTTCCAGTGTCTATGGTTACAAGCCAACTTTTTTGTGACACTTCATAAAGGTACTGTATATTTAATTGTTGCCCAAAAGGCCACTTTTAAGGGCAGTTTAAAACTTGTGCTGAAAGTGATAGCTTAGCAACATAGCTCTTTCCATCATCATATATATCTTCAGAATATTTTACATGGAAGAATAAATGTATGCTTGCTTCTTTGATGTTACAATTAGCAAGCATTAGGCTGAAGTAGTCAATCTGTTGTCCAGCTTTTGTTAACACACACACACACACACACACACACACTCTTAGAGGAAGTATGACTCTTTCAGTTAGGTTTTGGGATTACAGAAAATTATAAGAGACCACATATCTGTCATTTAAACAAATCTGTTGAGACCCTGGAAAATGTTTTCAGGTGGGTATCTTACCTGCAGGAGTGTGTTATACAGTATACAGTGGTACCTTGGTTTAAGAACTGCTTAGTTTATGGACAACTTGGATTAAGAACGCTGCAAACCCGGAAGTAGGTGTTTTGGCTTGTGAACTTTGCCTTGGAATAAGAACATGTTTCGCTTCCTGTTGAGTGTGTTCCATTTGTAAATTGAGTCCCCCGCTGCTATGGGAAAGCACACCTTGGTTTAAGAATGCTTTGGTTTAAGAACGGACTTCCGGAACGGATTAAGTACTTAAACCAAGGTACCACTGTACAAGAATAGCTGTTGTTGCAGAGAACAAGAAACTATGTCCAGGCCTTGGCCAGGAACAGAAATTTGTGAATGATATATTTACTCTCTTACGCAGCCATCTGCAACCTCTTTGTTTAGAAATAAATGGAAATAAATGTTTATGAAAGATTTAAGAGATCCCGTTCCAGAAGAAGATAAAATGTAATAAGAATAAACACATGCCAGTGTTGGCATAAGCTATGTGGTAGTTGTATAAGTATCACTGTAATCTGGAGGCCAGAAAAATAGAAGAGAACATGTAGTATGTTGGTAGGAAACTCTTCTTCATAAACATTGTCCCTGCCATTAGCTGGAACCAACCCACTTCCTAAATTTTAAGAAATTTAATGTGGGGTGGATTAATCCGTTCCAGTCCTGGCAACTGAGCATATCCTAATAGGCAAAACTGTGCATCCCCTTTGATCTCAGTGATGCTCTTTGGTAGTTCTGTCCTGGTGAAAACTGACTCCATTAACTGTGGCCAACAGAGAGCTTTGATGCTCTGTGATTTCAGGCTTCCTGATGCAATGGTGAACATAAATATCAGGCTTGAGACCTTCTTCTCGTTACCTGATCTTGTGTGAAATCTGAAGACCTGTGGAAAAGTACATCTGAAAAACATCCATCTGGTTCTCCCATCTTTGAAAGCTGCCGCTTTGCTCTCTTCATAAATTCCATAACTTGGTTTTTTCGCTGGAACATACTTTACCTTAATTCAAAGCCATCCTATGAGCTGAATGAGAATGTACTCCTATAATTATAGCTCTTAATTGCTTCATAGAGCATGTTCATTTTCAAAAATGACATTGCAGACAAAGGTGGCTACTTCTTTATAGATGTGGTGCATGCTTCATTTTTTTTTTATCAAGACTTACTCTCTGGTTCCACACAAAAAAGAACAAGAGAAAAGTAGCTGGGAAGATAGTAATCGGCGGGGGAGAAATTAGGAGCATAATTCCCTGTCGCTCTTCAAACAGTTGTTGAAGACATTGCACCAAGCTGGAAATGAGAAGGATTCAGTGGTAAAGAGACTATATGATATATAGGCAATCAACCTTTATTATTTCCCTTCTCATGTTTCCTAGGATCACATTTTAAAGAATTTTCTGAGCTGCCTTGAATATACAAATGAATAAATATAAGTTTTGTCTTTGGTCACTTCCTTGCTGGCTCTTTTTAATTTTTTTAAAAAGTTATTCCAATGTATTCCTATAAGGTGCCTTTCCTGTGGAGCGATCAAGGAATACCTGCACAAAACTCAAGATGCAAATGGAAACATTAAGAACAGGGTAGCCAGTGTGGTACCCTTCGGATATTGTTGGGCTATAACTCCCATTATCCCTAACCATCAGACAGGTCGATGAGCGCTGGAGTCTAACAACATCTAGCAGCACCACATTATCTCTCTTTGATTTGAGGATTCGTAGGCCTTCTGAATCCCAGAAAAGCAACTTTCTAACATTGCAATCCTTCACATGTCTACTCAGAAGTCTCAGTGAGTTCAGTGGAGCCTATTTCGAGGTAAGCAGGTGTAGGACTGCAGCCAAATTTCCTTGAATGTCTCCATGCTTGCATTGAAAAGTTAACCTGAAGCAGAAAGGTTAGAAGTGAACTCCTAGATACTAAAGGCCTCTTGGGTTGTCTTTATTTCATCTGTAGGTGAATAATGCAGCGAAGAGAAATGGCAAGATATTTATTTTGGGTATGTGGTAAAATGGGATGAGATAGGGAGGTAAGATGATATACATGGCATCTGTGTGAGATTTCATGTCCCATAAAGAAGGGTTATTGGTTCTTGACAATGAGCTTGAAATAAACAATCTCTGAGAAAATCTTCTTCTGCCTGCCCAGAATAAATTGCTCATAATTCTCTTACCCAAATCCTGAGTGCCTCAGAGGTTAGAGCTTGAGCAATTGCAAAATACAGTCTTAATGCCTAATTCACTGAGTGCATTCATGTGCCAGGGATGCCTTTAACATTAGGCTAATCTCTCCCACATATACAACTGCTACCTGATTTTATCTATTTTTATAGATAGAATCATAGAATTGCAGAGTTGGAAGGGACCCTCAGGGTCATCTAGTCCAACCCCCTGCAATGCAGGAATCTCTGCGTATAATTCTATGTGTTTGACGGAGGTTGTGATTTTTTCCCAGTGTCTGTGTTTCCCATTAACTTCACCATGGAGATGTCGAGAGCTATACAGTTGGTGCTCTATTGAGCCCCTGTTAGTTAAACCTTTGTTCCGAGTTAGAATTCGCTCTGCCCTGTCTGTGACATTGGTGAACTCCATAAAAACGTGTCAGTAGGTCACTGCCTCGCGGTCCCATTTGCATGCTGTGATCACATAGTTTGCCTCAGGAAAGGAGAGGCTGGCACTGAAGCAGAGAAATTTGCGTCCTTTTGGAAAGTAAGGGGGGAACATTCCCATTCAGACAGCTGCTCTTTAAATAAGAATGGTATGTGTCTGCCTTTTTAAAAAGGGGTTTTTGAGAGTAGGAAAACTCTGGGATGTGCCTGAACAATGAAAATAGGAGAAAACTTGCTTAAAATCCTGTATTGCAAGCAGCACTCACTTTATATGCAGAAGTAAAAGTTTCTGTTCCGTTCGTTTACTGCAAAGTGCCACTTGGCATTTCTTGCAGGGCATTTCTTGATCCTTGTTGTTTGGTGGCGGCTGCCTTGGAAACCAGTTCAGAGTGAAAATCAACATCCAGTCACCATTTCAATAAATCTTCCCAGTTCAACAGACCAATTGAAAATGGGACAAAATGGAAAAAGTCCTGGTTTTTTTTATAACAGGACAACATTCTTAGCCATTCGGGTAATTTTGTACCAGCGAAATTAATTCTATATTTTGTAATTGTCAAAATTGCTCATTAGCAAGATAGACCAGAATTCCCTTATATGTGTGGGAATTCTCTCAAAGATGGCCTGGGTAGCTTTCTGTGTGGGGCGGCAGGGGGGGTGGGAATCATAAAGTGACAAAATCAAAATGTAAAGCAATAAAATTAAATAACACATTTTAATACCAACTAGGCCTTTTGTCCATTAGAAACATTTCTAACCTCTTGCATTGGTGCTGTGTTTCATTGCAATATATGATTTTAATACACCTATCGAGGCTTTATATACATTCCCTCGGTAGCCCTTAGAACAGCCCTGTAAAACAAGCTAATATGGTTATCCCCATTTTATAGATGAAGCTGAGAAGTGGTGGTTTGCCCAAGGCTTTCCCAGTGCTGAGCGCAGGTTTGAACCAATTCATAGCTCCCACTCATTCCCAATGTGGTGCACCACGCCTGAGGTGCGCATGGGATTCCCACACGCGGAATAGCTTCTTTGCCTGAAACAAATAATTGCATGCATCCCTGTCGCTTATGCAGACCTATTTCCACAAATAAAGTCAATGGGAAGCCCCACCAGCATTTGTGTGCACTCACAGAGCATGGGCCAGAGATACTGGGCTTAAGATGCCTGACAGCGTTCTTTTTTTTATGTATCATCTGTTTGGAAGAATGCTAAAAAGTGAAGCCTAAGTAAAAGCAGTTCCCTGCTAAACATGAGGCTTCTTGCTGTTCCTTGTCTCCCTCAGCCAGTCCATGTTGCCAGTACATGTATAGTTTAGTGCCAGCTAGCTATGCATATGGTCTTGTTACGGATAAATGTTAGAAGGCTTTGGTTAAGGCCACAGTCACACTGAAGCTCACCTGCATGAAAATCTCCTACACATAACAGCTGCTGGTTCCAACAGCTGCTTAAGTGTTAGAATATACAGTGGTACCTCGGGTTAAGTACTTAATTCATTCCAGAGGTCCGTTCTTAACCTGAAACTGTTCTTAACCTGAGGTACCACTTTAGCTAATGGAGCCTCCCACTGCCGCCGCGCCGCCAGAGCAGAATTTCTGTTCTCATCCTGAAGCAAAGTTCTTAACCCGAGGTACTATTTCTGGGTTAGCGGAGTCTGTAACCTGAAGCATATGTAACCCGAGGTACCACTGTATATGTGATTTTCTGAAGGTCAGTTCCACTCCGCTCCCTTCCAACATCTGTGCATTTGGCCGGGCATTGAACAGGGGAGCCTCTTTGTGTATATTTTCCCATTATTACTAGTTGTAGTTGTCTTAGGCAATCACTTGTAGCCAAGTAAGACAGTAGTACCAGATAACTGGGTTGCCCCAGCTGTTCTGGGTGGCTCCCAGCACATATAAAAACATAATAAAACATCACACATTAAAAAACTTCCCTATACAGGCCTTCAGATGTCTTCTAAAGATTGTATAGCTCCTTGTCTCCTTGACATCTGATGGGAGGACGTTCCACTGAGTGGGTGCCACTACCGAGAAGGCCCTCTGCCTGGTTCCCTGTAGCTTCGCTCCTCGCAGTGAGAAAATTGCCAGAACGCCCTCGGTCCTGGATCTTGGTGTCGGGCCAAAAGAACAAAGAATATCCGCTTGCTTGTATCTGAAGGCATCTGTGTGAGCTATGTGGTTGTGCATCTTTGCCTTGGTTTCTCTTCACCACTACCTGCGGGTGTTCAAGATATAACACTAGATTGGAGTCTACTGGCAGTCCTCCTCAAGCCAGGGACATTTGCCAGGGGCGAGAGGAATTGTGGCCACCTGCTCATATATTCCTGATGTTGTGTCTCTAAGAGTCTAGAAGCACACCTGGTTTGCATTGCATCTCTGTAGCACTGTGTAGCCACACGAGGATGCCAGCACATGATACCACCACATCCTTTTGCAGCAGGACATGTGACACTGTCATTGTGGCTGCATTATCTGTGTTGGCCACCATTATATTAAGTGACAGGTCACAATTCCTCTCAGAATTTGTTCCTCCCCACCCAGTAATTTTCCCTTCAAATCTTAGCCTCCAGTAAGAACATGCAGCATATAAATACATTATTTGATGGTGCAGATCTTCTTCTTCTTCTTGAGAGGGAGAGATGATATTCAGCACTTCTGTTTCCCCAGACATTTGATTGGCAGCAGCCAGGAAGCTGAGGTTTGGTCAGTGCTCTTTAATATAAAAGAGAGCCAGCTTTTTGAGTCCCTAGAAACATTCCAAGCTGATTAAAGCAAGATTTCTTTTTCAAACATGAGGCTGGCCTGCAACCATTTATAACACTTTGCTCTGAAGTAATATTTTAGTCGTGAAGGCATTGTGAAGCAGATGACTTCAATCAGTAGACTTGTAATGCTTTTCGTTCGCAGACTGCCTTGAAATCAAACTGGGCGTATTTGAAATGCCAGATGTTTTTTTAGAATTTTTAGCAACTGACATCCAGAAACCTCTTCTTGGCTACATTTCAAATGACCTATGTGTCTTACTTTCTTCCATGATTCCATTTATGGATAAATTGATTCCATCCTCTTTAAAAAAAAAAAGAAGAAGAAGAAGAAGAAGCATGCAGGCAGATTTCTTATACTTTTGAGTATTGAAAGGCGAGCTTGGTGTTCAGTCAGAATTCCACACAGGTGTAAAGCATTATTTAGCAATTGCAACACACACTTTTGGGTAAGTGGTAATGATAATTATGAATATTATGTCTTAAACCCTTTCACCTTGAAGCTTGCTGCTTTTACTTATGCAGGGGCAAAAGCCTGTGTCCCCTCATGAATGGCCAGCCAAAGGCTTACAGCCCATTACTCATTTTCATGAAAACTGGCCATTTCTTTTCTGCTCAACAAATCTGCTTGCTGAAGCACTCTTGGAGAACATAAATTTCATGTGGTCTTTTCTTTCTATATTGATAGAAACGTAAGGCTGTTGTCACACCAGGCTGTTGCCTAGTAGCCAGTAGGTGGCCACATCAACTCCAGCAGGACAAATGTGTGCCAGGCAAGCAAGCAAGCACCACTGGTGGCAGGTGGCCCAGGCAAGCTGTTCAACAGAGGCAGGAGGTGTTACATAGTGGCTTGCTAAACCGCTGGAGGGCGAAGCTGATTCAGGAGGGCTGGGCAATATCTGGTTTTCAACATCTCAATATATCACCAGCTAAGCATCGTGATATACCGATATATCACGATGTCTGAAATAAGAATGGAACTATGTAGAGGTGAATGGTATGGTTGGGTGATTTCTGGTTTTGAACTTTGTGATATATCGCCAGCTAAACAGTGTGATATACTGAAATATCTCAATGTCTGAAATAAGGATAGACCTGATTTTCAACTTTGTGGTGTATCACCAGCTAAACATCGCAATATACTGATATATCGCAAAGTCTGAAATAAGGATGGAGCTCTGTAGAGGCATTGGCTGGCTTCACGGTTTATGCCACATTGTGATATTTGTCTACCACACCTGCACCCACATCATGATTTGCAATATATTGCCAGTTCAAGAACTATGACAATGATACCACAATATGGACTTCAAACTGGTTTTGGACGATATATCGATATATCACCCAGCCCTGGTCCAATCATATGTTTCTTATTTCAGTGTCCTGCTATCACTACCGCTATCACAAAGCCAAATGCATTAAAGAGCCAGCTATTATTCAGAAATTTACAGGGCTAGGAAGAAAGGTGTGAAGCTTCCATGATGCAGCTTCAAGTGAATTATCTTGTTGAAAGTTGAGATCTCCCCCTGCCTATATCTTAGATAGATTTTTGGAAGTTTGCCAGTTGAAGCACTCTAAAAATAGTACTATGTGCCTTGGGAAATATATTTTTTAACTCTGTTTTTTTTTTCTAGATGGGCTTAGGACATGAGGAAGGATCTGGGGCCCCTTGCTTGAAGTGCAAAGACAAATGCGAAGGATTTGAGCTACATTTCTGGAGGTAAGAAGAGAGGTTTCCTGATTTACCGAAACATTTCTATTGCAAATAAGCGTATCTGCACAACACAGGGTCTCATTCGGCCGCAAACTGACTCGTTCAGACATAACTACATCACACATACGGACAAAATTGGGAAAAATTAACACACGAAGGAATGGATTCTGATTAGAACAGCAAGCGTGAGTTATGCTAGCATTTCCAAGGATATGAGAAAAACACCATACTATCGTGCACACATCTTACCTGTGGGCTTTTCACAAGCTACTATGAGAACAGAATACTTGGCTAGGTGGACCTTTGGTCCCATGCAGTAGAGCATGGGTAGGCAAACTAAGGCCTGGGGGCCGAATCCGGCCCAGTCACCTTCTAAATCCGGCCCGTGGACAGTCCGGGAATCAGTGTGTTTTTACATGAGTGGAATGTGTGCTTTTATTTAAAATGCATCTCTGGGTTATTTGTGGGGCATAGGAATTCATTCATCCCCCCCCAAAAAAAATATATAGTCCGGCCCCCCACAGGGTCTGAGGGACAGTGGACCAGCCCCCTGCTGAAAAAGTTTGCTGATCCCTGCAGTAGAGCTCTTAGATTCTTATGAGCATATAAATAAAATGTGGGTTCCGGCAAGCCAGGGCCAGTTCACCCATGAGGAGAGTTGAGACCGCCCCAGGCGGCAGGGTCTACCAGGGCAGCTCATCCCATTGTCAATCTTCCTTTCTTTCCCTCACCCACCCTTGTTCCTGATGTGGATCTTCCCTCACCCCATTCCTCCCTGGTGGGGAGGAAGGACGCCATTTTGAGGTCCGCCTCAGATGCCAAAATGTCTTGGGCCAGCCTTGAGGCAATTTAATGCTGTGTACAGTAGCTTACTTAGAAGTCAGCTGACTTCCATGAGGCTTGCTCGCAGTGAGAGTATAGTTTTGACTGTCCAGTGAAGAAATGCTACTGGTGCTTGGTGTTGCTATAGAATTTAGCCGAGGAGCCAAATGTGTTGATACTGCATGCCATGGATTGAACAGTCTGGGACTTTCTGCATGCTGTGTCACCCCCCTGACCACTGCTGGGCTACCTTGTCTCCCTTTCCAAAGTGTGTGTGTAGAAGAACCATCTTTTACACAGGCACCAAATCCTTGTGATGTCTGAGATGTTACCTATGAACCTCATCTTCCAGTTAATTACAGCTTGTAAGCTATATTGTGGGACTGTGATCTAAATCACTGAGCCTAGGGCTTGCCGATCAGAAGGTCGGCGGTTCGAATCCCCGCGATGGGGTGAGCTCCCGTTGTTCAGTCCCAGCTCCTGCCAACCTAGCAGTCCGAAAGCACACCAGTACAAGTAGATAAATAGGTACCGCTCCAGCTGGAAGGTAAATGGCGTTTCCGTGTGCTGCTCTGGTTCACCAGAAGCGGCTTAGTCATGCTGGCCACATGACCCAGAAGCTGTATGCCGGCTCCCTCGGCCAGTAAAGCGAGATGAGTGCCGCAACCCCAGAGTCATCCACGACTGGACCTAACGGTCAGGGGTCCCTTTACCTTTAAGCTGTATTGTAAGCTTTATTACCATTAAGGATAAGAGGTAAGGGAGAATAATGAAAAAAGGAAATAAAATAGATTCCTTTCTAAATAACATACACTAGATGAACCTTTTTGTGGGTTAGTGCATCGTCATTATTACCACCAGTTCCATCTCTTAGGCGGGCACCACTGTCATTATAAGAAAACAAGGGAGGCATTCGTGGTGAGTTTCCGCACCTCTTTTTCTAGAGAAACAGCGCTGGTTACCACCACTGTTGTTACTGTCAGATTTTTCCAAAGTTGTTGAGCAGGGGGACCCCGTGGCAGAGGTATTATTAGTATATTAAATTTATATTTTGCCCTTCCTCCAGAAAGAAGCCCAGGGTGGCAAACAACACCCGACAAAGCAATAAAAAATTAAAACAATTCCAATACAGGTGCAGGCTGTGGAAAAAGCCTGAACTAATGGAAGGCATGTTGGAAGAAGAAAGTCTTCAGTAGGTGCCAAAAAAAGAACAGAAGCAGGACCTGTCGAATATTGACAGGGAGGGAGTTCCTAAGGGTAGGTGTGAGAGTGCTAAAGGCCCGATTTGTATATTGTGTGGATGGTCCTCTTGATAAGATGGTACCTGCAAGAGGCCTTCACCTGCAGAGTGCAGTGATCAGCTGGGAATATAAGCAGTGAGATGATCTTTCAGGTCATCGCCATAATCATCATCATCTTTTTCCTGATTGTTCCCAAGGTTTTTATTTGTTGGGGGGGGGCACCCATTTCAGATTCACCATTCCTGTCCTCATCTTTTCCCCCTGTCTGGGCAACAGCAAGAAGTGTTCCCAAGTTGTCTGAGGAGCAGGGAGCACAGTGCAAAGGCAGAAACATAATTATCATTTCCTCTAATTTTGAGACAGTCACATTTATTAAGGTAAACTAATGGGTGGGGCCCTGAAAGGGCTGCACTAAGGGCCCCACAGACCATAAATCCACCGCTGAAGGTACATATTTTTAAAATACATGAATCAAGATTAGCATTATTCCAGCAGACTAAATAAACACAAGACTCCCTATTCAGATTAATAAAGCCATTGGCTCGGAATTGTGATGATGGGAATTGGTGTGCATCCCAGGTTGAGGTCTGCTGAATCTGCCACCATTCCCATTTCAAGATAAACTGTGGCCAGAAGGTAGGTGGTTCAAGTCCACCCAGGGCTGGCTGTGGCCAGGATTCCTGCATTGCAGAGATTGAGCTAGATGACCCTCAAGCTCTAGAATTCTATGGTTCTTCGTATATGTATTTATACATGACATATTTTTAAAAGAAGTTCTCTGTTAGCTTCTCTAAGTGTGAAGGTAGTTTGTCAGGAATTTCAGAATGACCCAACCTAGACTCCCCCCCCCCCGCAACCCCCCCCCATAGATAGATGACCCAGTGAATATATATGCACAAAAGTCTCTGAAAAGCTTTCTGCAAAACAAATATGCCTTTAGGGTCTGCAGTACAATTATGTTCTTTTCCACTAGATGGGAGTGTAACATCTGTGAGAATATAAAGCCAGCTGTGAGTGGAAATCTGTTACACTGGAGCATTCTTGACATACCTGCCGGAAAATTCATATTGCCACTATGTAAAAACTATGGCTATGATAGTCTCTTATTGCATGTGACCTTGGCACATCTAATGCAAGGTTCTGTATCATATTCTGCAGTAACATCAAGCAATTGCTTCCAGTAGCACCTTAAAGACCAACTAAGTCAGTTCTTGGTATGAGCTTTCGTGTGCATGCACACTTCTTCAGATACATGCACACGAAAGCTCATACCAAGAACTGACTTAGTTGGTCTTTAAGGTGCTACTGGAAGGAATTTGTTTTGTTTTGACTATGGCAGACCAACACGGCTACCTATCTGTATCAAGCAATTGGTTCAGATCCTACCCTCTGAAGCAGGAGAAAGCAAGTTTGTTCCATCTTCCATGTGACAACCCTTTAGATATTTGAACATGGCTATCATATCTCCTCTTAGTCTCCTTTTTACCAGGCTAAACATACCCAACTCCCTCAGCCATTCCTCATAAAGCTTGATTTATAGGCCCTTGGTTGTGCAACCGTGCAGATTTCTTCCAGAGAGGCACAGTCCTGAGGGATCAACTTCCCATGTGATATGTCCATCTTGTATTGAAGCAGCAGACCACTGGTCTATCCAGCTCAGTATTGTCTCTGAGTTATGACATGCCACACTAGTAATGCAAGAGCCAGAGAGATGTTGTGGTTAAAGTGCTGGACTAGAACCAGGGAAAGCCAGGATAGAATTGCCACTTGACCACAAAGTAAACTGGGTGGCCATGGCCCAGGCAGTCTCTCTGTGTCTTTGAGTGGTTGAGAGGCTAAATTGGGTGAAGATGGACCCACATGCAGCACCCTGAGGAAGTCAGAGGAAAGAAAGGTGATGAGGCCATCAGGGTAGATCTCCAGGGCAGAAGTCCAGGGCCCCAAACACAGCAGGGTTGGGCTTCCCAAATATGTAAGTAAGTGAAGTACTGTAGTGCATATTGTTCTATAAAGAGGCAGCAGCATAAGAGCATTCGGTCCATAGTCTTAAAACTAGAACTGCTACTGAATATAGGATATTAATCTGCCCCTTTTGCTCCCAGATTATTTATACTAAGGAGGGAAGAGGAAAATGTATTCATGAAAACAAAGGACAGCACACTGTTGAGCTGCTTGTTCACATCAATGTTACCAGAGTAATATTGATGCTGCTGCCCACCTTCCCAGAATGCTCTTCTGTCCCTCAGAGAAAAGGGCTATTCCCTAGGAAATGATACAGCAAAGGAATCTGTCGTATTCAGCATGTGACTTCACTAAGCTCCATTTTCAGCAGGGAAGGGACAGTTGAAGCAATTACTTCTAAGCACAGACAGTGACCCAGTTTGCGCGTAGCACTCAGCCAAGAGAAGAGATTGCAGCCCTTTTGCTCCTCCTCACTGGTCTTGCTGCTTCTGTGAGCTAAGCCATGGTTTGGCTTAGCACATCATCAGAACCTGGGCTTGTGGTTTGTCTCGCTCCAGACAATTGTGAGCTGCAACCAAGGTCGGTTCTTTGTTTACAGCTCAGCATTTGCCTAGAGGAGCAAAGCAGCTGTGGTTTCCTCTCCTTGAGTCTACACTTTCACAGAATTATGGTTATGCCCTCCTGAATGATATCTATAGCAGGATATCACTCAGTTTCTGCTTGCTTATATGAACATGGCCTAATCAGTGCTTTTTCTCTTGAATCACTAGGAAAATATGTCGAAACTGCAAGTGTGGGCAGGAGGAGCACGATGTTCCCACTAGTAACGAGGACGACCGCAAAGTGGGGAAGCTCTTTGAGGATACAAAATATACAACCCTCATTGCAAAGCTGAAATCGGATGGGATCCCTATGTACAAGCGCAATGTTATGATACTGACTAATCCAGTGGCTGCCAAGAAGAACGTGTCCATCAATACTGTGACTTACGAATGGGCACCTCCTGTTCAGAATCAAACCCTGGTGAGCTATCATGATACAGTCTTGGAAGCTTTTATGAAAACTAGATGGTATCCTTTTAACCAGGGTTTCCCAAACTTAGGTCTCCAAATGTTTTTTGTTTTTTTGTTTTTTTTACTACAGCTCCCATCATCCCTAGTTAGCAGGACCAGTGATCAGGGATGATGGGAATTGTAGTCCAAAAAACAGCTGGAGACCCAAGTTTGGGAAATCCTGCTTTAAACTGAAGGAGGCGTGGATTGGAGTGTATAGAACACCCAGGATTGGGGCCATATTTTGATGTAAAACAACAGGAAAATATAAATGGGATTATTGTCTCAGTAACCCTGGTACCCCTCCAGTTCCAATCAGCCTTTGATAGCATTGCCAGTGGTCCAAGATGGGAAATGTAGTCCAGTGCCCCTGGACTCCTTCCCCGCTATAAGCCATGTAGACATAATGAAATTGGGTCTGGTGGTCAACTCCCCTTGCAAGTCTCTGATTGCTATAAAATAGTCACACAATGGAAATGGGATGGTTGTGGAAGCAAGAGGGGTGAGGTGGAGGAAAGAGGTCGTGCTAATGGCTAGGATAAAGCATTGCATTAGAGATGTTCGCCACCACTTAGGATGATTTACGACTTCCCAGACGAGCCCTTTCAAGAATACTTCCAGAAACAGAACATAGCGTTGGAAAACCTGCACAATTTATGTCATTGTTTAAAAGCTGAAGAAAAGCACTCAAGCTTGCACATTTCTGTTACTGTATATGGTCAGAACGAATTCAGAGCTGGGATCCAAGCGAAAAGCTCCCCTTGGTTTATTAATGGCTCATCGAGATGCGATAGTTGGATAGCCTTGTTGGGCTTCCCCACCCAGCCCAACCCGTGCATGTTTCAATCTTGAGTCAAGTTTATGTAGTGTCTTGCTGGCTGATCTAAAGCAGAAGGCTGGAGATGTGTGTGTAGTTTTGTAATCATAAGAGGGTTTTAGGGATTTTCAAAGGGGGGGGGGACTCCAGCTTGCAGAAGTAATTTTTCTTCAGTTTTTCATGTATATCTTGCAGTACCTTAATTCATTTTAAGTTATTTAAACAAGCTAAAAAGCCTTCGATCTCAGTTCCAACCCTCACATGCTGGTTTCCCTCTGTGAGAAAGATTGCAATTAGCAGTCTGAAAGCTCTTGCAATGTCAGGATCTGAAAAGATTCAGTGTTAGCTAAACATTGTTCAAGCTGTTACTGCAGCGGAGTAAATGGCTGGGGTTTTTTGTTGAAAAGCATGCGCCTGCAGTGAGCTTCTGACTCTCAGTCCGAGTTACGTCCCTTCAGTTTCGCTGTCCACTTCTTGGTATCTTTTCGCGCCGAAGAGTAACAACTTCTTCTAAGCCCTGTTAATCTCCCCTTGGTTGCCTTCCTCCCCACTGCCGCCCTCCCCGTTTATAAAAGCAGGAATCCCAAGGGCATCTGATAAACTAATTCTTGCAATCCCTCTGGACTCTTTAGGCAAGACATTATATGCAGATGCTTCCCAAGGAGAAGCAACCCGTGGCTGGCTCGGAAGGTGCTCAGTACAGGAAGAAGCAGTTGGCCAAGCAGCTGCCCGCACACGATCAGGATCCGTCCAAATGCCACGAGCTGAGTCCTAACGAGGTGAAGCAGATGGAGCAGTTTGTGAAGAAATACAAGAACGAGGCGCTCGGGGTGGGAGATGTCAAGCTGCCGAGCGAAGTGGAAGGCAAAGCTGCCGGGAAGGATGTCCCGACTAATGGAGAGAGAGGCACCCCGGCCACCGTAGGAGCCATGGAAGACAAACTGGCTGGTCCAAAGGCATCCCAATATGTAAGTGGGCATATATGTCTATTTGTCTTCCTGTCTCTGTGTGTCTTGTGTGCTGCAAACAGGAAAAGAACTGTCGGTAAAGGGTAGCAAAACAATGGGGTTTTGTATTAGTTTAGCCTGGTATTTCACGCTGCAGCATCCTTTGCACAGGGTTTATTTATTAAGTATTTTAGTCTTTTTAAACTATTGACTGTTTTAGCCTGCTAAGAGCACCAGGGGCAGAAGGAAAAAACCTCTGGGTCCTCCACTAAGGAAAACACAGTATGTGCTAAAAGGTGACTGTTCTGGGCCTTGGAGGTAACTCCTGGGTAAAGAAACATGGAAATCATAAAATTTGTAGCGTTGGAAGGGACTACAAGGGTCATCTAGTCCAACCCCCTGCAATGCAGGAATCTTTTGCCCAACGTGGGGCTCGAACCCACAACCCTGAGATTAAGAGTCTCATGCTCTACCGACTTAGAAGCGTGGCATTCCCTAGCTGGGACAGACCTCAGACACCATCTAGGCCAGGGGTGGCTAACTACAGCTCAGAAGCATGATTCCCCTCCACCCAGCAGCTTTTCCTCACCCCAGATGATTTTGGCAGTGGCTCCAAAAAGAAAAGAAAATGGAACTCAGCACAGGGTAGGAAAGCCAGTTTAAACCTGTCCATCCCCCTTGTTGGTCATGGTGCGACTGGGGAGTGAGTGGTAATGCATGCACACACCTCTCAGCTGACCTGAGGACTGCACGTGTGCCTGTGTGCATTCAAGAGTGTGCAATAATAGTAATAATTTTCTTATTTATACCCCGCCCATCTGGCTGGGTAGTGACCATGCCTACTTTGGGCCACAGCCAACATTGGGCGTGTGACCCTCGGAAGATTGGTCAAGGAAGAGTTCATCCCTTGGACCACAACAAGCCACCCTGATCTACTATGCCCCACATCTCAGTGAAGGAATCTTGTAGTCACAGCATCCCAGAAAGGATGGAATCGTAGAGTTGGGTCTCCCAAGGGTGCTCTAGTCTAACCCACTGCAATGTCCGACATCTGCTTAAATTTCTCCTGTGATGAAGGGCCCACTATTTCCTGAACCAGCTGGGTTCTCTGTTGAACAGCTCTTCTCCTTGGGACGTTTCTTCTTAATACTTAGGCAAAGCCTGCCTAATTTCCACCCATGTGTTTTCTCCTTCAATCTGGAGCAAGTCTGCTCCATCATCTACATGACAGTCGTGCAGCTTCTACCGAGATCTAAAATGCTATATTTAGTACCTGCATGAAGATCAATATTTTTTGTCTCTTGGGATGGCCGGAGAGTCTTGCTATATTTAAACGAGAGCCATTAGTTCTTGGAAGAAGCAGTGCGTTGTGGGTTTCTTTTCAAGGTGAAAACTGACAAACCGTACAGAAAAGGAAAAAACTCCCAAGATGAAGAGGGAGATGGCATCCCCAATTAAGTTTAATGAGGAAAGGCCTCTGCTTGAAATCAAACTAATAAATACAAAGGCAGACATCTCATGGCTTCACTTACTGTTGGCAGAAAGTATTAAGCCATATAAACAGCATTGATCCACTTATTACTTATAAGACTAAGTTAGAAGGAGCTGCCTGTAAATATTCCACACTGCTGAGAAGACTCCATCCCCTCTGGACTGTATTTAAGCCAGGCTGTTGTGGTCTTTTGGAGTCCCAAAAGGCCAGCACTAGTATATCTAACCTTATATTTACGTATTTATTCTGGGTGCAGTTGGTTTTCATTTAGCGCTTTCCTTGTCATATATTAAGCATACAGTATTTCATTGCACTGTTTTACCTTGTTTGAATGTACTGATGTGTAAAATGCAAAGATGATTTCACAATGATGTGAAATTGATGTGAAGACACAAACTGTGTTGTGCATTTGGGTCTCCCCCCCAAATGTTTGTGTGTGTGTGTGTGTGTGTGTGTGTGTGTGTGTGTGTTTTAATGAGCCAATGTGGTTTTTTTGTGAGCTGCCTTGTGCACTGTTTTTGCTGCGGAAAGGCTGTGTGTAGATAAACTGAAGGCTTGTCTGATGGATCTGAGCAGTTTTCTGTTTGCCTTCACTGCTTTCCCTGGGAAAACCCACTTTTTAGCACTGAGTTGGAGCAAACATCAATCTGCAGAAATCTGAATTACGTTTGCTCCGGTTTAGCAGTCAGGATTGGGTTTTCCCAGGGGGTAGGTAAAGGTAAAAGGTAATGGACCCCTGGATGGTTAAGTCCAGTCGAAACTGACTATGGGGTGCTGCGCTGATCTCCACTTTCAGGCCAAGGGAGCCAGCGATTGTCTGCAGACAGCTTTCTGGATCATGTAACCAGCACAACTAAAGCACTTCTGGCACAGTGGGGTAAGTGGAAGTCTGGATAAGCTCTATACATAAACTTTAAAATCCCTTGACCTCCTCGCAGTGCTGCTTCCGGTGCAAACTGAGCATGAAGGAAGGGGACCCGGCTGTCTACGCCGAGCGGGCCGGCTACGACAAACTCTGGCATCCGGCTTGTTTTGTCTGCTGCACCTGTGGCGAGCTCCTTGTGGATATGATCTACTTCTGGAAGAATGGGAAGCTGTACTGTGGCCGACACTACTGTGACAGTGAGAAGCCCCGCTGCGCTGGCTGCGATGAGGTAAGCAAGGTCCCCCTTCTGCTCTGCGTCCATGGAAGTGGCCATGGAGAAAAGACCTGTCTGCAAAGATTTGCTGCCTTTGGACCAGGCCAAGGGAAGGGCCATAGCTCACTGGGAGAGCATCTGCTTTCCACATGGGAAGTGCTAGGTTCAATCCCCGTCATCTCCAGGAAGAGCTGGGAGAAATCCCTGTCTGAATTCCTGTAGAAACCAGCGTTTCTCAAACTTGGGTCCCCAGCTCTTGTTGGACTACACCTCCCATCATCTGTGACCACTGGCGCTGCTAGCTAGGGATCATGGGAGTTGTAGTCCCAACAACCCAAGTTTGAGAAACACTGCTATAGATTATACTAGATAGACCAGTGGCCTGATTCTGTAGAACGCAGCTTCTTCCATTGCTGTCCATTTAGCCCAGCATTAGGATTTCACTAACAAGCAGGGCATGATGGTGAAAGGCAGCACCTGGCCCTAAAAAGTATACATCAGGGACATGACTCCATTACCCAAAGCAGAGAGGATGGGAAAGCCATCCATTCTTCTCCCGCTCTGGTTTTTAATCTGAGGGGAAATAAATTTGGCAGCTTCTAAAGCTGGCTTCTCCTTTTGAGGTGGGCTTGAATGAACCCCCAGATTTCTTTTATGAGCTTTGCTCAGGAGCACTTTGCTAGCATCTCTTAGTCCTGAGCTGTGCAGGAGCTAAGGTAAACTCCTTTTACCTGTAGCTCAGCTTGTGGGTCCTCCTGTCGAGGGTTTGCCACAACCCCTGGAGCCTCTTTCTTTGTGCCCCATTTGCACTGTTCGTACATGTCAGATGGTGTTGGTGGTTGCTCGTGAGTAACCAGGCAGGACTCCGACCTATCTTTTACAGGTTTTATTGTGCAAACTATTTACAGTGCAGACCAACAAAAAGTTCATGTCCGTCTTAGTCACTTGCAGAATCCGGGAGTGGCTCCTTCCGGCTTCTCCCCCAGCATAAGAACTTTGGTACCCCAAGCCTCCGCCTCCCCTCTTTGCGTTTCACCCCTCTGCGCAAGCTGGGCAATGGAAGGGGCGTGCGTCCCTCCTGCCCAGCCCAGCGAGCTCAACAGCATCCTCGAGCCCTTTCCCCGCTTGGCTGGCCCCTTCCCTCTCTTCTCCACTGGAGGTGTGGCTTTTCCCACCACTGGAAGAGGAACTGTTCCTCAGGAACTTCGGAGGCTCTCTGTATCCCACTGGCCCCCCTGCCTCCCTCCCCTGTTCCGATGGCAGTCCCCTGACAGTACACTACCCTCATTTTCTCAATACCTGGAAGGCATTCATAAGGACGTAATATCCCTACTTCATCAGGCCAGAGGCCCATCTAGTCTAAGGTTACCAGATTTTTTTCAACGAATCCAGGGACACTTTTCAACTTCCAATAGATTTTGTATAGAGACTGATTTGTAAATCCAGGGACTGTCCCCGGGAAACAGGGACGTCTGGTAACCTTAATCTAGTCCATCATCCTGTTCTCACAGAATACCCATGGGAAGCGCACAAGCCATTCCTTTTTTCTCTGGGAGAGTCAAATCTCTGCTTTTTTGCATTCACTGCTTTTGACAGAGATCTCCAAGAGGCCCTGTTGAAAAGGGTGGGGAACGGAACGATGAATGCAACAGACTGAAATGCACAGTGGAGCTGTTTCATATGGCCGAAAGTGTGTGTTCCCTTAGCATTTAAAGCGTTCTAGAACAAAATACCAGGTTGGTTGTATTGAATGTGTACCTCCCTTCCTTGTATCCCTTCAGCTTATATTCAGCAATGAGTACACCCAGGCTGAAGGTCAAAGCTGGCATCTGAAACACTTCTGCTGCTTTGATTGCGACTGTGTCTTGGCTGGGGAGATCTACGTCATGGTAAACGAAAAGCCTGTCTGCAAACCGTGCTACGTGAAGAATCATGCCGTGGTAAGAGAGTCGTGATTTGCCTGCAATGCATAACTACTATGTACAGTTATGTGCCCAGATGTGCTTCCCCATATCTTGCCTAGAACAGTGGATTCTTAAAACACTGTTATCCATAACAAAAAAACTCCTGGCTTATCCGTGTCCCACCCCAGCCTGGTGGTTGTCAGCTAAATTTTAATCGGAGTAGACTTAATGAAATTAATAGACCCAACATAGTCATAGAATTGTCGAGTTAGAAAACACTTTATGGGTCATCTAAGCCCAGACCCCCTGCAATGTAGGAATGTTCATTAGTGTCAATGTTTAAGGATGGTGGTTTATTGATGTATACTCTTGACTCGAACTTGGTTTAATACCACCCAATGTTTTGTCTTTCATAGTGTTTCCTGTAAGCAATTCATTCACCATCAAGATCTACTTCTCTTATCACATGTTTTGTTCAGCATCTACATGCAAACTCTTGGGAATGGCCAGCTTAGGCAAAAAGACTGGTAATACCAGGAATGTGCTGGTGACACACAGCTATTCCCGTTTGTTCCAGAGTGGGGGGGGGGGGAACTGAGATTACGCTAGTAAGGAAGGGAAGTTTGTATGAAGGTGCCCTATCCTCTTTTAAAGTAAAGATTTTGTGCCTTGTCCTTGACCACTTTGAGCAGTTTGTGTAAACCATCCCTTTGCTTGACCAAAGTTGACCTTGCCACCGTGTCTCCTTCCCAGATCATTCCCATGAGACGTGGGGGTTTTTATGGCTCTTTTTATGAGCTTCCAGGGGTGCTCCTCCATCACTTACAATTTCTGTAGAATGCAGAAGTACTATTGCTAGTTTAGGCCAGTGGGACAGCATGATGTTCGTATTTCATTGCACCTGCTCACCCTCGATTCAAAGGAATCATTATTGACTTCCAGTGCTCTAACTGTACTAGATATCTGCATGTCGAACTTTGCTCTGGTGCCTGAATAAATGCAGACAGAAAACAACAGGGGGCTGGGATTTAATTTCATTTGAATAGACCTAATGTACCTTGGGTATAAAACCCCTGGGGCAACTGTCCTTGTCTAATGCTTTCATAGAGCAGTGACTCTCCTGCTATCTTCTAGACTGGGGTTTTTGTCAGTTTCACTGCATTGTCCAAAATCTTGGACAGCCGTTGTATTTCTTGTGAAGTCCACACAGCACGACCACCAGGGGAGTATCTCAGTGTGCAGTCTTATAAATATTATTCTTTAAAATGCAGTGTCAAAGAATGAAATGTTTTTAAAACATTGTTTAGCATCTGCACCAGTTAGTCCAAAGTTAATTACTTCCTCATTCGGGTTCCTGGGTTTCCTTTGTTCTACTTACAATGTGGCTTTTTGTAGCTTTATTTGTTTATTTATTATTGTTCCTGTTTGGTTTTCCCTTCTCTTAATGAGTGTTTTCTGTCTGTAGTTTCGCTTAGCTTTTTTGTGTGTGCTTCTTAATCTGTAGTTCTTAAATTCAGCTTTCCCACTGATAGAGCAGTTATTCATCAGGACACTCTGTCTCCCCTCTTGTTCTGACCATTATCTGAAATGAACTGACTGGAAAACACTTCTTTGTGTTTCTTCAGGGCATCTATTTCTTTTCCCCCCAAGAACTTTGGGAAAAAATCTTACACTCACTGACTCACATTAAAATAGAGAAGTGCATGATTTAAGAAGTTGCAAAAGGGGTGGCCTTGTTCTCGCAGTAGATGAAGCAGTGAGTGTACCACTGCAGGGGGAAGTTTGCATAATTGAATAAACCTCCATACAAAAACACAAGAAGCGCAAAGTCTTGCATGTATAAAACTAGCATGCCAGAGAGATGGGAACTCTTTTGGGCACAATCATTCCATTTGTTGTTGTTTAGTCGTGTCCTACTCTTCGTGACCCCATGGACCAGAGCACCCCAGGCACTCCTGTCTTCCACTGCCTCCCACAGTTTGGTCAAACTCATGCTGGTAGCTCTGAGAACACTGTCCAACCATCTCGTCCTCTGTCGTCCCCTTCTCCTTGTGCCCTCCATCTTTCCCAACATCAGGGTCTTTCCAGGGAGTCTTCTCTTCTCATGAGGTGGCCAAAGTATTGGAGCCTCAGCTTCACAATCTGTCCTTCCAGTGAGCACTCAGGGCTGATTTCCTTAAGAATGGATAGGTTTGTTCTTCTTGCAGTCCATGGGACTCTCAAGAGTCTCCTCCAGCACCAGAATTCAAAAGCATCAATTCTTTGGCGATCAGCCTTCTTTATGGTCCAGCTCTCACTTCCATACATCACTACTGGGAAAATCATAGCTTTTACTATATGGGCCTTTGTTGGCAAAGGTCCGTATAGGAAAAGAAATCATTCCATGCTGATTAACAACTGCTTGGAAAGGAAGAGCAGGGTTGTTGAGACTTGGTGGGGGATATCCAATGAAGTAATACTCAAAACAGACCTACTGAAATTTATTAGACTAGTTACTTAAGTCTACTGCTTTCTGTAGGTCAGATCTGAGCGTGACTAACATTGGCTATCACCCAGTATATATGTACAGATTTACCTGTAAGCAGAGATGAGACGGTTCAGTTGGTAGAGCATAAGACTCTTAATCTCAGGGGCCTCGGTTCAAGACCAAAGGTGGGGAAAAGGTTCCTGCGTTCCAGAGGGTTGGACTAGATGGCCCTCGTCCCTCCCAATTCTATGATTCTATGAACAGGTGGTTCAACTCGGTCTGTAGACTATCAATATCTTTCTCTATGCTTTCATGATCCTTCAACGAGGCATCCATCCCTGTGACTTTTCAGTGTGCTTATTTTAGCACTGTAGGAATTTGCATCTCACGGCTCCTCACCTGTAGGATAGACAGGCTGGTTCATCAATCCGCAGTACAGTGTTCGCAGTTTGCACAATATCGCCACCAAGTGGAGGCCTGTGGAAAGCACTCAGTATAGCGGCTCTTGCCACAAGGAAGAACAGGCCAGATCCACAGAATGGGCAAACAGTAGGCTTTGCCTTTTCTGCCTGCAGAGAATCCTTTTCTGCGGGGGAAAATCCAGTCCTCAGCCTTTGCCTTTTCTACATTCCACAGGCAATTTCAAGGCACAAAGGAGAAACCAAGGATGTTGAGTAATGTTGTCATCATGATAAATTATGTTACAACTGAAGCAGTGTTAAAAACTCGGATATATAAGCTAGGCGCCAAATGACTCCTTAAACCAGGGTCACAGAATCCCTAGTTGTCATTTTGGGGCAAGACGACTCGAAAGTCATATTTTTCAATGCAACTTTTTGGTTCCTGAAAATCATTGTGATTGTGCAGATAAAATATAACAGGTAGGATTCTACAGAATGTGTTGCCAATCTGTGAAAACAGTCAAGGTTGAAGGAACTTCAGGCATGTACCTCTAGGTGGTGGAGGCACCATCCTGGCACCCGGGCATCTTTACTTGGTCACAAGTGGGCAATTTGTTGTTGTTTAGTCGTGTCCGACACTTCGTGACCCCATGGACCAGCACTCCTGTCTTCAACTGCCTCTCACAATTTGGTCAAACTCATGCTGGTAGCTTCAAGAACACTGTCCAACCATCTTGTCCTCTGTCGTCCCCTTCTCCTTGTGCCCTCCATCTTTCCCAACATCAGGGTCTTTTCCAGGAAGTCTTCTCTTCTCATGAGGTGGCCAAAGTATTGGAGCCTCAGCTTCACGATCTGTCCTTCCAGTGAGCACTCAGGGCTGATTTCCTTCAGAATGGAGAGGTTTGATCTTCTTGCAGTCCATGGGACTCTCAAGAGTCTCCTCCAGCACCATAATTCAAAAGCATCAATTCTTTGGTGATCTGCCTTCTTTATGGTCCAGCTCTCACTTCCATACATCACTACTGGGAAAACCATGGCTTTAACTATATGGACCTTTGTTGGCAAGGTGATGTCTCTGCTTTTTAAGTGGCCGATAGCCAGGTGCAAAATGCGCCTGGCGAATTTCAAACGCTGAGCCGAAGTCATAACATCTGTATTGAATATGCTGGGTTTCGTTGTCTTATAAAGGTGGAAACAAACACATTTTTCATTTCTCTCATCTCCTCTCTAGGTCTGCCAGGGTTGCCACAACGCTATCGACCCCGAAGTTCAACGTGTGAGTTACAACAATTTCAACTGGCATGCCACCACAGAGTGCTTTCTGTGCTCCTGTTGCAGCAAGTGTCTCATTGGCCAGAAGTTTATGCCGGTAGAAGGAATGGTTTTCTGCTCGGTGGAATGTAAGAAAAAGATGATGTCCTAATGGGAAGAGAACCCGGATCAAGCCAAGTTTCGCTTTACTTCAGAACCCTCTGCATTTCTACTGTATTGGGGTGTTTTTTAAAACAAAATTGAACGTATTAAATGGCAAATTCCAAAGATTTTTTTTTTAACATTTCTAACTTGATAGCTTTTGATTAAGTACTTCCAGCGCTTCTGTATTCTTACTACTTTGTTACTACTTGTTGCAAATGTTACTCACATATAGGGAGCCTGATATTCCTGGTGTATTTCAAAGACTAGATGCTCTAAAGTCTTCTTTTATACACATTTTTAAACAAACTGTGTAAAAATAAAACAATGACTTGGTATGTTGTAAATCAGTGTTTCCCAAACGGGGTTTCCAGCTGTTTTTGAACTACAGTTCCCATAATCCCTGACCACTGTTCCTGCTAGCTAAGGATGATGGGAGTTGTAGTGCAAAAACAACTGGAGACCCAAGTTTGGGAAGCAATGTTGTACCATACTCCAGATGTTGCTGGACTACAACTCCCTTCATCCCTGACCATTGTCTATGCTGTCTGGAGCTGATGGGAAGTTGGAGTCTAGCAACAAATAGAAGGCCACATATTTTGGGTTCTACCATTTCAAAAAATCTCACAAATACCACAATATATGGGGGGAATGCTAAGCTAGAATCCTTTTCCTGACATGCTTGCTTCATATCTGAGGTGAGATTTTGAATGTGTAAAGTAGCATTTAAACATCTGAATTCCTCACTTTCAGCCTGAAGCGTTACAAGTCCAACCACAGATCGTATTTGTTAGCCTGCTGATTCTGTACGGCAGCCCTCAAACATAATTAGGCAGAAATAAATATTTTTAAGCCTTCCTGCTTCCACTGAGCATCTTAAGCAAATGCCCCAAAGCTTTGGCTCCAACCTTTAATATTTGCATTAAAACACTTTCCCTTCTTTGTTAGGTTTAAACTGTTTTGTTTTTTAAAAAAGCAGCTGTGGACTTTTTGGTGCTTAGAATGTGACTTGCTCTCTATTAATCTGAAGTTTCTGTGCCTCTTTCTCTGTCCTCTTCCAATCAAGCTTGTTATCAAGTGTGTCCATTTTGTCTCTTCATTTTATGTATTGTCCAGAATTATAGGCAATAGGAAAGATTTAAATTTGCCCGTGCCTCTGCACATGAATGAGATTTCTAATACAGGGCAGCTACACCTGGAGACCACAGGTTGTCAACCCCTGGAGCAAACAATATATAGGCTAATGGGTTTGATTTTGTATAAGGCAGCTTGCAAGCTAGTGCAGTTATTGCGATGCTGAAATTTCTTTATAACGAATGTAAGAAGGTACACAGCAAAGGAATGTGGGCTCTTGGCTTTGTAAACTATGCAAACTCTTTCCATTCAACTCTCCTAAGACTAAAGAAATATGTAAACTTATATTCATGCTCTCAAATAAAACTTTTACCAAACCGTTTGCTAGCTTGAAATCTTTCGTTTGCCTCTTGGTAACTGTAATGACAAGGCTATTCCAGAAGGGGGTGATAGTTTCAAAGACAAAAAAAAAGTGCTCTGACCAATTTGAAGCTTTCGATAATACAGTTGCGAAGAAAAGCGGTATTTTCTCTTCCATAGATTTAAGTGCTTAATGGTCTTGTCTGGATAAAACTGGGCATTAGACTCTTAGCTCTGTAAATTTGTTTCTTGAAGCTTTGCATTAAAATCTCTTAGAGGGTATGTGGTGTTAGCAAATGTGACCCATGGCAATGATTCATATATTCAGAAATAGGCATACCTAGTAGGTTTCCCATGTTCTTCTCGGACCAGGCGTGGTGCTTCACACACCTACCAAGAGGTGAGGGTCCTACATCCATGCAGAGTTCTCTTACTTTTGCTGGGGGCGGGGAGGCAAAACAAAACCAGAGACTTTGAATTGCTCAAACGATAGCACTTTTTGGACCCTTGTATCACCTGGCTCTGGTAAAATGGAATAGTAATAAAAATGGAACCTTTACAACGGACGTCGTTAGCTGCAAGAGGAAACAAGGTGCGATTATTTTTCTGAACAGCTAACAATGCAAGAATTATTTTTGCATTCCTTTGTGCTTGCAGGAGATTCGTCTGAAAACCTAGGCACTTAGAAGCTAACAATAAGATTAGGCTCTTGTTCTGCAAGCTTTCCGGGAACAAAAGGTAAAAGTAGCTTTTATAGTTCAAAGGAGCTAAGGCCTCAGGTGTAATTTATCCCAAGATACGCCAGACTCGCAACTGCTTATTTCTCTTAAGAAAAGCTTGATGAAACCTTTTCATTCAGAAAAGCGCATTGGGCAAAAGATGCTAAATGACTACAGTGGTACCTCTGGTTAAGAACTTAATTCGTTCCGGAGGTCTGTTCTTTTCTCTTTTTTTTAAATAATTTTTATTAACAGACCAATCACATCACATTATTCAAATCACATTAGTTCCAAATTATACAGCCAAATTTTAAATTTTGTTGAGGGTACCCATACATCAAGCTCCGCACGAGTCCAAAATTCCGGATAACTTCAGGCATCACTTATTTTACTGCTTTAATTAGACAGTTCTATCCAGTTCGATCCGGATAGTCCTTTATTACTTTCTTTCTCCTCTTGTTGTTATCATATATTCCTTTCTTTGCGATCTCTGATGATTTTCACAAGCAGATTGAAAACTGGCGTCTCTGAGTGGGTCTTGTACTCTTCAAAGACCATATCGCTCAGGGACAGCCTCTGTTCAACGCTTCCATAAACAAAATTAATCTTCGGTCTGTCCTTTATTTTTTCTCAGGCTAGCCAAATAAATCAAATAAATCAGGGGGCTCTGTCAGGTCAAACTTGCATTCCAACATTCCTTCTCTTTCGAATGATCCTGATTCTCCTCCCCCTGTTCTTCTTTCTCCGGCAAGCCTGTCTTGGCGAGACGCCATTTTTTTAACTGCGTCATAAAAAAATTTCCTCTTTCTCACCGTTCACCAATCTTCTCTCCTATTGTAATCCATCCCACACAGTTCTTAAAATCCTGCTTATGATTAGTAAAAACGCGACAATCTTATTTCTTTCTGGGGTGAAGGGTTATTAATATCACATCGTGCAAAGAAAAAAAGAGTTTTTTCCTCCACCCCCCCCCCTCGTTCCAAATATACAGTCTCCTAGTGGTGATTTATCAGAAGATTTACTTATCCATCCGTCACTCCTGGTCACAGAGATCCATTAATCAGCAGTCTTATCTGTCGAGCTTTACTTGATGTGTGTGCTTCAGCTTCATTTCCAATCGTATGTTTCCAATTATAAATCCAAGCTGAAGCAACCAGCACACGCTAACTGGAATCGGCGTCAGGAAGATCTGACTTCACCGAGGGCTCGTGCCAAGTGTTCAGCACCCCCATCTCTCGGATCAGGGGGTGCATTGTGAACACCGCTGGCAAGACAGTTCCCCCCACCTCCTGGGGGGGTGGGAAGGCTGCATACTTCCCATAGCAGCCCCTTAATTACCTCGTATGGGTCAGAGAGATGTTATTGTCAGCCATCTTCCAACGCGCCACCTAGTGGCCCCCCTCCGGAGGTCCGTTCTTAACCTGAAACTGTTCTTAACCTGAGTACCACTTTAGCTAATGAGGCCTCCAGCTGCTGCCGCGCGATTCCTGTTCTTATCCTGAAGCAAAGTTCTTAACCCGAGGTGCTGTTTCTGTGTTAGCGGAGTCTGTAACCTGAAGCGCCTGTAACTTGAAGTGTCTGAAATACAATAAACAAGAAATAAATAGCAGTTTATGAGAAATAAAAGGAGCAATAAAAAGCACCTTACAGCACCTAGCACTGTGCGTTACAACAGGCAGAGAAATCAAGCAGTCTGCAAAGACCCTCAGCAATTTTCAAGCGGTCCGTGGCTTTCAAAGTTTGGGAACCACTCGTGCAGGTCATAAGCAAAGAGGGAAGGGACATGAAATGAAAGCAAAGGATTGGCTGGATGCAGAGGAATGGTGGGAAAACCACCAGGGGAAGAAGGCTCAGAGCCCAGGGAGTGGTGGTGGGACAAGGATGAGTAGTCCGAGGAAGAAGAAGGAAAAGACTGTGAAGAGGGGGTGTCAGAAGCTTATTGAGCTGGGAGAGTCTGTGGAAGAAACAAGTCCAGATTCAGAGGCTGAAGCAATAGGGTGGGAGGAGAGAGACCATGAAGCATAGGTGGGTCAGGCTTGTGAAGAGGCTGAGGTGTCTTTCCCCTCCCAATCTGACAAGCTCCCCTTCCCCCTTGTCTCCCAGAACCAGAAAAGGCATGAAAAGGGTAGAAGAAGAGGTTGGCCACATACAGGGACAGTCCCTGGTTGCTTGGTGGGGGAAACCCTAGAGAGAAGGGAACGTAAGCGGCATTTCAGAGGCGGGGACCTTCAGTCTCAGAAACTGCTTCATGAGGGCAAAACCTATTGGAGATTAACGGCTGTACTCATTAGGCCTGACACTCCAGTGCAGATCTTCTTGTTGCTAATAAAGAGTTAGAATCATAGAATCGTACAGTTGGAAGGGACCACAAGGATCATCTCGTCCAACCCCCTGGAATGCAGAAATCTTTTGCCCATTGTGGGGCTTGAACCCACAATCCTGAGATTAAAAGTTTTACTGACTGAACTGTTTGGACTAACTCCAACTTGCACAGTGTGATTTACTGCTGGCTCACTCCTAACACAGAGATTAGAGGTCGGGGCATCAGAAGAAGAGTTGTCTTTTTTCAGATACAGTGGTATCTTGGTTTACGAACTTAATTCGTTCCTGAAGTCCGTTCTTAAACCAAAGCGTTCTTAAACCAAGGCGTGCTTTCCCATAGTAGCGGGGGACTCAATTTACAAATGGAACACACTCAACAGGAAGCAAAACATGTTCGGCAAAGTTCACAAACCAAAACTCCTGCTTCCGGGTTTGCAGCGTTTTTAATCCAAGTTGTTCATAAACTAAGCTGTTCTTAAACCAAGGTACCACTGTACTTTTTAAACCACTGCAGGGAGCAGATGGTAAGAGACAGGTGCAGATGTCAGAAGGCAGAGTGTTCCACAGAAGAGGGATCCAAATGCAGATCCTTTAATTTTGTAGCTGAAGTATTTTTAACAGCGAGATGGTAACAACAATGTATTATTTTTTTTTAATACCTCTATGGGGAAAAATATTTAAAAACTCCACTAACATACTAACCCATTTCCTGACCACCAAATTAAAGAGAATTCCTGCCTCTCCTTTAAATACTTGGTGTAATTTCAAGCACAGAATGGCAAAGCACAATGTGAAGCTTATATTTACGAAGCTTTGTAATCATTCCGTGAAGTTCAAGATGTTTGGCAGAGCTCTGGAAAACTTAGGAGGCAATAAAAGGTTACCAGCAAGAATGCAGAGCAGCCTTGTATGGTAACAAAATGTACACTAGGACATATTTCAAGAATACACTGTGTCTCTTATATCGAGGGTTGGGCTGTTGTATAGTTGTAAAGCTCTTGCTGCTTAGGAGGCACCACAATGTAAATACTCCTTTGAGGAGGGTGGGTGGGAAGAGTTGTATTAAATAGCCATGAAGAAAACTGTGAACACTTGGGATGGTTTTTCTGCTTGCCGAATCATTTGCATAAAAGCCCCAATCCGAATTAATGTAGTTTCAAATTGCTTTCAAACACTATCCATAGACTAATGTGGTAAAACAATGGGATGTGAGTGTAGTATGGACGTCACATCTTTCAACACGCTCCTACTTGATCTCCCACTGTAATACATCCTCGGATTAGTACTTCATGAGGCTCTGCAAAGAGCCAAGTGTTGAAAAACTACAAGCTATACAAAATGCAGAACCTACCTATCACAGGGTTCCCCAACCCTTTTAGGCTCATGGGCACATTTGGGTGGGTGCCACCCTCCTTCACTTTTTGGAGCCTTGTATCACCTGGCTCTGGTAAAATGGAATAGTAATAAAACTGAACCTTTACAACGGACGGCGTTAGCTGCAAGAGGAAACAAGGTGCGATGAGAACAGAACTCATGCTCTGGCGGCGCGGCAGCAGCAGCAGCAGGAGGCCCCATTAGCTAAAGTGGTACATCAGGTTAAGAACAGTTTCAGGTTAAGAACGGACCTCTGGAATGAATTAAGTTCTTAACCTGAGGTTTGTTGTTGTTTAGTCATTTAGTCGTGTCTGACTCTTCATGACCCTAAGGACCAGAGCACGCCAGGCACTTCTGTCTTCCACTGCCTCCCACAGTTTAGTCAAACTCATGCTGGTAGCTTCGAGAACACTGTCCAACCATCTCGTCCTCTGTCGTCCCCTTCTCCTTGTGCCCTCCATCTTTCCCAACATCAGGGTCTTTTCCAGGGAGTCGTCTCCTCTCATGAGGTGGCCAAAGTATTGGAGCCTCAGCTTCAGGATCTGTCCTTCCAGTGAGCACTCAGGGCTGATTTCCTTCAGAATGGAGAGGTTTGATCTTCTTGCAGTCCATGGGACTCTCAAGAGTCTCCTCCAGCACCATAATTCAAAAGCATCAATTCTTTGGCAATCAGCCCTCTTTATGGTCCGGCTCTCACTTCCATACATCACTACTGGGAAAACCATAGCTTTAACTATACGGACCTTTGTTGGCAAGGTGATGTCTCTGCTTTTAACCCGAGGTACCACTATACTAAATAGTGTTACCGACTGGGGAGGACTCCCCCTAAACCCTAGAAATTAATAAATGCCTAGGATTTTGATTATTTGGAACATGAAAGGAGAAATATAAGCTTCCAAGGGATTCCTAGGCTAGCCTTGCCTATGCAAAATGACCTGGCTAAGCTAGGGCCATTAAGAAACAACACAGGGCCAATGAAAGTCATTGGCAATGCAAGAGAACTGTTCTTCCCCCGCCACACCCCCTTGCCCTGAGGTGTGAACAGAGAATGGGAGTTTGGAAGATTGTCAGGGTAACTGGGTGTGAGGTGACAGGGGAAGAAAGTTTTCGGCAGGGTGTTCTGGAAAGAAGAAGGAAGACTGGGATCCATCTTGAGAAGGCTGGCTGAAGGCTGGTTGTGCTGCTGTGGAGTACAAGCCCCTCTTGAAATGACCATGCTGTAAGGTCTGGTCTCCCTCCATGCAGATTGAAGGTGTAACTAGGTGAATAAACCATATTTCTCCCGTATCTCAGTTCTCCAAAGGAACACAGACCCCTCTAGGATCCTGCTATCACTCAGCAGTGAGTAGGAGTGGCACACAGCTTTTGTAAAAATAGAAACCCCCCGTTTTGTGCTCAACATGAACATAAGTGGTTTCAGAATGCTGCCAGCAGCTTGGTAGTCAATATGAGAATGTAGCTTTAAAAACATTTCAGGAAATCATAGTTCATGACATACTAGAAATCTAAAATACATTTGCGACCAAATATCTTTATTGCTATGGATTGCAGTAAAGCAAAGGATAAAAGTAGAAAATATTTTGGATAACTTACAGCGCAGTCCACATCTACTCAGAAGTGAGTCCTGTTGAATTTAATAGTTGATATCTTTCGAATGCTGTGTGGTCCTCAGTGTCCTTAATAATAAACGATATTCCTTGTGAGACAAAACAGCCTACTAGAGGAATGTGCTATGTATTGACCTAACTGTGGGTCAAAATGATTCTTAACCCTTACTTAGCATATTTTCATATATAAATTCAGTGGTAGGAACTTACTTTTTCATATATAATTCAGGTTATTAGTCAACTAAAAAGTTTACTACAGTGAAATATTAAAACAGCATGACATCATCACAAGACGACGATAAAGCCTAGCAGAGGTCATCATGTTGAGAACTGATCACTTGAACTTTAATGAATTCCTTCATACTTTGCTAGGCCTGGACTGTGCATGTGGCTCTTCTAAAACCTACTGTATGTATCACAGTGGAAAAAAGGAGTAATCAACTTTCTTCACTTGAATTGATCACTCTGTTGGTAATTTCTCCCTTTGGGAAGCTATAGATGGGACTGGTGCACCTTTTTTTACTTGGCAGAAGATTCCGTTGTACGTTTCCGAGCACAATTCAAAGTGTTGGTGCTGACCTTTAAAGCCCTAAACAGCCTCGGTCCAGTATACCTGAAGGAGCATCTCCACCCCATCATTCTGCCCGGACACTGAGGTCCAGCTCCAAGGCCCTTCTGGCAGTTCCCTCACTACAAGAAGTGAGGTTACAGGGAACCAGACAGAGGGCCTTCTTGGTAGTGGCGTCTGCCCTGTGGAACACCCTTCCAGCAGATGCCAAGGCAATAAGCAACTATTTTACTTTTAAAAGACAACTGAAGGCGGCCCTCTTTAAGGAAGTTCTTAATGTCTGATGCTGTATTGTTTTTTATATTTGGTTGGAAGCTGCCCAGAGTAGCTGGGGAAACCCAGCCAGATGGGTGGTGTATAAATAATAAATTGTTGTTGTTGTTGTTGTTGTTGTTGTTGTTGTTGTTGTTGTTGATGGCACTGACAGCATGAACTGCAAGTGAAGAGAGGAAGAAACTTTGGATTCTGTCATGTTTAAATGTATTATTTTATTTGTCTGCAAAACTGGCTGTGAAGGCTGGTGCTCATTGGGACTGAGGAGGCAGAAAGCAGGGAGGCCAAGGGTGGGTGAATTCAGAGCCAATGTGTTTGTCTTGTCAGATCCTGCAGGAATTCTGTCAACTTATAGCTAAACCCAGATTTCCTATAAGGAAAAGTCAACCTCTTTGTAAAACATGGAGAAGATATATCATTCTACCAATGTAGCACTATAATGCTGGAGAAACGTGTAAACACAAGACATGTTGGGGGAAAGGTTCTCCTTTAATCTCAGCCTCTTCCTCAATTATTTCTACAAAAGGCAACACTGAAGCTAAGGAGGAAGCTGATAGCCATTGACATCCCTGGCCTGGCTGTTACTAAGAAAGCAGGTTGGTGGGGAATGAATGAGGGCAGTTTGAGGTTGGCACAGTAGTGCTGCATCCGCACTAATGGACCGTCTCCACTGAAAACTGGTGAATGTCTAGGCTAATGCATAGCTGTCAACTTTTCCCTTTTCTTGCGAGGAATCCTATTTGGAATAAGGGAATTTCCCTTTAAAAAAGGGAAACGTTGACAGCTATGGGCTAATGTGACCCAACGAGGGAGTTTGTTTTCAGGCCATTATTTTGCATAGAGAAGCATACACAAAGAGTCATGTCCGCTCAAAACATTGGCCTGCATTTTTGTTACTTTTCTTTGCCAATATCTTATCTTTCCTGTGCTCATACCCCTGTGTTAAAATGTCTTAACAAACTAACCTGTTTCCCCCTGATAGATACCTATTCCAATCACACCCTTTCCTTTAGTGTTTGTCTAGGCACCCGATAAGGGGAATGACTCATCTGAAGCCCAGAGTCTCTGGGCTACTCCTCCAATACGCATAGTAATCTGAGCAAGCATTTCAACAAAGTACATCATTTTTTTCTTTTTTTTAAATGATGAATGCTCCCCCCCCCCAAAGTTTCATATAGGTGGCGATTGCATCTCCTGTGCAATAATGGGGTTTGGAGGCCAGTTCCAAAGTTGTATGGGCAAAGGAATGTAGCATCATGAGGCATCTAGCAAGCGGTGATCTCTTGCTGCAGCTTATATAGTATTAGGGCTGAGGGGTGATTGGCTAGTACTCGACTCGTCAGGAACCTGTCCTGGTAAGAATCTGGCCAGAGTAGAAGGGAGAATGGTACCAGGGACTGTTCACCAAGCATCACATGGGTGTTTATGTGTGCTCAGTGTGCTAACTTTTTCTGATGGAAAACCGAGCTTTTTACACTAATGAGTTTTTTGAAAAGCATTTATTTATTTCTTATTTATTTATTTATTAAATTTGTAAAACACCCTTCATCCAAAGATCAACTGACAGCTCACTACAGAAAAATACAAAATGAGAACACAAAATTCAAAATAAATATTGTTGTGAGTCCCAGAGGCCTTACCATGACAAAAGGTGTTGATGGCCCATGTAAGAGGAATCTTGAGCCTGGGCAGACAGATGGGTGTGAGGTGACAGAAAAAGAGTGTTTTTAGCAAGATGTGCTCAGAAGACGTGGGTGGTGCTGTGGTTTAAACCACTGAGCCCCTTGGGCTTGCTGATCGGGAGGTTGGCAGTTCAAATCCCCACAATGGGGTGAGCTCCTGTTGCTCTGTCCCAGTTCCTACTAACCTAGCAGTTTGAAAGCAAACCAGTGCAAGTAGATAAATAGGCGGCACCACTGTGGCGAGAAGGTAAACAGCACTTCCGTGCGCTCTGGTTTTTGTCACAGTGTCCCGTTGTGCCAGAAGTGGTTTAGTCATGCTGGCCACGTGACCCGGAAAGCTGTCTGTGGACAAATGCTGGCTTCCTCAGCCAGAAAGAAAGATGAGCACTGCAACCCCATAGTTGCTTTTGACTGGACTTAAACGTTCAAGTGTCCTTTACCTTTTCTTTTCTTTTCTTTCTTTCTTTCCTTCCTTCCTTCTTTCTTTCTTTTTTTGCTGATAAGAAGAAAGGAGAGAACAAAGTCTGAGATCCATCTTGAGGAGGTTGGCTGAAGGCTGACTGGGAGAGATGTAGCACCCTACTATTTGTCAAACCAGCCCAGTATTGTCTAACTGGGGCTGGCATCTGCTCTTCAAGGTCCCCTGCAGGAGTATTTCACATCATGTGCTAATAAATGTGGATATGGGATTTCTTTCTTCTCCTCATGAACCAACATGGCTGCTTCTGCTCTTTAGCTGCTCCTTGCAACCGCTGGAGGTTCAAACCTGGTTGAACCCTGCTGCAGTTCAAACTGCTGGGTCTCCGAAATTGCCCAGGCAGTTCTGGTAGTTTTAACGATGGTGTGACTTCTGCCAGAAAAATATCCTGTTGGGGAAATGCAGTGGAACATGTCGTTTTACCTATAGCATGTAATATTATATAGAAGCAAGTTAGATTTGTATATGTGTGAGAGTGTTCAATAAAGCACACACACAAAAACTGAATCAAGCAATCCTTTTTCATGGAAAAAAATGAAGTCTAATTCTTGGTAGGACTGGCATGAGTGGAATGGCATACTGAAGCCAACAAAATCCCACAGAGCTGCATGATATATAGGGTTCTACTGACATCCAGCGCACAATTGAGATCTCTATATTTGCAAACAGATGTTTACCTGTCTACATTTAGCCTCCCTAAACAGGGATACCGTTAACATGGATACGTTATTTGTTTATAGAAATCTTGTTTCTTAGAGTTTATTATCAAAAGGGAGGAGGATTTTTCCCTTCCAAGTTGGTGCAACTTAACCCAGTCAATAAAGTATTCAACCCCATCTCTGACAACACCACCCAAATAAGCCAGATTCCAGACAAATGATTCACAGATAAGCTCAGTCTGATATTGCTGAAAGCTCGCATAATTTGCAACATTGACAGCTTCTGTGAAATGGGAATCTCTGAAACAGCTCCCTGGGACACCCTCACATCTTGTAGGCCTCTGAAGCATCTACTTTTTATGATAACTTATCTTTCTCTGGCACAAATGAGCAATTTGAGAATCTGGATCCACAACTTCCTAGCACTGGAGAAGTATAAAGCATTCAGATTCATGAACAATAAATCTCACCTGGTTTTATTATGCATTGTTTTCATCACAAATGAAATTGCCCCACCTTTGGTTATAACCAGAGGCATAGGTAACAATTTTTGTGTCTTGAGATGGCCCCAAACTTACTGCCTAATAAATAAAAATAAAAATGGGAAGGATGCAATATTAGGTCCCACTAGTTCATTTAAGACATCTTTGAGTCCAGCCACCAATTTTGTTCTCTCACTGATTTATAAAGCACTGAGGAGTTAATGATTTCTGGGCAGTTTATTCTTAGCCACAACTAAATTCTTTTAGCTCCTTTCTCATTAAGCAATCAGTCTGTAATCCCTGAATGTACTTGGACAGCCTCTTAGCTCTGTCATTCACATTTGCTTCTTGGCCTTTGTAGATGGCTGTCCTTGAAATGATTTCAGCATTCCCATCTTGTCCTTGAAAATTCTTTTTTGCCCCAACCCCATTATCACAAGGAGCATTGTAATGTGGCATGATTGTTACTGTTTTTTGCCTCATAGGATATGATGTGTTAAATCTTTCTCGTGATTTGCTCTACAACAAGGGCTTCAAATGGTGGGCATTTGACAACACTACAGTGTCCCATTTCTGGGGTGGACGGAACTCAAGATGCTTGCAGCAAAGGAATCCTTCATAGATTCGGCACAGATAGGATATGAATAAGACAGGATCGACTTCTGCAGACTTGCAAACCATGGCCAGTTCACACTGCCAAGTGGAACAGACTCTTGTCTACATTTTTGCTTCGGTCTGTTCAATTTTCTGATGCCAACAGTAATTTCACCAGCAGAAAAGGTCACCAAACAGATGGTTCCTTTCTGATTACTCTAAATAAATTTTGAAAAGTCTGATTCGGGGGAGCAGGGAATCATTTGCCAGCTGTCAGGCTCCATGATAAAGGATGAATCAGTTTTTCCTTTTCTAAACAGATAGGTGAATCATCGCCATAATGACCAAGTCTGGCAAGAATGAAAACGTACCTTCTTTGTACAACTAAAATATGACTGCACAATAGATCCTGCCCTGACTCCCTAGTCTAACAGGTGTTCATGCAGCAAGCCAGCCCAATGCTGCTAATAGATAGCACTGCAGACCACGCCCTTTGCGGTCATGTAATAAATTGCACACACTTTCTGTATTCACAAAATAGTTACTGGTGTGGGCAATGGGAGAAAATGAAAATAAAGGCTAAGGAAATAGAACATCCCATACCCCTTATGTAGACTGTGTTCATATTACCATATAAGAATGCATTGGAGTTGTGACTTTCTTTGATCATTATGGCTTGCACCCCTACAAATGGAATGTATGTGACATTTGGACTGGAAAAGTGGCCCTTCCTCACATTTATGTTCTGAAGTGGCTCAGTGGCACCAAAATATTGTTGAACCGCAAATTCCCATCAGCCCCAGCCACCATAGCAAATGGTTCTGGATGATGGGAGCTGTAGTCTTGCAACATCTGGCTAGCCCCAGGTTTCCCATCCGTGCAGTAGAAGAAAGAGATGGTGGTACTTTGTGGATGTGAAACGTACTGTTAGAGAATAACTTGTTCCAATTGATCTGAAAGTCAACAGTTCAGCTCTGCAGCCCAGTTCACACTGGCTCGTACATTAATTTTATTTCCCATAATTTCATTATATGAATTTACTGCCATGGGAGCAAAGGAGAGAAGGCCATGTTCTTAATTTAAGAAGCATGTAAATATAGCATCTTTCATATACAGATGAGGTTTGGCTTCCCACACAGCAACGTATTCTTAACATGCCAATGTAGAGCACAGGAAAACAGGCTAAAGGTGGTATTTAATCACTGTCACATCTAAATGAATTATTTCGTAATTTGAAATGCCAGGAAAACGTTTAGGAGCTGAAAAATGTGGTGCTGAAGCTAGTGATAAGTTCTCTGTACTTTAGAAACTAAACTTGATTTGATTCCCCCCCCCCGGGGGGGTGGTTAGAATTCTTGATATTCTAACTTACTTGCTTATTTAATATTTCCCTCCCAATCTTTCCTAAACCTACAAAGTTGTTGATATTACATTCCTGTACTGATTTGAGTCTTCATTTACTCATGCTTCTAGAGCTATACTTGCACCACCATGAGAGAGAACTATCAAGAGATTGTGGGTAACCCCAAGGTACACATGATTTAAATAAATTTGAAGAGGGAAAACAAAGGGGGGAGGCTCCCAAAAAAACCTATACTAACTCAATGGCAAGGAATGATGAAGGAGGGAGTGGAGGAAAACTGGCAACTAGGTAGGAGGGAGAAATAGAGGTAATCAACGTAATTCTTTCTCCTTCCCACCCCATGTGAGTGTCTGCTTGCACACACGCTCTCTCCTGCCCTCCCTCAAACTCCTGCCTCCTCCCCTGCCCTCTTCACTTTTAACTGTTCTATATTTAGCACATAAATGAGGGATGGGGAACCTGTGGCGCTCCAGATGTTGCTGTACTACAACTTCACCCATCTCTGACTGTTGACCATGTTGGCTGAGGCTGATGGGAGTTGGGAGTCCAACAACCTCTGTAGGGCAGGGCCACAGGTCCCACCCACCCCATCCCTGACATAAATTAATCCGTCCTCTTAAAATTGGGACCGAATATTTAGCATAATACTTGTGGTGGGGAAGGGAAATGTTAGGTGTAATTTATTATTCTTCCTTTAACTTGGCTGCAAAGTTGGTGGCAGACCAGGGCATTTGCTTTTTTGAGGGTGTATTTGTTGGCATGGCAACAGCAGAACCGCCAAAGAATGCTGGAATATAAGGCCAGGCTGCATTTTGCTCTCCGACCACCGAAATTTCTGAAGAACATCCTTTGATAGATATTTCCTTTTTCAGCAGTGTTGTTGCCTTTGTAAACGTTTTTCTGTTTGACCTCAAGGTGTGGTGGGTTTCATCTCACCACTTTCTGAAATAAAGAGTGCCTTCTTCAGCATCCTGAACCTTATGCAGACTAGAGAACATTTTTTGAGGGAAATAGAGAACTAAGTCCCCAAACCCATCAGCCATACAAAACTATCTAGTTAACTTTCATGAGTACAGTGGTACCTCAGGTTAAGAACTTAATTTGTTCCGGAGGTCTGTTCTTAACCTGAAACTGTTCTTAACTAGAGATGTGCTTTCGCTAATGGGGCCTCTTGCTGCCGCTGCGCCACCGGCACACGATGTCCATTCTCATCCTGGGGCAAAGTTCTCAACTTGAAGTAACTCTTCCAGGTTAGCGGAGTTTGTAACCTGAAGCGTTTGTAACCTGAGGCATTTGTAATTCGAGGTAGCACTGTACTAATAATGGTGCTTTGTTCCATGTACAGTAGCTTGGTTTTTGAACAGCTTAGTTATCGAACGTTTTGGCTCCCAAACGCCGCAAACCCAGAAGTGACTGTTCCGGTTTGCGAAGCCACACTTTGGTTTCCTAACGTTTAGGAAGTTGAATGGACTTCCAGAACGGATTCCATTTGACTTCTAAGGTATGACTGTATATTGGTTAAAAGGGATGGGTGGTGGTGGTGATGAGGGTGATGATGATTGCACTTAGAGCTGCTGAGTACTGGACCAATTGCCAGGCACTGTGTATTAGAACTAATCTGAAACAAGTGTCCTCAAATACTTGCAATTTGATACTTTCTTTCCCACTTTGCTTTGCAAATCTTTGGAGCTTGAATTCTGAAGGCAAAATTTGAACATTATGACTATGAAATGTTGAAATCTGAATGCTTTTGACATCTTGGGTGTTTTTTCTTAGGAAACTTCAAATATAAAATCTCATAAACGGTCAACTGCTGAATACTAATTATTACAAGCATTTGCTCAGTCCTATGTGGCAGGCCTTCAGGTATTTGGAGAGTATTATCCTGCTCCTCCCCAGCCTTCTCTTCTCCAGACTAAACATAGTTGCTTCAACCTTTCCTGATAGGATTTCTCTTCCATACTACTCACCATCTTTGGTGTCCTCCCTTGTTTCCATTAGATCCATTCTATCTCCCTAAACCCTCAGCTCCTAGTCCCACCTTCCTTTCAAAACAGTCGCTGGCCAGCCCAACCAACTATCCTCTTCACATCACAGCAACTTCACTGACAATCTGCTCTACATCTAACCCTTTTCCATCACTAGCTAAATGTTTGGGAAGGTCACATGAAGTTTGGTTATAGAGATGCATAGCCTATTCCACATAGGCTTGAGGTGGGCACCCTGAACCAAAAAAGGGCAATAAAATTTCATCACAGCAACATATCCAATAATCAGTGAGCAGGAATTCATAAATAACAGGTAGCAGGCTTGCAGCCTCTCTTATTAAATATTTTATCTTGGAAGCAAGCTGTGTAACCAGCTCCAAACCTGCAAGTTCTCAATTGCTAAGGATTGTCATTTAATTATATCATCACTCAGATATAATTAATCTGCTGCTTTAAATATAGCCGCAGGGATTAACCATGACTCAAATTAATGGCTGTTCTTGTATCTTACGAGACCGACTGGACATTCCTGCTAACTCCCCAGAATGAGAGTTCCTTGAGGACTGTTTAGATTACCCTACTCGCTAGCCTCTCAAAAGATCTTAGCTGCAAAGATTATAAAAAGCTTTGCAATATTCTCCCCTTAGGATACGTCGCGGGGACAGTCTGTGCAGAGTGAATCAATGCCATACGCCAAGCAGTGTTTGTATATGCTTCAATGTATCCAGGCAAAGTCTTTTTAACTTTCCATCCTACGGACGGAGCTGTACTTTCCTGAATGTCAGCCAGGAAAAAATTTGTACATTTGGCAGCTGGACTGTGGGAAGCCTGGTTTAAGACCAACCCAACTCCTGCAGCACAGCCCCCCTCCCCTTTAAAAAATAAAATAAAAGGACAGAGGATTCAAACACCTTCCTTTGTTTCACTCTAAAAAGGAGCAGAAATGGAGCCCCAAGATCCTAATCAGCTTCCATTGTATAAGCTCCAGGCCTTTCCATGAGTGCATTGCATTTCTTGGCAGGCCGGCTCCTTATTATTTTTTCAGATGTAAAACCAATTAGAATGGATTCATTTTTATCAGGGTGTTAATGCTCCAGTGCTCAGGCATTCTGCTGGCGTTCAGCCACCATAGGGGTTGTTGGGGGCTGTTGTTGTTGTTTTTCGGATCCCTGGGGCAATGCCTGACAAATTAAGATAAAGTCACGACTTAAATGCTCCCCTCCGAAGTGAAAAAAACCACAAAACAGCTTCCTTGTCTCATTAATTGGATGAAGTCAATTTCCATGTTGGTTTTCTTTTCTTTTCTTTTTTTCAAACATTAGCACCCCATGCAGCCTGGTGGTTCCTCTTGATGGAATGTGAAGAACCTGGTTGTCAGGTTTCACCTAAGCTGTTCAGGCTCTTGGAAACATCCTAGTAACAAACAGAGTCGCTTGCCAAGCCTGTGGTGTTTCTCTTCAAGGAACTCCCTCTGAAGAGCTGGAATTTGGAGGAGGAGGAGGAGGAGGAGGAGGAGAAAGGGTAGAAAAATGTCAATGTTCAGGCAGCACTTTGACTTACCTTAAAGAAACACCCTAAACATTCCAGCCATTACATCTGTATTAGTCAGCACCATCGAATAGGTGTTGGCCTTTGCAACTTCAGTGGAAAGTGCACAATGTTTCCCCGTTTTGTTTTCCAAGGGGCAGGACACTCAAGTTCAAGCAGCCGTGGGTTATATCGATGCATATTTTCCTTGCCGATCCTTCAAGCACAAAGCGGCACTGGTATGTGGGATTCCCCCACCACCACCACTCCCAGGCCTTATAAAAAAAATACCTAGTAACAAACAACATTTGCCATGGCAATGCAATGCCACCAGGAAAGGGAATGCAAGCTGTGGAGTGAGTAAAGAGGAGAGGCAAAACTCACAGCATGGGGAATGTCTGCAAGACATAGCTGAAGGTCCAGAGGAGAAGAAAAGATAGCAGCCATATTTGCCGTAGGAGGATAACTGATAAAACATGGGACTTGTGGCTGCTGGTGCCTGGAATATACATTCCTGCTTTCTTCTGTGCCAAAAAATGAAGTCCCAATTTTCCAAGCGAAACTGACTTCATTAAAAGGGCAGATAGTGAGCATGCCTCTTCCAAATATATTATTTTCCCCACCATAGGCTAGCTGTTTAGAAGGGAGCTTGCTATAGGAAGCAGGTCATATTCCAAAGGCTGAACTTCATGCATTGCACACATTTCGTATTGCTACAGTGCTGTAGTTGTGAACTCTCCCACAAGCCAGGCCAGTTCAAGACATTTTGCTGCCTGCGGCAAAGGGCACACCCCAGTTCCACGAACAGAAAGTGATCCAACTGGCAGCTGAATCTTGCTTTAACACTGGCAACAAGATAGCTTCCTCTGGTGCTCCTTGCTCCTGAGGGTGGCAAGCTTGATTAAGGGGTTCGTGACAGGGATACATAGCTCCGATCCTCCAACAGCGGGTGTGGCTGGAGGACTCCAGAGGAATGGCTGGAGGTATTGCCACTGCTGCCCCACAGCATCTGTTGCCTGAAGCAATTGCCTACTCTGCCTAATGGCAGAGCCGTTTCCAAATTCCTAAAGGCCCACAGAAGATACCACACACACATACATTTGTTGCTAACATGTACCAACTCGCTTCCATTTGGGAGTCCCTGCAATCAGAACCTTGGCTCAAAAGCCTCCATTGTGTTTGGAAACATTAGCTGGCAAGGTCTAGTAAGCTAGAACAAAACGTATTTGCAGCTCCAGGCTGACGCTATTGAAATGGAAAATGGGGTGTCCCACCCACTACGCATTGGCCTAAGACCACTTGGAACCACTACTGTCTAATCTACTGCCACTTCCTAATTCAATCACGACAACATTGTAACACTTATCAGAGGGCTATGGAAAACCCTAAATTCTCATCTCAAGTGACTTCTCAAGCCAAGCAGCTAGAATCACTCTCATCCTTCACTTTGTTCAGCTGGAAATATATGATTTCAGGACTGGCATATCCATTTCATACACAGTCAACCCAAGCTGAGCATGAGACTCTCAATCTCAAGGTTGTGGGTTTGAGCCCCATATTTCATGATGTTTTTAGCTGAATCGCTCCTTCTTGCCAACTCTAGTTAAAGGACCGCATTGCAGTTACGTCCAGTCAACTGGGGTGCGACGCTCATCTTGCTTCAGGCCAAGGGAGCCAGTGTTTGTCCACAGAAAGCTTTCTGGGTCGTGTGGCCAGCATGACTAAACAGAAACGTTGTTTACCTTCCCACCGCAGCGGTACCTATTTATCTACTTATACTGGTGTGCTTTCGCACTGCTAGGGTGGCAGAAGCTGGGACACAGCAAAGGGAGCTCACCCTGTCGTGTGGATTTGAACCGCTGACCTTCTGATCAGCAAACCCAAGAGGCTCAGTGGTTTAGACCACAGCACCACCCGCACCCCTTGTCAACATGATATAGAAGCCTTCTTTGAATATCCCCAGAGTATCTGCAAGATAGTCTGTAGTCCTGGGCATCTTATAGAATAATAGAATCAGAATCGTAGAGTTGGAAAGAACCATAGTGGCCATTTAGCCCAACTCCCTGCAATACAGGAATCTTTTGCCCAATGTGGGGCTCGAACCCATGATCCTGAGTTTAAGAGTCTCAGTGCTCTACCAACCAAGCCATGATAGCCCCCACAAAACAGCTGATTTTGAGGTAAGTGAATGGCGGAGATACCGTTGTCAATTCAGTACAGCTCTAGACTTTGTACTTTTAAAAATGGTTGCAACTTCTACCTGCCTTCATTCTACAAGGCAGCATGACCTCAATCCATTTCCTCTGGAGTAGTTGCATTGAAACCAGTGGTACTAAAGAACTCTATAATGAGGTTAACTTGGAGACTACGGTGTAATCTTGTTCAGCTTTTATTTGACTAAAAGCTTGATTTTCCATTTGTGAACCTATAATGGAGGCTGAATAAATCCCTTGACTTAATGTTACGGTTCACAGGGGTGTGGTGTACCAAAGAACAGAAACTGTGTCTTATTTTTTCAATCCAAGAAGCCTTTGCTGCCCTACGGGCATACTCTGCAGCATGGCTCTCACATGTTCTCTTGGGTTTGGATCAGATGCTCAGATGACTCACCCCCTTCTGAACATCTGCCAACGATAAGGCCGTAATGAGAGAGGCTAGCAGGCCTGTCCAAGGAAACCTCTAAACTCCTTGTGGGCAGGGGATTTTACATATGGAATGGAGGGGCATAATTCTAAATTACATTATAGCAATGTTCAGGCATTGTTCCTGAACAGAGAACTGCAACCTGAGTAGGGTTTTGCGGGCTGTGTGCACCAGCCCACATTGTCTCCCTGCCTGCCAACTGGGTCCACTCCATCCCTCAGCCTTCCTGTGGTGAGTGGGAAGGTCTGAAGGAGATTTCAAAGCATGCTCAGTTGAACACACTTAGAAGCCTCTGCACAACCAAGAACCTGAAACAGTGTGTGGTGTAATGGTTAGAGTGCTGGGCGAGGAGACTAGGGTTTGAATCCTCACTTAGCCATGATGCTCACTGGGTGACCTTGGGCCGGTCACCTTCTCTCAGTCTAAACTACCTCAAAGGGTTATTGTGAGGATGAAATGGGGAAGAAGAACTCCTTGAACTATGAACACCACCTTGACCTCCTTGGAAGAAAAGATGGCGTAGAAATGTAATAATTAAATACCCTATTTGTTTAAACTCTGATCTACCCCAATCATATACAACACTAGGGTTAGGGGTTCCTTTAAGAGCAATGGGTGGAAGAAGCTGATCTTTCCTTACTCCCCACCACTAAATTCTCGGTACCCTCTTCCTCCTGCCCCAAGTAATTTTCTCCCAGTCAAGCTAATTTCCATTATTTCAGACCACTGTAAAATCAGAGTTCTAGGGTTAACAGACTGCTGGAAGGTTTCTGTCTCTCTCACACACATCTGTGTGATTGTTTTCGTCCCTCACTTTGTTCTTCTTTGGAGCAATCTTGAGTTTAAACAAGCCAGTATGCTACTGTTATAGGTAGTTTGGTTCCAAATTAGCTAGGTGGTTTAAGATGCTGAACTCAAGGGAGTGAAAAGTTATATCTTAAGAAAAGCAGAAAAAGGACAAAAATAATAGTTGATTTGACTTGATGTATTAACGACAGCTTTATTCTATTTAATAGATCAACAGAAAAAGGATACCACAGTGAAAGAAACGTAAAGACTGTCAAAGTCATTTTCTAAAGTTATTTTATTGCAGTCTTGATTCCCTCAAAGGGTGCAAATAAACGGTTTTCCACAGCTGCAAACACAGAAAATTAACCACACGGATTAAAGCTTCAAGTGCATATCAAAACACTGAATCATTTCCAGTTGGACTGGCACACTGAATTTTTACTGTTTCTCTAGATATATTGTGTTTGCACGTACTCGGAAAGTTGCCCTGGTATCCAAACAATCTGTCAGTCGGCAAAGTAAGAATGCTGCACACTGAGCACAGCAAGCTTTTTTTTTTTTTTTAAATAAAATTTTTATTATATTTTCAGTTTACAGAAAAGAAAGAAAAGGATAGAAAAGAAAAAAGAAAAATAATCCACCTTTCAGAATACATTTTTAAGTTGTTAACTGAACTTCCCCACATCTCCCTCACCCTGCGTTCTTTACAATAAAACATATCAGCAAATTATTACCTTGTTTCATGTCTTATTTATATCTTTCAAAATATTTTACTTCTAAATTTAAAGTACCTTTTGTCAAATATTTATACCTTAAAATAATACATATAATAGCTTTAAATTTCAACTTTTTCTTACTTATAACTTAATTTTCTGTTTTCTCAATCTAGTTGCAGGAGCTAAATTTTCCAAGTCATGCAGATTCTTAACATTCATACAACTTATAATGTTTTTGTAAATAGTCCTTAAATTTTTTCCAGTCTTCTTCCATTGTCTCTTCTCCCAAATCTCGGATTCTGCCAGTCATTTCAGCCAGTTCCATATAGTCCATCAACTGCGTCTGCCACTCTTCCAGCGTGGGAAGATCTTGTGTCTTCCAATATTTTGCAATAAGTATTCTTGCTGCTGTAGTTGCATACATAAAAAGTGTTCTATCCTTCTTTAACACCCTTTGGTCCACTGAGCACAGCAAGCTTAAGGCTGAAATCCTGCACACCAAAAGTGAAGAAACTTTTTCACTGTGAGGCTTCTTCCCTTCTCAGCAACCTTATGGCACATGCCATTGGTGGGCAGGGTCTGAGGCGAAAGTGGATGGAGCAATGAATGCAAGCTTTACTTCTGCACAGTAAGCTAGGCTGCACACACATGTACTGTACACCTCTGTCGTCCAATGAGGCAAGCAAGAGACATTATCAGGACACATTCCAGTTGGGCAAAAATGCTAAAGGGAGATGAAAAGTAGGACCAGTGAGAGGCATGATCTGGGGAGATGGCATAAAAGGTGAGAGTCCTGAGGCCAGATACAGAGACTTGGAGGGCTGTATGTGTCCCCCAGGTTCTCCACCTCTGATGTACACACTAACTTGAACATGGCGTGCCTTGCTTCTGAGTAAATACATACAGGACTGCACTGCAAAGATGTGTTTTATGGACACATGTGGCACATTCTCATAATAAGAACTCTTGTTTTAAAAGTGACCATGAGGTTCATCATATGTGGCCGAACAAAGTGAGTTTATGTGGTCTAGTTGCATGCCTGTCAGTGAAAGAAATTTCAGTATTTGTTGTACTACAATGAATTGACTACTCACGCAGCGGCAAAAAAGAGGAAATGCATTAACAAAAAAAGGAAGACAGTTGACATATTTGCATAAAACTGGCATATGGCAATTTCTATGCATATATGCAAATTTAGAAATACTTACTGTAATTTCAATGCGTTATGTCTCGCCATAGTGGGGAAGACTGTGACTAGGTGACCTCTTCCAAAGCAACTACTCTATTCCCAACTCAAGAATGGAAAGCGAAATACCAGTGGATAACAAAAATGGTTTAAAGACGCTCTCAAAGCAAATCTAAAAACATGTAACAAAAGTACTGGGAACTGGGAAACAATGGCCTGTGAAAGCTCCACTTGGAGAACAGCCTTTACTACAGGTGTCATGGACTTTGAAGAAGAATGAACTCAGGGAGAAAAGGAGAAATGAACTAAGAGGTTGTCAGACAGAATTGAGGTTGTGGATCCAGAATTGGCCTCCACAGTCACTTAAGGACTCACAGTTAACTTGTGAAAGTTATAGACCATGTTCATGGAAGACAATCTTACACAGCTATGAATGATCACCAAAGAAGTGCCTGTCCTGGTGTCAACTGTTGATGGTCAACTCCAAGGCCTCTTCTTATGGTTCTTTAGCTAAAAACCAGACTTTGGCAGGAAGGCCCTTCAAATACAGGGCTCATTCAAATAGAGAGCTATCCCCTGTAAAGTAGGACACATGGCCACCCCAATTACAACCCATCAGGCACATTCTATATGTATTTCCACTAAACCATCACCACAGTACGTTCTTGTTTCTATTTCTGCATCTGCAAAGTGTCCCCTTTTACAAAGCACAGACTGTATGTTCTGTAACGATTGCACATTATTTATATACAGTATTGCCATGGGGGAAGTGGGGGCATCAAGAGCAGGATACATATAACTAAAGGAAGGTGATTTGTTCATTTTATTAATGATCAGCAGCACTGGGGGGTGGGTTCCTCTTCTGCAGGCACTTATCCATAAGGCCAAAGGTCCTACATTCCCACTTCTGCCACCACGCTATACAATCACATGCCAATTAATACTTGCAACAAGGGCCAAGACAAAACCTACCATATTTTTCGCTCTATAGGACGGACCCTACCATAGGACACACCTTGTTTTAGAGGGGGAGAACAAGAAAAAAAATTCTCCCCCTCTCTGCTCAGCGCCCCTTCAGCGAAGCGGCAGGAGAAACAGAGCCCCTTCCATTTCTCCTCCCGCTTGGCTGAAGGGGCGCTGCGCAGCTCTCCCTCTCTGCTGAAGCCAGGAGAGTCTTGCTCTCCTGGCTTCAGCAGAAGGAACCCGAAGCCTCCAGAGCGCAGCAGGACCTCCCGCTGTGTTCCGGAGGCTTCAGGCAGCTATCCCTTAAGCCTTCGGAGCGCAGCGCGAGTTCCTGCTGTGCTCCGGAGGCTTCAGGTTCCTTTCACTGAAGCCAGGAGAGTCTTGCTCTCCCGGCTTCAGCAAAAGGAACCCGAAGTCTCCGGAGTGCAGTGGGACCTCCCGCTGTGTTCTGGAGGCTTCAGGCAGCTATCCCTGAAGCCTGGAGAGCGAGAGGGGTCGGTGCGCACCGACCCCTCTCACTCTCCAGGCTTCAGCGAAAGCAACGTTAAACCTCCGGAGCATGGAGGGAGCACTCCCTCTGCGCTTCGGAGGCTTCACATTGCTATCGCTGAAGCCAAGGAGCCTGCATTTGCTCCATAGGACGCACACACATTTCCCCTTAATTTGTGGAAGGCAAAAGGTGCGTCCTATAGAGCGAAAAATACGGTATGCAATTATTCATTCATTTTCACTTTCTACGTGCATACAAATAACAACTCATCCCTTGTCCTTCTTCCACTTTCTGACATCCCAGACAGCACTCCAGTCCCAACCTGAACAGCACCTCCACTCTGCTGAAATCCATTCCCAGTTCAGCCATCGGAACAGAGCAAATCAAGGGACAGCTGGCGGGAGGTTGGCCAGTGGAGCAAGCAGGGGGCAGAGCCCTCTAGTCATAAAACGGAGACTCTTTCTCTTCCCAGAGACAGGGAAAGGATATTAATGTAATAAATGTTATACAAGTCCAGTTCCAAATCACTTTTGACCTGTTGTGATAGATGGGGCTTGTCTCACTGAGAGTTTGGAATTCTCTAAATGCACTCCATATAAATGAGTAAAAAAAATACCCATAAATAGTGAACAACTGGGGGCGACCACAGCCAACTATAGATGAGAAACAAGGAAGGAATTTTCCTGCAAACAAGGGCCTCTAGGGACCATTCCCTTATTTCCAACCTCTTCAAGCTGCAAAATGATGTTGAACCACAAGCGGTTTCCATGACCTAATGCCCTGGTGGTTGCCCAGGCTGAGAGGAGATTTGCATTGTGAGAGGGCTAAGTGAAACTACAATGTGTTTCATCTTTCCCCAGTTCGTAATGGTAGCCAGTTTCCAAATTGTTTTGCATCAAAGTAATTACAACAGTTTAAACATCAGGAGTCTGTATTACAAGGATTAGAACAGGGCAAGGACAAATTGCGCAGTTCCTGCAGGCTTCTCTGTGCTTTCTTGTAGCTTCCAAACATGTGTAATTGTGGTAAAGTGAACAGTTACACAATTATTTGCATGTTGCAACCTTCGTGGGTGTGGAGGGGAAGACATGAAAATGTCCCCAAAACTTGCAAACATCACAGGAACTAAATATGCGAGGACTTGATAAATCTTACAAAAAAGGTGGGGGTGGGTTAGAGATGTTCACAGGAGCAGCTAGTATGAACAAAAGTAGACTTGGCTGCCTTGTGTAAGTGGATTAAGACCAAACTACTTGTGATATTTGCACTTTGAGGGCAGCAGCGTAGTGGCAAATTCATAAATGCAGGGGGCCTTATAACAGCCACAGTCACACACCCTTCTAAGATTGTACAATAATCTTATATAATAAAAAGAACAATAATAATTAGGGTTGCATTGCAGGGATCAATGCAAATCTCCACGTTTTGCCTTTTAGATAGATCTGTGCACACGAGAAAAAATTAAGATCTAGGCCCAAGTCGAAGGAAGTGCTGAGAGAAGTGAAATTTTTCCAGGCACAATATTCGAAATTGATAAATCAAGAGGTGGAATGGAAAATTAAACAAATGAAACAAAGATCCTTTGAATCAGCAAACAAGTGTGGGAAACTGCTAGCATGGCAGTTGAAAAAGAGACAAAAACTTAATACAGTTACAAATCTAGAGACTGAAGGGAGAATGATTCAGAAACCCGAGGAAATTAGAAAGTGTTTCCAGAGATATTTCAAAGAACTTTATTCACAAGGGCCACAGAAAGACTTTGAGGTGGATCAATTCCTTAAAACTAATGGATTACAAAAAATAACCCAGGAAATGAGAACTACCCTGAATAGTAATATTACTCCGCAAGAAATTGAAAGTGCCATTCAGAACCTTCAATTAGGCAAATCTCCAGGCCCTGATGGTCTTACCTCCAAATACTATAAGGTTTTGAAGGACTATTTGATACAACCTCTGTTGGAGGTCTGCAATCAGATTATGGAGGGGAGGAAGGCACCGGAGACGTGGAAAGAAGCTTTCATCACATTGATACCCAAACAAGAATCTGAAAAGACCCAGCTTAAGAACTACCGCCCCATCTCACTCCTAAATGTGGATTACAAAATTTTTGCGGATATTTTGGCAAGTAGGTTCAAAAAAGTACTCAATGAAGTGATCCATAAGGACCAGACTGGATTTCTCCCCGGTAGGCATTTGTTTGATAATACAAGAAACATTATTGACATTTTGGAACTTCTACAAACAAATCTTAATACTAGAGCGGTTTTAATTTTTATTGATGCGGAGAAAGCCTTTGACAACATATCTTGGATGTTCATGAAGAAAAATTTGGAAGGGATGGGAGTGGGGCGGGGGTTTGAAAATGGAATAGAGGCAATTTACTCAGAACAAAAAGCTAAGCTGATAGTAAACAATGTGGTGACAGAGGGGTTTAAAATTGAAAAAGGGACACGACAGGGGTGCCCCCTATCCCCCCTATTGTTCATTTCAGTTCTGGAGGTGCTATTGAACATGATTAGAAAGGACCGGTCTGTACAAGGAATTGGGGTTCGGAGTGAAACAATACAAACTGAAAGCTTTTGCAGATGACTTGGTATTAACATTACAGGAGCCAGTCTCTAGTACTAAAAGAGTGCTAGAATTAATTTCTGACTTTGGTCGGGTGGCGGGATTTAAGCTGAATAAGCAAAAAACTAAAGTTTTAGCAAAAAATTTGACAACTACAGAAACAGATGAGTTCCTGAAAGAAACAGAATTAAATGTGGTTAAAAAAGTAAAATACCTAGGGGTGTATCTGACCTCCAAAAATTTGAATTTGTTTAAAGATAATTATGAGAAATGTTGGTCAGAAATCAAAAGAGATTTGGAAATATGGTCAAGATTGAAACTTTCCTTGTTGGGCCGAATAGCAGCTATAAAGATGAATGTATTGCCGAAAATGTTATTTCTGTTCCAGGCCCTACAGATCGTGGACAAAGTGGAATGTTTTGGAAAGTGGCAGAAGGATATTTCTAAGTTTGTTTGGCAGGGCAAAAAGCCCCGAATAAAGTTTAAAATACTAACTGACGCGAAAGAAAGAGGGGGATTTGCCCTGCCAGACTTGAGGTTATATTATGAATCTGCAGCCTTCTGCTGGTTGAAAGATTGGATTTTATTGGAAAACACTGATGTCCTAGATCTGGAAGGGTTTGATAATGCTTTTGGGTGGCATGCATATTTGTGGTATGACAAGGTTAAAGTTCACAAATTGTTTAAAAATCATATTGTCAGAAGAGCAATTTTGATGGTCTGGACAAAATATAAGAACTTATTGGAGAGTAAGACTCCGAGGTGGCTCTCACCGGTGGAGGCCAAGGCACGTAAGAGACTTAACATGGAAGCCTATTGGCCTAAATATTGGGAAATAATTGAAAAAATTGGAGACAATTGGAGGTTGCTGAGCTTGGAAAAATTAAAAAACAAGGTGCGAGATTGGTTGCACTATGCTCAAATTCAGGAGGTTTTTAAAGTGGATAAAAAGGTTGGATTCCAGGTGGAAAAATCGAAATTAGAGACAGAACTGTTAGAGCCAAAAAATAAACTACTTTCGAGAATGTACAACTTGCTGCTTAAATGGAATACACAGGACGAGACAGTCAAATCCGCCATGATAAAATGGGCGCAGGACTTGGGGCACAACATTATGTTTGAAGACTGGGAAAGGTTATGGAACACCGGAATGAAATTTACGGCATGTAGTGCCTTGAAGGAAAATATTATGAAAATGATATACCGGTGGTACATGACCCCAGTCAAACTTGCTAAGATATATCACCTGTCTGACAACAAATGTTGGAAATGTAAAGAGGCGGAAGGGACATTCTTTCACCTCTGGTGGACTTGCCCGAAAGTGAAGGCCTTTTGGGAGATGATTCATAATGAACTAAAAAAGGTACTTAGATTTACCTTACCTAAGAAACCGGAGGCCTTTCTTCTGGGCATCGTAGACCAGAGAGTACTTAAGAAAGATAGAACTTTTTTTATGTATGCTACCACTGCAGCAAGGATCCTGATTGCTAAGCATTGGAAGACACAAGATTTACCCACGCTGGAGGAATGGCAGACGCAGTTTATGGATTACATGGAACTGGCCGAAATGACTGGCAGAATCCGAGACTCGGGAGAAGAAACAATCGAGGAAGACTGGGAAAAATTTAAAGACTATTTGAAAAAACATTACAAGTTGTATGAATGTTAAAAAATGCACTTTTGAGGAAATTCTAGCTTCAGCAATTGTAAACTAATGAAATGAAAATTAAGGTACAAGAAGTCAGAGGTGGAATAATGAAATAACTTTATTATGTTCAAGCTAAAACGTATAAGATGTCGGTTACAACACTTTGGAAATTAGATAACATGATAAAATGAAAGATACAATAAGTTTTGAAATAAGTTAACAAATTGCTGATGTTTTGTATCACAGAGAACGCAGGGTTAGGAAGATGCGGGGAAGTCCATTGGATTTGCTGAAAAAAAGGATTATGGAAATTTGTAACTTCTCTACTTTATTTTCTATATCTATCTTTTATTCTTTTTTTCTGTATTTCATAAACTTAATAAAAATATTATTAAAAAAAAAATAGATAGATCTGTGCACATACATGGGCAATTTCTTTGGAGTGCTCCAATATCTTCTTTCAGACATAGGTTGTGTTTCCCTTGAAGGGGGGCAAGGGGCAAAATGGGCAGGGCAGATTTAGGTTGTGCTGGGGGAGGAGTTTCCCACCTTAAGTGTTGGTTCACAGTGCATGTTCATCATCTGATGAATGCAACATCAAGTGATGACTTAAGATATGTGGAACCGCCATTCAGAATCAAGTGCCACAAACAGCTGTCGTACCACATGTTAGTACCACATTCAGCTGTTACTACTGGGTGACACTAAGTCATTGAAGGCTATGAAGGGATGAATATCCATGTATAAACCAGCCCATGAGAATAGCCGCATTGGCTGCTAGAGCAATTCTGCCTTTAATCTCTTCTGGTTTCTGGTTGTTGTCCTTGGCTAACCTCTGCAAAATTGTCTAAAACACTCTAGAATTTGCATTTGTATTCAGTTGAATATTGTGATGTCAAAATTCTGGGAACTGAAGAGGCAGGGTTTGGCCTACGTTTCTTTGGCTGTCAATGTATGCCTTTCTCACTCACTGAAGATCTGTGTTTTTAATTATTATTTCCCCTCCAGATGTGTCAGCCTACATTTTTCCACACTGAATCCTATTTTGTCATTTCCTGTCCGCATTTCTACTGTTTAAAACAAGTTTTGTTGTTCTGCAAAATGGGAGAAAGAGAGGGAGAAACAAAAGGGGGTGAGATTTGAATAGGCATTATTAAAAAAATTAACCCTACTTGCTCATTTATGCTGTCCAAAAGGCATCAACAATAAAAGGAAACCCTTACATACTACAAAATTTCAATTTATGTTGCACACAGGGTACAAGTAAGCATACTTGTGCTGAGCCCCAAATCAAGAAAGTCATGGCAGATTATGCTATGTGAATAGTGACTAGCAAATATATTATTATTATTATTTAAATTAAATTAATTCATCGCTTTCAAATAGTTGATAGAATAAAAAAGCATCATCATGTTTAAATGCCCAGCAACAAAGCAATGATCAACCACTCTAGTTTTTGTAATGATGATTATGTGAAAGAATTGATCATTATGTGAAAGAATTGATCTCTAAATAACTTCTTCCACGTTCTAGACATGTGTCCTTGTCACTGAGTGGTGAGCGCAACAGTCCACTTCTTGCTACGAATTTGAACTGTGAGGTGAAAGGGTCATGATTCAATCCAACATACAAAAAAAAAACCCCTGCAAAAAATGGGTTCTAAACATCTTTAAAAATCCATGAAATAGAATGACTGATTATATGAAAACTTTACATCGTGAATATAAACAAATTAACATTAACATAACCCGTCAGGGGCATTCTCAGGACTGCTTACAGTCTTATAAATATTTAAAATTTTCTCTTGCGTACACAGCGGGAATGAAATACAGTGGTACCTCGGGTTACATACGCTTTAGGTTACATACGCTTCAGATTACAGACTCCACTAAGCCAGAAATAGTGCTTCAGTTTCAGAACTTTGCTTCAGGATAAGAACACAAATCGGGCTCCAGCAGCGCAACGGCAGCAGGAGGCCCCATTAGCTAAAGTGGTGCTTCAGGTTAAGAACAGTTTCAGGTTAAGAACAGACCTCCGGAACAAATTAAGTACTTAACCCGAGGTACCACTGTAGTAACAAGGGCGGATTTTACCATCCTCTGAATGTATTTTGAAGTGTTAACGCATGATTCTAGATATCTAAGTGGGCTTTCAGTAGATTTAATTATTACTTAATTGTTAATGCAGAATACCAGGTTGGGAATCTGCATCTAGACCCTATAACTCAAAGCAATGTCAACTCAAACACTGAGGTGTTTGTTGTACTTATCTTCCAGCATTTTATCTGCTTCAAGTTAACTGTGGAAGGGATCCCAAAAGGCCCCATATCATAAAGGTTGGTGAACCTATTCTAGCACAAATAGGTTCACGTATTGTCCTAAGAATGATGAGCGGAGCTACTTGCCTTCTCAGGCTTGCCTGTGAATGCTCCTTTTCCTTGTACCCAACAAGACCTGCAGGTCTGTTTCACCCTCTGGGATGCTGCCCTGCACTGAAATTTACTAACTCAACAGCCTAAGAAAAATGGAAAATCCCTGTTGTGCCTTGGGAATCGGAGCAACAGTTTTATCAAGCTATTCTTTCCCCCAAATAATCTAAAATAAGACTTGGCATAAGACGCTTGCCAGCTGTTGCACATTGACCAATCCAGCCACATTTTTTTCATGTCAGAGAAGTTTCATAAAGGGCTACTCTTGGCCTTATTTGGATTAAACTTTGCATCATGTTGTACAAGATTTTTTTATTATTGTTATTTGCAAGTTTATTTGCTGCGAGCACTTCATTTTATTGGACCCAGATGTCAGCGCTGTTCCAGGCTCCCTTAATTACCATAAATGCTAAATGCTAGAAGAAATGGAAAGGGAGTCTCTTTTGTGGCAATTTATATCAGATTCATGCAACACAGAGTATCACCATGACTTAAATTGCATTGTTTCAACTGTTAGGAACACAGTAAGCTGCCATTTACCAAATCAAACCATTGGTCTGTCTAGCTCAATATTGTCCACCCTGGCGAGCAAAGGCTATTCCAGGTTTCAAATGAGTTGTTCTCAGTCCTACCTACAGATGCTGGGAATTCAACCTTAGATGTTCTGCATTCAAAACAGATACTCGTCTAATGAGCTATTCCCTCCCGCTCATGTTATCTGCCCTAAACTTTCAGAGTAGGACAGACTCTTCTTTTTCAACGTTCAAATTCTTAAAAAAATAGAGTTACATTAACCAACATCAAAAATTATTTCACTGAGCAATTTTGAATTCTGTTGCTTTTGCACCAGGCTAAAGCAAGTACAGTAGAATGATTCAGCAGCCTTTGGTGGAAATTCAGTTTCCTACCTAACAAATGTTGCCATGTGATTGCATGCTGTGCTCATTAACCCGACATGCATTCTTAAATTATCACTGGCAAAAAGTACCAGATTGACATCACTGGAAAACAAGTTTCTTTGTCCCTCGAAGAACAGGGAGCAGCTAAGCCTCCCTCCTTATGCCATCTTCAAGGAATTTCTGTGCCCATTTTCTGGCGTAGTTGCTGCTGACTATTCTAACAAGGGTGCCAATTACTACCAATTAGAATGGCATTTTGTTTTATGTGGGCATGGACTCACTAGCAGCTGGACCAAAGAACTGTGATTTCACAGATTTTTTAAAGGCATGGAGGATTACGTGTTTGTGCTATATAATGCGGTTTGTTTTTTCTGGCACCATGTTGCATTCTGTTTAAGCACAGAGTCTCGCTCCGCTCTGTTCATGAAGATGTGTTGCTGATCTTCATGTCTTGTGGAGAAGAAAAATAAATATCAAAAAACCTACATCTGTGATTAAAAAACAGTTAGGCCAACTTTCCCCAATCTGTTGCCCTGCAGTTATTGCTAGACTGCAGCTCCCATCATCCCTGATCATTTTGCCATATTGGCTTGTACTGATGGGAGTTGGAGCCCCAAAATATCTGGAGACCACCAGATTGGGCAAGGCTGAATTAGGATATAAGGAGGCATCTCTACAGTATGTCCTGTGAATCTCTCTTTATGCTTTATTCCTGGTTATCATATACATATACCTGGCATGCTCTGGTCACGAAGAGTCGGACACCACTAAACAACTAAACAACAACAACAAACCTTAAAGAAGAAGATACAATTGGTTTGACTTGAAAGCTTAAGTTTCTTCCTCCTTCTCACTAATCTTAATGCTCCTCCCTTTGGACCCCTGGCCAGGAATTCCCCTCACACAGTATCCACTCACTTAGGGTCATTAAGACATGGTAATTATTGTGTTAATCACACAATAGCACTTCTATTCCGGATTCAAACATTCCTTTCAAAATATATTGGCTGTTGCATTGTGGAACTGTGGCTTTTTGGTGGATAACTGCCATATTGCACTAAATTTTAAAAGGCAGGAAAGAAAAGCATGCTGGAATACAGCCCCAAATTTCTTCATATGAAATTACAATGCAAAACTCCTACAATCTCCTGAGTTAATGGGGTTGCAAATAGATTTTTTTTTCTGGAACCAATTAACGTGGAAACATCCACTAGATTATGCTAATTCTACGGAAGCGGCTTAATGCGAAAAGTCGTGTAAAATGTGGAAATTTGTGGAAGAAGTGCTGTCTGAATGCAGCTCTAAGCCCCAATCACATCAACAGAGTGATTGCCATTAAAACAAATCTCACAATAGTAGGGAATAACTGTGACCAAGAAATCTGTGTGCTTACTCTGATTGCTGCTGTCTAGCTGCTGTCAATGGGTAACGTAACTTTAAAGTACTTGATCTGCTCCCTTTTTAGTGTTCTCTAACAACAACAACAACTTCTTCTTCTTCTTCTTCTTCTTCTTCTTCTTCTTCCTCTTCTCTTCTTCTTCTTCTTCTTCTTCTTCTTCTTCTTCTTCTTCTTCTTCTTCTTCTTCATTTATACCCCGCCCATCTGGCTGGGTTTCCCCAGCCACTCTGGGCGGCTCCCAACAGAATATTAAAAACACAATAAAACACTGAATCCATTCGGTGCCACTACCGAGAAGGCCCTCTGTCTGGCTCCCTGTAACCTCACTTCTCGCAGTGAGGGAACCACCAGAAGGCCCTGGGAGCTGGACCTCATTGTCTGGGCTGAATGATGGGGGTGGAGATGCTCCTTCAGAGCCAAGATGGGCCAAGTCTGTTTAGGGCTTTAAAGGTCAGCACCAACACCTTTAATTGTGCTCAGAAACATACTGGGAGCCAATGTAAGTCTTTCAGGACCTGTGTTATATGGTCTCAGCAGCCATCCCCAGTCACCAGTCTAGCTACCGCATTCTGGATTAGTTGTATTTCCGGGTCACCTTCAAAGGTAGCCCAACGTAGAGTGCATTGCAGTAGTCCAAAACTGTACTTGAGCTGTACTTGACCTAAATAGCCCTTCAAATAGAGGACATTCCTCTGGCAGCTTAACAGATAGAGAACTACTGTATTCCCTGTAAGTAGGACATATGGCCAACCTAATAGTCAAACATGCACATCCTATGCAACAGCTCGAACTATACTGCCCCGACATGTCTGCACTGTGGAAAGGAAAACATTGTTCATGCTGTTACAGTCCAAATTATTTTTGAGGCCACACTTCAGCTTGCTTACACATAACCCTTGATCCCATAAACAAGCGATGGCCAATTCCACTCCAATAGCTCTGTAATATGAAGTGCACCTACTCCCTACGGCGAAACATTTGAAACTTTTTATCCCTCCTACTGCAAAAGCATTTCTCAACATTATTTTTAGGTTTTGGATTTTTTTCAGAGCTCTGCCTGGTCTCTTATTTATTTTCAGTTTCCATTTTGTGAGAGAGGCACTGACCCTGCTTGGAAGAACATCTAGTTATTTAAACATAACTGCCATTGTGGACCTGTTTCTTGGCTTAAAAAAAAATTGTCGTTTGTTTTGCTAAATGCCAGAGTTCCATGAATAATTCCGAAGACGCATTTAATAAACATTTGGCTTACTAAATGGAGACTTTAGGAGTCGAGGCTGTGCCAAACAGAAACAACCTGGGCAAATTCACATTCTGCAGGAGGGTGTGTCTCTGTACAATCTATCCAAATGGATTAAGATGGCTCAAGACCTTTTGCTGCCTGAGGTGGAACAAGGAATATTATCTTCCCACCACCAATAATGATCCATCGTGCCAAAAGTTGGCCAAGTTGTTTTGGCACTTGAGGCAGAAAATCCCACAAGCATATTTCCCTGGGAGTATAACTCCACTAAAAATGAAAATGAAATAACTAACCATTTGCCACCCTATCATGACACCAAAAATTAGCTTCCCCTGGTCACAAGGGCCTTCAAGGAAGATCTCTTATGATACATACATGACCCATGACTAAATATCTGCTACAATGGCATTTTTTCCTCAGAGAGAAAGCATGTGCACAACATTACAGGCCAAGATTTGTTATCATTTCTTGCCATCTGATCTTTCTTTTATTAAGATCCCTGGATTGTATGTAAATCGCAAGGCATATTGAAATTTCACAGAGTCGGTAAGGCGTACTGGTGTTGAGAAATTGATTTCACAAACAAACATGTTTCTTCCAGATAAGCTTATAGGTATTTTGAAACAGTCATCACATATAAAATGCCAGAGACTCAGAGCCAAAACTGGCATGTGGAAACACCTTAAAGGTGTCAATTCTTTGTTATGTACATAGCAAGTATGGGGAAGCCTGAGAAAATTGTGACCATGGAGGATAATGAGCGACTAACAATAATAAAGAATGAATTGTCTAATAAATAATAATTGTAATGTGTGCCCAACCTTTAAATTCTGTCCCCAACATTTTAATATGAGGTTTTTTAATATGAAGGTTTGACGGTGGTTTGTGAGGACCTTTGCCCAAACAACTGAGAACCCTAGGGTTGCCATATTCACAGAAATGAAAATTCGGACAAAGTTTTGGCAAAGTTGTTGAGCTTTTTTAAAAATTAATAAATAAAAAGTTTGGGGACTTCTGGGGGATTTTTAAAGCTTTTTTTATAATTAAAAGAAATCACCCTACTTCCCTTATGTCCAGGTTTCCCTGGACTTTCTACCAATTCAGCAGAAATCATCCCGGACACCATTTTGCAGTCCGATTCTCAGATGCGTCTAGGAAAACCTGGACCTATGGCAGTCCTAGAGAACCCTGAACAGGATTTTTCGTCATGTGTCCTGTCTGAAGAGGATTTATGAGTTGCTGATATGGAGCATCTGGGAGCGGTTCTTGCTTTGGTAAATCTCTGAAGCCACTTCTGGAATATGTTGTGCTTTGTTTTCCCTTGGGAGTGTTTATTTCTTCCCCATGTGTGGTTTACGTGGGCGTGAGAGATTGTGGTGTGAGGCACCTTGGGAAGGCTTTAATAATCTTCCTCAGATGAAGTGGGAATATCTGGAAGGCATGTTGAGAAAACAAGCTCTGTGATTGATCCAGGATGATGATGGAGAGGCAAATGGCTTATTAAACTGGCTCACGTGATACAGCTTCTGTTACACGATGGAGGAAAATTTTAGGGAAGGAAGTGTTCTGAAAATATTATGGAGACTTAGGGAAAGACAGAATTCAGAGTGCCAATTTGTACTCTGGTTGGCACAAATTCCAACCTTAGATCCAGATGAAGGACTTTATATCTACCAGGTTCACATAACTGTAAAAGGTTCCTAAATAAAATGCTTACAAACTAGAAAATGCTGTACTGACAAACAAACTTGCATTATTCAGGTGTCTAGCTCTTAGGGTCCCTGGGTTCTTGCTTTCTCTAGCCCTTGTGGGTTCTGTGTGTGTCTTTTGTTTTTTACACTGAGCAAGCAATACAGAACAATTGCCATGAAAATATGTATTACATTATTATTGAACTAAATGCACTCTTCCCTTTGTGAAAACAGTGTATTGGTTTGTTCACTTGCTTTATTATTTCCTATAACAGCTGAATCTAGAGTAGGCGTCATATTGCAAAGAACAGCTAATGCAGTAAAACCAACAGCATAAAACCACAATCAACAATAAAATTAAATACTAGGTAGATTTCACTCCAAGCTAGATGAAAAATAAAATAAAGGCCCATTAAACCAGATAGGAACTTTCCTCAATGGAAGTTGTAGCTTTGCCAGAATACAGGGTTTACTCCTTTTGGACTGGCTCTCAAACAATAGTTCAATCTACAGTAGTTAGCAGGTAGTAATATTTATCTGCATGCCATGTAAAAAGGTGCACGTTCTAATTCCTGCTGCTAAACACAGACTGCTGCTAAACACACAAGGCCTAGTTTTATTTTTCTGCCCAGTTGGAAACCCCACGCAACGTCCATGCATTCAAATCCTGTTTCCTCTGAGTCAGCTTCCTTATAAACACCACTCCTTTTCATATAATCCCAGAGCTATCGCCTCATTTCGGGCATTGTATTTAATACAACTGAACCGATGAGTTGCTACAAGCAAAAAGCCCTTGGAGCTAAGGAACCAACACCCTGTTCTTGGGCTTCTGAGCCAATGGGCACTTGCAAAGCAAGAAAATGCACTCCCAGTCCAAAAAAAGGGGCATGCAGAGGGAGCCTGCTAGTGCACGATGATTAATTTTACATTGTGCTATAATATTGTTGTACATCATTTTACTGGGCTTTGTAACTTTGGCAAACTCCGGTCATTTTATTGGTTGGCAGAACTCTTGCTTAGTTGTTCTTTGGCTTATTTGTGGAGATGCTAATCAAGAACAGAATGTCTCACTTAAGAACCCATGGACTGAGCAGTGCTTAAGTTTTCTTGCATTCGGCCCTGCCTCAAAGCCTCCCACAAACAGTGGGCTGGTAACAGTTAGAGACACAGTGCTGGTCTGGATAAACCACTACTGGTCTGATCCAGCAAGACATTTTAATGAAATGAGCCCCCAGTTGCCTGGAAGTCTAGAGAAGCAAGGAAGGACACTGAAGATGGAGAAACATAAATGCAAATTGCAAAACAATTGCAAAATAAATTATTTTTTGAGACAAGGATCAGACTGGCATAAGAAACATACTGAAAGCTGGAATGCCCAGTTTTTTGTTTCATTTTCTCATCCACAGTGGTTAGGCTGGGCTTTATTATGGGATGAATAAGGGCAACCACAACAGGCATGTAGGTCGACTTCCTGTTGAGTCTTCAAAGATCCCATCTGATCCCAAGGCCTTTTCCCCACATACCCTCCAACTGTCACAATTTTCCAGGGACAGTCCTGGAATTATACAAGCCACCCCGGCTTCTGATTTGATCCCAGAATGTTCCAATTTCCCCCACCCGTGCTGCCGCTGCCAAGCTTGGAGAGGAAGATGAGCCAATGCTTGACCCGACTCAAGTGGCGGTGGCAAGAGAGCATCTTGTTCCTAGGCTTGACTTAGCTTCCCAAGTTAAACGATGACTTTCATTTCATGCAGCATAGAAAATAATGATGAACCTGTGCCCTAATTAGGTTTTGTTTTCCCCACCCTGCCTAATTTCTGAGAGGAAAGTAGGGGGGAATTCTGATCTACACCATCTGTGTACCGCCTGCATTCTGATCTCAGTAGAACAGAGGGCTAAGCACATAAAACTCACAAAGGAATCCATGTGAATCAGATGAAGATGGTCTCTTCTTTCTCTTTTTTAAAAAGATATTTGATCTGCTCGCCCACCACCCCTCACCGTGTCACCTATAAATTCTGAGCAAACTGTTTGCGTCTGCTGTGGAGCTCAGAGAAAATTCAACACAAAGAGAGCTTTCAGTTAATTATGCCTTAAACTGGCAGCTAGCTATGGTGGAATCCTTGAGTCACTCGGAGCTGGTACAGTAAACTCAATCTTCCATTTGCATTCATTTCAACTGGCGGCTTATATTTTTAACCTTCTCTTCAGGACACATACACACAAAACATGCACAGACACACACACAAACCCCAGCACGTCGTCATAATATCCACGTCGTATCAAAAGCAGCTTCCCTCCTTTTCAGAATCTGTATTGGCAGTATGTGGTGCTTCAGGAAGGAAAGCCAACACACGTGTGTGTGTGTGTGTGTGTGTGTGTGTGTGTGTGTGTGTGTGTGTGTGATGTCATCCTGAGGCATTCAGCCCTTGGATCTTTCTTGAAACATTTTGTAGGGCAGATGGTGACAGATGCCCAACGTTCTTCCAGTTTATGACCTAAAGAGTGATTAAGGACCAGGAGTTTTTGTTTTGATTTCAGATGGGGAGGGGGGGGATAAATCTGCTTGTGAGAAAGCAATGTGAACATTTTTATCAGAAACAGAGAGAGAGAACGCACGCACACAAAATATTATAGACCACTCTGGGACATCCTCTGTGGTATAGGCTCTGTGAATGCAGAAGCCTGTCAGAATTGGAGCACAGGATGAAAGGGCTCCACTCCAAGCCACAGTGGCTTCCCTGAGTCAGAGACACCCGGACCCTGCCAGGAGTGCATATAACTGACATATTAGCCAATGAGCGCTCTCAAGGGTGGACTATTTCATTACTGTTAATCATTCAGGCAAACAAAATTAATGCAGCTATACATGGCTGTTCTCCCCAGACCGCTTACTGTTAAAGAATCCAGGAACTGAAAGGAAGTATTCCAGGTCTGTTGCCACTGTCTTCCATTCCATTCCTCCACCCACCCCTTTTCTTTGAAATCTGCCTTTTCTGTGAAATCTTTGATAACATTTGCTTAAAAAATAACACTGTACATTAACGCGATGTGCAATGTGGAATATATAGCACGTAGAATAAAAACGGAACCTTGCAAAACCAAGGATGGACAACACAGCTAGCCAATAAACATTTTTTCTGCCTCTCCCAAATTTTAATCATGGGCTGTTAAAATGTGTTCTGAAAAAGCTGAAAGAGGAAGTCCATGTTTGTCATGCGTGTCTCTCTGTGATTCTTTTGTAACACCTTAATTCATGGATAGCTCACAAAATGGCCTCCATATAATAGCTTCTGTCATTATTAACTATTGGCCATACAACATCATCTGGAAGCCACCATCTTGTTTATCCTTGCCCAAGCTAAATGTATGTTTACTCAATAGTGAGCACCACTAGGGTTTATTCCCAGGTACTAAGTGTGCATGCATCTGGAACCTCAGAAATTTTGCCAGAACTGAACTGAACCTCTAATAGGTCTATTAGAGCAGCAACCTCTTACCTTGTGCTCTGCAGATGTTTTGGAGCACAACTCCCGTCATTCCAGGCCATGCTGGTTGGAGCTGATGAGACTAGCACCTGAAGGGAACCATGTTAGGGAAGGCTCTATTATATGACCAAGGGAGCAGGTGGCACTGTGGTCTAAACCACTGAGCCTCTTGGGCTTGCCAATCAGAAGGTTGGAGGTTCAAATCTATGTGAAGGGGTGAGCTCCCGTTGCTCTGTCTCAGATTCTGCCAACCTAGCAGTTCAAAAGCATACCACCCCTGCCACTGAAACATGCTAGCCATTTCCCTGTGATCCACTCCCATGCTACTTTGGCATCATCCATAGAGAAAGGAACCATGTTGCTGGTGAATTGCGTGGCTCCTTAGTATACGAACCTTCCCTGCTACAAATCTGATTAAGTGTAACTATGGGTGACTAGGACTGAAGCAGGCCAAAGTGTTGCATCCTTCTTGTACGTTTCCGAGCACAATTCAAAGTGTTGGTGTTGACCTTTAAAGCCCTAAACAGCCTCGGCCCAGTATACCTGAAGGAGCGTCTCCACCCCCATTGTTCAGCCTGGACACTGAGGTCCAGCGCCGAGGGCCTTCTGGCGGTTCCCTCATTGCGAGAAGCAAAGCTACAGGGAACCAGGCAGAGGCAGTGGCGTAGCATGGGGGATGCAGGGGGGGCCGGCCGCACCGGGCGCAACATCTGGGGGTTAGGGTTAGGGGGCGCAAATCCACGGGTTAGGGGGCACAAATCCACGGGTTAGGGGGCGCAAATCCACGGGTTAGGAGGTGCAAATTACTTGCCTTGCCCCGGGTGCTGACAACCCACACTACGCCACTGGGCAGAGGGCCTTCTCAGTAGTAGCGCCGCCCTGTGGAACGCCCTCCCATCAGATGTCAAAGAGATAAACCACTACATGACTTTCAGAAGACATCTGAAGGGAAGTTTTTAATGTGTGATGTTTTAGTGTATTTTTTGTCTTTGTTGGAAGCTGCCCAGCCAGATGGGTGGGGTACAAATAATAAATTATTATTATTATTATTATTATTATTATTATTATTAGGTTGAACCCATGAAAAATACCCCTAGTCCTTCCCACTCCCCAAAGCTCAGTAAAAAGCCAATGTAAACCGATTGAAAAGAATGGGACTTGCTCCTGCACAATTTGTTTAGCCTAAGGATGCTTGGGCTGGCTCATAAGGCTGTTCCGTTCAAGCTCCAAGCATTTTCCTTTGCTTTAATGTGGAATTAATTTGCACCACATTACTGCACTTGAGCTTTTTCATGTTCAATGCCATTATTTGAGAGAATCTCTTTATGAAATACAAAGAGCAGTAAAAAGCTCATTAATCCCAAATCTCCCTGGGAGGAAGGAAATTTTTACACTCCCTGCTGCTTCCCGGGGAGTGTCCAAGTGAATACACAGTGTTCCTACCTCATCCCCTCAACTATGAACTCTGAATCATACCAGCCATGCAGCAGTTTAGGGGCTCGCCACATGAATGTACACATCTTGTCTGGAATAAAGCACAGTAACAAAAGGTGCATTTTGGGGCAATTGCACAGGCTTTAGAAAATATTTTCCCCTAGTTACATCTTAAAGCTTCATTATCTTTTAATCGCAGGTGAAGAAAGCACGGCTGTACTTTCCATAGAAATATAAAGCATGAAGAAGCCTGCACTTGTAAAAGAAAAACATTTGCAGCGTTCTTTGAATCCAGCTGGCTCACTCACAAGATGAAGATGGAACTCTGGGTTATATTCAACACAGGCCTGCAGCTGATGGTGGCAGATCTGCAGAGCTCCACTCTCCCTGCTCTCTCCCAGTAAAGTTTAGACAGAACGGCCCGTGGTATGATGACCTCGCATCATGTGTCTGCTAATCCCAATTATACATCACTGACTGCTCCTGGGAGGGATGGAGAAATGTGGCGAAACAACACAACTAAGTCTGCCTAAAGTTCTTTGAAACGGGTTTGCAGCTTCCAGCAGAAAGCACTGGGATCAGAAGAGTGGGTTTGTGTTTGGGGGTTCAAACTCCTGCTCTGCCTTGCATTCCTGTTCTTGGGCAAGTTGCTTGTCCTTTGCAACTAGCCATAGCCTCCTGTCAGGCTCCATGAACTCAGCTCCCACCCCCCTTTGGCCGTAGATAAGCAGAACGAAGCAAAAAGAGTCACTTACCATTGAAAGGGTGTTTAATGATCACAGCAAAATAACAAAGCAGCCATTCTCAGAATGAAGATGTTCCCAATTAAGGTTTCCACCCATTTCCCCCCTAGTCACCTCCGCGCTTTGCAACCTGATCTCGCAACTACTGTGCCTTTTGTGTTGTCACTTTATCTGCTCTACGTGACCTTGGACAAATAGGCTGGACACTGTTAGCTCTCTGTCTTCCAGTTCTTCACTTTGCTGTTCACCCCCCAGTTCGCCCCAACTTTCATCTTCAGAACTATGCCCCTCTGCAAACCACTGTTCCAAATCTATACTGCTCCTCTGCTCCTGGGCAGCTCCAGGATCCTGGTCAGGAGCAGGGGGAAGGAGAGGCTCCCACCATTCCTCATCAGGACAGTACTCCTCAGCCTGGACTCTGACACCTCCAGGCATTCACTATGCATAACACCACTTTCTCACATTTCCAAATGCACCCATGAGCCCAGAAAGGACTGATGACTCCTGTGCCATAAGCACTGCAGGGAGGTGGGGAAAACAGAGGTACCATTTTCCAGTGGCAACCATACATAGTGAACTTCTGGGCTGTCCAGTTTCAAATGTTTATGCATTACTGCATTACTTGTTGTGTTGTGGAACTGTGGCTTTTTGATTGATATGCAGCCACATAACACGAAATTTCATTCACACCATTGGCCATGGAACTGCACAATTTCAGGTGTCACCAGACATGCCACCACCCTTTATGCGCATGATCATAGCAGGATACTTCCTATGTGTGTTGGGAGTGTGCATGCACACTCACACACAACATATCCCTGACGGGGCAAGTATGTGCATTTAGTCTCTAGTTTCAACTTATGGTTATGAAATGCAAGGGCAGCACTTATTTTTAAGCTTAATGTAGTTTCCTCCCCCCCCCCCCTCAAAAAAAACATTTTGGGCTGATCTTCCCAACCTTCACTACCTTATGCCCCAACTTGAGGCAGTGCAAACAACCTGTTCTGCAAGGATATTCTGCAGGTATTTGTATGTGTAGTTCCATGCAGCCTTCTGATAGGTGTAAAGATCTGTGGATTGGGATACTAATCTGTTCCAGTGGCAACAGAATAGGGTATATCCTACTCATATAGAAAATCACTTCTTCTTCTTCTTCTTCTTTTTCTTCTTCTTCTTCTTCTTCTTCTTCTTATTATTATTATTATTATTATTAAAATTTGTATGCTGGCCTATATCCGCAGGTCTCAGGGCGCTTTGATTACAACAAAGCACTGTTTCCTCCTGAGCTTGGCCCCACCTGCACTTTACGTTTAAATCAGTACCACCCCACTTTAAACCATCCATGGCGTCCCCCAGAGAATCATGGGAGCTGTAGTTTGTGAAGGGTGCTGGGAGTTGTTAGGAGACCTGACTCACCTCCAGTTACCATAGTGGTTTAACAGACAACCCCTCTTCCCAAGAAACTCTGAAAATTGCAGCCCTGTGAAGGGGCAGAGATTTCCTATTCTTATTAGCTGGGCAGAGAATAATCACCCTCACAAATCCAAAATGGATAGTAATCTACAGAGGCAGATTTAGGGCAGCACGACCGGTTCCACAGCACTGGGCACCGAGCCTAGGGGGCGCTGAAGGATGTTGCAACTACGATGTATTGAATGGAGCAGAACAGAAGGTGATAGGCAGGGGAAGCCAGATTTTGGGCTCGCACAGGGCACTGCTGAAATTTCAAAGACCAACGTCTGTGCCCTAATCTAACACTAGAGTCAGGAACTGCCATGTGGAGTCTTCCAGCTCATATCCTTCCCTAGACTTTTCAGGTGACTTCATAAAGTTAAAAGTATCTTAATATTACAGCCGGGGGAAATACTGAAGGAAAAAGCTCTGTGCAACAAGCTGGACTGTAGCTGTGATGATTAGGTTTTCTAGAAAGTGTGGGTCAAGCCAAAAACCGCTCGGACCTGTGCTTTCTAAGGCATGGGACAGGTAGAAGTGTGGACGAGCTCTATGCCTCAGAAGCCCTGGTAGAACTAGTAACAGGCATAATGATTGCCTCAACAGCTTAGTAGAGTCAGGTGCTATGGCTAAGTTCCCAGAAGACTCCCCCCCCCCTTCATGTGCTTCATTGAAAACAGTTTTCCTGGCCATGTCTCTGTGGAAAGACGGACAAAAGCCAAACTGGATGCCAACAAACAGACAGATTTTGAAACTAGACTCCTCTGAGGACTTTGTGGAAGAGTATTGCAAAGTTTGAGTAATGCACAAGAGAAATTAAAGATGGAGAGGGCTTCTCTGAAATGTGCTTAAACTTTTGTTCCTATGGCTGAATATCTCCCATCTACAAAATGGTGGAGATTCAGCTTGGTTCATCATTAATTAAAGAAGTGTAAGAAAATCTGCAGTTTTTCCAAAATCTAATCATTATTATGCCTATTGACGCCTGCCTTTAAATAGAAAATATTTCTTCATCTCCTAGGACTCCTCTTTCTGTTTCAATGGTTTCATAAGAGCTGTTTTCTACTTCATGATTTTTACTGACATGAACGATCCCATTGGTAACGTCTAGAAGCAACATAAAATGTGGAAAATATATATCAAGTTATGGGTCAATCCTGAAATCTGGGCTCATCTGGATATACTCTGGTAAAATGCAGAAGTGACCAAAAAACAGGAGAAATATTTGAGAGGATGCCTCCTTGGAAAGACTGGACTTGATATTTTAAAAGTCCCCAGTGGGCACATTATTTTCCAAAAGCAACCCAGAAATAGATTCCTATTTCCATTTATTGAATCAAGCAAATAGAGTGGACCTTTAAAAAAGAAAAGAAAAGAAACCAACAACCTGATGTGTCCACGTTTCAGAACAAGTCTTTGAAACATACTTATTCACATTCAGAAAGAAACGTAAGAAAATAAGAAAATCCTTCCTGGATCAGACCAATGTCATAATGTTTAAATGAGTGAGGTTGTCCCTTGTGCACCACTGAATTTGCAAACACTTCCCCAAGGACCTCCATGCTTCCCCCTTCCAAAATAATGCATGGCTGGTGACTCATCCACCTCTTGATTTTAGTCTTCCTTGGGTTCCCTGGTTCTGGAGAGCTGTACAGGAAGATGAGTTTAGCAAACAGCTTCTCTTCCACATCCAGCTCCACCCGCCTCTCTTGCCAAAAGGGTTATAACCTTGTCATTATAGATGAACAGCTCCATATTCTTGCTGCATCCATTACCCAAACAGCCAAGCTGTTTAATGACCTACCATTTGGGAACAAGGTGTAAAGACCCCTTGGCAGGCAGCTTCTGCAATTTTATGGTTCTATATGGTTATGTTATATTGCACCTATGCCCTTCTGCTTATAAACCTCTATCATGTAAATATACAACATAGGTAACAGTTACCAGGTTGTCCCCTGGGGATGTACACTGTACCTTTCAAACTGTCACCTCACTTAAATTCATTCCTGGGTCCTTTTGTCTGATTCTCTTCCCCCGACAGCTGTGTAGCACATCCAGAATCTTGCTCACTGCCATTGTTTCGAATCTGCAGCATGAATCTTAGGGATGCAACCTGGTAGCCCAAACACCCTGACTCAAAAGCAAGGTCTTCTCACTTTATGATAAAAATATTAATGGAGATTTAAATAAGACTTCACAGGGAACAAATTCCATGGAATTTTATGCACAGGGATTGATAGTCCTGTGTTCAGTTGCATCTGCACACTAAATCCCACTTATATCAGTCAGACCAATGCATGCCAATTGTTGCTAACTATGTGGCTGTCTATGCTTCCTTGTTTGTTTGTTTGTTTGTTTGTTTGTTTGTTTGTTTAAATTTAGCTCAAAAGAAGGGGACACAGGTGGCGCTGTGGGTTAAACCACAGTCCTGTGACTTGCGATCAGAAGGTCGCGGTTCGAATCCCCGTGATGGGGTGAGCTCCCGTTGCTCGGTCCCTGCTCCTGCCAACCTAGCAGTTCGAAAGCACATCAAAGTCCAAGTAGATAAATAGATACCGCTCCGGTGGGAAGGTAAACAGTGTTTCCGTGTGTTGCTCTGGTTTGCCAGAAGCGGCTTAGTCATGCTGGCCACATGACCCGGAAGCTGTATGCCGGCTCCCTCAGCCAATAAAGCGAGATGAGCGCTGCAACCCCAGAGTCGGCCACGACTGGGCCTAATGGTCAGGGGTCCCTTTACCTTTACCTTTAGCTCAAAAGAATTACATACGGTTTGATTGTTAAACCAATAACCTCAAAGTGATTTACAAAAAGATAATATCCTAAAATTGGGGGGGGGGGTTACAATACCTTAAAACATACAAGAAGTTCAAATACAGTGGTACCGCTGGTTACGTACTTAATTCATTCCAGAGGTCTGTTCTTAACCTCAAACTGTTCTTAACCTGAAGCACCACTTTAGCTAACGGGGCATCCCGTTGCTGCCGCACCGCCGCTGCGTGATTTATGTTCTCATCCTGAAGCAAAGTTCTTAACCCGAGGTGCTATTTCTGGGTTAGTGGAATCTGTAACTTGAAGCGTATGTAACCCGAGGTACCACTGTACTAAACAAATTAAAATTCACATGCTTCACATGGATGTAGTCAGATATAATGGCAAGCAGGCTTTAAAAAAAGAAAAAGCATTACATCCAGGTTTGTCATGAAATGAGATGCAGATACATCCTTTTGCCTAGCCCTCCTTTCTATTCGCTGGTCAACAGGAAGCTGCATTGTTATCTAACAATATGGAGCCAAAACCTCTGCCAAATTTCCGGCTTTGAACCCAGTAGAACAGGCTCCTCTGAAGACCACGCATCCCATTTATTGGTATTAATGTGCGCAGATGGCTTTTTCAAAGCAACATGTTTTTATGATATAAACATTCATCCATTAAATGCTGGTACTGAGACTATAGCTGATTATTTTGCACTGGTTTCCTTTGGGAAGTCCAAATCATTCTCCTGCTGTTGAGAACCCGGAGAACATTTTTATTGCAAGTGACACAGCTGCTAAAAATATATTTGAGATAAAAGTTAAATACAGGCTGGCCTCTGGATTCCAGAGGACATCTCACTCATCCCCCAAAACAAACTGAGAACATAGGCTCCCTCCCAAAGATGAAGCTCAACGAAATAAATATTCCAAAGTGTCAGAGACGGACTGCATGCATCACTTTTCAACTTCTGAGCTTTCGTTTCTGCATGATCCCATTAATGTTATCACCCACCCACCCCAAGTATTTCCAGTCAATAGCAGCAAGCTGGCTTAAGGACATGCTGCTTTGAGGGTGATCAGCACTCTGAACCGTCGGGTTCAGTAGGAAGTACTACGTCTTTGAGGCACTTCCTGTTATGCTTCTTGTTCTCACTTCGCCGCTGCTTGGATCACCATCTGGAAGGCTTCAGTTTATGTTAAGCAGAGAGGAGGGCACTGCCAACGAACAGGAAAAACAAGAGGGTGTGGAAGTCTCTGGGAGCTGAAGAAAGCAAGGAGGAAAGGGCTACGTAACCTCAATATTATTTCAGGGGGGAAACCCTCTGCTTCAAGAGCAGCTATGAAACCTCTCTTATAAATATAAGTTAATAAATATAGTTACATCTTATAATGAATCCATTGCATTGCACCCATATTCCAAAATTAAATATCCCACATGTTTAACAGTTTGTGTCAAGTTCCAGCTTTCTGGAAACAACTTCCAGGTTCCCCCACCAGCCCTACAAGAGTGAAATAGTATAGGTATAGCACGGAAAGTTAGCTACAGATAGTTGCAATGACTGTGTACCAGGCTGATGTTTTCAGTGAAACACCCACTAACCATTTAATTACTTCTATTTTGAAAGCAAAGCACTATTGATTCCATTTTTGCTTAACAAGGCAGAGAGTAACAGTATGCCATGATTATCCACACTTACTGTACCTTTCCTCTGCTCTGTCGAGGCACAGAAATGAATAGTTCATGTGTGCTATAATAGTCCTTCAACTCTAAATACGATGGCAGTTGAAAATATGTTAAATTTGGATGTCCAATGGTTTCTGTGTCCTCTCATTAAAATACGTTTATCTCTAGCATCAGAGCAAAGATCAGTTTATTCAATTTGTAGGAAGGGCTTGTAAAAATAGCCTGATTTTAGATAAGAATTGAACACTTTTAAACCAGCCCTATTTTTTTTCAAGGTCAAGCTAACTTTGCAATGGGCATCTCAAGCCAAGTTATTTGTCTGCGCTGCCTGCTACCTGAACGGTTCTGGACAAAATATAATTTAGTTTAGCGTCTTAAGATTACTTGAGTAACTACAGCATTGTAGTTACTCTGGCAAACCAGAGCAGCGCACGGAAATGCTGTTTACCTCCCCACTGGAGAAGTACCTATTTATCTACTTGCACTTTGACGTGCTTTCGAACTGCTAGGTTGGCAGGAGCAGGGACCAAGCAATGGGAGCTCACCCCATTGCGGGGATTCGAACCGCCGACCTTCTGTTCAGCAAGTCCTAGGCTCTGTGGTTTAACCCACAGAGCCACCCGCGTCCTGCTAACAGACTACATCACCACATAGATGTGGCCATTCCAAAATGCAGTGCTCATTTTATTGCGAAAAAGGTAGCTCCACCCCCCTGACTTCCCCTCACTTTAGCCAAACGATCCCCCCTTCTATAGCCTTCTAAAAGAAAGTAGCTGGGCAGAGGAGGTCACAATCTGTAAGGAGGCTGCACAGATAGCAAATTACTCCTTATACTGTAACTGGGACATATGGGGCATATCCACACCATTTAATTAAAGCACCCCCTACAAGAATCCTGGGAACAGCAGTTTGCTCCTAATAGAGCTACAGTTCTCAGCACCCTTAACAAATTACAGTTCCCAGGATTCCTTGGGGAAACCATCTGATTTAAATGTGCTTTACATGTATGTTGTGGAGTTGATCTTAAAGTAGTCCCCACATGACAGCCATACAGTGTAAATTGGCTTCTCTCTTTGACTAACTAGACAAATAGGAAAAGCTGTTATGACTGCACTGAGCTAGGAAGGTGCTGCCGGTTTTGTGTCCCGCTGGCTGCCAGGGCATGTGTGCAGCCAATGCCCTCCTAGACAGTGAGGCACACCCCACAGAGGAGGCCACTCATTGGCCAGTTTGAACTGCAGCAACTGCCAGGAACTCGAGCCAGCTGCCCAGGAGGCCAAGGGGAATTCCCTCAATGGCCACCCAGCCATGTGCACTCTGTTTTCTTTTACTGCCCTGAGATGGTGACTGAGTGCAAGGAACCACAACAGCCAGCCACCCAGGAAAAGGGGTACGCGTCCATTCTAGTTACTCTGAGCTACTCCTGAGCTATTTCTCTGAGCTACTCTAAGAAACAGAATTATAATTTACATAATTTGTTGCATAGTTTGTACAGTGAGCAGACTTTGGCTTTTCTTGGAGCACGATTTGGATATCCTTGGCACATTTGGGTTTCTGAATGCTGCTCCTAGTTATTCAAAGTGGGTGAAGCTAGCAATGGGTAGCTGTGAATCCAGCAGAAGCTCCTGGGTTTTCTTCTGCACTCACCTCTCTAGGATCTGTCACACTCCATCTCAGATAACCAGGCACAAGGGAGGCTGGGGAACTATAGGGAATTTATAGCTTATACGCATTTAACTTGCATGCATTCAGGTTTACGCTCTTGGCAAAAAAGGAGGCAGAACAGGGGCAGGTGTTTGGGGGGAAAGACATTGACAATCCCACCTGCTATTGAACCCAATGTGTTATGACAATATACGACTATATACGATTTTGGCTTCACGTGCTGTCTCCAGAATGTAACCCTCGTGTCCACTTGTATTTCCTGCTTCCTTATATTGATCTGGTTCTGAAATGGTTTGAAGTTCATGAAAATGCAATTGACTCAGAGCTTAGAAGGTTAAAAAGAAATAGGCATAGTTCTAGTTCATCATGTCCAAAAAGGAACTGATTCCTTTTTGATGTTCATCCCTTTGCAAAATGAACTGCTGCACTTCACAAACAGCTCACAGTTCAGTTCACAGTTCATCCACATGATCCTTGGCATTTCCCCCCACAGCATTCATAAAGTTTCAAGCTACTGTACAGAACTATAAAACATACATGTGCAGACTCAGAAAGCATAAAAATAAAACACACACAGTTGAGTGTTAATTGTTTACATTGTGTTTCCCAACACTTTAAACTTAACAGCTCAAGGAGTAAAGAGTAAAAAAAAATGGATGTAAGAGTGAATTTGAAGATGAACTAGAAGTTGTTCAAAGTTCTACGCAAAAATGAACTTCATTTGTGTTCCATCCACTGGCAGTTATGGGAACTACTTTCTGGTATAGTTCAGAGATGTTTGAACTAATTCAGCTAACTCAATTAAATCTAACGGATTCATTCCAAGCACGGCATTGGCTCAAATGTTCCCACCTCCTCCCCAGCTTCTCTTATGAATTTCTCTTGATGAGTTGCATCTAGAAGAGCATTAGTAATCATTATCATTTCATGGACTTGAATTTTGTGAATTCTTTCGAAGCCTGAGAGTTGTGATTGGGTATCCTATTTTTAACCGTAATGAGCTTTACAGAGGTTCAAGATAGCATCTGCCTTTTGGAAAACTGGGCTTTGCTTCAAGTTCAAAGCCAGACAAGTTTCAACTATGCACGCTGAAGTATTTATTCCTTATTTGGCTCAAACTCTTTTCCATAGCATTGTTCATCCCAACAATCCTTGGACTATATATAATAGATGCAAAGGTTGGTATGAGAAGAAGCATTTACCATTCATCCAGTCTTGTTCTCATGCATATATATCTACGGTAATTTTATTTGTATGCTGCCTTTCCGCAGTCCAAGCCATGCTCAAGGCGGCTTACGACATGGAAAACAAAAAAAAAGCATCGCTGCAAGATAACAAAAGTAGTCATGAAATAAGACATTAAAAAGTATATGACCAAACTCAACAATTTCCACTTCAATCACAAGATTAAGATCTTGTGGGCTGGCATGTTGTTTGGGAGGGGTTATTGCTGTGGTTTTTTTAAGAAGATACAAAAAAACCACAGCAACAACCCCTCCCAAACAACACGCCAGCCCAGGTCTTTTCAGCAGCTTCAGCTTTTACAGCTGGAGTCAGTCAGGTCCCCACCCTCATTCCTTCCTTCTCACCACTCTTGTAGCCACCCATGCTACCCCAAGTCTCTCTTGAGGTTCAGGAGGCCATCCTGAGATGGAGTCAGTGCACTGCTGGGGAGGAAGGATTCCAGCTTCAGGAGGTACTCCACCCAATTAGGGATGATTCCATCCCAACAGACCCTTGTGTCTCTCATCTCACATATTCAGAAGAGCCTCATTACCACCCAGAGAGGCTTGGGGTAATGCAGAGGGCTGGGGTGGTGGCAAAGCTAGAAATTTTCCTATCATGTACATCCTTCCATTCACTTATCTGAGGGTTGAAGTCATAAAGTTTAAAGGTGAAATGCTACAACTAATTCTTATTATTGAAACTTTATATAGCTGGAAAGGAAAGGAGGCAGCTGAAAACTTTCCTTCCATCAACTTCCTTAAGAAAGTCCATGATTTTTCCAAGTTGAACAAATAAATCTGTTTATGATGAAACTTGCATAAAGAAAGAAAAAGGAATGCTTTCAACCCATAGATGAACAATGCTAATGTGATTGTTACACAAAAGAGTTCACTGTTCTGTGACTCTTTATGCTAAACACCCAATGATGCTGACTTTTTGCTTCAGAACATTTCTCTGTGTTGCAGGAAAAGCAGGATTTGTTGATTCCACTTCCCTTGGTTGGAAAGCTGAGCAGCAGGGCTGAAAGCAAACATGTCCATGGATTTTTTGATTATTATTTTTTTAAAGCTTTTTAAATGGGGATATTTTCTTACTAAGCTTTCAATTTAGAGTGAGTCATACTAGCTGTTGCAGGAGGGATTCCTCTCTGGATTCCATACAAGGCACACATTATCTATTTACATTTGGATCAGTTGCAGGAAGAGATTATCAAATTCATTTCATTAACTTTAAACCACTCTGGTCCTCCCAAACTCCAAATTAGTGCCGATTTACAAGTAACGTTCTGGGCTCTGTACAGAAGAATAATAAGGCTATTATTCCTGGACGGAAAATGATCTGTTGATTTAGCACACGATATTCTTATTAAAGGAAATCCCAGAAATAAAACTGAGCTTGTGCTGACATGAAATGGGTCAAATACTTTCAAAGTTCTGGGTGTGTTCCTTTTTTGTGCTATAGCAATACACAGAAACAAATATGGAGTCAACAAAAAATGCCTGCAACAGGGCTCGGCTTCCCATCTAGAAAAGTTATATGTAAAACTATGAACTATTAACCCAGGATAATCACAGTCTGCTAATCTGCAGTGGACCAGAGAGTTCTGAGTAAACAGAATACTAACTGCTTTTGCAGAGGTTACTGTGCAAAGTTTTGTGAACATAGGAAGCCAACAGCAGAAGTGAAGTTCACAGTATTTCACAAGAGATGCCTATAAAGAGAGCAGGTATCTGGAATGGGTGCAAGAGACATCAGGGCTTAAAGACTCTTGTCTGAATGAACTTTCAGCTCCAAGTTTCAGAGGGTGTGTTTACTCCTTCTGGAACTTCCTAGGAGGCCTTCAGACTGGTGTTTTATTGCAGGTGTATTCCACAACAGGCTCTTGACACAATAATAGTGCATTAGTGTTGGAATTAGTCTGTTTCATTGTTTGTTAGTGTTGCTTTCCCAAAGCTACCAAGTTATTGCTGTCCAGAGGGCCTACAGTGTAACAAAAGCAGGACAGAACAACAACAATCCCGGAACAGGAAGATGCTATAGGCTATACAAACACTGACTGGAAATGAAACAGTATGACCAACCCTGAAACCTTTTTCAGGCGCAAACAGTAATGAAAGCAAGATCACATCTGACTGCCCTGTTTGTTAAAAATGTAAAGGTAAAGGACCCCTCACAGTTAAGTCCAGTCGTGAATGACTCTGGGGTTGCAGCGCTCATCTCGCTTTACTGGTTGAGGGAGCCGACGTTTGTCCATAGACTTTTTTTCCAGGTCATGTGGCCAGCATGACTAGGCCACTTCTGATGAATCCAGAGCAGCACACGGAAACGCCATTTACCCTCCTGCCGGAGCAGTACCTATTTATCTTCTTGCACTTTGATGTGCTTTCAAACTACTAGGTTGGCAGGAGCTGGGACAGAAACAATGGGCGCTCACCCTGTTATGGGGATTTAGGAAAGGGATGTTTAGCGGGGGGGGGGGTGCTTCTCTTTGCCTATCCCAAAGCTGCAGTGGTTGGAAAGCCACAGCTGTTAAACCTTTTCCTGGTAGATAGCTTTCAAAGGCACTAAGTCAATTTGAGTCAGGTTCTGGTGATATTAGAGCATTTCCAAACATGACGCTGAAAGCGCCTTTGAAGCAGTCATTTTGTGTGCATGAAATTTGTTGACAGACATTTCATTTGACATGTGCATTCTTGCCAAGTGAAGTTCTACATGTGTGTAACAAATATCCAAAAATACCTCACGGCCTAACCCTAAATGTACTCTGAATTGAGGTCCCCTCAGTTCATTGAGATTTGCTTTCTAGTAGGCATGCTTAGGTTTGCAGTCTTAATATTGCATACAATATCACACTTACTGCTTTATGAAAAAGCAAATGGACCATTTTCTTGCAAAGCTAACTGTCCATTTCACAGCAATATTCGAGGCAATAGTTTTTGAATATTCAATTACTTATGAGATTGAGGGCATATGGGCAGCACAGATAGAAGAATCAATAAAAACAAAGGCTTTAACATAACCATTTACTTGGGACTGGGAGAAGCCAACATAAATTAAACTTTTGTTTGTAATATTTAATGCTGGTTTTGATGTAAGGAAGGCGAACCAGATAAACCTTTGTACTTCAGATATAAACATGTTCCACTTCTTCATTTTCAACAAATGGCACAGATAGCATTAGTCATTTCTCTCTTTCCTTTTCATTTGATCCTTTCCATGCTGAGAAGGTAAGAAGATCACCTACTAATATTCACTAGGTAAAGGTAAAGGTAAAGGGACCCCTGACCATTAGGTCCAGTCGTGGCCAACTCTGGGGTTGCGGCACTCATCTCGCTTTACTGGCTGAGGGAGCCAGCGTACAGCTTCCGGGTCATGTGGCCAGCATGGCTAAGTCACTTCTGGCGAGCCAGAGCAGCACACGGAAACGCTGTTTACCTTCCCGCCAGAGCGGTACCTATTTATCCACTTGCACTTTGATGTGTTTTCGAACTGCTAGGTTGGCAGGAGCAGGGACTGAGCAACGGGAGCTCACCCCATCGCAGGGATTCAAACCACCGACCTTCTGATCAGTAAGTCCTAGGCTCTGCGGTTTAACCCACAGCGCCACCCGCATCCCGTTCACTAGGTACTCCTCTGTTAATACATAGGATCTCTCTCCACCAACAACCTACCCCATCACTCCTAATAACTGGCATTTTGCTAGCAAATTAAATAAAAGACACTACTGTGCCAGGAGGGATTATGAGAGAGCCAAGCAAATTTTGTAGCCAGAAAGGGAGCAGGGGGAGGGAATCTTCCCAAACAAATGTGTTTGAAAGGACTCCAAGTCACACATTCCAGGGGCATAAGGAAGCTTCCTTCATAAATGATGGATTTATGCATTTCAGGAAAACAACATATGATGTCACATGCTCAATTCCTTTTTGATTCTGTGGCTCTACTTTTAGGTTTCAATATATATCTTCCATGTGGTAAGTCCATTATATATAGGGTCTACAACCAAGACACTGTGCTAGTTGTTAGCAAGAATTTTACATTTCCCCAGCTGCAAGTGTGTTATGTTTGCCTGGGGCTCAGAGGATGTTCCAATCACTCTGAAACACTCCAGCCTCCTTGGCTGACTATAGAAACACCTTATCTGCAGAATTAAATAGTCCTACTCCTTGCATGGCTTTTGTTACGACCTGCATCTCTAAGCTGCCTGCTTCAGCTACCAGCTTATACTTTCTTTTTGTTCTTTTATTTGGGGTGGGGGTGGGGAGAGATCAATTGCCAAAATGACTAGATTTGACAAATCCAATGTTTACAAAAGAGGCTGCAGCTTATGAAAGATGTACATGATTGTTATGTGTTACGCCCGGTCCTGATGCAGAGCATGTTTCCAATTCCTTGGGTGACAAACCAGACCCACCACTGATCAAAGACATGAGGGAGCAGGCGGGGTCTTCTTTGTGCTAGCCCCAAAGGCTCAGAGATTCTGCAAGAAACCTCCAGAGGAATCTCTTTAGGAGCCTTCAGGATCTGATCCAATACAATTGCCAGCAGAAGAGCCTCTGGTGGAATCAGAGGGAGAGATTGGGCCACCCTCCATTCCTCAAGAATGTCAGCATCTAAAGGTCCATGCCTGGGTCATGCCTGAAGATCTAAAATTGGTGTGACTCTGGGGAAAAGAACTTCTTATGAATAAGGGGCTAGACACCCATGATGGTGCTGTGGTTGCGACAAGGCCTTGAATTTTCTTGAATTCATTTCCCTCCACTGTGAATGGCTGAAGTGTCCATCATTTACCAGGTTAAAACATGGCAACTTTACTGGCTCTGTCAGCAACCTGCTTACATAGGGGTTGTGCTATGTATACCAAACACGTCATATACTGCTTACAATAATGCCAAGTTAGGGTAACCTGACACAGAAACACATAGTAAATAGCTTATCTATATTTTATAAATGCACAGTGAAGAAGAGCAGTCACACCTGCCTTGTCAAGGTTCTGACTTCCAAAAATGCAGAGTACAGATCACACCTACTGCTTGTTGGTGATTAAGTTTTGTCATGCATGGTATTTATTTTATTTTGCCAAATGTTTAAACTCATCCAATCTCAAAGGCAATGACATGCTATGTTACATGCATATACATCTATTTGTAATGTTCTGCTGTCTCCCTTCAAACTTCCCCAGCCTAGTACTCAATTTACTTTGTGAGAAGAAGTAGGGAGAGTGAGGAATGGGCCTGTATGTATGAAGACCATGCATTGGAATCTCCATTGGGCAGTTGTCTCCCGTTTAGAAATTTGGGAATACCTACATGTGTGATTACAGTGGTACCTCGGGTTAAGAACTTAATTCGTTCTGGAGGTCCGTTCTTAACCTGAAACTGTTCTTAACCTGAGGTACCACTTTAGCTAATGGGGCCTCCCACTGCCGCCGCTGCACAGTTTCTGTTCTCATCCTGAAGCAAGGCTCTTAACCCAAGGTATTCTTTCTGGGTTAGCAGAGTCTGTAACCTGAAGCGTCTGTAACCCGAGGTACCACTGTAGATAGTTACTGTGCTAGCAACTACCATACCTGTTGGGCAGGGTTGAGCAAGGAATCTTTCTTTTGTGTTCTGCAGAACTGCCTGCCTATTCATCCTGATTTCAAGCTTGCCTCACTTCTACATTATTTCTGTAAAGATCTGGGATAGTCTTTTAAAGAACTCATAATTTCAGCCACATGCATGGTCTCCTTGCTATTCTCTTGCTTGCTAGGTTCCCTGATGTTTCAGGAAGGGCTTAATATCCATACTTCCTCTTGACTCGTACTGAGAAAAAGAGAGAGAATGGAGCAAAAGAAAAAGCAGCAGAATATGTTTGGCACAATATAGGGAATAGAAGAACTAGATTTATAAAGCTTTTATCATGCTAGAACTTGTTAATGCAAATACTGAATGGTCCAAATTGTAAGCCAGCTTTTGTTCCCTTTATGTCTTTTCCGCAATGTAACATTCAAAAAGCTTTCTTTATGTCCATCCATCCAACATAAAAGTACAGAATACATTCAATCTGTTTATGGTTTGGAGAGGAAAGGTATGTTCAAGGTTTATGAGGATAGGACCTTTAGCTTCTAGTTCTCATCCCTGCCCTCCTGATTTACTCAAGCTTTTATATTAAGGCTGCCTTTAACTTGAAGTATGAATGTTTCTGCAGATTTATGTCAGACAATGTACGGCAGTATATAGTAACTTGCAGTGTGAAATGCTCAGCACTGCAAATATGCCCTGTTCTTCCATCAGCTGAACATTCTAGCCAGTGTCATACAGTTGCTTTAGTGCCAACTACATGTTACATTAAGCACTTTAAGAAACGAAAGTATGCTTAACCCTGGGCACTTTTATTGAAAGGAAAAGCAGGCTCTATATAGGTTTTTGGACTATACAGGTATTTGGTCTGATCCAACAGGGCTTAAGTTCTTTTATACACAGCTACTCTCTGCCTCCAGGGGTTCTGTTTATCGTGCAAATAATTATCTCTCCATCCATTACCTAATCAGCTCACAGGTTGTGAGTTAAACTGCTCAGGCTAGCTTATTGCAAAACTATAGTTAGTCCCAAGTAAGTTGGTATGAAATCTTAGGCGATTGCTTTTCATCACTAAAGTATTGGGACCTGCTCGAAAAGGAGTGCACCGGGGATGCTGTGCTTATTCATCTAAATTAAGGAGTGGCTTATATCCTTAGGTGCCCCTATTGTCTCTCCAGAAACTAGGCTGAAGGCTGAAATGATCTGTATGATGGTCAGATTATACAATAACGTTGACATCTCCTTAGTGTGGCTTTCAGTGTTATGAAGCACATGCGCATGGATAATATGAGATCATTGCCCTCACCGCTCTCTCAAAATTCAAATTGTGGCCCTTGGTCCAAAAAGGTTGGTGAGCCCTGTTAACAGCTGAGTACAAATATACAAGTCCTTACAGAACACACATTGGAGTATGCCAACAATTCTAGAACTGACTTGCAGTACAGTAAAACAATTCACTGAACTCTGAACCTACGCATGATGTTTTATTTGTTCCATTATTACACAAGAAATTTAAAAAAGAAAGGGAAATACAATCTTCCTTGCTCAAGCATTTCAATTCATACATTCAAGTATAAATGAAGTTACTCGGGGGGGGAGGGGGTTTATAACCATATGAAAGCACCTAAACAATTTCCACTGGTTTCCCCTCCTTTACTAGAAACTGAAGATTGGCAGGTTACATACCAGGCAAGCTGTTAGCTATCTAGTGCACCAATGCTAACACTGACTCATGCTTGTAGCTGTTTTCCCCACACATAATAAAACATGCCTGTATGTGTTCAGGCAGGAAGGCATTTCCAAGAGAATGTATTGAATGCCAAGGATTTGACCATCTACCACTTAAGCCATTAGGAGTTTTGCCTGTGATTTATTGAGGACAAGCTGGACCCAGGCAGTGAAAGTGTGAGCAAACATCATTTTAAAGCCAGGACGCTCTTGATAAGATTTTTGTTGTTGTTGTTCCTTGGCATAGCTTGCTGATTTATTTCTTTGCAAGTGTATCACAACCTGTGTGTATCCATCTGTGTTGAGGCAGATTGCAGCATTGGGTATATGTGATCAGTGCAACTGCAAAATGTTCTCTGCCACACATGCATTTCAAAACATGAAAGTATGAATATATAAATAAGACCACCCCATGCTTCTCCAGCCATTAAATGGCTACCCAATGTTCAAACTTGTGCTTTGGCAGACCTTCACTAAATTGAATTTCAGAATTAAGAAGAAACCCATTGAATGCCTCTATATTCACCATAATTTAATGCCTGCCCATTTTATAAAAAAAAAGTAGGCACATTTTAGACTTTTGTGGCTGTGACGATATTCTTGAAAGTGCATGAACGGTGCTACTTAAATCCTGTGGCTGAATGCAGGGCCTCAGTGCTCAACACAACTCCCTGTCCTTCTGCATGCATAGCTGAAGATTGTTCAGAATCTGGGGGAGTTTGCATTGTCAATATGGGTCGCAGAATTTGTCTTTTTCTAGAATGTTTCTTAAGGGCTTTGCTGTTTTTAAACTTAGAATACACACAGCAAAGATGAGTATCAGTTACAGATAGGTAGCCGTGTTGGTCTGCCATAGTCAAAACAAAACAAATTCCTTCCAGTAGCACCTTAAAGACCAACTAAGTCAGTTCTTGGTATGAGCTTTCATGTGCATGCACACTTCTTCAGATACACAGAAGTATCTGAAGAAGTGTGCATGCACACGAAAGCTCATACCAAGAACTGACTTAGTTGGTCTTTAAGGTGCTACTGGAAGGAATTTGTTTTGTTTCAAAGATGAGTATGTTGATCTGAGACCATGCAGGAGCCTGAACTCTTCATACGTTTCATAACCTACTTTAAAGTTCAGAATGCCCCAGATACAAAGTTCAAAAAATGTCTTCTGGGGCAGCTTTCTATATCTGTGCTTGGAAAGGATTGCTGTTTCTACAGCTATTACCCGAAAAATACTAACAACAATAGATGAGGGAGCTATTTAAGGACTCAAAGACTACCAAAGTGAAAATTTCCTGTTTTTGAATGCTTCTGAAACGCGGAGAATGTTGATTACTATGACAGCCATAAGGAATATGCAGATGTTACTGGAGATGTGTCATTTGCACCATAATCCAATAAACAATTGGTGTTTTGAAGCCTATTGTTTACCATTAAGCAAGTCTTGCCTGAATGAGAGTATCAAGGACGTTCTGTCCTGAACCTAACATATTAAAGATGTTTAATAAGCAAATTTATTATATAGAAAACTACAGAATTATAGAGCTTGGCCATAACATACAAGCAATAAGGCATATTCAACAACAGAAACATTCGTGTCCTAAATTATAATTATCAATAGGAAACTCATTCTCTGGTTGCCTATCCTTACGTAGCCCAAAGAGATCCATAATTTCAATCAATAAGAAGAAGGTAGCAGTCTGGAGTGAACCCTAATATTTGCAGATAAGAAAAAAGGGGGAGCCCTTAGGGGGACCCCCCAAAATAACCTCCCAGCCCATTATAAACATAGAAATCTGTCTTATACCAAATCAGACTACTGGTATACAGGCAACAATCAATGTGTATGGGGCTTAGATTCCTGATCCCCTTATGCATTGGTGGTGCATGCATAAGCTTCACCCTGCCCCATTCCGCTCCATGCTGCCTCCCATTCTGCCCCCTTTTCCAGCCACTTCCGGGTCACCACGTTGTGCATGTGTGTGGTCATGCATGAATCAGTCGTTGCCTGTATCTAGTACAGCATTGTCTACACCAATTGGCTGTGGCTCTCCAGGGTTTCAGACTAGTGTGGTGTAGTGGTTATGAGCGGTAGTCTCGTAATCTGGTGAACCGGGTTCGCGTCTCAGCTCCTCCACATGCAGCTGCTGGGTGACCTTGGGCTAGTCACACTTCTCTGAAGTCTCTCAGCCCCACACACCTCACAGAGTGTTTGTTGTGGAGGAGGAAGGGAAAGGAGAATGTTAGCCGCTTTGAGACTCCTTAGGGTAGTGATAAAGAGGGATATCAAATCCAAACTCTTCTTCTACTACTAGTGGCATTCTCATCCCTACCAGGAAATGCCAGAGACTGAACCTTCTGCATGCCAAGCAGATGCTCTACAACTGAGTTTAGCTCTTCTTCACTGATGACTGAGCATTCTCAGCAGACATGGAATCCTAGAAATTAATACCGAATTTTTCAAAATGACACCAGATGGGATTTGAGTAAAAACATTATCAGTCTGAATAATGGTGAAAACTGTAATCCATCTTCATTTGCCATTTCTTGTTTTATGGGGAAAAAATTAAAAGTAGCCAACTGGTGACATAATACTTAATTGCCCAGCAGGAATATAAAAGAAGATATAACACTTTTGATTTCATGAGGCCGTATTTAAAATGTTATGTTCCTAGTACGTGTACCGGAATCACCACATTCTGAGGGGGGGAAACGCTTCCTGTTCTGCCACATCTGAAACATTAACCTACTAATGGAGAAAGGGTCAAAAGAATTTATTTACCACACTGTTGTTTCAAATACCTCATACGCTTATCAAAGGAAGTCTGTGGGCATGGTTCTAAGGGCATTATTCAGTATGTGACGTCCATTGTTAGCTTTTTCCGTGGCTTCCCAGAGTTAAGCCATGGAAACTATTACAGAAGTCAGGAACACAGGAAATATTCGTAAACTGGAGGCTCCCTCTGAGGACGTGGAGAGTACATTTCTCTTGCCACTAAGTAACTGAAGAATTTTCAGCCACAGGGATGATGATGATGATTAGCAAGAGTAGATAAGGCAGAAGCAGAATCTGGATACGCAAGGCAAATAGAGGCAAAAGACTGGATTAGGCTGGACCAGGGCCATTAGGAACCTTTAACTGCTGGTGCTGACTTTGTCCAAAGTGGCAGGGGAACCTCTCATCCTCCTACCCACAAGAACTGAAGGGGTAATCTAGAATCTACTATGATATCCAGGAGGATTCTAAGAACTGTCCACATTGAAGCCACAGCTCCTGTGTGGCTTCTCATTAGGTTCAGTAGTGGCCAAAGTGGCAGGGCACAGAAATGGAGGTACTACCTATTCAGTTTTGGAAACTTGCTGTTTTCAACAGCAGCCTGCCTTTGATGCTGCACTGGGCTTGGCGGTTTGGCCTCCTCTTCCCCCTCAATGTTGGGGTTGTTGAACCCCCTGCTAAGGAATATTGAGGGGGCTGACAACACCACTCCCCTGCAATGTGGGAATCTCAGCTAGATCATCCATGACAGATGGCCATCCAGCCTCTGCTTAAAAGCCTCCAGGGAAGGAGAGTCCACCACCTCTTGTGGGAGTCTGTTCCACTGTTGAACAGCTCTTACTGTCAGAAAGGTCTTCTTGATGTTTAGTGGGAATCTCCTTTCTTGCAACTTGAATTCATTGGTTTGGGTCCTAGCCTCTGAATCAGGAGAAAATAAGCATGTTCCATCTTGCATGTGAAAGCCCTTTAGATATTTGAAGATGGCCATCATATCTCATCTTGGTCTTTACCAGGCTAAACATACCCAATTCCCTCAACTGTTCCTCACAAATCTTGGTTTCCAGACCTTTGGTCATCTTCATCACCCTCCTCTGCATACATTCTGGCTTGTCAATATCCTTCTTAAATTGTAGTGGCCAGAACTGGACACATACATACATACATACATACACACAATAAATTATCCATGATTCAAACTTAAATTATCTGATATGTCTGGATATAAGGATACAAATGTGCACTGAATAAATGATGGAATTATACTTCTGACATTAGTAGAGGATCTCAAGCTGTGACAGTATTCAGTTATCTTCATAGTGCAACATCTGGTGGGTTTCCTACCACACAATCTCATGAAACCTCTGCATTAAATTTAGTTGTAAGTGCACACTAGACTGAGACCTCATTGGTGTGAAACAGAACAGGAAATCATGCAAATTTATTAAAAGCTGGGAAATCCAGTGAGAAAACTCCTGTGTTTCTGTATGCCTCTTCCCTCTAATTCCCTACATGTCCAGTTCCTTCTTCCACTCTACCTCAGAGTCCAGTAAAAGATGCCCCCAAATTCTTCACAACATCTACTAAGAACATGGATTAAATCCTTGCATGCAGAGTTTGCTTCATCTGCATGCCAGTGGAAGGTTCTGGGTGTTATTGGTTCCAACATTCTAGAATGCTAAACTAAGAGCACTCAGAACCTTCCATTGACATGCACATCTAGCAAAACTCTGCATGTGGCTTATAAGTAGTGGTCCTCAACATCAGTGATGGGGCAGGCCCAGTCCATATAGTATACAGGTATGGCTAGCAGAGGGCTACCAGCATAAACCAGTTGCCTCATTGGCCCTTGTGGATTGCTAGAGGCCTCCAAATAGGCACTGCTCTAGTCCTGTGGAAACAAGTCCATCTCACTTCCTTGCTCATCACACAGCAGTACATGACATGGCAGTAAGTCATGGGTGCAGAGAGAGAGAGAGAGAACTGGAGTGCCTCAGGGTCCCAGAAGGCTAGGGGCCCTTAACAGTCATCTGATGCAGATGAAGGAAGCATTGTGACCTATGCTCAGTTAGTATATCATACTTAGGTGGGCGTTTGGCTAATGGAGTACTGTGTCAAGCAGCTTTGGCTTTCTTCTTAAAATGAAAAAAGCCTCAAAACTGTGGCACATAAAAAAGCACCTTGAACCAATTTACATGAAAGTTCTGGGAAATCTATTTTGGCAAATGACATTACCCAAAGAATGCTCAGTTGCATCCTCATGTTGGTTGCATTAGAAGATTGAGCGTACCTTTATTAAACTGAAACTGGTCAAGAATGAGCTGGGCAGCTTTTTTTTCTGTCTGGGGCCACTAAATCCCAGGAAAATTCCAAGCCAGGATGGAACTAAGGATGGGTGGAGCCAGAGTCAAATGTGATCAGAACTTCCCCTTTTTTCTTTCTTACATGGGCATGGCCCAGCCCCAAGAAATGGGGTCTTATCCCTGATCTCACGCTGCATCTTTGAGACGGAGTCAATACAAAAGGAGCACTTCCCCCATTGTCCTCCATCTAGGAGCCAAGAAGAAATGGCAAGCGCAAGTTGGCTTTTGCTGCCTATGTGCCTGACAGTTGGCTGGAGCTCCAAGGCAAGTGTGGCATAATGGTTAGTGTGTGTTGGACTATGACCTAGGAGGCCAGGGTTTGAATCCTCATCACCCAGCCAGGAAGCTCACTGGGTGACCATCTCTTAGCTTAACCTACCTCACAGGGTTGCTGTGATGATGAAATGGGGAGGGGAGAACCATGTACACCACATTGAGCTTCTTGGAAGAAAATGGTGCTATATAAACGTAATAAATAATAAATATGAGAAAGGCTGGGAAATGGGCAGCACATGCTCTTAGGCTCCTTCTAGCAGTGCCCCCCTATGATCTCACTCGACCCAGCCAGTCATTACCAAGATCGGGAGACCCAGAACATGAGTGATATTCAGCCACCAGCTGAATAGCCAACCAACAGCCCAGTGTTTTCCCATTGAAGTGATAGGGCACAACCTAAGTTCTACTACAGGGCAAGAAAGCCTTAACCACTGTATTATGCTCTCAGCCAAAAGTGAGCTTGCTAGGCAAATCTCTTTTGACAATTTCAATAGGCTCATGAGAAATGAAAGCAAGGAAGGAGCCATTCAAGTTGGCCAACTGTTTAAGTATCAGATGATTCTTGAAATGCTGTGTTAAAGCAACATTTTGTTTGAATTGTGAGAATGTTCAATCGTTTCTGCTCTTCATTTTAGTGAGCATACCGTTTATAAATAATATGGTTATTTGTAATTTCCTAAGGTTGTACAATATTCCTTTTTGCATTTCAGTAAACTAGGTTAGATAAAGCAGATAAAATTAATTAACAACCACGAGTGCCAGTTCACTAGATAGACAAACCATTGGCCTACATAGCAAATCGGCATTCGTGGTTATTAATAAATTTATAATAATCAAATACTGCATACAAAACTGTATAGTTACTGTGCCAATGTTCCATGTTACCCACTGGCGGCCGGGGGGGGGGGATGAGGAGGACCACAAGATGATGTTTTGCACCACACCCCAGGTCACCCCTCTGCAGCCCTGCAATAGAGACCATGAACCCTCCTAACAAAAACAAGCACAAGTGCACAGACATTGACTACCAGGGTCTCTACATCTTTGTAAGCCTCAGTTCAACTGACGATGAATAAAATGGACTCACTCTCTCAAATTCTCACTTTAATAAAATGTCTTTTATTGACGGTCTTGCCCAGCTATCATGTAGAATGATCAGATGAATTTGGTGCGTCATTGCTTGCAGTCATGCTATGGTGGTACGTACATATCGGGTGCATTCGCAAAGTGTGGTTGTGGGTGCCTGTTGCTGGGACGAATTAATATGAGAGGGAAGAGGTGGCTCTTATAAGTTGGCAAGAAGCCAGCGGATCAGTCCACACTGAGGCCTTTTCCCCATCGCTTCCTCCATCTGCACTCTTTCGAGGTACCTCATTACTCTCTGAAGGATATCTCCCACGCTGTAGCCTTTCTTGGTTGCCTTCTGAGCCAGCCGTGGAAGATCAGCCAACTCTCCTTCTCTGTCATTTAAGAATGTCAGGTTGGGCACATTGAAGTGAGAAGCCACCATCCACTGGAGGACAGCCTGGAGCTCTTTGTTCAGGGAATCGCTTTCGCCATTCTGGTTAGTCACGATCACCCCATTTGGACCCATTTGCCTCATATTAGCTCTTACTAGGGAAGCTCTCCTCGGCACTCCTAAATGTTGGGATGAACCACTGTATTGCTTATGTGATGTGTCGCCACTGGCTAAGTTGGAGCCATTGCCCCCAGTCTCCAAGAGACACAACTTGGTCATAGACTTCACCAGTTGGTCAATATCCAGCATCTCCATAGGGTCCATGTTGCCATACATCTCCCATGGATTCGCATTTTGTTTTGCAACGGCCTTTATCCTCTGGGGCCTGCTTTCAGGAGGAGGGGCCTGTCGGTGGCCCCTGTTTGTGTTGCTGGAATTGTCTTCTGCATTGGAAACAGCTTCACGCATCACCTTCTGGATGGTTGACGAGAGGATACTTGTAAGATCTTCCTTTCTAGGTTCTTGGTGTTGAGGTTGATGTTGAGGTTCCTGCCGCCCCCCTCGTCTCGAAGGGCTAAGGGTCGGGAACTTGGAGCCCATGCTTCCCGTTCCCGTTCCCCTCTCAAAATTAGTATCGGGGCGATTGAAGCCAAATGAAGAACTACTTGGCTTAGGAGCTCCACCATGCTTGCTTTTGTCCAATAGCTGCTTCTGTATCTTCGTTAATGCACTATCGATAATGTGTTTTGCACACTCATCCATTGAAATGAGCTTTTCTAGACATTTGCTTCCAGAGGGATGAGGCTCTGTCTGTCGGCTTCCCTTTTCCTTTCCATGGCTATACATTTTGCTGTTCTGATTGCTGGAGCTGTTCCGATGACCTTGACAGACTCAAGATGTTGTCTCCTCTCTCAGCTTTCTGTGCTTTTCTGCAGGCCCCTGGTGAATACTCATGTGTGGACAATGCTGTTTCCATGGTGGCAATGACATCATAAAGCACCAGTGTATTAACCAGCAGCTTGTGATTTGCCAGCTATGTCTTGGCAAGATATTGCTTTGCAATGTTCCTCAAGTTTAACTCGGTTCTCTATGTGTAGAGAACCTCAGGCCTGGGGTCTCCAGGCCTTCTCTGTCTGCTGCTTGGGACATTCCCCAAACCACGCCTACTTTCCCCAGGGCAATCTCCCCATGAGCCCTGCTTTGCACTTTACTCAAGTATTTTTGTCTGGCTGGAATGTGTCTTTAAACTCTGATGATACTTTTTTTGCTTTCCTGGATGGAAGATGGGAGGGTGGATGAGTTTGAGTAGAAACTAGTATACTGTACAAAGGTAATATTCACTTAATAATAACTTAGCCCACTTTTGCTTCTGAACCCATTAATCATAGGCATCTGGCTCCTAGGGGTTGTACAGAAGGGAATGAGGTCTTTGGTCTGAAAAAATGCTCCCCGACCCCTGTTTTATAGCCATGTTCAAGAATGTGAAAATGGAGGATTTCACTGTTGGGGAAATTTGGAGAGGTAGTTGATCTGCCATAGCAGAACTTACCACTACCAAAAAACAAAACAAAAAAACAAAAAAGCTGGCGATGGGCATAAGCCTCTCACTGTGATTTATGAATCAGTGTCCTATCCCCAGGAAATAGAGTTGTGCAAAATGCAAGTTTGTGGAAGTATGGAAGTTTGTGTAAGGAAGTTTGTGCCTTTGGAATCATGTGTTAATGTGATTGTCATGTCTGTTATTTTATTTAACATACTTTTATTTCACGTGAGTTGAATAAAATTCAGCAAAGGTAGTTTTTAATTGTATAAAATATAAATGTATAATTGTACCAATGGGTTTCATTGAAAATCAATTGAAATGTTTTGTTCGTACTCAAATAAATATATAACTTGTACACAGCATAAAGCAGCCGAACAGCTAAAGATGCTCAGTTAATTAATTGTTTTAGTTATTGTTATGCATTGTTATGCATTGTTATGAAACTGCAGTGGCATCACTCTGACTTGATGAAGGGTGGCCTGTAAATTATAGAACTAAATCAGTCGGTCTGATCTAAATCAAGGAGAAGGGAGGCCCACGCAGACAACCAACCCATTTTATCACATTGTGGCTTTTTGCAGGCTAACATTCAGAGGTAAGCACTCCGTTCAAGAGGTGGGCCAAACAAAATTCTAAGGAATTCTGTAGATTGTTCTCTCTCTTTGTGTAGATAGATAGATAGATAGATAGATAGATAGATAGATAGATAGATAGATGTGTGTTTTTTAGTATGTTTGTTGTTTTCTGTTAACCTTACAGATGTAAAATGTTAAATACTGAGACCCCAGGACAATAATAACTAAGAATAATGGGCCCACCCTATAGAACAAGCAGATAGGCTGGAGCAGGTCTACAAATCTTGCTCAGTCCCATGTCTCTCTGGATGGCTTCCTATGTTCTAATCAAGCAGGATATAAGGACATATTATCTCCTCCCATCACACACACACACACACAAATGCCTTTTACGCAAATGTAAACACACAGAGGGCTCTTTCTCTATTGTGACAGATCCCGAGCAAGGGAATTCTAACTGCACTGCCTATTAATAATTTTATTTTGCAGCAGGGATAGGGGCAAATGTCCATAACAGTTGATCTTCTACCATCTACAGCCTCTATAAATATATTTTGAGCTGTGGGAAACCTTTAAAAAGCGCTAACAGCATTCGCACACTTTTCAGTCCAAAGAGCTCTTTGAGAATGCTGCCAATTTCACGGGGATCTGAAGCTATACCATAGTGGTTAACTTTGCTACGCAGAGCACTACTGCACACTGAACAAACTTGTTCTTAGCAAATATGCCTTTAGCAGCACAACATGTGGTTAAGGAAAGATTTGCATTTTATTCCTATAGGGGCTGATTAAAAAAAGAGAGACACAACAGCAATTTTCTCAAGACTTGTTTGTGCGGTCCAGAGTATGGAAGGACTTAGCATTTCTTTCCTATAAACGTGCTGTGCAGTGTACTTTCCAAGACACACATATCTGTACCAAAGGTGTTACGGATGCCCCAGCATGAAGCAACTCTGCTTCTTTCACTTAAGCAGAGACTAGCATCAGATATTTGCCAGGGGACAGGAGAAGAGCCTGATGTTCCAAAGGGTATAAAGAATTTCAAAAGCCAACTCACTAGCAAAGAATTCGTCATCAAAACAACAGGAATTGAAATAAGATGATGGTGATGTTTTAAAAACATTTTTACCCTGCTCTTCAAATGAAAGTGGGTCCCAGAAGGACTTGCAGAATAATAATAAAAAACACAACAGTCGCTACTCTCAAGCCTACCATCTAAAAGACATGGCTCAAGGGGCGGAAAGGGGTCCGGAGGGATTATGGAGGGAAAGCACATTCTGGCACCAGTTCTTACGATTACAAAGAAGAGTCGGCATAATAGATATTCTAAGAACCAGAAGTTTTAATTTCAAATGATGTAAAATGCTTTCTGTTTTGATCCCTGTTGATTTTGAACTCTCCCCACCCTGGTCTCCAGCCACGTATCCGCCAACTCACCCTGTATGAATATATCTGAGTAGAGTTAGCATAGGAGCTTTCCAGCTTTCTGCACAGACAAGTCAATGGGGAACCAAAAATGACTGAAGCACAAGTGCCATCGTGTTTGTGGGGAACAGTTTCGTTGAAATAACATATCTGATCAGGAAGATTGCCTTTGTAGTTGCACCTTTAGGGCTGGTCTACTAGTTTAGATGGGTTTCTTAAACTGAGTTTCTGATTAGCTGAAACACAAAGACCAATTATGACCTGACGGCTGCTGAAACCATCCTCTGATGAGTGGATTTGTCAAGATTTTCTATTGTTAGCAGAATGTAAAACTAACAAAACTGGTTGAATAAACAGGAATGTATGTTTACAGGGTGTTCTGGCTTGCTTCAGAGGATTCTTATATTTAGAACGTCCAAACCAGTTGTGTTTTCTGAAAGCCTTGCAAGAAAGTATATTACCTATGCTACACCCATGGCTCTTTTTTTCTCTCCATGTGAGTTCTGGCGCCTCTTTTTCTAGAAGAATAGCACTGGCTATATCCCAGGCCTAAAAAGCCCAACAAGGTGCCATACTAAAGTTCCAGTTTTAAAACTGTGTACCTTTGTATTAGGGGACGCGGGTGGCACTGTGGTCTAAACCACTGAGCCTAGGGCTTGCCACTCGGAAGGTTGGTGGTTCAAATCCCCATGACGGGGTGAGCTCCTGTTGCTCGGTCCCAGCTCCTGCCAACCTAGCAGTTTGAAAGCACGTCAAAGTGCAAGTAGATAAATAGATACCGCTCCAGCGGGAAGGTAAATGGCGTTTCCGTGCGCTGCTCTGGTTCACCAGAAGCGGCTTAGTCATACTGGCCACATGACCTGGAAAAACTGTCTGCGGACAAATGTCAGCTCCCTCGGCCAGTAAAGCGAGATGAGCGCCACAACCCCAGAGTTGTCAGGGTTCCTTTACCCTTTACCTTTGTATTGGTGACTTTCATACATCCCAATATGTTCCTAAATCACTAGCTATTCTCTAGGTCAATAACCAGTTGTCCTGAAATTGGTTTGGGTATCTAAATATTATTGACTCATGATTTTTAGAAAGGACAGATTGATATGTCTTGGGGGTGGGGAAGGAGAGAAGAATCAGTCCCAAAACAACCTATTGTTTGAGGGGAAACGTAGATATTTGCATTGCACTTTGCAGTTACACAAGGCAGCAAGAAAATGTTATATTATACTGATGTATTTAGTACTGTGCACTGACTTCCTGTTAGCCACCATGCCTAATTCAAGGTATAAGACCCTACACAATCTGGGACCAAGTACTCTACCCAATATCTCCCCATCTTCTAAGGTTTGTGGGTGCTCATAATGCCACCAATGAGCAAGGCCTGTGAGGCAATGGCACAAGGAAGAGCCTCCCTACGGAACTCCCTCCCACCTGACCTTAGTTCACTCGAACCCTGCGGACGTTTCAGCATCGCTTAAAAATATTTTTATTGTGCCAGGCATTTGGTAGTTAACTGTAGATCTCAAAAGAGTTTATTGTTTTCATGGCTGTGTTTTTTAAAGTTGGTGTTGATTGGTTGTAATTTTAATTATTGGCTTATGATATTTATGTTGGGTGGTTTTTAGGCACCTAAGGCTAACAGGAGACACAGTGAATAAAATTAATGATTGTATTTTAACCAAATTCTGCAACAGAGCAATGCAACCTGCCTTCACTTGTCAGTGATTTCTTCCTCCACATTTACAAGACCTGTTCAGCATCCCAGGTAAACTAACCTTGATGTGATATCCATTTGCATAATACCAGCTCATAAGCTTTGTGATTCACAGGGGACTGAAACCAGTTGCCAAGCAACCTGAGCAGAGACCTAGGGTATCGCTCCATGGCAAGGTGACCTATTGACATCAGCTTGTGCTTTATGATTGTCAAGCCACTGACAAAGAGTTATACTTTTTAGGTAAGGTCTTAGTCAGGCCTTTAAGAGACTTGCTATAATTGTGTTGAAAAACCTGTGATGTAGGCATTTTGCTGGCATTTTTTTTGTATATACCAGTGAGGCACAATTTGAATGATGTGCAAACATTTACAAATTAATGCTGAATTAATCACGTTGCACTGTCTCCCTCCATCTATTTTTAAAGCCTGTAAATTCTCAACTAATATAAATCACTGTAGCTCAACCAAAGTTAACAAGCCTGCTCAGATTTACTCCAGCACAGGCTGGGTCCATAAAGTTTAGAACGGGAACAAACAAGGCTGTAGTGTGCTGGATATGCTTTGCGTTTTCTGGTCTTCACCCAGCCTGAAAAAATTTGGCCAAGATGTGCAGGGATTCCAAAGGCCAAGCAAATGATTGTTATGACAAGCATTCTTTGATAAGAAGTTGACAGAGATAGATTTTCATTCCGTTCCCCATAGGTGCTCAACAAATAAATGAACACACACAGCTTGCACCTGAATTACAGGATCCAAAAGACAATGAGCCTGCAGGAAGCCATGGCTTAATTCTGCCTTCTCTCCATTGTTTGGGGTGTGTGTTTTTTCTGCACAGGAAGCAAATTATTCATATTACTGGTGGAGACAAGTGAACATTCAGAGCTCTCAGAGGAGAGACAGGCAATGAGGAGCATTTTTGTAAAGACTCGGAAACATGGGAGGGGCTGTAATCAGGCTTACAGCACAGTCCGGCCAAGAAACTTCAAAGACTGGGGAGCAGTTCAAGGCTCACAGCTAGATTTGAACCTATGTGCTAGGAACACAGAGAGGTTAGGATTTGGAAGAAAGCTAGAACAGTCATCTTCGGGTGGGTGCTTATATGAAGAATTGCCGACAGCAGCACCTAGGTGGTGATGAAAAGAGTCGCCAGCCCAGTCACTGAGACAAGTGGAAGTGAAGCAGAGAAACTAGTTCTGTTAATCCCTGCAAATGGATTGAGCTAATAAAAGTGGGGGAGCAGGTGGCAGATGCAACTGATAGACTATATGGAACTGGCTGAGATGACTGGCAGAATCCGAGACCTGGGAGAGGAGACGGTGGAAGAAGATTGGAAGAAATTTAAGGACTTTTTGCAAAAATATTGTAAACTGTATGAATGTTAAGGAGGATGCTTGATCACAAACAATTTGGCACCATTGAATTAGATAAAGTGAACTATGAAGATAAGTTAAATTTAGGAAAAAATCAACTTTTAGATAATGATTAGGCTAAACTAAAAGTTTTTAAAAGTCAAATGAATATATCTAAAATTCAAGATATAACATTGGAAAACTAGTTACAGATAGGTAGCCGTGTTGGTCTGCCATAGTCAAAACAAAACAAATTCCTTCCAGTAGCACCTTAAAGACCAACTAAGTCAGTTCTTGGTATGAGCTTTCGTGTGCATGCACATGAGTGTATCTGAAGAAGTGTGCATGCACACGAAAGCTCATACCAAGAACTTAGTTGGTCTTTAAGGTGCTACTGGAAGGAATTGGAAAACTAGATAAGGGGGGGACAAGGTGATAAATTGCTGAATTAATTTTTATATTTTGGAACGTAGGAGCGGGAGATGTGAGGAAGTCCAAAAAGGATAAGAAAATATGTTATAAAATGTGATTTTTTTGTATGTTTTGTTTATTATGTTGTAATTTAAAAAAAACCATTAATAAATATTTTTTTTTAAAAAAAAAAGTGGGGGAGCAGGAATGAACTAGCTTTGCCAGTATATTTACTGGCAGAGAGATCTTCCGCCTTTACCATGAGTGGGCAAACAACTGCCATATTTTTCGCTCTCTAAGACACACTTTTCCCCCTCCAAAAATTAAGGGGAAATGTGTGTGAGTTTTATGGAGCGAATGCAGGCTCCATGGCTTCAGCGATAGCAACACGAAGCCTCCAAAGCACAGTGGGAGCGCTCCGGCCTCGCTCCGGAGGCTTCGCGTTGCTTTTGCTGAAGCCTGGAGAGCAAGAGGAGTCGGTGCGCACCGACCCCTGTCGCTCTCCTGGCTTTGCTTCGCTGGAGAGGCGCTGTGCAGAGAGGGAGAGAATTTTTTTTTCCTTGTTCTCCCCCTCTAAAACAAGGTGCGTCCTATGGTCGAGTGCATCCTATAGAGCGAAAAATACAGTAAGTAGGGTTAATATGTGCTTTCCACAACAAGCACATGAACTGGGCTGGCTTGTGCTTTGTGTTAGTGAAAAACCTACTTGTGCTATGCCAGCACCCCAAATGCTTTCTGAATGCAATAATTTTTCCTGGCATGGGCATTATCTGACTCCCAGATGACGTCCAATTTAAATGTTTTACAAGTGTGCTAGATATGCTGGCTATGTCATTCAAGACCCTGATAAACCTCTTAATTTTTTTTTGCTGCCCGCCTAGGACTACTAAACAAACAAACAAACAAACAGGGTCAGTCAAGCACATGGAAGCCGGGTTCAAATACATGCCTGATGGGCTACACCCAGCTGAACAATAATAAATCTGAGGACCTATCTAGTTTAAAATGTATTATTGTGCAAGGCTGCCATCTTTGCTTACTGGGAAATAAATCCCAGGAGCTTACTTTTAAGAAGTGATGCATAAGCTGTAAGAGACTAACTGGATTCCTCCAGGAAGCCTACAAGCAGGCCATTAATTCAACACATTTTTCTGCTGTTTCCCAACAACTGGTATCCAGTGGCATACTGCCTCTGAACCCAGGGTGCTAAACTACAAGTTGATGGGAATTGCTGGTGGGAAGAGTGCTGTTGCGTTCATGTGCAGCTTACAGGCTTCCCATAGGCATCTGTTTGGCCACACCCATATGAAAACAGGGTGCTGGACTAGATAAGTCTTTGGCATGATCTAGCAGGCTCTTCTTACGTTATCATATGGCCACCGAGACTAATAGTTTCAGCTGCTGCTGTCTTTTCTCCTGTATCTTGTGCATCATCCCCTCTGTTGTGTGAACAAAACTCAACGCGTCCAAGCAGTGCTTTCCCCCCTAGAAAAATAGGTGCCAATACTCACCATGAAGTCATTACAGTAAGTGGCACACTTTTTAACAACAACATAAAGAGGTGGTGGTACTGAGTACCCTTGAGTACCCATGAAAGAAAGAAAAGGCACTGCATGCAAGAAACATGCCACTTTATGTACAGAAACCACTGCTTGTATCTGCAGATTGGGTGGAGTTTCTATGGCACCTTTCTTCAAAAGAGGGTTGCCTCAAGCAAGTATTTTGTTCTCAAAGTTTACATAAATGTTACTGGAAAGACAAGCTATGTCTTGTTTCTGAAATCTGTGGATATACGGAACTAGCCCAGATACATACAGTCACCCCACAATACTCACAAGATCCAGTCTCCAGAAAGGGCAAAATGCCCTTGGGGAACACAATACAGACACCTCTTACTGGGGTAGGGGACAACTTTTGAGTGTGCAAAAAGACAGCTGGAGGAGAAAGAACTTTCCTACTAGTCCTCTATTCAATACTGCAGTGTCCTGATGTTGCTTTTGCTATGTGACTGCCAGGGCAATCCTAAACTAGCCTTCTCAGAAATAAGGATCACTGAGTTCAATAAAGTTTAGGTAAGAGCATCTAGAGTTGTAGCCTGCACGCCATGACTAGTTTGGTCTATCATCTTCTCGCCTTCCAACAGATGCTTATCAACTTATTCAGGGCTGCATGTGAAATACTGGAGCCATGTATGGATGCAGGCAACACACACACACACCTTGCAGCAGACTTTGGTACATATGGGACAGGACATCTATGCATCCTGTTTCCACATGGATCCCTCTTGCTAGGTTGCAAACTGATATTAGGAGAGATCAGGAAGTGGAGTATCTTACTGCTCTTACCAGATAAGGCTTCTGCTTTGGGTTTACAAGCACCAAATTTGCATGTATGGATCTGTCTCACCCTTAATTTTAATGTGAAAATTGCCTAGTTGCTTTTTTGTGGGGGTGATTTATAAATTCAGTAAGAGATGAATAAATAATTGAACCAATGCTCCATCAAGCTAATAGAATCTCTGGTAAATGTCTTTATTAGCTCTGTGATTATGTGTCCCACTTTACAGTATTATTTATGGTCTCTTTGAAGGACTCCCTTTATTTGAAAGGCTGCATTGGTCCAAGTATGGTTCAAAGGTAAAGAAAGGAGAGCAGAAGAGGCTTCAAAGTTGCCCATTAGCAATAAGCACTTTTGCGGGGAAAAGAAAATGAAACAATGAGATATGGATTTGGGGAATGAAGACAATGTTTATATAAAGTGGTTTTGTTGGGATGGATTAAGTGACTATTGTTTATATAAAGCTGACAGATAAAGAATCAGAATGTCTTTAACTTATGTGTTTTATCTTTTCTTTTCTCTCTTTTGATTTCTATCTCTTTCTTATCATTTTCTCTCATTTTCTCTTCTTTTCCATTCTCCTCCCTACCTTTTCCTTTTCCTTTTCTCCTCCATGTTTTGATTTTATTTAGATTAATATTGGATAATTATATATATATATTTGGTATTATGTTTTATATCTCTCTTTATAAACTCTAATAAAATTAGATAATAATAAGCACCTGGATAGCTGAATAACCAAGCATGCAGCTTACCTGGTCATAGGTTTCTCAACTATGGTGAGATGTATTGTATTTCTGTTTATATCATAAATAATATATTATTACATTTACATTATATTTAATTGTTTCTACATTTCTACAGCTTGGAAGACAAAACTCTGTTTCCAACAGAAAATAAAAGAAAGAAAAATTACAACCCTTGTTTGCAGAATGAGAGCATTCTGGAAATCTGATTTTGTTCCAGGAATGTACTTTGAGAACAAACAACTTGAAAATTCCTGAGCCCTACCCGTTCGCTTATTACCCTGGTTCTCCATCTGCTCAGGCAGACCTGAAGACCCTTTGCTGACATTTAACATCAAACCTTCCTAATCCCAATTTAATGAGTTAAGTCCATTGCTAACTGAGAGGTATCATGAAGAGGAGGCCACACAAAGGATGCATGAGCAAGAACTTCAGTAAAAATGGTTTATGGAGGGAAAGCCACGTGGCAGGCTGCTGCTAGGAATGTATAACTGAAGCTAAAAGCACAGTGCCCGAAAGCTGTCAGCAGAGTCAGAACAGTACACTCCTAGAGGGTTACTAGCACCAGTGGTTTTTTTCGGGGGGGGGCGCAGGGGTACACATACCCCTAAACATTTTGTGAATCTAAGTTTGGCCTCATGGAGGGACAGTATTTCAATATGTGTAGGAAAATGAGAATACCCCTAAACAATTTTTTTTTAGGGGGGTGAGCATTGACTAGCACTGTATTTCAGGAAGTCAAGTGGCAAATTTTCAATTTTGGATTTGTTTTGGCTTGAGAAGCTATGGCACATACAAACACTGTCTTCTAAATAATATTGTTTTCCTAATTTAATATATATGTAAGCCATGCATGCCTTCCCTGTGTTGCATGTTTGCAAAGGGCACATTTGGTTTTCCAGATTTTTCTGCATTTTATACTCGGGGGGAACTAGTAATGATGTGTGTGAGAGAGTGGCGGGTGGAGAATGTGCATGTGTACTGGAATCTCTACAGTGCATCAGACACATTATCTCAATAAGGCCCTGTGAGGTAAAGGTAAAGGGACCCCTGACCGTTAGGTCCAGTCGCGAACGACTCTGAGGTTGCGCCGCTCATCTCGCTTTACTGGCCGAGGGAGCCAGCGTACAGCTTCTGGGTCATGTGGCCAGCATGACTAAGCCGCTTCTGGCAAACCAGAGCAGCGCATGGAAACACCGTTTACCTTCCCGCCGGAGCAGTACCTATTTATCTACTTGCACTTTGACATGCTTTCTAACTGCTAGGTGGGCAGGATCTGGGACCGAACATCGGGAGCTCACCCCATTGTGGGGATTCGAACTGCTGACCTTCCAATCAGCAAGCCCTAGGCTCTGTGGTTTAGACCACAGCGCCACCTGTATCCCACGCCCTGTGAGATAGGTCAGCATTATTATTTGCTTATTGCTGCCTGGAGGCTGAGCCAGTGACATTCCAAAATCAATATAATAGCATGTTTACAACTGAGGCAAAAATTGAACTGGGGACATGGTACTGTTGTAAGTTGTCATCTGAACAAGTAAAAAAAAAATGAAGCATAAATGGAGTTTTGCCGGTAGAGAATATGTCTATTTTGAAACACTGACATCAGCCAACTTTGCTAGGTTTGGGGCTAATTTACATTACTATTGTTATTAAAAACTATAAATTGCTTGCTCAAGAAATTCTCCAAGAGATGTACAGAAGTAGGTGTGTTGGCTGCATTCTCCATCCATATTCCCTGCAACTGACTGCCAGCCTCTGGGGTGAGTTTCCTGCATGTTTTGAGATGTGCATCTCCTTCCTCTTTACCCTGCAGGTAACAGTTGCGTAAAACAGCAGCAAATGTTCTTGCTACTATGAAGTGCGGATCAACCCTTAGGTAGTTTTTGCACCTGAAGCAGAAAGTCAAAATGATACATCCATTGTTAATGGCAAGCTGAGTCAGAGGCAAGAGACTGGAAAATGTCTGGAATCTGTATAGCTTACAACCCTCTCTCTTATACGCAAAATCCACACGCCAAGCATGACCACCCTGAATGTTGGGAATGTTTAGAGGCAACTATAGATTTTGAAATCACTTATCTCAGGAGCGCTGTTTTGTTTTGTGATTCCTGTCTCATCTCGTCTTACCACACCCAATTAATTGCCTGTGGAGGTAAATAAATGCTTTCCACCCTCTTTCACCATTGTGTTGGTCAATTCTATGCAGTTTTTAAAATATTTATATTAAACGGCACCTTGTCTTTCCCACTCTACCACCATACCGGGCAATACAGAATAAGAAAAAGAAATGCAATTAACAAGTATTGGATTAATAGTCACAGCGTTAGCCAAAGATTTTGGTTTTCACATTGCTTTGCTGGTTCTCTTTCAGACTCCAGCAGGGAGCTTGAGGGGATTAAAGTACACAGTAATTTCATTAATCAATCAAGTAACCAGTGGACACATACACACCACCACACAGTTAGCGCACACAAACACACACCCCACTGTGTGCATGTTCAGCACATGCCAGAAGTGGCTCTACATGCATTCTGAAATATGCATATATAGCTCCTGTACAAGAGAGCGGGACCTTGGCTAGTCAGGTATGGAAGAGCACTACATAGGTATAGCAGTATAAATTCAGATCCCCTTCTGACACACACTAAATGCACAGGCAGCAAGGGGCCAGGGCTAACTCAAGTGTCCTCACAACCTCCCCCAAGGAACCCCCTTCTTCCTTTGACATCATGAGATCTTGGCTATGTACATGCCGTATCTTTAAAGCTTGATCAAAACACATTCCTTCCCTCCAAGAATTCTGGGCACTGTAGTTTGCCCCTCACAGAGTTAAAATTCCCAGCAACCCCTAACAAACTACAGTGCCCAGAATTATTTGAGGGAATGAATGTGCTTCAAACATGCTTTGAAGGTATAGTGTGTTCACTCACCCTATTTCTGTCCACATTTCTATAAGGATCACAGCTACTGGGTGATGTTTCTAGGCTAGGAGTTAGGCCACAAACTTGAATATGCTTATAGCAGAATATGCTTACTTATACAAACAATTTTTTGTTGGCCTTGTGGTTGAGCAAGCTCAAAGTATGGCTTTCCCATAGTTTATGGATATATGTATATATATATCCATAGGGATGATCAATTTTGTTGTGAGGATTATCTAACTAAGAGATTGAGGTTTTCTGTGCTGAATCTCTACTGAAATGGACTGGAGTAAATCCCATAATCTAGGTCCAGAATTGCAAAACATCTCCTTGCCTTTATCTGCTGATTGTAAAAGCTGCAGCTTTCTGCAGCCTTGTTTCACTCACCTTCTTCAACAGCTGGAAAGGAGTTGTGAGACAAAAGGATGTGGTGGGGCCAAGTTTTACATATTGATTAACATTAACTAACCAATTCCTTGGGTTTAGGTTTCTGGTGAATTTTACATAAGGTGTCAGTTGATGTAAAAATGTACATTCTACATAAACCAGGGGTAACCAATATGCGAAGATGTTGTTGAGTCCCATCAGTCCCAACCAACAGGCCAGTCATAGAATTGTACAGTTGGGAGGGACTCCAAGAATCAAGTGGTCCAGCTCCCTGCAATTCAGGAATCTCAACTAAAGCATTAACGACAGATGGCTATCCAAGCTCTGCTTTAAAACCTCCAGTGAAGGAAAGCTCACAACCTCCCTAGGGAGCCCATTCTTACTGCCAGAAAGTTCACTCCAATGTTTAGTTATAATTTGCTTTCTTGTAACTTGAATCCATTGGTTTTAGTCCTACCCTCTGGAGCAGGAGAACACAAGCTTATAGTCCAGCAACATCTGAATGGCACCATGTTGACTACACCTGACCTAAAGTACATATATTGTACCTTCCTTCAGAAAAAAGTTAGCAAGTATTTTTAAAGCTTGGAGAAATGCAAACCTAGCAGATGGCTGTGCAACTGGCTTATAACCAGCCTTCTCTTGGAGAGGAGCCTTCCTAATAAAAACAAATGTAATCCTAAACCTTTCAACCAGCTGAGCAGTATGTAGAATCCTTTTTATGTTCAGGGAAGATAGCTGCTTTTTGTATATAAAATACAACAACAGCCTGTGGCTTGCAGATTAAACAGGAACATCCTCTACTTACGGATCAAAGGATAAACGAACTTGACCATTTTTCAATGTGGTTGTGCATTGTTTGGCACCTGACTGGCTCTGACTTGCCCATTTTTCACCAGTTAGGAATTCAAAAATACGACATACAGGTCAAGTGAGGGGAATTGGAGGTTGTGAATTCCTGTGTTTTTGTCCCTTAACTTGCCCCACTGGTAAATTAAAGAAGTTGAGATCAAGTGCCAACATACCACTGCTGGTTTTAATTGGTCTTCACCCCAGCAAGCAAGCAAGCAAGCAGCATGAAGCAGCCTCGCCCCCTCAAATTTCCAAAGCAAATTGCATTGGGATGTAAATTCAGAATTTTGCCTTTAAATGTGGTTATTCCTCATGCTCCAGAGAAGATCATAGATGAGATCAGAAGTTGTTATAATTATGAAAATAACAACGAATCTGCTAATGATGCTTGCAGTATGTTTCTGCATGAGCTCATACAGAGAAACAAACTCCTTTTTAGTGACAGAACAGGTATTTTATGTTGAGAGATTTGCACTCCACACATGCCCAGAATCAGTATGTCATATTTTATAGGGTTGAGGACTACAACTACTATTACTGCTAAATCGAGGGCTAGACACTTTACAGGTCAGAAACATTTATTTCTGCTTATTTCTGCTTAATAAATGCACTTTTAAGTCCTTAGCACTCTTTACAGTAGTTCACACTGAGAGAGGACTTTAGTTGAGGACATAAACTTTGTAACTGTTGGAGAAGAATTAATAGGAAAATAATCAGACTTGCTTGTTTAGGGGCTGTTTGAATTTGACTGAACATGGAGTCTGGTAGATTTCCTCTGAACCAGGAGACAGGGCTAAAATAGCATGCATATCTGTAGTAAGTTTAGTAAAGTTTAGGTCTACAGACAACTCAGGTAGCTGTCAAGCAATCCTATACATGTCTACTCAGAAGTCCCATTGAGCTCAACAAGATGTACTCCCAGAAAAGTGAGTACAATGTTACAACCTGAATGGAATCAAGTAAGACAAAACTCCCAAATGCATACTGTAACTGGGTGATACCTAGAACCAAAATGTTAGTTGGCAAACTCTGGTTGACATCCTAGGGGCCAGGATCCCCATACTTTAGTGTGTGTAGCCACAGAGACTACCAGTGGCAAGGCTAGACCACACAGCCCCACAACCCTTGCCCCCCGCCATCAGTAACAGGGTGCAAATTCTTTTTTAAAAAGGTACACAACCATACCCCTGCAGTGCTCGTTCATTTAAATATAATAGAAGTTTAGTCCTCTACAATGCTTCTGTCTGCCTCAGAGAATGTACAGTAAAAGAGAGCCTAGAAAATGTTTATGTCCTTTGTTTTTATACTTGTAGGCTGCTTCGAAACCTATTTTGGCATTGGGTGGTATATAAATTAATAAATAATAATAAAGGGTGGGGGTGACAATATTGAACATGGTTCTCTGGGTATGCAGAGGGACAAGGTTATGAAATCCTATTCATAAATGTGCGCAGACAGCGTGAAAAGTCAGACTCTCTTAAGCAACTCTTAGAGAAGCACTAGCAGACTTTAGTTATTTTTTATGAACACAGAGCCAGATAAGTGAAAAACAGGGTCCTATCTCAGAAGGCTAACAGTTCTCGGAAGATAAGGAAGAGATAGGTGCGAAGCCAGAATCGATACAAAAGTCATGTTGATGAAGCAGTGGAGGGTAAGCTGAGGTGAGGTTAAGGGAAAACATTGCTGCTGAAGATAGAAGTTTTAAGGAAAGACTTGAAAGGGAAGCCCTAGCAATAGAAACTGGATCGGGGCCTAATCCCCATGCATCTTCACGAGGCTGCTTTTATTTCCATCTGCATCACCTTCTTAACTTCCATCTGCTTCAGGCACGTCAAGAAAAAAATTAAGCAGCTGCACAAACTGAGGCCAAAAAAGACAGAAGAGTAATGCACTTCTAAAGACATTTACTTCTTAAAAGTAAATTCATACAAAGATTTGTTGCCACTCACCTTCAAGTAGGTGCCAGTGGCGTAGGAAGGGGGGTGCGGTGGGTGTGGGTCGGCCCAGGTGTCATCGCTGAGGGTGGTGACAAAATGGCAAAAATATGTGTTTTTAAAATAAATAAATAAAAATTGGGCTCACAACACTTAAAAAAAAAACTCCTACACCCAGCGCACCCCCATTCTTACACCACTGGTAGCTAGGTGAGGCAGGGGGCACTGGGTGCCTGCAGTGTGCCTGAGCCATGTGTTCCTCCTGAGGGGGGGGCAGTGGGCAGACAGCCTGCAAGCACCACACTGCTTTTCCAAGCAGCGCAGGGCTTGTGTCTGCCCACCACCTCAGCCACCCTACAGCTGAAGGGGAGGCTGCAGAGAGGCTCCACACAGTGCGTCACCCCATCCCCATGGGCAGCTTGCTTGGGTGGCTCACTCCGCCCCCGGCTGCAGGACACGCACATCGCACCGGGCACCCGAGCAGCTAGCTATGCCACTGGTAGGTGCAGGGCTTCATATGAGCTGGAGTCTGCCAAATGTAAGCTGCTGGACCTGTTTTCAGTGCCGCAGCTCAGCCTCAAACCTAAGAAATAATAAGAGTGCCTCTGAGCACATTCAGAGTGTTTTCCTTACAGCATTTACTAATACAGTCATACCTCGGGTTACAGACGCTTCAGGTTGTGTGTTTCCAGGATGCGCACAGCGCCCAACCTAGAAGTACTGGAACGGGTTACATCTGGGTTTCGGCACTCACACATGCGCAGAAGCACTAAATCGCGCTTTGCACATGTGCCGAATCATTGAATCGCGACCTGCGCGTACGCAGACGCAGCACTGCGGGTTGCGAACGCTGCAGGTTGCGAACATGCCTCCCGCACAGATCACGTTCGCAACCCAAGCATCCACTGTATATATGTGATAAGAAGCATTTATGCTCCTCTGACTCCCTTTTTCAGTTTCTTTTCTCATTTCCCAATGAAGAATACCATGTCATGCATCTGATGCTGTGGGCTTTAGTCCATGGAAGTTATTTATTTTGTTTAAATGATTTTGGTGCTGCCTTTCAGGATCATAAGATCTTGCCACAGAGAAGCATAGATTTAAAAATTCTGTAAAACCACTGCAGCCGACCCCTTGTTCCCAACACAATAGTTTTGGGTGTTGCTGTTGTTGAACTTACCAGGTGTAGTGGTACAGCTGCTGTTTGATCCCATGTTTTTAAGAGTAAATCTGTAGCTAATTATCTGCATCTTTGGTCACACATCGCCACAATTAGAGAGTGGGTGTAAGGTTTTCTTTTCCATAGTCATGGTGGGTTGTGTCCAAATTGAGAAAAATACCATGGCTGTAGACATGTAGCCACCTGTTCCTTCAGCCAGTAAATGTTTGAGTTATGACCATGCACAAGTGAATACCCTTTTGCAGATGATGATGATGATGATTATCATCCTAGTATTCCAGAATTCTAATCTTGTGGGGCTATAGACTAGAAAAGGAAATATGCATTGGCCTGAGTTATGGCAAACCTGGCTATTGTTATGAAACTTTGCTTGCAGCTAACGATTACTGCCATGGGCAGTACTTTGACTTGATACTTTGACTTGGGAGTGGGTGGCACTGTGGTCTAAGCCACTGAGCCTCTTGGGATTGCAGATCAGAAGGTTGGCAGTTTGAATCTGTGCGACGAGGTGAGCTCCCATTGCTCTGACCCAGCTCCGGCCAACCTAGCAGTTTAAAAGCACACCTGTGCGAGTAGATAAATAGGTACCGCTGCAGTGGGAAGGTAAATGGCGTTTCCATGCACTCTGGCTTCCATCACGGTGTTCCATTGTGCCAGAAGTGGTTTAGTCCTGCTGGCCACATGGCCCGGAAAGCTGTCTGTGGACAAACGCTGGCTCCTTCAGCCTGAAAGTGAGATGAGCGCCACAACCCCTTTGACTGGACTTAACTGTCCAGGGGTCCTTTACCTTTACCTTTTATCTGACTTGGTACCATCATCTCAACCTGCCATAGCTCTCCTGCCGAGCTGGACTTATACACTGACAGCTTGCACCGGTCAGAGGGAAGTGCTGAGATGTCCAGGAAAAGCAACAGAGTTGGCACTCTGCTCCCTCTATTTTCCTGCCTTATGTCTCCCACCAGAGTGACCAAAACTGTTTCCGACCCATAGCCAGGTGCAGGGCTTTTTTTTTCCAGCCAGAACTTGCCAGAGCTCAGTTCCGTCACCTCTCAGGTAGGAGCCATTGCCATTAGAGCAGTACCTTGGGTTACATACGCTTCAGGTTACAGACTCCGCTAGCCCAGAAATAGTACCTTGGGTTAAGAACTTTGCTTCAGGATGAGAACAGAAATTGTGCTCCAGCGGCACAGCAGCAGCAGCAGAAGGCCCCATTAGCTAAAGTGGTGCTTCAGGTTCAGAACAGTTTCAGGTTAAGAACGGACCTCCAGAACAAATTACATACTTAACCCAAGGTACCACTGTATAAGAGAACAAAGGAGGTGTTCGTGGTGAGTTCCGGCACCTCTTTTTCTAGAAAAATAGCGCTGGGCTGGCCCAGGTGAAATGCCAGTTTGCAATGCACCTGCCTGACCAGTATCTTTGAAAAATGCTGGACATTGCCGTCACTGCACCCACTACCTCCAGTGTGACATGGGGGGTGTGACACACACACACCCCAAAAACCCCACATTTTCTCTGAGGTAAGCCCCATTGATTCTGATGGAGTTAACGTCAAAAGAAGCATTGCTTAATAGTTCAGCCTGGTTTAAAATTCCCCCATGTGTGTGTGTCTAATTCAGGTCTAATTTGTCTGCGGAAAAAAAGAAACGTGCTTTCCCTTAGGGGTAACCACAGGGGTCCAGCGATGAAAAGAGGGGCTCTACTTTTGGCGGGAAGCGAAAGAGCGCGCGCAGTCGCCCCTTCAGCGCTGGCCAAGTCTCCCTTTGCAAACGAGGCCCCGAGAAAGGTCGCTCGAGGTGGCCTCCGGGCTTCTCCCAAATGTTGTCTCAGAGGAGAGCGTCGGGTCTGAGCATGCGCGGGAGCCAGGCGGGCACCATCGGCCGCTTTCCAGTGTCTGCCGCTAAGCGCTGCTTGGGTTTTTTTTCCCACTCCAGCCTCGCTGGTGGCTTACGGGAGTGGCGGCGCAGCTTGCGGTGGGTTTCTCCGGGGCGTGGTCTCGGGCTTTGCCCACTCCACCCAGCGACGCGATCCACGAGCCCCCAAGGGTGGGGGAAAGAGGGGGACGTGGAGAGGTGGGGAGGAGGGGGGAGCTCCCCAGCCGCAGCCCAGGAAGACCTTCGGGACCCAGGCTGCCCCAGCGACCATGGGGCTGGAGAAAGAGAAAGCGGACACCAAGATCTTCATGGATGAATACGGCTTCAACCGAAGCAGCAGCCCCGCTCTGTCGGACGCGGGGGAGAAGAGCCTGGAGAAAACCCCGGACAGGGACCCGCGCGGGATTAACACGCATCTGAAGGTGAGCGAGGCCGCCTGACTCCGGTTTGCTTTCCCCATCCACACGTTACCGTGTCCCTCCTCCACCTGCTCCTGCCTCTGCTTTGCATTGCAGCGATCCGGGCTCCCTCCCTGGGCCATTGACTGATGATTCCATTTAAGGCGATTTCAACCCGGCCAAAGAGTTACAAGTCACCGTACTTTTGATTTTCTCTTTCCGGAGGTTGGAGGGGTAGCATGTCTTGTGGTGGTCCTGTTGTTGTTGTTGTTGTTGTTGTTATTCGTTGGTACTTGTGCCGATCGACTTAAAACGGATTGGAATTGCATTTCCACCTTCTCTGCGGTGCATTAAAAAAAAACAAAAACAGAACTCTAGATCCATTTCAGGACATTTGAGTCGAAAGCGTGTGCCTGTTTGATTCAGCATGATTCTTTCAGAACTGTAACAAAAGCAGCAGTTTCGCTTTGTGTTGGTTGCCCCCTCGTCTCTCCCACCCCCCTTTGCATAACTGTCCTTGTTGCGTTTCAAAACAGAGGCTTATGTCGCTGCGCGCTTGTTGTGTCTCTCGTTCCAGCTGGGATTTGCGGATGTGATTGCGGAGCCGGCGTCCACGCACTCCTTCGACAAAGTCTGGATCTGCAGCCACGCACTCTTCGAGCTCAGCAAATACCTGATCTATAAGATCCTGACGCTCTTCCTTGCGGTCCCCTTGGCCTTTGTGGCAGGGATCCTCTTTGCCGTGCTCAGCTGTCTGCACATCTGGTAAGAACTCAGCTTCTTCTGTCTGCTGACATTTTTAACATTATCCCCTGTATGCCATATAGAATTAACACGGTGGACTTTGGGAATTATGAGGAACCATCTTTCATGCTTCTCCTAGGAGTCCTACCCCTCGCCACCTCTTCAGCTGGTAATTTTAGGGCCACTATTAATTATTTTATGTTAGTTTTGGGTAGCAGTCTGACCGCTTCTGAATCCAATGGGAACTTACTTAAATGTGTGCAAAAGATTGCATTTTTAAAGTCCTCCTTTCCTTTGCACCACAACTGGAGTTGACCTTGCTCAGAAGTAAGGCCAGGCCCATCCATTCGCATTGTTTTATTTCTGCACCCGACGGCAGAAATGTGCAGATTTGACCCACTAAAAAGCATTGCTTTTGATGTGACAGCAGGTGACATGTTCTATCTTTGATGGTCATACAGATTGTTTCAGCTGCAGCCATCAAGTGGTGAGCAGGCACATGTGAACCAGCCCTGTGTCCTTGCACATAATGGGATGTCAGCAGAATTCTGCATCCTACCACACATGCCTAATCCTTGCATCACAGTACCTCTCTTAAGAAGGTCACTGTTCTTCCCATTTTACAGATGGGCTTCTGAGGCAAAGAGATAACTTGCCTGAAGCCGTCAGGTAAGGTTGATTCTGTCGCAGGCCCGACAGGTTGGGATGCTACAGTGCTTGTTATGCATGTGAGCCCCAATCCTGCAAATAGATATGTATATGGGAGGCAGTAATATGCACATTAAGAGCACCTGCCTCTCCATTCTGGCTTGGAGTGGCTAGGAGCCTGCCCACCTGTCCGCATGCTTCCTGGGCTGCTCCTCCACTGCTCTGGGTGGCAGGGAGGGTGGAACGCTGATACATCTCCTTGCCATGGGCACAAGGGAGCTCAGGTGTTTCTGTGCCAGTCTCACCAACAACTGAGGTCCAGTGCTGAAGGCCTTCTGGTGGTTCCCTCACTGCGAGAAGCCAAGTTACAGGGAGCCAGGCAGAGGACCTTCTCGGTAGTGGCACCCGCCCTATGGAACACCCTCCCACCAGATGTCAAAGAGAAAAACAACTACCAGACTTTTAGAAGACATCTGAAGAAAGCCCTGAGTAGGGAAGCTTTTAATGTTTAACAGACCACTGTATTTTAATACTTTGTTGGAAGCCGCCCAGAGTGGCTGGGGAAACCCAGACAGATGGGTGAGGTATAAATAAATTACTACTACTACTACTACTACGAAAGTGCCAGAAAAACCAGGAGGTGAAACAGGAAGTACTTCATATGCAGAGGCATTATGAGAGTTCCAGGACACATTCCAGCCAGGCAAAAATGCTCAATTCTGAGTGCCATGTGAAGAGACCCATGGCTGTGTCAGATTCCTGCATCTGAAGTTCCCTACCACCTCTGTGCTAGGTATTTGTCATTCCAGATTTTTGAGCTGCTGTCTCAAAATTTGTGCTGTGCTTCCCGTCTTAATCCCATTAGTCCATTTTAGCTTGCAGCATCAATTGCAGGGTGATAGCTGAGCTGACTCAGCATGTCTGGTACCTGCAAAAGCACCACAATAGCTAAAGAAAACTGAGAGCATCCTGTGTGTTTCTGGCTGAGCTGTGGCCTGTCCCATGCCGACCTAGTTCCTTGCTTGATTATTTGCTCGTTGAAATGTATCGTTTCTTACTTTTATTTGACTTTATGGACCTTGTGGACACATTAAATGGGATTACACTGAATCAAAGTGCTCAGCCCATTGAGCCCTTTGTCAGCTACTCTGGCTGGCAACCGCTGTCCAGGGTCTCTTTCCCATCATGTTCCACCAGATCCTTTCGCATTGCAATGGGGAACCTGTGGCCCACTGGCAAAATTTGCCATAATTTTGCACAGCTCAAAGAGATGGGGTGGCACAGAGATAGATTGGGGGGTAGAGGGAAAAGAGGAAAAGAGAGGTAGACAATGCTGCAATGCTGCTGACTCCACCCACTTTTGGCTATGGCTCCACCCACCATGAGTTGACTTTTCCCATGGCTCAACAGCCCTTTGTAGGCTAGGATTCCCCGGCCTGCTTTAACTGGAGAAGCTGGAAATGAACACTGGGGAATTTTGCAAGTAATGTGTGTGCTCTGCCACTGAAGTACGGTCCCCGCTCCACATAATTAGGACTGCATTTTCTACTTGCAACCCTCTTTGAAATCGATCACTGTTTTATGTGTCTCCCCACACTGAGAAAGGAATCAAGAGTGTGATATTACAACTGGGGAGGTTCACAAATTCATATTGATGCTCTTGTTCACAGTAATCAACATTTGACAGAAAGAATTTGGAGGCATGTATCATCCATATTTTGTAAGAGAGAGGCTTTGGGTAAGGTTAACAACTATCAGAAATGAAAGCATTGAGCAAAATCGTATGAAAGGGCATCTGTTGCTTGTGCCAAGTATTTGCTAAATGAAAACCTATACCCTTGAGAAAAACACCATGCCATTGCTGATGCTCCATCACTTTGGTGCTACTGAAGAGACAATTGAAACAAAATATTTTAAAAGCGCATATTTGAAATCTTATTCAGTTTCATTTCAAAAGGTCACCTCCCTCCCACCCAGCCATAACTGGGTACCCAACTATATTGACTATGTTGGAGAAGTTTGGTAATCACTTTGGATGAATGTGTCAACACAACCTTGGTCAAATGGCAGTGTTTAACCCAACTTGCATGCGTGAAACCCCCCCTACCCATTTTATCCTAACAACAACCCAGTGAGGTAGATTAGGCTGAGAGGCAGTGACTGGCTCAAGGTCGCCCAGGGAACTTGGTGGCTGAGAAGAGGGGACTTGAAACCCTTGGCTTGTCCACACCAGAGTTTACTGTGTGATTGCCGCTATTCATCTTCCTATTTAATTTGCATCGTCCCCATGACATTACCCTCAAAACACCACCAATGATTACACTTCCCCCCTGTGAATTTGGGTTTATCCAATAGGGGGATCATCCAATAAATGGGAGGAATTTGGGCATGCACTCAGGGTTACAGGGAATTTGTTTCAGTGTTTTAGGGTGAGTGGCTTTCTGCTTCTCTTTTGATCCCCAAAAACTGTGCAAGGGCTGACATGTGGATGAGAGGCTGCTTGCTCTTTCCACCAACCACTCCACGTTGGATGATGCTCTGAAGGAGGAGTACGGGCCATACTTGTACTTCTCTGCAGAATCAGGAGCCCTGAAGACACAAGGCTCAACCTTTGCCTAATATGTGGAGCTAGAGGTGTGTGTGGATTGGTGCAGGGTGAGGCCAGGAGGCAATTCCCACCCCCACCCCACCCCTACAGAAGGCTAATATCAGCTGAGAGCAATTTATTAAAAAATGTTTGCTTCAATGTAGTGATTAGTAATAGGCCCAAATTGCTTGCCAGGATCAAATTTGGCTTTTATTACAAAGTACAAAAATTAAACAAGCATTATTTCATTTTATTGTTAAACACCTTAAAATACATCGAAAAACCTTTCAGGTGGCTTGTGTATGGATCAATCATCCTGATTTGAGAATGGTGGCTATTTACTGATAATTTGTGCTGATTTGCTTGAGGGGAGGTTACCCCACACTTTCCAGGGTGTGTTCCCATTACTTTCCTTATTGCAAAAAGTCTGATCTTCTGGGGAAGCAGATGTGTTGCACAAGGCCTGCCAATCAACTATCGTTGTGCAACCCAAATTTGCTGGTATGCGATTGACTCCTGCTCCCAAATAGCAACAGGCTTGAAGCGCCCTGGGAGAATCCTTGCCTGGTGCCAAAATGAGGTTGGTGCCAGCAAGGTCTCCCTAACGAGGAAATTCCACAGGTGGAGGGCCACTACCGAGAAGGCTCTGTCTGTGGTTGCCACCAGATGGTGGGAACACCTGGACAAAAGCTTCTGAAGATGACTTGGATACACATGCAAATTGGAATACATTTGATTGGGGTTCTTTGGTGCATTTGATAAACAATTCAAACATCTGAAAGCTAAAAGAGAAAAGACTTAGATCAGTTTATTATTTTTTTCATAACAATGTCACTTAATGTCTTCCTGGTTTTCACCCTACAACGCCCCTGAAGAATGTACTCTCATTTCAGCTGTGCTTGTAAAAAATAAAAAAAAATTCTAAAGGTGGAGTCAGGTGGGTGGAAATGTTGGGCCATTGTTCTTTTTTCCTGTGGAATCCCTTTGGTTTGGGAGCATGTAATTCTTGCTTGTTTTGAGGGCAGGGTAGTGAATTCCTCTCGAACACTCCCAGTGCCCTTTGGGAAAGAGCCAAAGCAACTCCACTGTGGGGGAGATTGCTAGATACCCTGGCCTTGGACAGTTCCACAAGAGGCAGTTAATTCCAGCCACAATATTTTGTTTCTTCGGCCTGGAAAAGCGAGACCCTGTTATTAACCTGCCTCAGAACGATGTACGTTGGGAGGAACAACATTCTCCTGTGTGGAGAAGCGTTTTGGAAACCCTCCTTTAGGAAGCATTGCTGAAGTGCCAAGAGAGAGGAGTTGTTGCAGTGTTAGCATGCCAAAAATTTGCACAAGAGCTTGACCTCGCATTCCTTCAGCACCCAGAACTCTCTGTGACTAGAGAAGCAGTTGAGTTGCAGACCCACGTTGGAGGGCAGGCTGTTTTACCTCTCTGTGGTCTAAATTTTGCACCTCTCTCCATCCACAGACAAGCCTTGTTACATTGGGAACAGAATTAGGTTTTGTTTTGGGGGCAGGATACAGTAGCATGCTTTAAAAAAAAAAAAAGTGCTACTGTTACTGTTTTAGCATTCCTTGAACCTTTCCCCTCTGGCAGGTTTAGTTACATTGGTGGCCATAGTTACACTATCTGTTAGGTATGAAAGAACAATCTGAATATGTGCCAGTACCAACCACCAGTTGAGTGAGCTGTTTGCAGGCTTGTTAAAAGGCAGGTTGCCTCTCCACATTCCTCTGTTGCTTTCAATGGATCTTTCTCCTTTCCTTTTGGCCGTAGACTTAAATCAAGGAAGAAATGTCAAGAAGCACATTACAGTGATACCTCGGGTTACATATGCTTCGGGTTACAGACTCCGCTAAGCCAGAAATAGTGCTTCAGGTTAAGAACTTTGCTTCAGGATGAGAACAGAAATAGGGCTCCGGTGGCGCGGCAGCAGCAGGAGGCCTCATTAGCTAAAGTGGTGCTTCAGGTTAAGAACAGTTTCAGGTTAAGTACGGATCTCTGGAACGAATTAAGTACTTAACCCATGTACATGTCCTGCATGAGTATTTGCCTATGTGTTGCCTATGTGTTACTTCTGAGTAAACATCGGCAGCAAGGAACTGCAAAGTAGAAATTTGGGGGCTATGAAGATAGGCATTTGTCATTTTGTGGATTTCTCTGTAAATCCACCTTTATGTTGGAGTGCTAGAATTCAGCCATGCCCAGGATTTGTCAAACCATACCCTGAGCAAATGTGCTGGATCAGTTTTGTGCATAACAACAATAATTCTAATTTGTGTATTTAACAAACCATGAGAATAGCAGAACTTAATGGCCGGTGCTTCAGAAAGTGTCATTCATTTAAACTTTCTCTTTTTCTTCTCTTTTCTAGGATTGTGGTTCCTTTCACAAAGTCTTGCCTTATGGCTTTGCCCTCCGTGCAAGCTGTATGGAAGAGTGTGACAGATGTTTTCATTGCACCGTTATATCACAGCGTAGGAAGGTGCTTTGCATCAGTCGACATACGCCTTGTCCAAGAGTGAACATCTGGGAACTAACGCTACTCTAGTCTTAAACAATGTTAAGCCTCCTTGCTGAATAATTCATTCCAAATTACTACTGTTTAAATGGCTGACTTTTTTTTTTTTTTTTTTAACCTCTTCTTCCATCGGGGTTGCACTTTTCTGGAAACAAAACTTGCTTTGGGAATGGGGAAAAATTGTTAAGAAAAAATAGTTCCATTTTCTAAATGAAAAATAACAGGCTGCATTTGACATCACTTTATTTTAATGGTACTATCATTGTCTGGTCCCCACAGATGTGTCATGGGGACTTACATGACCACATCACATATGCCTGCCCAGACATGTATTACTACAATGAATCCTAACTACAAGAAGTCACTGTGCACTGTATCAACTAAAACGGTATCTATTGTATTACCCAATTTCTTTGACAGCTAATACCTGGCCTATTTTATGCATGTTTTACTATACAGCTCACTCTCAGAATTCTAAATGTATCCAGAATATTGTTTGTTACTCCTGGGGGGGAGAAAAATCTTCATCTGAATCCTAATTTAAGTCTTCTCTTTCAGCAACAGCTAGCACCCTATAAAACAAAGGTAAGGAACATCTGGCCCTCCAGCTGTTGCTGCACTAATCTACAGCTCCCATCATCTCTGACCATTGGTCATTCTAGTTGGGACTGATGAAGTCCAGCACTGTCTAGAGGACCACGGGTTCTGCAAACATGTTCTAGAATCAATCAAGTCTACTTGGCATAAACCTACCAGCAATACTTGTAGTCTCTCAGATCCAGTGGCTTCCAGTGCACTAAGTGCACAGCTCAAGGCCAGATTGAGTCCGTCTGGGTGCCCTTGGTCATTAATGGGATCTAGGGACTTGGGCCATAGTTGGAGTCTCAAAAGCAGCAGGCAGGGAATCCATATTGGTCAGGCAAGGGCCTCGGCTAATGTTTATAGCAACTCATAAGCACTGCCAAATGCAGGGATCAATGCTGCACTTCCCTCCTCCCTTCCATGCTTAAAGAAAGCCATTGGATGTCTGAAGACCTATTCCTTAGGAGCTCATTAGTCTCAGACTAATCTCAGACTCAAATAATGAGAATCCCAGTTCAGACACCGGAACCCCTGACAACATGGTGCTCAACCACGTTCCAAGATGCCCATGGAGGAATGCAGGCAACTGCTCTTTTTTGAGCCAGTGAATTGAGAAGCTCATACATTAGCTCTATATTTTGCATACATGGGATATGGGGTTCTCAACTGGGGTAACAAATCACACCACCCCTAAAGGGCTTTGCTGAAGATTGCCCTCTTATTGCCTCGGGGTGGTGGGTTACATTTATGTGGCATTTTCTTGATCATAGTGTAACTCTTGGGATTTTATGAGGTTCTTCTGCAGTAGTGCAGATGTGGACACAGCTCAGGATCCACAGAATTGTGTGCACAGATTTATACAATACTGTTGCATAAGGGAATTAAGTACTTGCCTACTATGCAAACCCGTAAGAATCAAAAGGAAGGGAGAAAGGTTACTTCAAAATTACGGTAACTGTTTGAAACAAGGTGTTAACTTGGGTAGAAAATCTTGATGCTTTTATTTAATGAAACTCTCTTGCTGTACATATTGTGTTTTTATGTAAATGGTATGTAACAAATTGCCTTGAAGTCTTATTTCTACGGTCTCCATATTCTTGCCAAGCTTTTATTTTAAAGAAGCAGGATGCTTCAGCCAATCACCTGCTCATCACTCTGTAAGTGCCATGCATACAAGTCCAGAAAGGTTTCTTGAAGGGAGGAGCTACTGAACTGCCTTCTCCACAAGAACCTGAAGCAGAATCCTGTTGTGCCTGAGACAGTAGTGGACCATTCCACATGGAAGTGGGTATTCTCTGCTTCTGATCCCCCCAAATTTCTTTCCAAAGAGGGCTGTGTGTGGTTGTAGATATATGGCCTATGTTCCCCACTTGTGCAGTTTCTGTGCATGGAGATACTAGCATGAAATAATTTTGGGTGCCTGAGAATCTCTAGAGGGAGGCCAATGACCTTTTAAATGAGTGGGGTTTGTTGTCTAGATTTTGAACTGAAATGAAAATCACTGAAATTCTGATATGCAATTCATAAATACACCAAATACTCTGTATGATTCCACTTCGAGACCTAAATGCTGTGTTCTAAGCTATGCCAAAGATTCTGAACAAAGACTCTGTATTTTAAAAGTATTTTTATTAAAATGGTATGTTGAACATTCGAGCTTTTCTGCCTTTGTTGTTTAGTACCAACACTGTTTAATAATTCACATGACAAACATGTTCTCTTGCGGAAGAAAAGAGGTGCATTTAAAAATTCTGTTCTCAAATCTTTGCTGTTCCCAAGCTTATTGACTCTCAGCCATGTTACTTGAAACCCTAATAACAAAGGTTATTTTCCATGCATTTAATGCAGCTTCAATAAATAGTTTTATATGCATGCCCTGACCCAAGCAAATTGTACTTACTTTGAACTAAACTGATGTTGTATGAATAATATATATATAAGCACAAAATAGTAGACTAAAATTTATTTGGTGTTCTAAAAGACAAAGGTGCTACTACCGGAAGAAATGGACCCCCCCCCCCCATTAAAAGTAAACACTTTTGAGTTCTTCTCCTTGGTCTAAACTAGGGCTGCACCACCATGTGCATCTACCTGCCAGTAAGTCTCATTTAACACAGTGGGATTTGGCTTGAAGTAAACATGCCTGGGATTGGGCTTCTTCCCAATTGCAGTTCTACGCCTGTGTCCAGTTCCATATAATTTATTTATTAAATTGCTTTTTTAAAAAATAGAAATGTCTAAGCAATTCATATAAAAAAAAACAATTTAACGGGGTTTGCACACACATTCCAAATTATCAAGTGTATTTTAGCAACCATAAATATTTTCAGAGCAGAGCTACTGCCTGACTATTTTTCACACCCTTGCTCTCGAATTTCCAGGCAAAATTCAACCTTAAAACATGAAAACGTACAAAGAGCCTTGCTCGGTCAGCCCAGAAGCCCAGCTCGTGCTGTATCCTGTTCTCAGTGACCAACCAGGTGCTTATGGAGACTTTCAAGCTATAAAGCCCATCACAGTTTGGGACTAGGGTGCTTGAAAGACTGCCTGTCTCCACATGTGCCTGCTTGTACAGTGAGATCTTGAACAGATGCCCTCCTTTGAGTGTCCCCACCTTCTGAGTTGTAACAGGAGCCTACCAGAGAAAAGGTTCTTAGAATAATAGAATTGTAGAGTTGGAAGGGACCTGGAGGGTGATTCTGCAGTGCCGGAATCTCAACTAAAGCATACATGGACTGCTCACCCCATGGATGGGGCTTGCTTGGCACCTACATTTTGCTGCCATGTGAAGCCAGTTTTGTCCTTCCAGGCCCATTTATGTGGGGGGGGGGGTTTAATCTCTGCTGAGATTTTATGCTGCCTTTTAAATAGACTGCCTAGACTGACCACATAAGCATCCCCAAAACAGAAGAGCCACATCACCAAACAATGAGACAAAGGGGGCACAGATTTGCCTAAGATTTGCATGTGCTAATTGATATGCATAGATGCCATTTTAGAAATAGTTGCCGTCATTTACATAGAAATTCAGTACATCTCACCAGGGTGGGGAATACTGTGGTCTTGTGTGTCTGCCCTGTCTGCTCTTCAGCAGCTAACGGTTGATGAACAACTTGCTCTTCCTGCATGTGGTTCTTTATATTTGAACTGGGTGCAGACCAGACAGCCCTTCTAACAGAAGACACTGTCAGATAGAAAACGGTCCTCTGTAAAGTAGGGCACACAGCCTCCTATACTTTGCTATGTTCAATTTTGCTTTGTATGTTCATGCTTTGTTGCATTTTTATTTATTTAAGGCACTCCTTAACTGCCTATCAAAAATGTATTTCCCCCCCCCAAAAAAAAAACATGGTACAAATATAAAGACATCAAAAAATTCACAATCCAGGTTGCAACACCCTTTACAACAGAGCTTGGTGGTTATTGAATTGAGGGGAGTGTCCCTCTGCTCAGTTCCACCCAAAAAGGGATACTAGTGTCCTCCACTAATGTGGAGCATCTCGTTCCACCTGACCAACAGGCAGGCAGGAGGATCCCTGGTAGTGTTAGCTCACAGGAAGCCCCCAAATAGGGCATTCCATGGGAGGAGATGGTCTGAACATGCCTGGGATCCACTGAATGCTAAACCAGCCCCACTGCTGTCACTTGATGGCATCAGGCCTGATTGGGGCCTGAATTGTGTGCCCTCTCCAGTTTGATGCAGCAGTTTGCCTATCCCTGTTGTCTTCTGCCCTGGCTGGCATGAACAAGAGCGGAAGATGTGGCCGTGTCTTGGCTGTTTCATCACTCCGCACCAGGCAGTGATGAAACAAGAGATATGGACTGTCCTGAAAGATAAATGAAACTGCCAACAGCAGTACAGTACCGCCATTTGATCTCTGGCCCACAATCCTGTTGCAAAATAAAAGCTGAACTCAGCCAAACAACACACAGGCAACAATATTTTGTGTGGCAAGTTGCATTTAGGAAAGTTTTAAGGGTGGGGTAGAAATGGCTATTTCTATTACTGTACATTGGCATTTTATGAGTGGCAAAATTAATTCCTTTGCACTTGGAAGGATGAGAGAGGTGACCAAGCTACCATAAGGTAGGATAAGGTTACCAGACTTTTTTTCCCCAATGAATCTGGGGACACTTTTCAACTTGAATGGATTTTGTATGGGGACTGTACAACCTTGATGGCAGAAAGTGAAGAGGAATTAAAGAACCTTTTAATGAGGGTGAAAGAGGAGAGCTCAAAATATGGTCTGAAGCTCAACATCAAAAAAACGAAGATCATGGCCACTGGGAAGAAATGGAGGCAGTGAGAGATTTTACTTTCTTGGGCTCCATGATCACTGCAGATGGTGACAGCAGTCACGAAATTAAAAGACGCCTACTCCTTGGGAGAAAGGCGATGGCAAACCTAGACAGCATCTTAAAAAGCAGAGACATCACCTTGCCAACAAAGGTCCGTATAGTTAAAGCCATGGTTTTCCCAGTAGTAATGTATGGAAGTGAGAGCTGGACCATAAAGAAGGCTGATCGCCAAAGAATTGATGCTTTTGAATTATGGTGCTGGAGGAGACTCTTGAGAGTCCCATGGACTGCAAGAAGATCAAACACATCCATTCTTAAGGAAATCAGCCCTGAGTGGTCACTGGAAGGACAGATCATGAAGCTGAGGCTCCAATACTTTGGCCACCTCATGAGAAGAGAAGACTCCCTGGAAAAGACCCTGATGTTGGGAAAGATGGAGGGCACAAGGAGAAGGGGACGACAGAGGACGAGATGGTTGGACAGTGTTCTCGAAGCCACAAACATGAGTCTGACCAAACTGCGGGAGGCAGTGGAAGACAGGGGTGCCTGGCGTGCTCTGGTCCATGGGGTCACGAAGAGTCGGACATGACTAAACGACTAAACAACAACAATAGGGACTGATGTGTAAATCCGGGGACTGTCCCCAGGAAATGGGGACGTCCGGTAACCTTAGGGTAGGAAGGTCACCAGAGGGCTGTTTTGACATCTGCTGGTGGGGCTGAAACAACCAGTATACCAGATGAGATGTACACCATGGTAAGTTACCAGATGATAATGGCCCTCTGTGTCTGTATCTACATCTGTATTCACCCACTCTGTTCATTCTCAACACTAAACGATCTGCAGTGAGTCTGAAAGATCTCAGTGGGACACAGGAAAGGGAGCGGCCTTTAAAGTATGGAACACTGAACCAACAAGATGGAAATATAAAATAATAGGAGGTTTTGCAGCATCATTCTTCTTCAGGCTACCTTTTCCACTCTCTTTCTCCCAGACACAACCAGCAGCCACACCCTGGATTCTATGATTCCAACTCAAGGAAAATAGTTCGCAGGGTGTGTGTGTGTGTGGTTCACCTTCATCAACGTTCCTAGAATGTACAATGTAATTTTGGCAAAACAAGAGACAGGACTTGGCCCTTCATGTTCCTGGTTTTATTATAATTAGCGACAAATACAATCCACCCTAGTAAGACGACTTCTTTTTTATCTTGGCACTGCTGATATGTTTGCATCAGCATTAGTAATAATCATAATAATAATAATAATAATGATAATGGTAATAATAATAATAATAATAATAATAATAATAATAATAATAATAGTTGAACACACATAATCTGGGGGCTGTTTATTTGCATACTTTTTCTCCTTTTGACAGTGGCGTAGCGTGGGGGGTGCAGGGGGGGCCGGCCACACCGGGCGCAACATCTGGGGTTAGGGCAAATCCACGGGTTAGGGGGCGCAAATCCACGGGTTAGGGGGCGCAAATTACTTGCCTTGCCCCGGGTGCTGACAACCCACGCTACGCCACTGCCTTTTGTCACCCACCTACAGATGACTCCAAGCTTCGGAGGCAAAAGCTGCCGCGTTCGAAGAAAAAAGCTTTCGAAACTGTTACTTCGAGTGGATGTAAAAGAAAGCCCCATGAATCCAAATGTATTATATTATTCTTTATTTCCATGGCACAAGGATCCTCGTGATCGCTCATAAACCCTGACTGAATCAGGCTTCTGGTGTTCATAGGGAAACCACGCAAGACATGGAGAGGCAGCGATTGGAAGGAAGCGGGAAAGGCCCTTCTTCTTTCTCCAAACCAAATTTTTTAAAAAAACCCGGACGCGCAAAGTCAACACGGTGTCCGTTTTCTTTAACCAGACACTAACCGCTTGCCCTCGGATAACTCAGGGAATAAGCGTGCACGTGTGTGTATTTTTACGGTCGCTGCAACTGGCAAGGAAACAAGCATCGCCTGAGGCTTTTCCAAAAGGAGGGAAATTAGCAGCAGAGCGCAGAGCGCGCGTCCTGTTTGTGTGGATTTTACCCTTTCCAACTCCGCGCTGCTCCTCGAGCCTTGGGGATGTGCCGAGATCTACCAGCCCTGTCCTCCAAGTCTAGAGCTGTAGTGGGAGAACAAACCCCTGGCGCCCAGCCAGGACTCTAACTTAGAGATACCGCCCACTCGGCAGTCTTCTGTTTGTGTGCGTTGTTGGGGGGGCCGGTTGTGGTGTGTGTGCGTGAGCGGTAGTTTTTTTTTCTTCCCCTCTAACAATTCCGGATCTTCCTTCGTCGGATCTTTTAAATTACTGGTCAGTAACGCCCTCCGCAAAGCCTCGAGCAAGCCCAGGACAGCATGTCTGGGAGCAAATACGTAGACTCCGAGGTAGGGCATGCTTTTGCAATGTTTCATTCTTTTCGCGAAGCTGCTTTGCGTTCCTGGCACGGAGTACCTGCTTGCGCCAGCCATCTCTTGAGTGCTCTTGGCTCGTCCCTTATCTCCCTGCTCTCCACGGTGGAGCCCTTTCCAGAGCTGGAACTGCAAAGCCTGTTTTCAGGGCAATCGGGGGTTATTTGTCTGTGTTGTGTTGGTAATCTGATCTCCTGGACGGGCACTTGTTTTTTCTCTCCCCCCCCCCCCGCCTCCCTCCGTGCGCCCTTCGCTCCCAGAGAGAGCCTTCCTGCTTAAACCGCTTCCCCCGCACCATTTCCAAGGCTGTAGTGGCGCCCACCCAGGCTTAGGGAAAACTCTAGAGTAAGTTGTTGGGTTTTTTCCTGGGGGGGGGCGTGTTTTGCAAATATGTTCTCTGTCATTGCCCAGTGCAAAGAAAGGACTGGGGTTTCTCTCTCACTCCGCGCCACTCCACCCCGGTCTCGGTTAATTCTCACAAGGCAGGAGAGGGAATCTACTGGAGAGCGTCTCCAAAGCTAAACTTGTAACGAGTGTGCAAAAGGCATTTCTTCTTAAGGGGAGCTGCAGTTTGCTAGTCTGGAGAGTGGCGTGGAGTTTGGATTTTCTGAAAACGAAAGCGGCTCGTCTTCGGGCGACGGCGCAACCCAACCGACTTGCGCCAAGAGCATTCAGATTTGAATGGGTTTCGAGAAATCTGTGGGTTGTTGTGGGTCAGGTTGGGACAGCACTCTTTCACCTTAACTTTAGAAAGGTCCTTTTATTTTTATTTTTATTTTAAAAAAAGGAGGAAGCGGAGTGAGGGACGGCTGTCAAGCAAGCGACTCTTTGAATGGGTGGCATTCCAGGGAGGCACGATTAGAGGGACTTTAAGAGCCCCGTACTAAAACTTATCGCGGATGAGTTCTGCCTTTAACCGTCTTGCGTCCCCCTCCCCGTCCATTCAGTGATGAATCCTAACGCATGTGAGGGTTTACTCCTGAATGGACCCAAGGATGAGGTATTTGTTCTGGATTAACGGATCCGGAGTACGAGGGGTGTTAAATCGTTGTCGCCTCATTGCAGGAGACGCTTTTTCCCCATCCAGCCTTCCTCCCAAGGCAAGGAGCGCTCTTCCATGCCAACATGTTGGGGTTATTTAGTCAATGGTGCGGGGAGTTGTCCTCTGTCCCATTTACATTCCCGTCTCGTCTCGCCTTTGCCTTCCCTTCTCCTTTTGCTGGGGGCATTCAGGGGGTGCCCTGGGGTGCTTACTAGGGTGCCCACATTTGCCACTGAAAATGCTGGCCGCTGCTGCGATCTTATGCGCTCTTTCTTATGAGCGGGCCTCCTGGAACTTGCTGTCGAATGGAAACGCGCGTGGGATTAGGCTGCGCGGTGGCGCGCCGGTTAGCAGGCAGCGCAAGGGCGCAAAGTACTCCTTTGCGCGTGAAACGCGAGGCAGGCAAGGTGCCAAGTGTCCCAGCTGATTGGTTGGGGTCAGGGAGTCCCCCCCCCCTTTGCTTTATTAAGGGAGAGCTCCCTGCAAGAGGAAACTTGGAGATTCCAAGCTGCGAATTCTCCAAGCGCGTGAACAGGGGCGCGGCGGCTGCGCCCTCCCCGGCTGCAAACCTGCCCAATTCTTGCGCGCGCCAGGAGAGGACCCCTGGCGGCGCGAGCGGGAGTCGCGGCTCTGCCTGGTACCGAGGGGTGTGGTGTCAGATACTTTCTGTCCATTTAAAAAGCCAGCCTCTGGGGTATTCGCTGGATGAAGTTTCCCCAGGCTCCGCGCGCTCTCCCTGACCAGTGCAGCATAGACAGCCGCTCTCTGAACGTCCGATGAGCGAGTGGGATTTTTTGGACGTGCATCCCCTTCCCAGGACTGCGCCGTTCACTTAGTAGTCGCATCGGATTCACTGACCGCTTTCCCACACCCCTCCCTTTCCAGGACTTTCTTTACACAGCGCCCATCACCATCAGGGAGCAAGGCAACATCTACAAGCCCAACAACAAGGTCATGGCAGATGAAATGAACGAGAAGGAGTTCCATGACGTTCACACCAAAGAGATTGACCTGGTCGACCGAGACCCCAAGCATCTCAACGACGATGTGGTCAAGGTAGGAAGTCCAGAACTTTTCTCAAACCCACAAAAAAGGGGAAATCTGATCAGAAGACAAGCTGGGGTGGGGGTGGGGAGGGAGAGAGAATGAGACTGGTTGGTATGGGATGCTTGATGGAGGACTGGTTTTGGTTGGAAAATCAGCCCAAAAAGCAAGTGGGAGCTTCCTAAGGAAACATCACATTTGTGATCGCTTTTTAGCAAAACACTTTAATTCTCTGTCCACTAAAATGTTTGAGAACTCCACACAGTACCTTTGCAAACATTAATAAATTAACAGCATGTTCAGAAAATCTCATGAAGGAAGCATATCCTGTTTCAGAAATGGAAGCTTCTTCCTATTTACTTTCTAAGGAGCCTTCATTTGAAGGCTATTTACTGGATTTTTCCAGTGTGGTAGGCTTGATAAACATAGTTATGGAAGAGCTGGGTACAAGCTCCACCCCTTTTCATGGAGGGATTATGTACCTTCTGACAAGTCTCTGCTTTTTTCTTTTTTAAAAAAAAAGTCCCTGCTTTTTAAACTCAGCTGCCCTTCCATAGCCTCGCAGTAATGTGAATGTGAACATGTCATAGATTGCAAAGTACCTTTGTAAGTGAAAAAGAGCAGCAGCAGCAGCAGCTCTTGCACGAAAGCCATTTGTTTAGGTCTCTGTAGGAAAAAGGCTGCAATCCTGTTTACACTTGCCTGGGAATAAACCCCATTAGATACAATGGCCCTTACTTCTCAATACACACACATTGGATTGCACTCTTGGACTGCGATCCTAAACACACATACTCGAGCAGTGTTGGATTTACGTATAAGCTAAACAAACTATAGCTTAGGACATCAGTCTCTTGGGGGCCCCAAAAAATTTTAAAGGAAAAACCTCTGGATGTACATTTCCAAAATATAAGATAAAAAACAAATAAAATAAAACCTACATACAGCAACAGTGTTTTGTGTTGTGTAGGCTCCTATGATGTAAGTAGTGAGCCCTGCCTGCCAGCCTGCTCCCTAAAATATCACTGGTTTGCTCATTTCTATATGGCTTTAGATGCCTATTATGTCCATAAATTACCATATAGCATCTATTCAACACAAACAAATGACAATTTGTTGTTGACAAAGGACAGCTGGTCATATAAAGGGCCCCATTACCTTCAGTAGCTTAGGGCCTCATCACACCTAAATCTGTCCCTGTACTAAAGACTCAGTCCCAATGGACCTGCTGGGACTTGCTTCTGGGTAAACCTGCTTGGGACTGCACTTCTGATCAATGTTTGCGTTGATTTCTAGGCATGACAGATAATGCATATTAAAATGACTGTCGCTGTTAACATAAGCAGTGCATTTTGCTCCCATGCAGGAGTGCCAACTTGAGTAAAATATTGAGAGTGCACAAACACCATTTGAATGGCGATGCTGATCGATTTTTTTGGGCTGACCCCCTCAAATATTGTATTGGGGTGGGTCAAAGGGGCTTGGCCCCTAGGAGTTGACTCCTTTGATCTCATGCATAGCTAGAGTATTACTTGGTCCCAAAACATAACTTCTTCAGGTTGCCTGACTAAATAGGAAACAAACATGTTTGTATATTTTTCTCATTAAGTATCAGGATGCCCACAAGGGCTTGGCTTCAGAGGGCGGGGCTAGGAGCTTTTTGGGGGTTTTTTTAAAGCAAGGCCGTAATTTGCCACTGGATGCTGAAGAAAGAGAATAATAAACCTGCAATATTTTGTCATGTTTTGGTTATTTATTAAATCTGACAACATTTTTTTTAAAGAAATGCTGGGGGGGGGGGGATACTAATGCTTGCAAAAAAAAACCTACAGGTGGCAAACATCCCCTTAGAGACACTATTCCCTTTTCTCGCTCACACAGAAGGGAATGTCAGTTCTAAGATGGTATTACAGCACACAAAGGCATAGTTGGAAAAACCAAACAAAAACCCTGTGAACAATTGCTTATTCGTATACAAATGTAGGCAGATATTGGCTGCAGTCCTATGCACATTTACCTGGGAGTGAATCCAGTGGAACTTTCTTCTGAGTAAGCACAGGATTGTGCTGTTAATCAGTGAATCGACTGATTAAAACTTACGGAGTATATTGTCTGAGATTGATTTTTAACATGTCGCAGCCTCAGGGAAGATTGGAGGGCTTAACTGGGGTGCAGACTCGCTGGTTTCATTTTCATGGTGCTCAAATCACACTACAGTACTTTGCTCCTCCCTTTGCCAAGCCAGGAATAAACAAATCACAGCTCTGGGTTAATGCTACGTCTCCCAAAGAAGCCATGAGCATCTGCCATGAACACTGATTTGTACATAATGCTAAGCCAGCACTGTGGTCTGTTGCTTTCCAGCTGCACAAAAGGGAGGAATAGGAATGAGCATAATTTGAGCAACAATGGGCCAACCCGCTGCTCTTTCATGGTAACCTGTAGTTTGTTTCAGACAATGGCTTACCCTGAAGGGCCCAATGTTAATGAACAAGGGGGAAAATCATTTATTCCATTTCTCAACTTTAGGGGTGAGTATTAGCACTTATGTAGCCAAAATGGCACCACACCCACTCCAAGATTTAAAGAAATAATTTTTAAAAACTTGTTGCAAAAACAGGGGGACAAAAAAAAAACACCCCAAAACAAATTCAATGATGACTGAGTATGTTCAGGGATCATGGAATGCTGGCTGGATATTTAGGTGTGGAACAGAAAACTGACAGGGTGGGCAAATGGAATGGAGTCTCCTGGAAAGGGTATAGCTGCATGGCTGGAATCCTGAAACAGGAGAATTGCACTTTTCAACATTTTGTTGCAAGCCTCACTTGTGTGCTTATTCTGTCATATGACTTTCCACGGAATTGTTTTTGCAAAAGCATTGTTTTATTCACAGAGATGGGAGCACAAAGGCAATCTGCCTTACCCAATGGACATAAAAGGGGGGCAGGGCGGGGGATCCTTTTTCCAAACTAAAAATGCCAAAAGGAGAAGTCATTAAGTGAATTGGAGCAAAGGCCCTTCTGGATCTCTTGTTAATTTTGTAAATGTCACATTTATACTAGTCCAATGTATCTGGGTCAATGGAAATTACTATCGGGGCCCATCTAGGTCAGGGAAAATCATGGATGTAATTCATTCTTGGCAGAGGCACATCATGCTGCAGATGTGATGGCCAAAGATGGTTTGTAGTCCAAGTTTTGCTGAACTTCTGGAAAAAAACATATTTCTGCAACTCACTCATTGTAAGCAATCTGATGTTGCAGTGCTACATCATGAAGCCTCTTGAGTGGGAAAAGAAACCTTTGCATCTTGGATGGGGGAACTTGTGCCCATCCCAGGTGCTGGTTGATTCTCCACTCCCATCAGCCCCAACTGTTTTGGCCAAGGATCACAAATGATGGAAGCTAGGGTATAGAAAGGCTTTCTGTCCCAGATAGGTTCCACCTGTTCAGTGAAGGTATTGTGGAGAAAAATAGTTTATTCTGTTGGTGTAGAGCAGGCATAGGCAAACTCGGCCCTCCAGATTTTTTGGGACTACAACTCCCATCAGCCCTAGCTAACTGGACCAGTAGTCAGGGATGATGAGAGTTGTAGTCCCAAAACATCTGGAGGGCTGAGTTTGCCTATGCCTGGCATAGAGGGGAGAAGTAGCTCCTTTCTATAGGCTGATTAGCAACAGAATGTTTGCTTGCAGAACCAGACCTTCCAAGTTTTCTAAACCCCATCATTCAATCTAAAGTGTTGAAAGGGCCACAGCTCAATGGCAGAAGTCCATTGACTTACTTCTAAGCAAACTTGCATAGAACTAGACTCTTGATATCTTAGGTTTCTCACTATTAGGCTACTTTGGCCTGCAAAAAAACTGCAAAAGTTAAAGAATCCTGCAAAACAAAGCACAAGAAAACAGGTTGAATAAATAATATAATCTTTCTCTTTTAGGAAGAGAAAATAAGCCTGAGAAGGGGAGTGTTTGGGGAGTGAGGAGAATAACATATTTTCCAACTCATTCTTCAGCATCAGCTGAGGTTCCCAAAGCAGCAAAACCTTCTGAGGATTAGTGATATGTGCAAGGCTGAAAGGAATCTAGATAGCTCTCAACAACATTACAGAATGAAGAAAAAAGATGGATTCTACTGGGAATAGGAGGCCAATCACTGATGAGGAAAAAGCACATATCTTTAAGGAAATGTTTGCAAGCATCTCTCAAGGGAGAGATCAAAGATGTCAGTTATATCCTGCATCCCAAAGGAAAATGAGAACATTGGGAACAACTTCAGATAGTGGACCCTCTCAGAAACAAAAGATATTTTCCCCAACTCAAGATTCTTATTTTCATAATTTACGTGCAGCAACTAGTTTTGCAGTTACATATTAAAACTGCTGCTGTAGGAAAATGTCCTTTAGGTGGCTGCAATTGGGGAACAGCAGCAGTAATGCAGTGCTGAAGCTTTGAATCCAGCTGAGGGCTGGTCTGTATGAACAACAGACCGAACAGAGAAGCTGTGTGTGTGAATTGTCCTTGCTCTACAAAACAAAACAAAACAAAAACTCAATTCTGAATGCAGAAAATGAGCATGTCAGGGAAGTGGCTAGACTTCAAACCATTCTTCCACAAATTTAATTTACTTCTTTGTGTATGTTTGTGGGAAGACTCACTCATTCAGATGCATGAGCATCTACCTCTACTCTGAAATGAAATACTCTTGAAGTAACAACCAAGAGACTTGTGGCACCTTTAAGATTAGCAAAGCTATTGTGCCGTAAACGTGTGTGGACTAGAGTCCATTTCAACAGATATGATGCCTAGGAACAGTTTTACCACATAATCTGTTTGTGTTGACCAGTGTTTCCTGAAAGTTACAGGGTGGCCATATTTCCAAACCTTTATGGTACTTGGCCTAGAAATGAATAAATCAAGTTGTGTTTTCCAGTGCACAAAGCTAATCCTGAGTTTGTAGCCCTGTTCATTTGACATAGGTTCCTTTCACACCTCTAGCTAGAAATACGGTACTGAGGTGATGGTGGGGAACCAAGGGATGATATAATTGCAACCAGAAGAATATCCCTGAAATGAGTTAATTGTATTAAACACTAATAAAATAATGCAATTTTATTATTGTAACATTTGGAAACGAGGACCTAGCACATGTCATTTATCCTGTCGGGTTAACTGGGCAGACCACTAAGACATGGAAGCAACAATTCTTTCTTTGTGAGCCACTAGTTACTGTCTTTACATTTTCCCTTATATCACCACAAAGCAAAAGTGCTAGAGACTTGGTGTGTGGGAAAGAGATAAGCTGAACTATCAAGAGCTTGGAATATTTCTGAGGGGAGCAGGTCCATACAGGCCTTCCTGTGGCTACTGCCCTGGTCTCCTGGAATGTGGAGTTCTGGGTAGGCCTAACTTGGTGCAATTTTTCCCCCTGGGTGTGGCAGATGTGAGAATCACTCATGCTTCAGCATACCAACAAAAAGAAAGTAATATACACATCACAAATATTATTATCTCTTAAGGGAGCAACCTGGCCAGACTGACTGTCAAATAATGTTTAAGGGGAATGTAGACAGCTGATCTCTTGCTTCAAACCACAGCTTCTTTACTTAGGCCTGTCACAGCATGGCTCATGGTATCCCATCACAACTGTCAATTCTGGGCATAGCACCAACGTGTATCAGTAATTAAGGTCTGACAGTCCTCTTTTTGCTATGTGGTTCAGGGTATTTATCTCAGTGGAAGCCTGAGGAGAGCCCTTGAAGTGTTAATAATAAGGTCACCCTGAAGGTGTATATTCAAGATCCTAGAAATAGATCGATCAACCTCTAAGTGCAGGTCTGGCTCCAGATTTGAGGGGGCTTTGGAAATGTGGACACCCTTTTAAATCACCGGGCCCTTGGCTGCCATTTTAAATTTCCCACAATGCCCCAGAGCAATGTAGCATCTGGTTCTGCAGTGTAGTGTAGGAAATTTAAAATGGCTGGTGGCTTCCAGGGCCAGCCCAGGTATCCCAGGGCCAGCAGCTGTTTGAGGATGACTGGTGTTGATCCTGACCCCGTGGTCATACAAATAGAGTGGTAAATAATGTGGACATTTCCAGCTTTCGGTGTTGTGACCTTCAGGTGAAATGGCAGTTCTAGCGACTGATAGTATGGAAATTAGGATTAGTCATTTTTCCATATCTGTTAACACAAAATACAAAAGTGCAACCAGACTTAATTGCCATAATTTTAAAAAAAAACATATTCAAAGTCTGGTTTTTGCATGTGTCACACCCCTGCTTTAGCTTTGAATCCTGCTACTCCACTCACCCCCATTTCTGAGCATTTTAGCTATTTGTTCAGGGCTTTTGCATTTCTTGTCGCTCGCTCCATGCTGACACCTACACAGCGCCATAAAAGCAAAGCCAACCACAGAAGACAAATGATTAGGCCGGGGACAAGGAATCTGCTCTGTAAGCAGTTCATCAAATGGCTTCAGTATTTATTTATTTTTAAATGCCTCGTAACTGATAAAAAGCAGGGGACGTGCTGCAGCGATGTGCGTTGCAAGGTGCTACATAAAAGTCTATTGCACCTGGGGTTCCAAAGCTGAAGACAAATAAGCTCCAAGGCAGAGGTGAGATATGTGCAAGTAATAGGAAGCCAAACAAGTTTCTGAAAGGATCGTGCTTCCTTTAGCTTGGTAACCACTGCCAGGGCAAGAAGGGGGCTGTATCCTCAGATGAGCCCCCTTCCTGTGTCAGTGGGCCTTAGCAGGCTTACCCAGCTGCACTGGCAGAACTGGGCAGCTGGCTCTATGTGTTAAGTTGTGGGTGAACATATTAGACGACACAGCAATTCTTCAAACAGCTCTTGTTTATTCACAGGCCAGAACAGAACTGAACTGAAGGGTTCAGCCAGCCTGCTTATATACAGCTCCACTAGAACGCAACAGTAACCATTTTCTGTAACTATCCAATCACTGAACGTCACTTTCAATCCCTTATTTGCATATGTGGACCTGAGTGAAAACTATCTACAGTATCCCCCTGCTGGCCCAGGGTGAGAACTTCAGTACATAACACTATCCACCTAAAATTCCCTAAAGTAATACCTACCCAGGGGCATTGAAGAAATAGAAGGATGGCTAGATCTAGCTACCTGGCGCTCCACAGAGTGCCAGGCTGTAAGAATGGCCCACTGGCAGTGGACTCCGGCATGGTTCTGGGGCCCTGGCAGCTGCCCAAGGGTGCCAGGCTGCTATCTCCTGCCCTGACCACTTTGAATTTGGGGGCATTGCCTGGTTTTTTAGGAGGTTTGGCTTCATTTCCCATTGCTCCTCCTCATGTCTCATAGAATAATAATAATAATTTTTATTTATTTATACCCCGCCCTTCCCGGTTCAGAAAACCGGGCTCAGGGTGGCTAACAACAAATTTAAAACATTTAATTTATGCAACAAAAAACAGCATAAAATGCAGTATAAAACGTGAATAACAATAAATTCAGAATTCAAAAATCAATTGGGGGGGGGGATCCATCCAATAAGCATTAGATGATCACCAAGGCTAGCTAACTAAATTAGTCCTATTTGGGCCAGTGAGAAGACCAGGGGAGAATTAGCTGTGGGATCCCAGAGCGGGTAATCTTCATAAAAAGGGGAGGGGGAGGGAAGGAATGGGAATAAAAGATCAGGCTAAGTTCAAATTGAAAGCCAGGCAGAATAGTTCTGTTGTACAGGCCCTGCGGAAGGAAGTTAAATTCTGCAGGGCCCTGGTCTCATGGGACAGAGCATTCCACCAGGTCGGAGCCATCACTGAGAAGGCCCTGGCCCTGGTGGAGTATAATCTGACTTCCTTAGGGCCCAGGGCCTCTAAACTATGATTATTCATGGACCTTAAGGTCCTCTGAGGGGCATACCAGGAGAGGCGGTCCCGTAAATAAGCAAAATAAGTTAAGTGAAATAAAGTAAACATGCAAATGTGCTTGATTTGCACCCTCTCTATAGGTTGCACAAAGCTTTAGTTCACTATTTCAGTTACGTTTAGTTCACCGTGTTATTTTAACAGGCAGGGGGTGCACATATGGGTATTGTGTCCAGTACGCACTTCACGGTTAAGTGTATAGTATGGATCTGATGCTCTTCCATATGCATGTATTTGAAAATTCTGCCCGTACCAAAGTAAATAGCTGCTGGGAAGGGTCTTTGAATAACCTTCTCCCTGACATGCTGTTTCACATATATATAGAAAGAACTCCTAAAACATGTACACATATACACTGCAGTCTGAAGTGGTACAGACTACACTTTTACCATCTGATCAGGCTGTTTGTGAAGACTAAGCCAGACCCGAAAATTTTCTTTTTTTAAAAAAAAGTCATTTCAATATCCACCATCGGACAATTCCATTATTAGGACCAACCAAAATGTTACAAAATAGTGGGCATATTTTTGATATCTCTGGAACTTTTGCAGAACTTAAAATGATTCATAGCATCATAGAATCGTAGAGTTGGAGGGGACCCTGAGGATCATCTAGTCCAACCCCCTGCAATGCAGGAATATGCAGCTGTCCCATATGGGGATCAAACCTGCAACCTTGCCGTTATCAGCACCATGCTCTGTCCAACTGAGCTCCCTGTTTTGTGGCATTTTGGTTGTTCCTAATAATGGATGTGTGGGATGGATACCCAATCATAGATTGGGGGGGGGGGCAGAATTTTTTTCTTACAACCTAATGTAAATTTCAATCCTACCCATACCTAGCCTATTCATAAGTAAGCCCTATTGAGTTCAAGGAACTTACTCCCAAGTAACCGTGGACAGGATTGCAGCCATAGTTTCCTTTGCCTTTTTACGTTCCTTACAAAATCATAATATATAGTTCCCAGAAGACACTCAGGTTGCTTTAGAAATCAGCAGAATAAATATTCGCTTATTCTCCTGTTTTGCCCTTTGATTATAACCCCCAGTGTCAGTGAAAAGGCTTGAAATTTGCATTGTAAAAGCAGAAATTTAAAACAGGCATGATCTGACCCAACACCTGAGGATGGAGAACTTAAAAAGAAAAAGAAAAAAAGTATCGTACAATAAAATCACAGCACGGCACATAAGGGGTGTGTATCTGGGGGATAGGGAGGAACTGCAAAATCCTTTGCTACTCCAAGACTCTGGTAACAGTGGCTACACATCCTTACATGTACAAAGAATCTGCTAACGCCTGCAGAGTTTATGCGCACCGTTTATATATATTAGGATTTATGCCATAGTCTCTCTGCTTTTCCAATGCTTTCTTGTTCCTTCCCCAAGCACAGCCTCTCCCTACTCCCACACATGGCCTTTCTCTGAATCATTAAATGTAGCCCCGGACGCTTGTTGCCTCTTCGTATCCCTAATCACAGCCAGCTCTAGATTATGCCAGCCTCCTAAAAGGATGGGGCAAAGTAAAAGAGGCCCTTGTGTGCGTTCCCTCCGGCAACTCCTACTCACGGTTGCCTGCAACCTGGTGCTTAACTTTGTTTCTGCGTGTTTCGGGTTGTGTTTGTTTTCATAAACTTAGGCTGCAAGCCTGTGTTGTACTTTACAAGGAAGTTACCGTAGGTTAGCACACCCTCCAACATTTCTCCAAAGAAAATATGGACGTCCCATTCCGTAATGATAATTTTACTATTTATACCCCACACATCTTACTGGTTGCCCCAGCCACTCTGGGCAGATTCCAACATATATAAAAACATAATAAAACATTAAACATTGAAAAACGTCCCTATACAGGATTGCCTTCAGACAGCTTGGGGGTTGGATAACTCCATACCCTCCAACATTTCTGCAATGAAAGTAGGGACATCCTAAGGAAAAATGGGACATTCCTGGATCAAATCAGAAACTGGGATGGCTTCTCTTAATCAGGGACGTCCCTGGAGAATAGGGACACTTGGAGGGTCTGGCTCCAAGCATCAGGCTCCAAGGCCCACACCAAATTTCACACATGGATACCAACGATCAAAAACATCAGGCTGTTTCTCAAGTGCAGCTAATTATTTGAGCCACCCACTTAAGCAGCTATTTCAGCAGTGTGGAATTCAACTCGCATCAGGATTAAACACATTCCAGATTATTGGTCTGGAGATCCACATACCCAATAGGTATGTTGGCATCTGAGAGCGTGGCATTATTTGCACATCCAGGCAGATTTGGAATTTGTGTTTATTTACGATGACTTAAAATGTCCGAAAGCAAAGTAAAACAACAATTTCTGTCTGTATAACAGCAATTATTACAATTAACCATTTCCAATAGGACTTTAGCCCTTGCAGTTTAGCAGTGGCTTAGGATGATTGCTATTGCCATGTTGGAATTATGGGTGTGACCTTCAAGGGTTGATAATCAGCTGCATGGTGTGGGAAGGGGCCACAGGAGCAGTGGCCCCGGGTGCAAAAGTGTTAGGGGGCACACAATTTCAACACCCGGTGCTGGCTTAATACAGCTGCATGCTTCCATTGCTGGGTTCTGTTGAAAATGGCTTCTCCATGCAAACCAGGAAGCAACATCTCCAGGCAATGTGGCAACTCTTCTTTTCTTATCTCTGCAGCTGCGATCTCCTGGGTGATGCAGATGCCATAAGGCAACTGAATGTGCATGTGTACTCCATCCCTTTACCTCCCACCCACCCCCTCAGCCCCAGGCACTGGCAACCCACGCTACGCTACTGGTTTTCTCCTGTTTTTAGGAGGAATTCTTTAAGAAGCCTATAAGGATGGCTGAGAAATAGAACATAAGCAGAAATAGTTGAACTGGATCCCCTTCCACACTCCCTTGCTCAGTTTAGGGTATGTGAGATAATTGCAGCTTCTCTTCTCAGTAAAGGGAAAGGGACCCCTGACCATTAGGTCCAGTCGCGGATGACTCTGGAGTTGCGGCGCTCATCTCGCTTTACTGGCCGAGAGAGCCGGCATACAGCTTCCAGGTCATGTGGCCAGCATGACTAAGCCGCTTCTGGCGAACCAGAGCAGCCAGGAACCAGGAAACACCGTTTACCTTCCCGCTGGAGCGGTACCTATTTATCTACTTGCACTTTGACGTGCTTTTGAACTGCTAGGTTGGCAGGAGCAGGGACTGAGCAACAGGAGCTCACCCTGTCGCAAGGATTGGAACGCAGACCTTATCTCTGCAGGAGTTAGCAGAGAGTTAAGTAGCTTGAGGCAGTTTACACAGCAGCAGCAGCAGCAGCAGCAGGTGGGGTTGTGTTGCCCTTCTAGCTTCCCAACACCATGTGCTGTTTTACTGAAAGGCAGAGCAGGGCACTCAGCAAGGAATGGCTTTTCCACTGTACCTGCATTGGCTCCCTGCTGCCTTCCCCTTCTGCCTCTCAGTAAATAGCAGTGACACACAGTGCTGGGAAGCCCAGAAAGCAACACAGCCCCACCTGTGCAGCCCTGCTGGCCCCCACTGTTTCTCATTCTCTCCACCCCCATTGTGCCATCACAACGACCCTGTGAGGTAGGCTAGCCCATGCTTGAAATGCAATCTGTGCTCTGTTAACCTGTAAGAAATGCATGCATCACCTCAGAGGGAAAAGGCACTGCACTGGCTTTATAGGCCCTGGATCATGGAATTGTAGAGTTGGAGGGACCTTGAGGATCATATAGTCCAACCCCCTCCAACATAGAATTGTAGAATTGGAAGAGACCTTCCTGCAATGCAGGAATATGCAGCCGTCTCATACGGGGATTGAACCTGCAACCTTGACGTTCTCAGCACCACGTTCTAACCAGCTGAGCTATCCAGAGTCAAGTTTCCTCCCCTTACCACAAGGCCCTGGAGCCTGGACACATACAGTGGTACCTCGGGTTAAGAACTTAATTCGTTCCGAAGGTCCGTTCTTAACCTGAAACTATTCTTAACCTGAAGCACCACTTTAGCTAATGGGGCCTCCTGCTGCCGCTGTGCCGCTGCTGCACGATTTCTGTTCTCATGCTGAAGCAAAGTTCTTAACCCGAGGTACTATTTCTGGCTTAGCGGAGTCTGTAACCTGAAGCGTCTGTAACCTGAAGTGTATGTAACCCAAGGTACCACTGTACAGAAATCATTTGCACATCCTCTGTTGGCACTTCTCCATCACACACAGAGCCATCACATCATGACAGGTTTTGAAGATTGTTTTCAAAATCCACCAAGATCTCAGTTTCCCTATATCTAACTCTGACACAGGCTGTGGCCAGTTTCTGGCACAAACAGGCAAGGACCGGAAAGGCTAGAGACAGGCCAGCCAGACAAAGACCAGAGCACCAGGCACAAGTGCAGAGTGGAGCCAAACAGAAGGCTGAGTTCCAAGATAGCAGTAGAGGGTTGGACCAGAAGCAGATGCAGAAAGGTGTCACCATCTGAGGCACCAACCGGGGGAAAGGAAATAGCATCAGCAGAGTCCACAGCTCGGCAAATTGACCAGACCGATTCCAGCCAGGCAAATGCACTTAAAGAGGGGGTGGAGCAGAGGCAGAGAGGGGAGTGGTGTGAGAATAGGGGGTGTGGCTTAGGGAGGGGATGTGGTCTGGAAAGAGTGTCAACAGCCGGACAGGAAAACTTGGAGGATTGCAATGGCACTGTCCCCCACATCTGGTGTAGTTAATATGCATGAGTTGGGGTGCAGCTTACCATTATGAGCTCCCTTCCTATCACTGTGTGCATTCCCTGTACACACAGTTTCCATCCGAAAAGTGCTTTAGAGCATTGCATGTGTGCCTGTCTGTTTTCAAGGTTCTCACATATATTTAAAAATCGGGTGATTTACTAATGTCCTGGCATAGAATTGCATAGATTTGGAACTTCAGTTCACAGGTCATATTACAATATATTTCTGTTTGTCTTGTTAGCTTTCATAAATCCAAGGATTCCTAAAATTACCTAAGCTCTGCTGACTCGTTAATTGATGCAGAGGCCAGCTCAGAAATATCTGTGGGCTGCTTGTTTTACTTTGGCACCCTGATAGAAAAGTGAGAATTTTATCTATCTTGGATGTTAAGAATTGTTCCTCAAGGAATGAACCAGCAGCGATGTTGATTAGGATCAAGGACTAATTTTGTTTATGCCTTGGTTTTTTCAGCATAATTGAACCCTTATGTACTGGTTTTCACTTCACTGCCCATGCCCATGAGTCATACCCCCGTAGGAAAATGTTTGCTTGCTATAGCTACGTGTAAACCATGTGCATAAAAGTCAAAACAGCAATTTATTGGGCAAGGCCAATGGCCCACCCAGGACAGTCTCCAAAAATGGCTTGTTGACATCCATCTGTTGCAGCATATGGTACCCATATTTCTGTCCAAGGGGAGTATATGCCACACACCCCTTTAGACATTATGCCAGAAGCCCAGAAAGTAGGTTGGTGTGCAAGCCGCTCACACATCTGGTTTTCCCACTACAGCATAGCATCCAGATCCAGCTTCAGTATTGGAGTCTGGAAAGCAACATTTAATGCCTCGGCTGTGTCTTGAATTCCAGCATGAAAGCACCTGCCACCAGTATTGTTAAAAAGCAAGACCGCCGTTCCACTTCCTGTATGCATGCTTCTGCTCTGAGTATGCAAGAGGGAATGGACAAAGATTGTCAGATAGTTGTGCTCAGAGTGGAGGCTGCTGGGAAGGTCAGAAGAATAGGCATCCCTGATTGGCTCGGGGAAGTTGCAGCTATTCCCACAGATTCCAGCTCATCATAGAATTTTCAGCACACGTAGGCAAACTAGATTGAGGGCATCCTATCTAGTCCTGTTCGCTCAACATGGCATATATAGTCATGCACTTGTTTCCTTCCCCCTGCTCCTCACTTGCATGTAGAGCCAGTGTGGTGTAGTGGTTAGAGAGTTGGACTAGGACCTGGGAGACCCGTGTTCAAATCCCCGCTCAGCCATGAAGCTCACTGGGTGACCTTGGGCCAGGCATTGCCTCTCAGCCTAGCATAGCTCGCAGGGTTCTTGTGTGAATTAAATGAGGAGCAGGAGAACCATGTACACCACCTTGAACACCTTGGAGAAGAAAGGTGGGCTATAAATGCAATAAATAAATAACTAAATAAATGCAGCAAGCCTTCAACCTACACAGGGGTTACGTTCCGGGGATCACGCCTAAAGCCAAAATAGAGTACAGTATAGCCAAAACATACTGGGTTAGCGGTGTCTGTAACCTGAAGCGTATGTAACCCGAGGTACCACTTTATAGCCAAAACATATTGGGTGCAGTGGCAGGTGGGATTACCAATCTTCCCCCCTCCCCCTGGCTTCCGCCCCCTTTTTAATTTTAAAAAAATATTTGCCAAGTCCGTAAAGCTGAATGTGCACGAGTTCAATGTGTGTAAGTTGCGGACTTGCTGTAGATAAATAAATAAATGTTTTCAAAGGACCTTGGCCCTCTTCTCATATTCTTTTCCATGCACTGATTGAGCATAGAATGGGAGAGGAAGAATTTCCCCGCATAATGGAAAGAGACAGTGAGGGTCTATGCGTGTCTATTGAGGCAGTGGGTGCAATCTACTCCCTTTTCATACAGTCTATCCATGCATGGAGGGGAACATGCCTAAAGGAAAGTTTTATGAGCTCTGCATGTGTGATCTGGGACTAATCAAAAAGCAAGGTCACCACTCACATAGTAAGTAGAGTCTGTTTGCACACCTGTAAGTCAGGATAGGGACGCGGGTGGTGCTGTGGGTTAAACCACAGAGCCTAGGACTTGCCGATCAGAAGCTCAGCGGTTCGAATCCCTGCAACAGGGTGAGTTCCCGTTGCTCAGTCCCAGCTCCTGCCAACCTAGCAGTTCGAAAGCATGTCAAAGTGCAAGTAGATAAATAGGTACCGCTCCAGCGGGAAGGTAAACGGCGTTTCCGTGCGCTGCTCTGGTTCACCAGAAGCAGCTTAGTCATGCTGGCCACATGACCCGGAAGCTGTACGCCGGCTCCCTCGGCCAATGAAGCGAGATGAGCGCCGCAACCCCTGAGTCGGCCACGACTGGACCTAATGGTCAGGGGTCCCCTTACCTTTAAGTCAGGATAGCAGGTATGATCCCAAATGCAAGCACCTCTCCAAGGATTTCACTGTACTTACCATGTTACATTGACTTGAGCATGTGCCTTTCTAGTTTATGGATGTTCTGTGAATGGAAATGGGTACAGAAACAATACACAAGAGAATTCTGCATTTGGACTTTATTTGTGCATGGCTAAAACAAGAACACATGACTGCATTTTTTGTCTGATGCCACTGAAACAGAGATAAACTTGCTAACCTCAAAGTTCTCAGGACCTTCAATGGACTGCAATCCCCTCTACCTTCCAGGACATTTCTGTTAATGGCTTTAAACTCTAGACCTCACTTGAGAGACTTAATATCTTGTAGGATGTAGGGTTCATGAGTTTCAGATGAATTACACGAAGGATAAATATGGCCCAAAGCTTTGTTTATATCTAGCGCGCTTGCTTAGTTTTCAGCAAAGTGCTGGCTGATAAGTTCAGCTTCTCAAAATAGGAAGGAGGAAAGATTCCATCACAGCTAAAGGTGAAAGTGCTGCATTCTTTGGTTGGTCTGCGCCTGTCAAATTCATACGCAAGGATTTATAAAGGACAGCAACGGAGCTGAAGTTATAAACGTCCCTTGATGCAGCGTGCATTTCAAGCACATGCACACGCCAAAGAATCCTGGGAACTATTGATCTACAATTCCCCTCACCCTTAACAAACAGTCCCTGGGGTTATTTGGAGAGCTTTAAATGTGTGGTGTGTAGACAGCCTACGACAAAATGCAATTTGGGTGCACAGTCTTTTAAGTCAGATATTACACCCCCTTCTTCAAGTGAAAGAATATCTTTATTTGCAAATGACCATAAGGGAAAGTGCTCTCTGATGTCTAGCACTCTGAATAGAGTAGGTCAGTCTTTCCCAGCCTAGTTCACTCCAGAGTTTTTTGACTACATCTCCCATCAAGCCCAGCCACATGGCTGCACCTATGTTGGGGGAAACCAGCATGCATGAGTAAAGATTTAGCTAACTACACACTACTTTAAATGTGCAGTGTGCAGCTTCATCAGGTTCCTGACCCCACATTTAATACTAAGCATGAGACTCCAGGATGCAGGGAAAGGTAGATTGAACCCTTCCCTCCCCAAGTGTGATCCCAACGAAAATTGACCCCAGTGCATCCATTAGCACCATTTTCATCGGTATTGAATCTGGGGAGGGAAGAGTTAAACTGTACTGCAGCCCAAATAAAAAGCAAAGGCTGCACTTAACTATTCTTTTAATAATAATAATAAAAAAAATCCTGATGAAGCTGCATACTCTGCATTTATCCTAAGGTGTAGGCAAATCAGCCTTGCCAAACAAATGCCCTCCATCTTGGCTGTGAGTCCTGGAAGACCTGTTCCCTGCCTTGCAGGCCTTTTCCCACCTGGTCTGAGGGGCTGGGGCCCTGAACAACTCTAGCTAGAAAAACTGAGGCTGTTGGACAAGAATCCTGGATTGGGGAGTCCTTTGGAGGGTTTTGTTCGATACGGTTGGGTGCTTCTTGATATTTTGTTTATTTGTTATTCTGACTACTTTGACATTGGCCGGGATGTAATTTTTTTATGTTGTAAGCCGCCTTGAGCATGGCTTTAACTTTGGAAAGGCGGCATACAAATGAAATGATTGATTGATTACAACTCCCATCAGCTGAAGCTAGCATTCGCCTTGCCAAAATACAGTGGTACCTCAGGTTACATACGCTTCAGGTTACAGACTCCACTAACCCAGAAATAGTGCTTCAGGTTAAGAACTTTGCTTCAGAATGAGAACAGAAATCCTGCTCTGGCGGCGCGGCAGCAGCAGGAGGCCCCATTAGCTAAAGTGGTGCTTCAGGTTAAGAACAGTTTCAGGTTAAGTACAGACCTCTGGAACGAATTAAGTACTTAACCCAAGGTACCACTGTACCTCGATTGTGTGGTTGCGAGACAACACATATCCACTGGATCTCTGGCTGCTTTTCCCACTGCAGATGCTTCGGTCCAAAATCAATCCCACATTCTTCTCCTGTACTTGATACCTTTCACAGATATGTGGGTGTTGACTTGTTGTGGTTCTCCATCTGCAGCGTTCCTTTGATAAGTTGAACATCCGGATGTCTGCTGGTTATGTGTATGTTCCAAAGGAAAGGGGAAATCTCTGTTCAGAAAAAACCCAGGCTCGTTCCAGTACTTGCTCCACAATCTCTGTAGCTTTTGGCACCTCGTAGTAAGGCTCTTTGTTTCCTCTCAGTTGAGACTTAATTTACAAGGTTCTTCAAATGATCCTTAATGGCTTTGTAATTATAATATAATCACAGAGCCTAAGAAAAAGGCCCCCAACCCATTTCTCCCCTTTTAAGGAAAGTGAATCCATTCTCTGGTGGCATTCCAATTTTGATCTGTCTCCCCTGCCTGCCTGTTCCCTGCAGCAAGACTTCCATGACTCATAGCTGTGGTCATTTTATGAGCAATGCATATTTGCTCCAAGTGAATTGTTTCAAAAAGGAAACTGAGCTCTATGGGAACACGAGTGTGATAAAATCTTTCCCTATTGTAATCATCTTATCTGTTTTCAGCTGTACAGTTTGGGTCATTAAGCATGTGAGGATGCATTATTTGCCCTTGAACATGACAGATTTTTATTATTTCCAGAAACAGCAGCATCCTCTGATGGTCCTATTTAACAATGAATTATTTAAAACACACACAGAGTCATTCAGAGAATGGTGGTGATTTTAATGGAAGCCATGGGTGGGGGAACCTTTAGCACTGAATTTTTCCTGGACTACAGCTCCCGTCATCCTTGACCATTCGCCATGCTTTCTCGGGCTGATGGGAGTTAGAGTCCATCTACCTCTGGAGAGTCGCATGTTCCCCATCTCTGATGTAAATTTAGAGATGAAGGCAGCCACCTACAAACGGTATGAATTAATTCACTGATCAGAGACCTATGGGAAACAGGGATTCCTAATATAATTTTTATCAGCACTACTTCCTCTGAAAGTAAGATTAATCATGATGGCATGGTGGAAGATAACTTTCTGCAAACATTTAACAGTGCACTCCTGTACACGTCTACTCGGGAGTAAGGCCCATTCGGAGCAGAGGGGCTTAATCCCAGGTAGGTGGGTATATAGGATTGGAGCTTTAAGAAGGATTAATTTCCTCCACCCACCCAGAACCCAGGGAGGCTATTTATCTTTTCTCCATCCCACTTCCAGCAAGGCTAAGCCTCCTCTACTTCCTTAGAAAGGGGGATTGCAGTAGGAGTAAACTTGCATAGCAAGCTTGGTAGTACAGTGATACCTCGGGTTAAGTACTTAATTCATTCCGGAGGTTGGTACTTAACCTGAAACTGTTCTTAACCTGAAGCACCACTTTTCTCTGGAGTGGTGGTTAAAGACCTAGATAAGTAATAGGACTCAGACATGCTATTATTATTATTATTATTATTATTATTATTATTATTATTATTTTATGAATTGCCTTCCACATATTTCCCCCAAAGGCAATTAACAGACATAATCTTAAAAATTGTGTGTGTGTGTGTGTGTGTGTGTGTGTGTGTCTGTCTACATGGACAACAAGGTATATAAAGGAACTAAGTATTTAATATTACTGTGCCTGGGAACACAATACACTAAAGCTTCTTTTTACTACTCTCATGTCTTTGCCCCATCCAGCTGTTTTGACTGAAATGCTCTGTTCTGCTTTGGATGGTAGAGAACTGAACTAGATCATAGCCTGCAGTTTGACACCACTTATCTAAAATGACACCAAAACCAGTGACCTACCATATGCATTAAGGATTTGATGACAGGTCCATCAAGCTTTCTTCAGCAAGGCCATCATGGAATGATATCATGATGTACAGTATTGGGGTGAGAGGGGGGACTTAACTAACTGCATCAGCTTTGTCCCTCTAGATGAGTTAAGATGTCATTACGATAGCATAAAATGCTTTGAAAGCATCCCCAAGAGCCTTCAGTTGACATTAGAGGAGGCTTTTTGCAGGACCTCATCCCAGTGCCTAGCAATAATAATCAACATTTTTACTGAGGTCAACACATGAACCTAGAATGAGTCTTAGCCTACAATACCCTTTCATAGGTCCTTAACCCCTAGAATATATCATCACAGTGACTAAATTTATTGCACACATTTATTGTGCAGTGTACAAACTGATTTTTTGTGTGTTTTTTATAGCTTGCCGCTGGCACTAACTCTGCCTTCACACACATTCACACACTCTCATACACATGCAACACACACAATATTTCAGAAGTGGCCTAACATAGTGATGGATTTGTCTACTAGATTTGTCGCTGCTACATGTAGTAGCATGTATGGTTCACACCTTCAAGACTAACCACTGTGGACATCAACCACGTTTATGCAGACTTTTGAGTCTTCATAGTTGAATCTGCTTACTGGGGAGAAATCAGGTTGCATTCCCACAAAGCCTATTCATCAAATGTCTTGAAGTCTGTAATGCTCAGAAGAAATAATTACCATTATGTTAGCGATAGAATGCTGTTTTGAAATAACAGGTGGGATATCGAGGTTTATTCTAGATTGCCATGTTTGTTGAAAGGTAAGTGATAAGGGAGGTAAATAATTGTCTAGGACATGTAAGCTGTATTTGCCACAGAATTGCTATTCAGCTCCTTCCGGGGCTGTTTTGGGGAAATAGGAAGATCCCCAGCAGAAGCTTTCTGGAGCTCTGAGGTCTGAAAGCCCTGCTTTCTAACCTCAGCTGCTGTGAAAATGCCTTTAGCTCAGATGGTAGAGCATGAGACTCTTAATCTCAGGGTTGTGGGTTCAAACCCCATGTTGGGTGAAAGATTACTGCATAGCAGGGGGGTCATTAATTTTTTGGGGGGGTGTCGGAGCCTCAATGGAAAGGAGGCAGAAAAGCCTGCATGTGTTCTCTGAATCCATGCACAGTTCAGTGGATCTGAGCCTCTGTGTTTTCTTTTTCTTGACGTACTTCCCCTATTTGGTTATTTTGGCGGCAAGAAATATCCTGTGCTGTGGATTATATCAAAAGATGTGTTCGTGCGATATGTGGATGAGCTATTTTGTTTCAAGATGTTTCTGTGAATTTTCTCGCAGAAAGAAATGTTATGACAGACTCTGTGGATATTTTGGCATTTCTGAAATATGTACTCCTTTGGATACCTTTCTTTCGTTGGTTAGAAAAAAGGACTCAAGAACCCCTCAAATAGAAAGGAAGGGTAGTTCTTCCTAATGGCCAAACTACATGTAACGAAAGTAAGCTGGACCCTGAAGTTTGAAAGGACCAGAACAAAAGCCATTTCATGACAGAATACACTGGGGCTATGTACACACCACACCTTTAAAGGACATACAAAGCACACAGTTTCCCTCAAAGAATTCTGGGAACTGTAGTTTACCCCTCACAGAGTTACAGTTCCCAGCAACTCTTAACATACTACAGTGCCCCAATTCTTTGAGGGACAGAATGTGCCTCTAATGCGCTTCAACAGCATAGTGTACACACAGCCTAGTACTACAATAAATGAAATGAACTACCCAGTGCTTTTTTCTGGGGGGACACAGGGGTACGCATATTCCTAAGCATTTTGTAAATATAAGTTTGGCCTCATCGAGGGGCAGTATTTCAATATGAGTAGGAAAATGAGAGTACTCCTAAACATTTATTTTTTTAGAAAAAAGCACTGGAACTATCAAATGCACATGTACTTTGAACACTTATGGCATGCCACAAGCTGTTTGTATTGAATCCAATACAGCAGGGTGAGGAATCTCAGGTCCAGGGGCCAGATGTGGTCTTCTAGGCTACCTATTCTGAGTCTTGGGATTCTCCTTAGGCTGCATCTCCTTTCTTTGGGCCATGCCCCTCACTGCCTCTCTTCTGTGCCCTCCTTGGTCATAAAACAGCAACAAATGCTCACTTTAAGCCAAAATAGAAAGCCTAGCCAAGATGCAGTGGTGGTTGATATCCACTGGTGGAAAGCAGGATGGCCAACCGTAGATGGAGCCAGAGCCAACAACAGGTGGACCAAACTAATTATAACTTTGTCCCCATCCCCATGCTTGCTTGGGGCAAAACAAATTAAGGTGGAGGAAGCAGACAGTCAGAGCCACCCTCTGGAATGGATGCAAGTAAGAAAGCAGATGGACTTGGAAGAAGACAGTCTGAGCTTGGTGGGGGGTTAGGGTTAGGGTTAGGGTTAGGGTTAGGGTTAGGGTTAGGGTTAGGGTTAGGGTTAGTGTTAGGGTTAGGGTTGGTGGGGGGCAGTGCTTCATTTGCCCTAGTGTTTGGTACAAATGTCAGAAATTGCTCAGATTATGGCTGATTTGTGACTCAGAGCGCAGCAGCTGAAAAAGCAAACTAACTTTTTGCATCCCCCCCACCCACACACCTCTGCTTGCATATAGGCAAGACAAGATGGTAAGCCATCGTAAAGGCTGTCATGGTCCTCCAATCTTTTCCCTAGTGCCAGCACCTCAACTCCATCTCCTGTCCCTCTTTTAAAACACGAGCGCTGTGTTGATATAGGTTACTCTGGATATCAAGTGGCATAGCTGTTACCTTTATTTGACAGATTTGATGGCTTGAATAGGTGCAGGCTTGGTTGTCGCTTTTCGGTTTCCCTCCTGAACTTATGTCACCTTTTGTCTGCAGATTGACTTCGAAGACGTGATTGCCGAACCTGAGGGAACCCATAGTTTCGATGGGGTCTGGAAGGCAAGCTTCACCACCTTCACTGTGACAAAATACTGGTTTTATCGCTTACTGTCTGCCCTCTTTGGCATCCCCATGGCTCTCATCTGGGGCATCTACTTTGCCATTCTGTCCTTCCTCCACATCTGGGCAGTGGTGCCCTGCATCAGGAGCTACTTGATTGAGATCCAGTGCATCGGCCGAGTCTATTCTATCTGCATCCACACCTTCTGCGACCCGCTCTACGAGGCTATTGGCAAAGTGTTCAGCTCCATCAGAGCAACAGTACGGAAAGAAGCATAACTGACGTTTTGAGGAGCCTGACGAGAAGGTCTTCTCCCTTCCCCTCCATTTTATTTGGTGCCAGTCCCAAGGCTATATCAACGGTGAAGAAAGCAACTGGCGCACGTCATCTAACAAAGCAACCAACCTGAGTGCAGCAAAGAATCACTTGCCCAAATTTCCCCCCTACTTAATCTCTCCTGGAATTATATCTTCCCTTCTTTTTTCAGGAGGGATCTGCATTTTTTTTTAAAGGCCAAATATAAAAATTGCTGCTCTCCCATTCCTAGCTGCCTATTGTTTTGCTGACCCTTTGACGAACTGACTCATGTTCTGCTTACCCTTTCCGTTCATTTGTTGCAAGTTCAGTTCACAACGCTATAAAATAAAGAACCGAAACATTGCTTTCCAGTGCTCTAACGCTGCCCTTGATTTTACTGTGAGCGACAAAAAAATAAAAAGGATCTAAAAGCTATTGCAGCATAATGGACGTGACAAACTGGCAGATTTTAAAAGAATGTTCTTTTTTCAGATGTATTGTCTGTCGACTGTAGCGCTTTACTGTAGTGGGCCACATCTAACTGCTACACACAGATAGATCTAAGTAAATAACTAATATATATATATATATGGTGAAGAGAGAGACACACAGAAAGAGAAAAAATGCCTTTAGGATAGGCCCTTCAAACCAGGCAGCTGTCCCTGCCCACAAGATGCTACAGCTATTGCTTCACCTTTGATTTGTTTTTGTGGTTCCTCCTGACAGATTCATTGCAGATCTTTATCGCATGTCACTAAAAGGAGTACACAAGGAGCCACCTTAGTGCCTTTGAATATGGAATCGTTCGTCTAACCCAATGGCATGAATTCCATATTGGTGGATCTTGCATGTGACACACTAGATCTGCCCGGAATCGAATGTGCAGCTTCGCAGGAATGCACCACACATGCTTCATCATCAAGGTGTGGTTCCGGCCGATGTCAATAGCCAAGGTCAGAATCCAAGCCAGAAATGCATTGTGGATTTGTTTTCTGGAACCGGGGTCCCCATGTAAAACCAGCAAACGCCATGCAGCGCTGCCTGTACCGGAGGATAATTTATCACCCAAGCTACTATTAACTGCATGCCAAAGTACTCTTTTCAGCGACACGTGCAAGAAAAAGTTCCAAGGGGATGTGCCAACATTACAGCGGAGGGACGAGGTGTGTCCAGCTCCTGCAGTCATGGCAACTACGAACTGGGTTTGGAAGGGTGTTTTGGTTTGGTTTGTTTGTACAAGGGGCTCTCTTTAAAATCCCCTCTTCAGCCAAGGTCAGCATGTTGCTGGTCCATTCACGCTTTGCTTACTTCACACTAATCCACCGCAAGAGTAGCATTATGTACTACATTGTGATTCCCCCCTCCCCCCCCCACTAAGCTGAGTTGTACACATCAATCAGGAAGTCTTCATGGAGGTAATTTGTGTGAAATTGTCAGTGACCGGGGGGGGGGGGCAGAAATAAAGCCTCTGCAACATGATGTGCAGAGGAGACCAGCTTGGAGATTTTGCCCTCGCCGTAAATGTTAACTGCGGTGAGAAGGTATCTTATTCAGCCTTGCAAGAAATCTGTTTGTTGCTGCTGCTTTTAAAAAAAATAGCTGTGAGGTGGAGTTAACTGGGAGAAACTTCCTTAAGTATCCAAACTGAGGAATTCTATAGCCTGAACTTCTTTTTGCTGGGCTTGTTTGCAACCTTGCATAAAGTCTGTAGCAGCTTCCAGATGGCAGCCAAGCATTATTAGTGATAATACCTTGCATAGTTCTTGGCGCAATATGAATGCTTCAACATTTTTTTAAAAAAAACAGTACAATCCTAAGCATGTTACTTAGAAGTGGGCCCCATTAAGTTTGTTGGGACCAAGACATTCCACTGCTGAAAGTGGAGTCTGAATCTCGCCTCCTGGCCAGCCCTGCTAAGGCCAACTCTTGCTGCAGACACCAGTCCCTGCGTTCGTTTATCCCCCAGCCCAGTGTGTCATTTGAATCAGGTTGCTTTGCTCCTGTGCAGAACTGCAACTGTAGTCAACCAGCACTGCCAAGCTTGCAATACACAGACAGGCATCTTTTGTCGCTAGGGCTTACTGGAGACCACTCTCAGTTTTCTTTTCTGAAAGTGGTTTCCCCATCATTTTCACAAGGGGTCTACATACATATTGCCATGGCAGCCGAAATCAGGGCAGCCCAGGCTATGCAGCTGATTTCACTGATCTTCCAGGTGCCATGAAGACTGGACTCCAGTGCACAGATAGTCAACCCAGTGCCTTCCAGATGTTGTTGGATTCCATCTCCCATCAGCCCCAGACAGTATGGCCAATGGCCAGGGATGCTGGGAGTTGAAGCCCAGCAACACCATGAAGCAGGGGGGCCAACTAGAATAAAATATGGGGGGCACAGGTAAGCCCCACCCTGCATAATCAATCACATGAGATGGTGCACACACATTATTTGAATGGCACTCCCAATCAACTTTGTGGTGGGGGACTGAAGACCCCACAGCTCCTAGGAGATGGCTCCTATGTCATGAAGGCACCATGTCAACGATCGTTACTCAGCCAATGTGGACTTTGTGGTGTCCATTTTATCACACAATGGACGGATCTGTGCATCTTTCCAAAAGGCAATGATTCCTGCTTGAAGGAAATCGCAATTCCCCAGCACTCATCCAGGAATATTCTTTTGCTGGGGAAATGCAGTTCTTTCTCAGACAAGCGAGTTTATGGCAGTAAGGGGATGTTCAAGTTTTTTGACAGGAAACACTATTTTAATAGCTTCTTTAAAAGCCTTACATTTCGTTTTCATTTTTACACAACCTCAAGCACGTTCCCACTGTTATTTAAATAGTGGAATTCACTTTGTCCTTTTAACGTAAAATCAGTGAGTAGTGCACTAGGAAAGGTGCTGTTCCTCCAACAGGTGCAGTGCCATTTCACGGGGTAACCATATTTTGTTCATCACCTGGAAAAGACTGAGGCTGCAATCTCAACTCTTGTTTTCCTGGAAGGAAGCCCCATTGAATTCAATAGGACTTAACTTCTGAGTAGACATGGTCAGGATTGTACTGTTGGTGGTTGGATACTAGGGCTCTAATCCTGTACCTGCTTACTCAGGAGTAACCCCACTGAACTCAGTGCAACTACGACATGTAGAGGACTGTTCTGTGATGCCCAAGCCAATTTGCATCTGGTTGCAAGGATGCTAATACTTCTACATATTTATATGCATTTTGCTCATGAAGGCCCAGGCTGTGCTTGTTTGCCACAAAACCTTGTTAAGTTGGCAGCGGCAGAGAAAATATAGTCAACTTTTACTCAGGATGCAAGTCACTGCCGAAGCCAATGAGAAAATGCCAATGAATTTCCAGTAATACTAAATAACTTCTGCAGAGTTGTTTTAACAGGTCTATAAAAATTAGGAAGAAGTTTTGAGGGATCCCTTATTTTTGGCACATAAATTGCAAGCCTAGTAGCTATTTCTCTCTTCTTGCATTTAAAACAAACACTGGTCTGGCTATAGTTTTACATTTTTACTATGTACATAAGCGAGAGTGTACTATTAGATATATATTTTTGCAGTATTGAGACACACCTTTGGTGATAATGAAAACAAGATCTTATTTTGCCTTTACCTAAGGAAAATCACTCTGAAATTGATTGCATAAACTGTGTACCCAGAAAAAGTTCCCAAATGCAAATACATTGCTGATCCAAGATATTTACATAGCTATTGTATGCTTACAAAGTATAATAACTGACACATTTTTTTTAATTCTGCATGTTCTACAGCCAAGGCTACAATCTGCACAATAAAAGCCGTTTTAATAGAAACTTTTGCCTGAATACTTATTTTCTCAAAATATCTGCTTGCAAACAAAAGTTTAACATAAAGCCCACTGTGGGAAGGGAAGGCCAATCCATTGAAAACTTCATACAGTGGCTCTATCAAGCTTTGCCCTAGCATTGGCATCTAGTGGTTTAAAACCTCTGCGGCCATGTTTTGCCCTCCCCATACAATTCCTCCCGTGAGTGACACAATATCATCCTGTTCCATTTCTCTTAGGGGAGCTTATTCTACATTCATTCAAGGCAAATGGCAGCAAGGAGCTCTGTATCACTGACTATTTCAGAAGCTTTAGAAGCACCTCTTCACCATTTGCAAAACACCAACATTTTTGGAAGTCTACTCTGTTACTGCCAGACTGTTTTATTGGTTACATAAGAGCAGCTGCTTGAGTTCGCCCTGTTCCCCACCTTAAATCTCTCTTGGCAATCCGTCAATCGCTCAAACATTTTGTTTGCTGCTCAAATATTTGTCCTTTATCTTTCATGGTGGTGAATGCAAAGTTAAAAGACATTGCTTTGAGCAGACACCTGAATGATGTGACAATCATCCAGCAGATTCTTTGACTAAGCTAGCTTAATGCTGCTGTGTCTAGAACTTTACTCTTGAACGCACCAGCTAGGGAGTAAACTTCATTGAAAACGAGCAGAATTTAGGGCTTATCCACACTCACCTTTTGCCCCTCACTTTCCAAGCAGAGGTCTGCACTTTAACTCTCCATGTATGAGCGTTTGGGGGGCAATTTTGCCCACAAAAACCTACAAATTAAAGCTGAACGTTGACAGCTATGCTTCCAACTCTACAATTCTATGATCTATGTGTACAGTTTCCTTGTCCCATTGTCTTTTGCCTTCTCCTTCCTTCTCAAAAATGGGAGCAGCCGCCGAGATCACATAACACCGGTCCTGAAAGAACTACATTGGCTCCCAGTACGTTTCTAGGCACAATTCAAAGTGTTGGTGCTGACCTTTAAAGCCCTAAATGGCCTCGGTCCTGTATACCTGAAGGTGCATCTCCACCTCCATCATAAAGCCCAGACACTGAGGTCCAGCTCCGAGGGCCTTCTGGCAGTTCCCTCCCTGCGAAAAGTGAGGTAACAGAGAACCAGGCAGAGGTCCTTCTTGGTAGTGCTGCCCGCCCTGTGGAATGCCCTACCATCAGATGTCAAGGAAATAAATGACTATCTGACTTTTAGAAGACATCAGAAGGCAGCCCTGTTTAGAGATGTTTTTAACGTTTGATGTTTCATCGTGTTTTTAATATTCTGTTGGGAGCCACCCAGAGTGGCTGGGGAAACCCAGTCAGATGGGTGGGGTATAAATAATAAATTTATATTAATTAATTAATTAATTAATTAATAACAGCCATGGGGCCAAGTTAGCAATCCTGCTCTGGTGCAATGTAATAAATGTTGATGTAGCATTTACCTTGGCTCCATTAAAGTCACGAATGCAAATTTTGCGCAGGAGTGGGGAAACCATTGACGTTCACTCCACCTGCCTTTTAAAAAATACTATTCCTTAATTGTTGTGTAATGACAGCCTGAAACGCATCACGGGAATTATTCCCTCTGTTAGCGATGATCAGGGTTGAGTGCCAATCTTTATGTATCTGAAACGATTCTACCAACATACAAGATGGGGTGGTGGTGGTATCAGTATGCTCAGGGAACCCCAGCATTTGCAGACATATAAAAATATTTGGGGAAAAGCCCCAAGTAGCCTAAAACAACCACAACCAGCCCCAAACAGCACAATGAGGACTGGGCATGCTCAGTTACCGCAAAATGTTGAGCGTCTGTTGGGAGGGGAGATAGAAATTAGAGAGGCTGAATGGTGTATCCTGGAACAGGGCATGGCTGACTGAACAGGGGAACTCCATGCTGCAAGGCTTTGTGACAGCTGTTATTTGTTTTTCTTATTAGTGAATCTTCATACTGAAGAAAATGTCAGTGGCTGGATTTTTGCACAGAAGCCATATCAAGAGGGGAAGTACTAACCCTAACTTCACCCCTTCGTCAAAGGCAGCAGACCATCTTATACCTAAATGCTCTGATCATAGTTAGATTCCTATAGACACTTTACTCAGGAGGAAATCCCATTGAAGTCAATGGAATTCTATGTGAGCACACATATTGGTGGCGACTACTGGAAGTCTCACAGATTTTTTTTCTGTTGACTTTAGTTGGATCAGGACCAAACTTATTTCTGGCACGTAGGTTGTTTCATTAAAGAGAGTTATCTTTTTCCATCATATTATACATCTTCTTATTTAATTGTAATTATAACACAGTATTCCCTCTTTTACCTTTCAGTGATACATTCTTCAATTGTATCTGTTCAAGTGAAGCGGAATCTTATTTAAGGGGTTTTATTAATTGACTTTGCAAGTTGAGGTAAATAGATTCCTTTATGAAAGAGGAAGTGTAAGAGGATATAATTTTTTATAATTACCACACTCTTCGCTAGTGGTGACAGAAAGGTAGATAAAGGTGCAGAATATAGCACATTCAGCTGCAGTATTTTTAGAAGCCAATTATGACAGATATCCTAAAGAAAAAGAAGTGCTATCATTTAACAATAGATAGATAGATACTTAGACACATGAACACACATGAACACACACTATGTGTGCTTGAGTGGGGTAATAATGAGATATCACTGAATCTAGACAATAGCAATAGTAACACACATAGGTTATGGGCACAATTCAACAAAAATTTATTGAAAACAAGTCAGCTGGAGCTAATGGCTCCTGACTTCCCTCCTTCAGACCTTCTTTCAATACATGGGTGACAGGGCAGGGACAAGGAAGCAGATTGAATAAAATATTTTGGGGCCAGGTATGCCCCACCCCACATAATTGATCACTGAAACACGGAACACTTGTGGCATTTGAATGGGGAGGGTGCTTAAATATTTTATTTGGGGGGAGCAGTAAGGACCTCGGCCCCTAGGAGTTGGCTGCTATGGGGCAGAGGATGAGCTGGTGAGAGCAGAGCTCCACTCCCCTTCTCCAGACAATTGTGATTACAGTTGTGTAATCACACAATTGTAATGATTTAGAACAATGGTTCACACCCTTTTGGGTATGGTGACCCACAAATCCAACTTTACTTTTTGGGTGACCCATCAATTTAATGCCAGATGTGTTTGGGACCTCAGATCTTCAGTAGCTGTGAGTTTTGTGTATTGTAACTGCAAGTTTGCCTCTTTCCCAACCATTACTTGAAGGATCCAAATTTCCTTAACAGGCTGGAATTGGCGGAACAGCACTTAGAAAGTTATTCACCATTTTCTTTATGTGAATGTACAACCATTGCCTCTGATGTTTGGGTTACACAGCATTGCACTACAAGCAATTTGGGGTTCACTTATAAAGCCTGTCACCCACTTGCATAGCCTTTGCAATCCACAAGTTGGGAAATGCCCCAAAAGGGCTTTAGCCATGCCCGACTTATCTGTGCATGTGATTGAAGTCATGTGGCTCAAAAGAGCAGAGATGGGCCAATTGCCCTCATCCCCACCACTGCCCACTATATATGCATTGAGTAAGGCTTGAGGGGAAGAACCTGCCGTAAGTGCATAGGCTTTCTCCATTATTTCGAATGCTTTCCACAGTTTTCAGTAGAAAGCCATTGTGGCAAGCACCTGTGGATTGTGCCCATCTGTTCCCTGTCTTCCATAAGCTGTGGAAGTTTAGGGAAAAGACCCCAAATTAAGTGATGAATATGAGAAGATATTGGAAAAATTACATTATTATTTTTCAGTGCTCTTCATTTTTCAAACTCTGAACGCTTTCCCAACGGTTAACTTAAATTTGCCATTGCAAGTTTGGCTTTGAAAAACAGATACACCACTTCTTCTTCTTTGGCGATTACTCGTAGCCGAGTAAGATTGTCTTCCATAAACACAGTTTTAACAATGAGTCCGTAAGTGACTGTGGAGGCCAATTCTGGATCCACACGTTCTTCCACAGCGGGGACATTGGTTTCCGGGTGGGAGTTGATCACGGTGTGGATTTGCCATTTCTCCCTTGCATCCTGAGTTTGAGTGTCTTCAAAGCCCATGACACCTTTGGTAAAGGCTGTTCTCCAACTGGAGCGCTCGCAGGCCAGTGTTTCCCAGTTGTCAGTGTTTATACCACATTTTTTAAGATTTGCCTTGAGACAGTCTTGAAACCTCTTTTGACCACCAGCATTACGCTTTCCATTTTTAAGTTCAGAATAGAGTAGTTGCTTTGGAAGACGATCATCAGGCATCCACACAACATGACCAGTCCAACGAAGTTGATGTTGAAGAATCATTGCTTCAACACTGGTGATACACCACTAAACTCTTCATAATATGAATGCAGATGATGCCATCTACTGGCCATCTGCAAAATTATCCCAGAAGGGGGAAAATGCACAGAATAAGGCAAAGATAATGCTTTTTTGACTGGGAGGCCTGTTCAGTCATTTGTTCCTCTTCTTTCCCACTCCCATTTTAAAAATCCAAAAATTACCACATGGATCCTGACTAAATTAGTTGCATTTGGTTCCCATTGAAATCAGTGGGACTTAAGTCATGAGTAGAATCATAGAATTGCAGAGTGGAAAGGGACTACAAGCGTCATCTAGTCCAACCCCTTGCAATGCAGGAATCTTTTGCCCAGCGAGGAGCTTGAACCCATGACCCCAAGATTAAGAGACTCATGCTCTATGAACTGATCTATCTCACTGATTACAACATAGTGCTTTCAACTATCTCACTTTTAGAAGACATCTGAAGGCAGTCCTGTATAGGGAAGTTTTTAATGTTTCACTGTGTTTGAGGTTCTAATTTGCTGAAAGTTGCACAGTCAGATGGGCAGAATGTTGTTGTTGTTGTTGTTGTTGTTCAGTATATGTTGTGAATGTGCCTGAAACCTGAAACCTGCAGTCTCAATCCTACTTAACCTGGGAGTACGTCCAATCAAAATCAGTTGAAATAAAATCATCATCATCAACTTATTTCTATGTAGACATGGTTAGGATTAAGCTATTACAGTGGTACCTCAGGTTAAGTATTTAATTTGTTCTGGAGGTCCGTACTTAACCTGAAACTGTTCTTAACCTGAAGCACCACTTTAGCTAATGGGGCCTCCAGCTGCTGCTGCGCCTCCGGAGCCCAATTTCTGTTCTCATCCTGAAGCAAAGTTCTTAACCTGAAGCACTATTTCTGGGTTAGCGGAGTCTATAACCTGAAGCGTATGTAACCTGAAGCGTATGTAACCTGAGGTACCACTGTAGATAGTTTCACATAGTTCCCGATAATAATAATAATAATAATAATAATAATAATAATAATAATAATAAATTTTATTTATACCCCGCCCTCCCCAGCCAAGACCGGGCTCAGGGCAGCTAACAACCAATATTAAAAACAAGTTGATCAAAATACAATTTAAAAAACAAGATTAAAATACAACATTAAAACATTAAGATGCAGCCTCTTCACAGGAGGATACCTGTGATACCATTTTAAACCATGGCCTACCCAAAAGAATTCTGGGAGATGTAGTTTGTTAAGGGTGCTGAGCATTGTTAAGAGATCCCATTCCCCTCACACAATTACACTTCCCAGAGTTCCCTGTGAGGTGGCATTAACTGTTAAACCATTCTGAGAATTGCAGCTCTGGGAGCGGGGGAAGAATAGGGCCTTAACAGAAGTAAGCAAAATAATGATAATTGTAAGTAAAGCTGCAACAAGATACTGATTCAAGGGCTATTTGCTGAGATAAAACATGACAGAGATGCAATGACTGAGGGGGGTGGGATTCAGGGATGGAAATGTCGTTCTGCCTCATAAATTGTTTAGCCACAAAGGTCGGTAGGATTACAGCATAAGAGGTAGGGGAAGAAAGAGAAAGAACAAACCCTATCCAGTGTTTGAAATCTGTTGATTCCTTCCCTAGGAAATGGACAGGGAGATCAGGTTTTGGATATCACAGGGAAACAATTAATGCGAAACCCAGAGATCTTGAAACATGTGTGTCTAAATCCAGCTCTTCTCCTCCAGCTGTTCTTTAGAATAGCCATATAACTTTGGAAGCACATTTTTTTTATGCTGCAGATTTCACATCAATGCCAGCCTAATGGCACCTGTGCCTTGACCTCTGCTCCGAGCGGGAGGAGAAGCCAGGAAGCCGGATGGATATCCTGGGTGAAATTATTTCTGTATTATGAGGAATGCTGTTCTTCTTCAAATACGCCAACCTCCTTCGACAATTGCAGTGCTCTTTGTAGCTTTTGCAGTGTGGGGCACTCTGACTTCAGACCTACCCGAGAGATAACTTGGCAAACCAGAGATCTTGGATTTTGTCAAGTTGGTCTAGAAACAGAGGGGCATCACCCATGGGTGCCCATGTGCCCATAAAGACCTTCCTTGGAACCCACAGGGTCCCTCCCCTGCCCACTCTGAAATTAGGCTTGAAAGATGCATTCTGTGGTAACCAATAGAACAGGTTGTGTTTAATGCTTTTGTGTCACATCCACAACCGTCTCTCCAATTTTGCAAGGAGAACTCTAGGACCTTATCAGAGCTCTCACACCTCCTCCCCATAGTCCAGAGCTCACTAGGCTTTGGGAAGGAGGTAGGGAAGTCCCCTCTGTCTTCTGTCAAGTTGTCCTAAACCCATGTTAAGGATAATGATTTGATTTCCTGAAATGGGAATGTTTGTTTATGTTAAATTACTGTGTACTTTTTAACATGGGTTTCTGTTTTCCCCTCAGGCAGTAGCTGTCATGTGATTGGCTGACTGTGAGTCAGGTGAGAGAGGCATTCCGTTCTGTTGTGACTGTTATTCTAGTAACTGTCGTTTTGTAACTGTCTTTCTGCTTCTCTCTATGTGTGAGGGAGAATGTGAGGTTTCTCAGGATACTACTGTGTGTCACTGTGATCTGTCTGAAGTGAAACAGAGAAAGATTCCTAAATGTTAATAGGGAGAAACTTGCGCAGGAGCTCTCTGTAAGGAACAGAGAGAATACTGCTGAGGTAAAAGAAAAAAAGCCGTTCATAAGAAACTGTAAGGCCTGAATAAGGTAAGACTCCGGTGCAATTCTCAACACTGTTTTGTTTATAAGTCTAAGTAAGAACACTTCAGTCTACAAATCAAGTGAGAATGTATCCTTGTTTGAACAAACATGTGATTGTAAATGTTATGTACTGAAGTTCTCACCCTGGGCCAGCAGGGGGATACTGTAGATAGTTATGCAAATAAGGGATCGAAAGTGACGTTCAGTGATTAGATAGTTTTAGAAAATTGTTACAGTTACGTTGTACTGGAGCTCTATATAAGCAGGCTGGCTGAACCCTTCAGTTCAGTTCTGTTCTGGCCTGTGAATAAACAAGAGCTGTTTGAAGAATCGCTGTGTCGTCTGATATGTTCACCCACAACTTAACAGTAAATACATTCTTCTCAGTTATATGTTTATGAAAGTCAGTGCTTTTTTTCTTAAAAAATGTTTAGGGGTACTCTCATTTTCCTAATATTGAAATACTGCCCCTCAATGAGGCCAAACTTAGATGCACAAAATGTTTAGGGGTATGCGTACATCTACGTCCCCCCAGAAAAAAAGGACTGGTGAAAGTAAACAAAGAGTCTGGACATTATATACTTTTCACAAAGAAGCTATCAATCACCCAGAAGAGTTATTTAGCTTCCTACTCTGCTACTTTGCATATCATCAAAATTTATTTTACATGCATAACAACCCGACTCTGTGGTAGGTTTTCTCCATCCTAGACCCTACATCAGAGATAGCCAACATGATATCATCCACATGTTGTTGGATAACAACTCCTGTCATCTCTGGCCACTGGCCCTGCTGGCTAGGACTAGTGGGCATTGGATTCTAGAAACATCTGGAGATCTATCTCTACCTTACAACTGGAAAGCATACAATATATCTGAAATGCACTGTGATTCCTTTCCATATCCATCAATCTAAGCAAACTACAGCACTGGGGGCTAAGCTAAACTCAAGGCATGTGTTGGCAGAGGTCTTCGGAACATAGCCCAGAGCCTCCAAGCCCTGCAGGTTCCCTGTCATTCCAGAAATGAATAGCAGCTAACTCCACTGTGTCATCGCAAAGCGAAGCTGAGATAGTCCCTTGCCTGGAATTTTAAAAAGGATTGGCTGTATCTGGAGCATAATTAAATTATAGGAAAACACTATAAATAAGTATATGTTTCCTAGCCACAGGAAAGGAAGAGTTATAGATAGGTGCTCTTGGGGAAGTGATGGATATCTTCAGGCTGAGAACGGCAGAGAGGTAATTTTCCCCACATCAATAATAAAGACCTTTAATTCTTCGCTTCCACTTGAGCCGATCAATAGAGGTTACAAATGTTCGGCATAAGGCAATATATTCCAGCCTAAGTTTACATTTAAAATGCCAAAGGATTTGGCCCCCAGCCAAGTTTAATAAATAAAATAAAATTAAATCTCTGCGTGGACAATAAATCACCCTTTGGAATTCTTGGCCAGCATGATAAAGCTTTAACACTTGAGGGAGTTTATTCACCGTTGCACAGCCTTACGTTTAGCTTCATTGGAATCAACAGGCAGCACAGGCCCGGCCTCAAGTTGAACAGAAAGAAGAGGCAATGAAGCATTTTATAGGTGTTTTCAGTATCTGTTTGGATTATTGCAAAGGACTGAGGGCCAGTTTGCTTGATCCATATAAATGGAGGCTGATTGGGATTATTACAGAGTTTGGCACATACGTCAGACAAGACACAATCTTAAATATATCTTTCTATTTAATGTGCTTTTTTCTTAAATGCACCCAGGTAACAGTCACTGGGGGTGGGGGGAGCCGATAAGCATATGGGGATCAGCAGGCAGGGAGGGAGGGAGGGTAGGAAGGTAGGAAAAGGATTAAGTGTCCTTAACTCCCCACCTTAGCCATTGATAGGTAAAGGTAAAGGGACTCCTGACTATTAGGTCCAGTCGTGGCCAACTCTGGGGTTGTAGCACTCATCTTGCTTTATTGCCAAGGGAGCCGGCGTACAGCTTCTGGGTCATGTGGCCAGCATGACTAAGCCGCTTCTGGCGCACCAGAGCAGCGCACGGAAACACTGTTTACCTTCCCGCCAGAGCGGTACCTATTTATCTACTTGCACTTTGACGTGCTTTTGAACTGCTAGGTTGACAGGAGCAGGGACCGAGGAACGGGAGCTCACCCCGTTGTGGGGATTCGAACCACCGACCTTCTGATTGGCAAGTCCTAGGCTCTGTGGTTTAACCCACAGCACCACCCACATCCCAGTTAGCCACTGATATTCCTCTCTAAATTCCCTTCTCACAAAGATGCTTTTAATTTTTCTGAAAACGGCACTTAGACTTTGTCATGGGAGTTTTATAAGTCCCATGTCATTAAGCTGTGTCCAGGCCAACACTTTTTTCCTGAATTTCATTTCTATGTACTTCTGAATAGCTCGTCTCTGGAATAGTACCTCTACACACGATCCCCATTCATCTAGGATTTCAATGTGTGTGTGTGTGTTTTTAATGCCTCCCCACCAACCCCCTGAAAAATATAGCACTGACATTGTGTGCTTGTAGAAGCAAACAGGGAGAGCTCCCCAAAATGGGGATGTGGCTTGAAACTGAGTCAAAGAACTGGGTTTGGTTTCTACTAAGATAAATGATCAACAAATAATAGCAGGGCATCTATGGCAGTGTACAGACTCCTTTTTACTCTGCATCCAGTGAACTCCCGCTGCTGGTTTGGAAAGCAGTGCACACACAAGGTTAGCAACCCATATCTCTCCTGTCATTTTAGTCCAAAACATTTGGAAGGCATCAGATTGGGGAACCCCTGCCATGATCAAAGTAGCATTGCTGTCATGTTGCGGAATTTTTGGATACCAGATAAAATGCCCGGGAAAACTGAAAACTTAGGTTAAAAACTTCATTTCACTGGAGATTTTGCAAAAAAAGAAGAAGCGCTCAACAGCTTTTGTGTTCGTATTTTCACTTCTTGAAATATGGCAACCAGGTCTGGCAAGTAGAAGCTCACACAAGAAATTGCATGTGGGTGATAGATCTCAGAATCTGGTGTAGACTTTGCCATGTTATTGGGTGACTGTATGGGAGGAACATATTCAGGTGTTTGCCTGAATGTGTGTCCATGGATGGAGAACAGGAGTGTGCCCACAAGCCCAACACACACCCCTAATGCCCCCCTGAGGCAAGACACAGTGATAACAGCAAGAACCTTTATTGAGCTGACAGAACTGGACAACAGGGGCAAAACAACTTTATATATACATTTCTGAAGGCCTGGGCCACGCCCACTCCCAACATGACTGGCTGTCTAAACTTCCAAGCTGCGAATCATGACTCAGAGTTTAAGGGCCAATGGCAGAGGCCCAAATCCTGAAATGTTCTGTGATTGAATATCATGTATCGAATCAGAACACAGGGGCTCAGAATCCTTAGTCCAGACTCAAGCTCAGTCAAACAAAGTCCACTGAATACATAACACACACACCCTATGCATTGTCCCACATGGCCACCCCCATACTGAGTTACGTAGGTCTTCAGTGGGCTTCTGCTCATGTTTGCTTGACTGTGCAACATTTGCAGAACCTTCTGTGCAATCAGAGCTGGATCCCCAATCGCATGAGGTGTCCTACTCAAGTTCAAGAAGACACATGTAGAAGCCCTCTAACTCAACACTGAGGATGGGGGGAGGGTGCAAGATGCAGGAGAATGTTGGGTGTGGGGCTTGAATATATACCCCTTTCCCCATCCAAACTTCCGAGTGCTTGTGCATGCCAGCATATTCCCGAACACACTTGTGCTTCCACCTTGAAGAGATCCAAACTTGGGCAAGTTAATGCCATCATTCTGCCTCGTAGATTTAAAACCTTGCTGATTTGACTGGATTTATTGTTGAGGTCAATAGCTGCTGTGCTGGACCACAAAAAGTAATGAGATAATTAAGCTAAAACCTATGTCAGAGGGAGAGGAATATCTTAGCTTTCGGCATAAATCCACTGTTAATGTACTAGTATGGTCATTTACTGTGCAGAGAAATCACTCTTATTGAGCTTGAGACATATTCGTTAATATAGTACGTAGACAGTTTGGCCTATGGGGAAAAGTTATGTAGCCACAGCGCTGGAGAAGGTTCTATTGTCCTGTAGTGTTAATGGAAATGCAAAGCGTTCTAATTTATAAGGCCACAAATTTCTATAAAATGTGGTTATATTACCTCCCTCCATATATCTGAGGTGAAGAGGCAGAACTCCCAGGTCGAAAAGCACTGTTTTGAGTGACGGTTTGTTACTCCTTTCTGAGGAATTAATTGCTTATTCAAGGTTCTTGGCCTCTCAGCTCTTGGTCTCCCTGTATGGATTTAGAATAGCTGGAAGCATGGACAGCCCTTGACTTGAATTTCGTTCTCCAACTAGTTGGCCAGTCCGCTGTAAAAGAGAAGGAGGAGAGAGAGAGAGAGAGAGCAAGCAGAATCCATAGGGGAATTTTTATTCAGACTGCAACACACTTGGATGTTTAACCCTTCCCTCCCCAGCCATGAATCCCTCAAAAATCCCACCCAGGCTGCAATTAATCTTGAAAATAAGGGTTCCATTGTCTCCAATGGGAACATTTTTCCTAAGACTAATTGCCTTAGAAAATATTCATTTTTAAACAGATCTATACTCATAATTTTGTGGTTCTGGCCCAACTGAATGTTGCCTGTATGGGACTGCTTCTTGCATAGAACATTGACTTATTGGTTAAAAAAATAAATAAATCCTGATATGTAAAATTAGATTCTCTTTCCCCCTCTCTCCTCAAAATCCCATTTCCTGGATTTCAAAGATACTTTGGTTACACCCACAACCTACATTTAAAGCACTCTCCAACCACTTTAAAAACCACAGAAACTTTAGTTTGTTAAAGGTACTGAGTGAGCTGTGAGGAAACCCCCTTGCAGAGCTATAATTCACAGCACCTTTAACAAACTACAGTTCCCGATATGGTTTCTTTGGTGGGGGGAAACCATGACTATCAAAGTGGTATGAGAGTGCTTAAAATGTATGGCATGCTTTTTTAAAAAGGAGCATTTCGTACAAAAATGCAAATGTACAATCTATGTATTTTGACAGATCCAATGTATGTTTGACGTCCTGCTGGTACAGCCTAACTTCCATCTGTGAAGGAAAAACGAATTTCTGTAGTTTATAGCATATATGTAACTCCACATGTTAAGTTGTGGGCGAACATAGCAGACGACACAGCGATTTCTCCAGAGTAGCTCTTTACTTGCAAGCTGGACAGAACTGAACAGCAAACAGCTCAGCCGGCCTGCTTTTATAGGCAGCCGGCTGTCAACATTGTAGCAACAACAACCCAGAGTTTCCCGCCTAAAATAACTGACGTGGACCTGAGTGAAAACTATCTACAGTATCCCCCTGCTGGCCCAGGGTGAAACTTCACTACATAACACCACATAACTGTACAGGCAACTCGCATTTGTACAGGGCTTGCATTTGGATCCACTGCACATGTCAGCGGGGTGCATGTAAGCCTGCCCCATTCTGCCCTGTTCTGCCCCCTTCCGGGACTGAAAATGCTGCACACATCAGTGGTTGTGTGTGTGTGCAGAACGCCTGCAAACAGGGAGTTACATGTACCATTGTTTACTAGCTGTAAAGGCCTATACATTTGATGGGCAGTGAGGCAGGCGGAGTCCACCTTGTTACCAGAATCCTACTCGCTCCTTGCATCCTACCTTATACTTTCACTCATCAGAATACATTTCTGCATATCTGGGGAGCTCCTCTTTATAGGAAAAAAATCACTATCTTGACCGTGGGTGGCCTCATTTTGCTGCCAGCTGATTGGCATGAAGCCACGAAGTGTGGCACTAGAAGGGGCGATTGCAAAGAGACCCCTCCTATTAACTTCTGCCTGAAGTCACATTTTGAACAAAGGCTAGATTAATTGCCATTTTGCAAATTATATGTTCTGTGTTTGGGAATCCTAAATATGGCAAAACGACAAAGAAAGCAGACAAAACAATGGGCCGGTCCGCAAAAATGGTTTGATGAAACGACTTAGTAAAGTTCTGTTTAGCAGTGCCTGTTGTTGTCTCTCTTCAGTGTCACAATGTGCCAGGAATCAAATCAAAAGTCAGGAAAATAAAGAAAGAGAGACGTTATCAAAGAGGGGGGAAATAAAACTTACAAAGGCTTTTCAAAAAAAATGTAGGCATTAAATCCCCAAGAGCTCTTTGTACTTCAGCTCCAATAGATGACTAGAAAGTCTCTTCCAGGAAAGATTTCTCTCGCTTTTCTTCAGAAAATAGGCCACCTGAGTGTTTGGCTTCTTGCTTACCTCACTGGCATGTGAACTTATAAGTATTTAATCAGAATTTTCTTTTGCTCAAAGAGAAATTTCTTTGAGGCAAATCCTTCTAAGGCTGAGCTTTGTTGTTCTGTGAAGCGTGCTTATTTCTCTCTGATTTTCAAGAATCGCTACATAAGAAACTCCAGAGTCTTCAATAGAAGTATGATTTTTTTCCACATTTTCTTGGCACACATCTTTAAACTGGTGCAGGTGCCTGCAAGGGATCATTAGTTTAACTGAAATGAAGAGGTGTTTCTAATTTGGATCCATTCAGAAGGAGAAGAAAGAGGTAGGAAGGATGAGGCTGAGGTGTATATTTAAAAGAAAGCTTATGTTAATGTGTACAGGGCATCTTCCAGGCTGAGGTTGTACAGTAAAGGGTCTGTGTTCCTCTGGAGAATTGAGACATGGTGGAGACTGTTACGATATGGATGCAATGCAGCTGCAAAGTGCTAGCTTGAAAAGTAAACATGATGGGAATGTTGGGACTGCCCGTGGGAATCAGAGGAACAGTCAATTCACAGTGCGAAGCACCGGAATTAGCTCAGAGTGTAATATGAGCTCTTCCGTTTGTTCCTGTCCAGGAAGTGTTTGTCTCTAGACTGCTGGAGCTTGAAGAGAGCAGTCACGTTTTTTGTAATGCTGCAAAGACAGAAATAAAGGCGTGTAAATACCTTTCTGTCTATCTCTTTCCCCTGCCCAGGGGAGGCAGGAAAGAGGGGTGTGTTCTCACACTGAGAAGGATCGCCTATTGCGACCTAGCCTAGATCTTGCTGGGGAATGCAGCCAGGGAGGTCAACAGGGAATCATGCCGGGTGCCTGGGAGAGTTGCCAGTTTCTCCTGATAAAGGCTTGATTCCCGACAGAGACTGCTGTAGCTTTAAGATATATGGTTTATTCACCTACTTACACCTTCAGTCTGCATGGAGGAAGTCCAGGTCTTACAGCATGGACATTTCAAGAAGGTCTTGTCCCCCACAACAGTGCATCCCTGGAGTCCAAGGCATCTCTCCCAGCCAGCCTTCAGCCAGCCTGCCCAAGATGGATCCCAGTCTTTCTTCTCCCTTCTTCTTCCCGGAACACCCTGCTAAAAACGCTCTTTTCCTGTCACCTCACACCCAGTTACCCTGGCAACCTTCCAAATCCCCAGTTTTTGTTCATACCTTGGGGCCAGGGGAAGGACGGTTCTCTAGCATTGCCAATGGCTCTGTATTGTTCCTTAATGTCTGCAGCTTGGCCAGGTTTTTTTGCATTGGCGGGTTCAAGAATTCCTCTGCAGCTTGTACTTCTTAATTCATATCCCAAATAAACAAAATCCTACAATTTATTAATTTCTAGGGTTTGGGGCGTCTCCCCCAAATCTATAACAGTATAAAAGGGGTCTTCTTCTTTTTTAAACTGATGATCCCAGGCCCCGTCTTCCTGGACAATCTTAGGTGGGGCTCTAGATTACTGTGTTCCACTTTTTCAGAGATTCCCTGTTGTCAGATGAAGCTGACATGGAATACAAATTTGCACCATTATTGCAGCTGGATAGCTCAGTTGGTTAGAGTGTTGTGCCAATAACGCCATGGTTGCAGGTTCGATTCAGCTACATATTCCTGCATTGCAGGGCATTAGACTAGATGATACTCTGGGTCCCTTCCAACTCTATGATTCTACGGAGAATCATAATTCTCAAGGCATTAGAAAAGCCAAACACATTGAGGCAGACACAAACATTGCCACAGAATGTCCACCAAATGATGAAAAATATGTGTTGATTAGTAGCATGTATGAATGCAGACATTTCCGTGGCTCCTTCGGGAGCCACCTCAGACACTACCCCGATTGTCTGAAACAGGATTTCAGGACTTGGGGGACAGTATTGGGTAAGGTCTGCCTCTGAAGCTTCTGCCTGTAGTTCTAATAGTCAATAGAACTGGAAGGGACACCAAGGGTCTTCTAGTCTGGAACAGAGCAGTATAGAAACTTTTCTTCTGGAGGGAGGAAGAGGGTGAGAATTCAAATGCCGATTTGTTGACAAGGATCCCCACACTGCATGAAATGTTTATTTGGTCCTGACAGGTTTGCTGTACTGTGCTTTCTTTCAGTAGTCCAAATGGTCAGGTGTTTATACAGTCTGAGCCAGAAAGATGGAACAGGCAGGCTGTTCCTCACGCTATTTTCTCTTTTTAGAGGCAAATGTGTTTTGCCTTTCTGTAAGCAAAGCGTGAATTGGCAACACAGAGAAACTTAGATATATGTAAACGTGCATAAATCACAACTGCGGATTTGTACAAAATGGGCACTGGTGGTAGGTGTAACAAATGCATACGCTGTTTTTTCTCTGAGATCTGCCCATGCTTTCAATAGTTTTGCGTACTAAGGAGGCTTCCAGACTGTTGCTATTTTCAAATAATTCTCTGAAAAGTCTTGGGATAAAAGTTCACTTTCCAACAAGTTGTTTACTTGATGTTTGTCTTGCCTTGTTGTGATGCACAAGTTCCTTGTCAGGATAAGAACAGGAATGGATTTGTCAAGATTTTGACCAGGAATGGATTTAGTAAACTGGCTAAAGATAACTGGCCTGGTGTCTGTGATTTTCATAGTATGGTGCTCTTACTAATATGTCCCTAAACTATACAATTGAAAGGAGTGCTTTCCGGGGGCCTGACCTGGGGCTTGTGATTCTAATACTGTAACACACCACTCCAGCCTCAAAGTTGTGTGAGATTCCAGGGGGTTCCAGGTGCCATTTGGGAATGAGGCACAGCAGAGATTGTGGTGTCTTTATGATATATGGTTTATTTACACATATATACAACCTGAGCATGTGATGGAGGGGGTTCACAGCATTAACACCCGCAAAGGGGTATTATTTCTCTCATAGCCCAGCCTTGGATTCAAACACAAATCAACATTTGCTCTGCCTTTTCAGCCTGCAGCTTTTCTTCCAGCTTCTGGCTAACATAACTCCTAACTATCAGCTCTGGCTTTATTCCTCCTCAATATCTGCAAGCTGAAGGACCTATTTGCTGTCACCTTCCCTTTCCCTCCTTATACTTCACTAGGAGGGTAGTCTGGCTGTTTCTGGAAATTTGAAGGCCTTATTCTTGCAGGGTCCAGGGATTAAGTGACTGACATCCAGTTTAACAGCGCAAGTGTTGATTAAATTCTAACACTTACTGGATCCAGGAATTCAGAGGAGTCTGGCACCCACACAATACTATACTACTACTAATTATAATACTGGTGGTGGTGGTGCTGCTGCTGCTGCTGCTGCTGTTGCATTGATAATGAGGCACTTAAAAAGTTTATTGACTGGTCCACCAATGCTCCCAGTACAGTGGTACCTTGGTTCTCAAACTTAATCCATTCCGGAAGTCCATTCCAAAACCAAGGTGCGCTTTCCCATAGAAAGTAATGCAGAACAGATCAATCTGTTCCAGACTTTTAAAAACAACCCCTAAAACAGCAATTTAATGTGAATTTTACCATCTAATGAGACTATTGATCCATAAAATGAAATAAATAATCAATGTACTGTACCATAAAATAAATAAGATCGTATTGTAGATGATGATGATGATGATGATGATGATGATGATGATAATAATAATAATAAATCTGTACTGATGATAGTCATTGTTTGGATGGGGGCTTTTATCCCTTTCCGCAGTCACACAATCAATCAGTAGCTGAACTGGGTTCCACACAGTCACAAAAACAAATTAACCAGAAAAGCCTCAAAACAAAAAAGCAAAATAAATAGCAAAAACAAAAGTGCCAAACTTAATATGTTCTGGAAATCTGTTTGACTTCCGAAATGTTCAAAAGCCAAGGTGCAGCTTCTGATTGGTGCAGGCGCCCCCCAAACAATAGCTGACGGCCACATCAGATGTTTGGCTTTCCAAAAACGTTCGAAAACACGTCCAGAACACTTACTTCCAGGTTTTCAGCGTTTGGGAACCAAGGCGTTTGAGTACCAAGGCATTTGAGAACTAAGGTACCACTGCAGTTTTAAAGTGAGCCACTTGGAGGTGATGAATCACAGAACCATAGGGCTTATCTAGTCCAATACCCTGCAATGCAGGAATCTCAACTAGATCAATCATACATGACAGATGGTCATCCAGCCCCTGCTTTAAAACCTTCAAGGAAGGAGAATTCCCCACCTCTCATGGGAGTCTGCTCAACCCCCAAACAGCTCTTGCTTCAGAGTTAAGAAGTGCTGATTTAGAATAGTTTATTGATCTCATCCTTCAACAGACGTGCTTCTGAGATAGCTAAAAAAAATCCCCAAAGCTAAAACAGTGAGAATCAGAAAGCACAGCAGCTAACAGATCACACTTAAGTTTACTTTCAGAGTAAATTATTCATTTGTACAGGAGCATCTCAGATCATAATATTCCACCTAAGGCTCAAAGACAAATTATTTTCTCAGAGGTCACAAACTGGTAAAGAATAATTGTGAGATTTATTGTCAGCAGTGGTCTTTAAAAGCAAGCCTGCAAGAAGGTGGACATTACTGAAGGCGCAAATAACAGCATCTTAATAAATGGTTTTCATCCTTGCTGTCTGACAGTTTGGGTGTCTGCTTTCTAAGGAGACCCTTTGGAAAATAGGCTGAAACAGATTACACCCATTTTAAATTTTAAAATAATGGGTGATAGCCAACTAAGCGCTACTCAGAGAAGACTTACTGAAATAAATTGGTTTATGTTACTTAAGTCCATTGATTCAATGGGTCTACTCTGAGTGTGGCTAACAATGGATATGGCTCAATGAACTTTCAAACTGACCATTTTTCTTGCTTGGGTCATGAAGTTTGAATGGCTGGAGTTAAGTTTCCAGAAGAAGAATCTATGGAATGACAAACTCCAGCTGCATAGCATGTCACTTTCACTTTCCTAACTGCAGAAAGGCTGCATTGTTGTTTTTAAAGTGAAGTTTTTGCACTAGGGCTCTTTAATCCGCTTTAATCCTAAATTTCCAGTATATGCTTGAATCACTCCTGCTAAATTCTGGCAGTATTTAGTATTCTCATGCCCCATTTCCACAGGCTCCTTTTCAAGATGCCCACCACACTTGCTCACACACCCACACTTTATAGCTGATTGGTACAATTTGCCACCTAGCATGGGGGTGAGGTGCTGCTGCTTGAGAAACATAAGCCCAAGGTACCCTTGGACACACTGAAGCAACTTTGCAGTTATTTGGATCCCAGCCTGTGCTCTGGGGCACAGCCACATAGGTAAGACATATACAGCCACATACAAATACTGTATTTACTCCAATTTAATGTTCACCTCTTTTTGGCCAAATTATGTTGCAACAATTAAGGTGTGCATTAGATTTGATGGCACATTTACATTCGCCAGCAAATACTTCTTTTGGTTTCAAGGTTCTGAAACCTGAGGTCCGCATTGGACTCAAGTAAATACGGTATTTACGGTTAGGCTGACTGGAAGAGAGATTGTTCTTTTCTTTTAAAGGTAAAGGGACCCCTGACAATTAAGTCCAGTCGCAAACAACTCTGGGGTTGCGGCGCTCATCTCGCTTTACTGGCCGAGGGAGCCGGCGTTTGTCTGCTTCCGCAGACAGTTTTTCCGGGTCATGTGGCCAGCATGACTAAGCTGCTTCTCGCGAAACCAGAGCAGCACACGGAAACACGGTTTACCTTCCCGCTGGAGCAGTACCTATTTATCTACTTGCACTGCGTGCTTTTGAACTGCTAGGTTGGCAGGAGCTGGGACTGAACAACGGGAGCTCACCCCGTCGCAGGGATTCAAACTGCCGAATCTTTTCTCTTTTTTTCTTTTCTTTTAGAAAATATTAAATACAAAGCTGTAACATACAGAGCATGTCTACATAAAACTGAAATTTAGATATAATAAAAAATACAAATATTTAACATACATTGGGTGCTCCATCATGGCAAGTTTAACCCTAGTCACTCATCCAATTTGCACCAATGAGGCCTAGATTTTAAAGTTCCTTCTGTGTATTGGCAGCAGCAACAGAATTGATTCAATTTAATATTACTGGCTTAAGTACCTTGGCATTCAATTTTGGGAAGCCTCCCTCTCTAGACCCCTTTCCCCTGTCAGGAGCTCGTCCTACACTTGAGTAGGACCCTGGCAGAGACACATGCCTGACTGGCATGTTCTCTCCCTCCTGGTCTTTCGTTTGAGAGCTTCAAAAGCTTTCTTCAGCCTGAACATCACAGCGACTGATGTTAACAGACACTGGCACACTTAGGGATCCGCAGAGCCTTCGCAGTTTGTGTAACAGACCTCAGCAACTCAGCATTTTGGCTAATCTACTTTATTTACATATAAACACACACAGAGCACTGCAACATGGCTCCCTCTCTCTAGCATCAGACAGCAAAGAGAAAAAGAGCAAAGGACAATAGCCCCACTTCACGGAACACAGTAACACAAACATCCTGTCTCCGTCACTTCCCACTCTGTGGAGTCAAAACATACACCGTCATGTGATAGACAAAAAACCCATGACTGCAACCATGGAGCAGGAATTCTAACACCCCCATCCCTCAGCTGCCTTGTTCAAAGATGGCAAGCCAGCGGAAAGACAAGAGGGGCCTCTGTTTAGACTTACTGCCTCCCATCCTGGAGTTTCCCTTCATTCAGCCAACTTTGCCTGGTTGCATCCTCTTAGCATCTGCCCATGATTAAAGAAAGATAAAGTTCGGCCAGATTGCTGGCTCACCAGCCTTTTAGTTTTAATTTCTATTATTGATATTGACCTTGGGTCATGCATGACTTTTACTTGCATTTGAAAGTAAGGAGCCTGTTTCCATGGTGACAAATGCTGGGCACTGTGATAAAGCAAATTGCTGATGAAATAAATAATAATTATGGGCCTCGGTTTGAAAAGTATTATTTTTCCTTTCATTCAAAAGTATCAGTGGGCAAGATTCTTCATGCAGGCTTTATTCCTTCCTGGTTTGGGTCCAGGGAAATAAAGTGGAAGGGCTATTTACCCTTGTTTCCACCTCTACTGGGTGCTAATAGATGTTGTATGTGAAGCAGAATCTTCATTTTCTGGGCACCCTTGAAAGAGTCACAATCTCCACACGTGGGGAAATCCAGAACAGGAAGCCATGTGGGGAAGGTACAACACAGTCAGCAGAAGGGAAGATATGAGAAAACGAGATTCGGTTCTATTTATCTTGCAGATGTTTAAAAGTAATCTATTATTTTGCCATTTTTCAGCTCAAGTAACACATGGTAGTGGTCCCATGTGGCACAAGGGTCAGAGGCAAAGGCTTACATTCATGCACTCCACTCTGTCTTTCATCCAGGCAAGGAAGAGGCATTATCCAGCCAGGCAAGAACACTCAAGGAGGGAGTGAAGCAGGACAAGTGAGAGGTGTGGTCTGGCAAGAGGGGGTGTGGCCTGTGGAGAGTCCTGAGGGAAAGACAGACATGGAGTTAAACTTGCAGTCAGGTGCCCAATCCTGTCACAGAGCGAACCAGCCACATCAAATTACATCGTTCAAAGTTGGAGTTCACAATTAGCAAAAACACAATCTTCACAGACTTGTCTGAGCATCAAGCCTAATGAGCACAGCAACTCCTCCCTGGTAGGTCTTATGAAATCAGTTGCCAAGACTGAAAGACCCTACTTCCCCACAACCATCTAAATGTCCTTCTCTCTGGGCTTTTTCCAAGCAATCGGAGACTACGCCTGCCTGCAGCCTGTCACTGCTCCACCCATTTCAGCCCTCTCCTGGTTCTGGGAGACAGGTAGGCAGCAGAGATACCCACAACACTACACCAGCCGAAGTCATCTTTGCGTCTTGGCCTCCCTCCTTCCACCTGCCTGCTTCAGCTTCTGCCTCTGATTCTGGACTTCTTTCTGCCACAGACTCTCCCCTCTCACTTAGCCCTGTTACCTCTTTGCCTTCTGACCTATCCTCTTCCCAGTCGTCACTGAGCTCCAACTCTCATCCTTCCCAGCCACCATGGAATGATGCAAGTTGTAGTCTGGCAACATCTGGAGGGCCACCAAAGATTCTCCATTCCTGCAATAACTCCTGCAGGTGCCATTGTACTCTTTATTCAGAGGTCCTTGGGTAAAGGTCTTAACTCAGTCTGCTTTGCATACAGAAGGTTCCAGATTATGTCCCCAATATCTCCAGGTTGATGTGGGAGAGACCCCTGTCTGAAATCCTGAAGCATTGCTGCCACTGTAGATAATACAGTGGTCTAACTCGGTATAAGGAAAGGGCCCCTTGTTGTCTTAAACCTATGCACACAAACAGTTACTCTGGCATAACAACCCGTTGGATCCACTTTAGCCTCTGTTTTGTTCTGTTACACCGCAGGAGTGAAATCAGAGGTGGCCTTGGCTGTGATTTGACAAGATCAAAGGCTCTTGCTTCTTTTTATCCTCAGATAAATGATCGTGTGAATAATGTTATCACCCCAGGACGGTGCTCACATTTCTATACAGAAAACACAGTGACCTATTAATGGTCAGCAAGGAAGTGTGGCTGAACCACCCTAGAATTCCTTTGTTGTGTAATGGAATACGTTTGGTCATGGGGAATAATTTTATGCTCGCTGCCAAATTATAACACATGGCTTCAACAAAGAGAGAGAAATCAGCCTGTTTAAAGCCCCTCAAAATATCACTGCCAAGAAAGTTGGGGGTCCCACGGAATGTCACTTGTCCTTTTTTGTGGTAACTATGGAACCAAAACACAGCACCACAATGGAACTTTTGTAGATGGTATCTGCAAAGTGACGATGGGCCGAGTGGGCATGGGAACTGAACGGACGCCACATCCTTCACAATACCCCCTTCATCTCATGGATGAAGAGGTCAGGCAAGGCATTTTAGAGGAACTTGTGCTTCTCTTGCCTGGGCCACACCTGTTTGCAGAGCCAAGGCGAAAATTCATCATGGCTAGCACCGTTCAGGAGACGGGAGAGGGCAGGTGTAATGTTGGCATCTCCTGGAAATCATTTAACCAAGAGAGGCCCACTGTTTACCTCCAAACCTCAACCTGCCACTTTCCGCCTCTCATTTGCAATGTGTCCATTTGTCTTGCTTTGTAATCTACAGATCATCTCGCTGACAAGAAACCCTCCTTCCCCCAGCCGCTGAAACTCGAAACCTGGAAAATAACATGGCAGGAAACTGTTAATCTCGGGTTTTAAAATATAAGCTGCAACACACAAAGCTTGCCACTGACTGTCCGCCAAGTTCCTGGTGCTTCAGCCTTTTGGACTGCCAGTGTCTGTCACTACCCTGCCAGCGAATATGCCTCATTCTATTGTCCTGCCAGGCAGGGAGAGAAAAAGGGCAACAGTAACTTCATCCTCTATTCATCAGCAAGAGGGGACAGTTTTTTTATGTGCCTTTATTATGGATGCTAATTTCCTAGGGGTAGGCAGCTGTAATGTTTGAATAAAAGCCTTTCGAGAGAGGACGGGGAGCAAAAATGGAACCTATAATTTAGCAACCAGGTGTGTTGCTGAACTTTGGGCCTAAGAGTCGTGAAGCATTGTTCTGTATTTATTGAAGGATTGCATGGAATGTGGAAAAACACTGAGTTGGAGAGTTTCTCTGAAAACTACAGTAAATCTTTAGTGGCAGTGCCATCCCATGCATGTTTACAAAGAAGTAAATTCATCTGTGTTCAATGGGACTAGGATATATGCCTAGGATTGGAGACTTACCTATATCTCTTCCTAAGGACTTCAGCTGTGTCAAATTTGACTTCCTGGGAGAGCAATACAAAGGTATACCTAGAAGCAAGACATGAATGCACAATGCATTTAGAACAGCAAATTTCAAGGACTCTATTGGAAGTCAGTGGTCACATCCACACCATGGCTTCTCCTAAAGAATCCTGGAAACTGTAGTTTATCCCTCCCAGAACTACAGCTCCCAGCATCCTTGACAAGCTGCAGTTACCACAGTTCTTTGAGCTTTAAATGCATGGTGTGGATGTAACCACCGTATATTAAATGGTCTGTCTTAAATGTAGTCAAGTTACTTAAAGAGAATAATCTGACTCATATTGAAAGTTTCTTCTTTTTAAGATAACTTCCACACCAGGTTCATTAGCATTGCCGGGGCACTGTTTTTCTGCAATCAACTGGAAGCAAAATTCAATGGGAGTTCTACACTACACAACCCAACCCCCCCCCCCAACAATGCTGTACCCACAGCCCAAATCCACCTTTGTGCTTAAATTATAGCAAAGGCTATGTTTCTCCCAGCTGCTGTCCCTTTAATTACTAGATTCCACCATGACCGTTCCAGCCAGCAGTTTCTGCCACTGTAATTAGTTGTTTCCTGTTATTTCCATAGCTGCAGCCTTCCTAATTTGGTCCTTGATTAGTCAGATGGTCCTCTTCCATTTGAGGATGGGGGCTTTATTCTCTGGTTTCATCATTGCGGGCAAAGAAAGTGCTCCTTGCTTTTTATTTAACACTTTGGCCTGGTTCAAGCAGGGACTTTCTTGTGTTCTTTTCATGTGTTTCTTCCTGCTCACTGATCTCAGAATCACAGACTCATTCCTATTATTCATTCGTTCATTCATTTATTAACATCCACCAGCTTCCATTTGGGAAGGTACATCATTAACAGGACACTATTCATTTGAATGAGCCTCCCTTGTATTGTGGAAGGTGAAGATCAGACTGTCACTCAAACTAAAGCGGATATAAATAAAAGTTCAGAAGATGACGCATTCCTGGAGAAGTAAATGGTTCAGAAAGAATGACTCGGGGCAGCCTAAGAGTAGTTATAATGCTTTTTATTATTTAAAAATAATGGAATATGAGCAATGTGTCAGCCAAAAACAAAAACAATAAGTTACTGTTTAAGCTCACTGAAGAAGGAAGTATGAAGCATGAGAAACTTCAGAAGTAACTGGCTTATAAATATCACTTACTGTTACAATGGATGAGTGGAGGAGCCAACATCACAGCTGCAGATGGAATTATAGACAATGCAATGTTTGATGGTGATGTGAAATTTAAAGCACTTTAATTCTAATTGTTAATTATCTCAGGGACCATTTTGTAGCATGCTGGGCCAAGCGGAACAGCCTGAATCACTGTCTAGCCTTAATATAAATTATAATGCGGCTCATGCCAATGGTGGGATGACATAGACAATTTTATAATGGCATATCTCCTGGCATTATTTATTTGGGTGTTTCTGACCTACCAAGGCTTTTTTAAAAGAAGCTTGGATTGGCTTTCTTTGGTCACATTCTATCCTTTTTTAAGGATATACGAGCTCTTGTTATTAATTTTTGTATCATGCTTAGTCTTCATTGCTCAAAGTACATGGGCAAATGTATGCAGCAGATCTTGTCTTTGAGAAGAGCATTGTCTCAACATCGGTTTTTGTATTGAAATTACCTGCCGTGTAGCAAACTCAAGCAGCTGAAGAATGTAATTGTAAAGATCCGTTTACACGAACATGGCACTTGTGGTAAGTGAATTAGCTCTCGAATATCAAATGCACAATATATTTTTCCAGCTCATGCCTGGCTTTCATGATGCCTCAAGATGGAAAAAAAGAATCTCATCACTGAGCCACACAGCCTGAAAGCATCATTACAGTCAGATTTCCATTCCAATAAAAATGTTCATCCGATGACCAGGACAGATCCATTGAGTCATGCATCAGGTGACTCACAAGTGCAAGATGGCGCCAATACAAAATTTCTGACTCTCCTAACCAGATCTGAGCGTGGTCTTTGCCCATTCCTAAGTGTTCTTATCTGCTTTTCATTCTACCATCAATCCATCTGTTCAACCTTCCCCTATCTCTTTTACTTACTCCCACTTCCAAAGGTTGAATACCTGGCTCTGCACTGTATCTCCTGGTAGTGCTCAAATTATGGCAAGGCCAGTGGCAAGCCAACCACTTATTTTGTTGTGGGGCCCACCTTAACTAATGTTCTTAGGATGCTATGGAGGTTCATGACCTTGCAGAAATGGGTAGGGGGCTGTCAAGTGGGGTTTATGGATTTTTGCCCCATAATCTGAGAACTGTCTCCTAGTGCTCAGTTTGCTTTGCCCCTTAAGTCTTTCTCTTTACTAAGATTATTAAGTAGGGTTGCCATCTCTCTCTTTTTTTATTGGTCTTGCTCCCATGTGTTTAGCAGCAGCCAGCCTGATGTACAGAAATATAGCAGGTTATTTCCATACTGGGACAGTTGTCACCTGATAAATTTATGCTGGATGCTGAATCATGTGTGCTGTGCCCAAAGCACAGATCCATGCAGGAGCATAATTTTCTTAACTACAGTTATTCACTGAACAATTACTCCTTCTGGTAGCAAACTCAAGCTGTGAGAGCTGAGACATGGATCTAGAACAGGGCCACTGAGAAAGAAAAGCGAAGTATCAGCATGCTTTGGGGGAACCCCAAGATTTGTGAAAGTAGGGGGGAGATAAGGGGGGCACTCCCCGAAAAAACCACCTGAATGAGGACTAAGCATGCTTACTAGCCACAGAATGTTGAGTGTCTGTCAGAAAATAAAACAGAAAACAAGGGATGTGGGATTGCATTGCCTTATTTGAGCCTCTTGTCTAATAGTTTACATTGTCCCAAAGAAGGACATTGCCATGTCCCGCCCCAAATAGACTCGGAGCTCCCAAGAAAGCAGGCTATAGTTGCAGTCCTCTGAGTCAAGAAGCATAGCAGCCAATGTAGAAGAGTCACTTTCATCAAGGTCAGGTTTCCATAGGCAATGCGAAGGTAAGCTTGGGCAAAGTGAAGTCTTGATCACAAGGCCCAGGCTGTTTTGCAGAGGAGAATAAGGTAGAATTAGGCAGCACTGATCAGAACCTTGGACAGATCACCAGTTCAAGGTTTCTCACCTATAACAATGGGAGCTGTTGCTTCAGCAAGGGTACAAAGATCTTTTGAGACCAGCCTTGTAGTACGGTTGATTCTGCTACCACTGTCAAGAGTATTAAAGTTTCTGGTTATAATGCAAGGGCCATAGGGAGAGAGTCTTCTGAAACTGGTGAGTCCGGTTAAGCCACATCTTCTAATCTGGAAGGACCAAGTAGGGGGAATGAAGACCCCTTGCCCAGGTTGTTGTTTTTTTGAGCAATCATATCTATCTTGGTCCACAGTTAGCTGCTACAACCACACACATTCCTACAAGTTGCTTTCTTTTCATGGGTAGTTGGTTGTCATCATACATAACTGGACCATAGATTAGCAAGGTTCAGGAAGCTTCATCAATTCTCAAGGATAGTGATAAACAGGAGGAGGACCCACCAGTGGATCATAGGCCAGTTTCTCAAGGAAGGAGAAAGACAGAGGCAGAACCTTACCAAAGAACAAACAAAGGGGAGGCTAGTCTTAATCTGGCCTTACTATAAAAAGTGGGATGTTTTTTGATAAAATACAGTGTTGCTTTTAAGCTTGAGGCTTACACCTGCCTCTTCCTTTGTTTTTCTCCAGTCTCTGGTGGTTCCCTAGTGCCTGCTAGTTGCTGAGATTCAGGCTGAAGCAACTAGATTAAGTGGACCTATTTATTGGTCAAATGTAACGAAGTGCTATGCTATATTCTTAAGCTAGGGTGCACGCTCACACTCACTTAACACCATTCAGGTATGCCTTAACCATGAAGCGATCTTGAGTATTCACTCTTGCTTTATATATTGCCAGGAGCTGCTAGGAACCTTTGGCTGTGTTCGTGGTTGCCCCTCCCACCCCCACCAATATATCAGAACAGTGACTTGGAACAACTTTCATCAGGGAAGTCCTTTCAAGTTCGGGACTGGCACCCACCCTTCAAAGCTGGTCATTGAGCCCTCCTGGACAGGAAGTTTTGTAAAGGGCTTCCTGTCTGGGCTGGGAGTTTGTCTGAGCAACGAGGTCTTCCTGGCTCCAGTAAGTTTTTCTGTTCTGACTCCATGGCTCAACTGCTAATTTCTGGCTCACTTCAGGCTGCCGTCCGTGGCTCAACCCTGACCCAAATTTTAAAAAACATTGGTAGAGCTAGGCTGCGCACACACTATATCTTTAAAGCACATTTGAAGCACATTCTTTCCCTCAAAGAATTCTGGGTACTGTGGTTCACACCCCACAGAGTTGCAATTCGCAGCAATCCTTTACAGACTTCACTATACAGAAATTCTTTGAGGGGGTAAATGTGCTCAGCCTGTGCTTTATATAGTGTGTACTTTGAACATTTTTACATGGCAGGCCACAAGTTATTTAGATTAAAACTGCATATTGAGTTCTATAGCAAGCTAGACCTTGGGTCATTGGGTAGCTCAAAAAACTTTTTTTAAAAAATCACACCCAAGCCAATGATATTTTTTTAAGATATAAACTGAGCAGATAGTTTTGCAGAGCCCCATGGCTTGAAATATTCCGTAGTCAAAGAGGTGCAATTTTCATTCTACATTAATGCTTCCCTTGTTACTGCACAGGGAGAGTTACAGTATTCTCACTGCAAAGCAATTCTTATGAGCCTCAAAGTCTCTGCCATTCTCCCCTGCTTCCATGGGCAACCTTTAAATTGACAAGGTTCGTTTTCTTGTCCCTGAAGACTTAAGTTTTGAAACAAATCAGCCAGCAGTGGAAGAGGTCCAAATGCTTCCTTGTTAATAGAGTCTGAGAAGTCTGCTCCCAGGATAGTAAGCTTGTCTTTAAGATTCATTACAGCTTGACCATGTAACTTGCTGACTGCGCTCACACAGCAATTCGTAAAGTGATCAGAACAGTATTCGGTCCCTATGCAAAAGACACCTGAATGGCTTGAACAGGTTTTTGGAGTTTTTCACCTGACTCAAGTTCTAGTGCAGGAAATCAGCAGCACAGCTGTAGCAGTTCTTTCTCTCTTCCCCCACGTGGGTTGCACAAGGTTGCAAACTATATCTCAGTCATGTGCTTTCAGAATTGTGACACCAGTTCTCTAGAATTCCCTTTCCTTAGAAGTGAAACAAGCTCCAACATTGTTAGGGATTTCATTGTTGGTTTGGAAGCCTTCCTTTGCTCCCAAGCCTCCTCAAGTTAGCCTATCTTATCTTTGTCTTTTTAAATTCTTGCTGGTTTTGAAGTTTTTTAAAAAAAGATATAATAATACTGTTTTATATCTGAACACCACTCATATATTCTGAAAATCAAGCAATCATTGTGGAACTTTATATATTCTGTAAATCAAGCAATCAGTGTGGAACTTTACTTGGAATGGATCTGCCAAAAATCCCTTACAATGTTCCCTCTCACTCCATCTTATAGCCCAAATCCTCAGCAGAGGTGTAACTCCATGACATTATCTTGCCAGATCAACTGGGGATTGAGAGAGTTTACAGCAAAGTACCGTAACTTTAGCTGCAACTGCTAAGCAGCACTGGATAATGAAGTTGCCTGCTGTAACCATAAAAGGGGGGGGGGTTCCCCAGAAGAAGGAAGAGGAGGAAGAGAAAGTCCCACTTAATCAAAGTAGAATCCGCGTGTAAGGCTGCAATTTGGAATTGAATCTTTCAAGACCAGTCCCATCCACTTTACTAAGCCTCGTCAGGATTCGGTCTTGAGGAATAGGGACTATTTTCAGGTGACACCATGTGTACCCAGGAGGGTGACCAAGGGTCTGGAAACCAAGCCTTATGAAGAATGGTTAAGGGAGTTAGTTATGTTTAGCTTGGAGAAGAGAAGACTAAGAAGTGATGTGATATCTTCAAATATCTGAAGGGTTGTCCATGGAAGATGGAGCAAGCTTGTTTTCTGCTGCTCCAGAGGGTAGGACCCAAACCATTGGATTCAAATAACAGGAAAGGAGATTCTGGTTAAACATTAGGAATATCTTTCTTACCATGGATTGGGCAACCTCAAAGGGGGTGGACTCTCAATGATTGGATATTTTCTAAGCAGAGGTTGAAGGGCCATCTGTCTGGGATTATTTAGCAGTAATTCCTGCATACCAAGGGGTTGGACTAGTTGGTTTTTGGGGTCACTTCCAAACCCACAATTTTATTATACTGTTATTCTATTATTGTAATTCTACAAGCATACTGAACTTTAATAGAGGGACCTGGGACATATGATCAAACCCAATATTCGGAATGAATTATGGACTAAAATTATAAAATTCATGGCTTGCTTCCTTATAAGGGAAAATCTTATGAAAATGTACTATAGATGGTACTTGACCCCTGTAAAACTAGCAAAAATAAATAAATTATATAATAACAAGTGCTGGAGATGTAAGGAACAGATAGGAACATACTACCATATGTGGTGGTCCTGTCTAGAGATACAAAGATTTTGGAATATGATTTATGAAGAGATAAAGAGATTGATAAAAACTACATTTATCAAGAAACCGGAAGAATTTTTACTAGGAATTGTTTCAGATAATATTCCCAAAAACAAAACCAGGTTATTTATGTATGCGACGTCAGCAGCAAGGTTTATAGTGGCAAAACACTGGAAAGATAAAAATACACCCACTAAAGATGAATGGGTAGTCAAATTGTGTGAGTACTTGGAGCTTGCAAAGCTGACAGATGCAATAAGAGATAAACCTAAAAAGATGGTGAAAGAAGAATGGGAATGTTTAAATAATTATCTAGTGGATAAGGGTTCATCAATAAAGACCTGGTTATGTTTAGAATGATACCGCATTGGGAAATGTTGCCTGATACCAAGATGAGGGATTCTATGGAATGCAGATAGAGAGAAAAGATAAGAATAATGATCTGTTGTGACCTTGACGGAAGCGTACAATAGACGAGCCTTCTTGTGTTTTGGCTCATCCCCCCCTTTCTTTTCTTCCTTCTCCTTCTTCTTTCCTCTTTCTTTTTTCTTTCCCATAATGGCTTATGTTCTATGCCATGTACTTTGATATTTTTTGTAGTTTTTTAGCCTTTTCCATTATTATTATCAAGGATTTTTCTTTTGTAATTTTGGTTGTTTATATTTATCTGCATTTGTTTAAAGCAAAAAAAGGGGGGGCCTTGACCATTAAAAAGATAAGGCCATTTCCTTTTTTATGTAAAATGGGGACTTGTGGGGACAGCAAACCACTTACAAATCTACTAGAGATGGATTTCACACCTATAAAGCACCATTCCTATTTATATGCTTGTATAGTTTGTCATAGCAAAGATCTTGCTGTTACAGTACGTCGGCCGCCAGGTGGCAGTCCCCACAGTGCCGTTCCTTAAGTCATCTGAAACACAATAAACGTGTTACCTCGCCAAGAAAAATGTTATTGCATTATCCTTTCCGCAAAGATTAGTTTTTTCTGAGTGCCTGCGGAAGTTTTCGAGGTTCCCGTACCTTTATGTAGCTCACCAGAGCTACACTGTGTATTTTCTTTCCTTAATAGTTCCATGTGGTTCCTTGTTTAGCTTATTGCAGATTTTCCTCGTGGTTGTCATGGGACCAGTTCCAAAAACCTTTGAGGGGACGTGCACCTTCTCTTCCCTTTTACATTCATAGAAGGATACAGTCCCCAGGGGGGCGTTGATAAAAAGGTGGCATTTCCGTATCTTGTGAATTTGTTTGTGGCTCCTTTCTAAATGAAAAGAGGGTGAAAGAACTGTAAAGGTGATAGCAGGAATTCTACACATTGTCTTTCTTTGGTCCTGGTATTTGGCAGCAGACAAACCAATGGATGCCATGCATGCCACTCCATAAGTGGTGTGGTATGTGTGAAAAACAGAAGGCGAGACTTCACTCTTGTGTCGATGAAGGACCAATGAACATATTGTGGCTGCCATATAGAGATGGCTCTAAACTGCTACACATGGAGCTATGTCACTAGATTAGTGAATCATATGAAAGCAATGTCCAACCATATGAACTTGGTGCCTTGCAACACGCACCCCCCCCATTTAATGTTCTGGAAAAGTTGTGTTACCATAAGGGCATCTTTTTGCAAATCGGTAGCTTTTGTGTCATTTTCTTTGCTGGGTCCAGTCTACTGAGTGCACATAGTTGCATAAAGTATAGTAAGAATGAGGGAGGAAATAAACGGTCACTTCTGTAGCAGGGAGCATCTCTAAGAAAGTAGGAGGAAAGAGGAGGAAGGACCTGAGAGATCACAACCACTCCCAGGTCCAGCCCTACCATTAGACAGAGTGAAGCAGCCACACCAGGCAGCTGGTTGGATGTGTCATGCAAGGGCGGCAAATGGTTAGTTAAAACAAAACAAATTCCTTCCAGTAGCACCTTAAAGACCAACTAAGTCAGTTCTTGGTATGAGCTTTCGTGTGCATGCACACTTCTTCAGATACACTGAAACAGAAGTTTCCAGACCCTTCTATATAGTGAGAAGGTGGGGAGGGGTATTACTCAGAAGGGTGGTGGGAATGGGTGATTGGCAGATAGCTGTGATGAGCCTGTTGACGACTCTTAACGACTGCAATAGGTCTTACAGGAAAAAGCAAGCAGCTGCTGAATTACAACTTATCACCAAACTCAAAACCATGGAGAAACCTGGTCTGAACAAAGACCTTGGATTCTTATCTCATTATACATGACAAAGCCATTTTTTCACCTTTTCACCCCTTGCTTTTTCCTGTAAGACCTATTGCAGTCGTTAAGAGTCGTCAACAGGCTCATCACAGCTATCTGCCAATCACCCATTCCCACCACCCTTCTGAGTAATACCCCTCCCCACCTTCTCACTATATAGAAGGGTCTGGAAACTTCTGTTTCAGTGTATCTGAAGAAGTGTGCATGCACACGAAAGCTCATACCAAGAACTGACTTAGTTGGTCTTTAAGGTGCTACTGGAAGGAATTTGTTTTGTTTTGACTATGGCAGACCAACACGGCTACCTATCTGTAACTGGAAATGGTTAGTTAGTTATCTGGTTTCATTTAGTTAGTTAGTTGGTTAGTTAGTTAGTTAGTTAATTAGTTTATTGCATTTATGTTCAACTTTTTCTCTCTCCAAGGAGCTCAAGGTGGCACACATGGTTCTCCCATTCCTCATTTAATGATCACAACAACCCTGTGATGTAGGTCAAGTTGAGAGGCAGTGAGTGGTTCAAGGTCACCCAATACGCTTTGCAGCCAAGTTGGAATTTGAACCTTGGTCCTAGTCCAAAATGCCATATATTTTTATTATATTTTTACTCCCAAGAAAATGCACATGGGGTTTTCTTGTGGTACTCAGTAAAATGTCATCACCACACATATGCACCATCACACATCATCTAGTATACCCACAGTCAAGTGACATGTGATTTTATGCTAGGGCGGTTTCTTTACCACATCATCTATGGCTCAGGAAACTTCTGGTGAAATGGCGAGGCTGCTACTTGGATGAGAATAACATTGTGTGGATGACACACACAAAATGCATGCCTGGGATGCATCAAGCCCACTTCAAACTTCTGTGTGTACACAGCCTGACATTGTTTCCACCGTTTAATGGGCTCTGTAGGCTTTTTCAATAAGTGAAGCATGCTTGTGAACACATTTTGCTCAGTCCAAGAACAGTGGATTGTTCAAACATTGCTTTCCGTGGCACATGGAAAGCAATGTTTTGTGGCTTGTTTTGACTCAGCCTGCTGCTTGTAGGCTCTGTATATAAACTGAAATTTTATTATCAAGCCACAGGGACACTGCTTAGGTTGCAGACATTTTACATAGGTTACAAGATTATTGTAAGCAATCCATCATTATGATGATCCCTGCCTTTCATAGAACTTGTCAATTTGTCCTTGACAGAACATGAAAATGTCCCCTATATATCTTCCGCCTCTACTTGCACATATTGACTACAATCTTGCACTGGTGGGGAGGGAGGAGGAGGAGATATGTAGCACCCAAAAATAGAGGATGTTGATCAGCATAAAATGCACACCTGTGAATTCATATGTATAGGAACAAATTTAGTACATATATACATATACACGTGACATTAGCCACAATCCACATTTGTCGTGCAGTTCCTTGAGAAATACTGCTGTTTGTTGCATTTTTCCTCCAACTAGTTTCCCTCGTATTTGAAAATGTGAGACATGCTCACTTTGTAGTTAAGCTGAGGTGTGGTGTGTACATTTGAGACAGCTGTTGCACATGCACAGAGCAAAGTGCATACACAGTTTCAGGGGGGTTGCAGGTGCAGGGAAATCAAACAGGTTTGGTGGATGGGGGGGGTGAAGACATCTCTGCCATCTCTCTGGTGTGTACAGAAACATGCAGAAGTGACTTCAAATGCTGGGTTGAGATGGACCTCACTGCATTTTAAGCCACTAATGTGTGTATTTCCTTAGTTTGCTTCCCTGGTGCTAACAGTTGGTGGGCAACTTCTGGTAGTTTTTAATCATTAAACTGGACTTGGACCAGAGAGCCATTCAAACACAGGGTGCCTTCAAAGAAAGGACTAACCTCTCTGAAGTAGGGCATGAGGCCACCCTAAAACAGAGTTGAGTGGCCAGATGGTGTGCAGGATCTCATAAGTGACCTTTAACTGCAGATTGTAAGCCTGTCTGTTTCACTTAGGATGTTCTGTTGAGCCATGTATGCTTATACAATAGAAGTTATAATAATTCTGCACAGAGCTCTGAAATGTATCTTGTTTGATGAATATAAAAGCCTCTCCCTGAAAGCAGGCTGTGTTTTCTGACCCTGTTTTCTTATGTTTTCATAACCTTCCTTTGTACCAATCAGTGCTACAAAGATGAAACATGAGGACTTTCTCATGAGAAATTATTTCCTCGCTCATCCTGTGCACGGTGGAAAGTTTGCCAAGTCTTCGGAGACTCTGTGCTCCTGAAGACTCAGTGCTGGCAAACAGACAACATTTGCATTTGTTACTCTCAACAATGTGCAAGCCTTGACACATAATGGAGCAACACCTTGATGTAACTTGAGGACAGGAAGACAAAATCCATAGATGACTGGTCAACATGTAATGCTGCCAAAATACAGCAGCAGCAAGTAACAAGGAAGGCACATTAATGTTCCGTCCAAACGTTCTTCAGCCTCTGGGGGCTCCAAAAGCCTCTGTAGTCTTTGCCATCATTTGGCAAGCAACAAAAGAAATGCTTTTTTGTTCAGCGAACCCCTTTCCCCTTTTGCTCATCTGCATATATATTGGCTTTGCCACCTGGTGGTAAGCAAGGCAAACTGCACACTTGTAGACTGAACAGTTTGGAATTATTTGTGTGTTATGGTGATCCAAAGAGCTGGCGTCAGTTGCTGTGCAATCTGAGGTGATTTCTGTGTGACAACACGTGAGGAGAGGCCTTGGAGCCACCTCAGCCAAACGGTTGTCGATTAGCAAAGTGTCATTTGCTGTAACCTTGAAGGAGGAAAAAAAATGAGTGTCCCAAATACCACAACCAATGTACTTCATGGTAAATCAGGGGCCACCAGCCATTAGGGGCCAGTGGCCACCCTTTGAATGTTGAGAAAGTAGTGCAGGCGCCAGTCACAAAATGGCTGCCATGGGGACAGGGCACAATGCAAAATGGCAGCCATTTCTATATAAGAACAGTAAAAGAGACAGGAACACGAAATGGTATAATTGTTTTAGTCTGTGAGGTACAGAGGTATGTGAAAGAGAGGTATTTCTAAGCACTCTTTGGCATTACTGAATTACTTTTGGCGCTCCAGGTGGGACTGAGAGAGACTCTTGATCTGAAAGGCTGGAGAGATGTTGCCAGTCAGTGAAGAGAATATTGATCTAGAGATAGACCAATATAATGGTCTGGGTCACTCTAAAGTGACTTCCTATGATCCTAGGAGTAGAAAAAGATTGGATAATAACACAAATATTTCAGGTTGGTTTTTCGTAAGGGGTAGTATATGATCTTTACTCAGCAAGTCAAAGGTTTTGAACCTGTCGGGAATCTGTGTAAATGAATTAAGCAGTGTATTTTCTGAGCTGTGTGATCCTATATAAATGTGTTTTGATGTGTTACAGTTCTGCTTTTAGTTACCATTATAGCAAAGCATTTCTCCTTCTGCAATTACTATTTGAATTGTTTTGTGATCCTTTCCGTTTGGCTCTTATGTACTTTGTGTAATTGCTTTTCTTATTTTGAAGGAAACATGATTTGTTGTAGCTGCCACTGTTGTCGTTTGCTCTTGACTGCAAGCATGTTTGTGGAAGAGCACAGTATACAAATATTTGTTCGGCTCAAAATTCCTCTTATCATTCTTTCATTCACTCTTCCACCTCCCTACACTATGCCCCAAACAAACAAATAAAGGTTTGGATTTATTTGTCAATGGGGTCTAGGTGTAGTAGAGCATCTAAGAAGTAATTGCCTTACAAAGCACACTGTCAGTATTTGCTTATAGTTCCCTGGGGTGTTTAAATTCCCATCTGGACAGTGGCTTGTGACAAAGTCTGTAGGCACCCAAGCTCATCTTAGCATGCTTGTTGGAAGAAATGCACGTTCCATGACTGAACGCTAGAAGATGATGGGTCCAAGTGTCTGTTCATATGACACATTTGTGATTCCTGTGAATGATTCTGTCTGTCCTTAAACACATCCCGGTATGGCGAAAATGTAATGTGCCAATCAGAGGATCCAAAACATAGCCCACTCTTGCCAACTGACTCACAGTGCAAGATGCGCCCCTCACAACCGGGTCGTGAAACAAATAGCTAAATCGCTTCATTTGAAAGGAGGAATTGAGACAGAAGAGCCTGGAATATCTTTGGCTATGTCCGTCTGTAAACCAGATTTGATTGTTGTCAACGGAGAGCAGACCACTATCATGGATGTTGCCATCACAGTTGAGCAGTCAATGGAGAGTGTGGGGCTGGCTGCAGAAAGGACAGAAATATGGGAGACAATGATCAACAAGGCAATTGAAGACTTCGTAAAAAACTAAACTAAACACGTCCAAATGGCTTGAAGATAGGCCATATACCTTTATATCTGTTACAGCATTGCTTTGCCTTACAAGACCTCTCATTATTGTGGCCAGGGGCAGTCCGCCCTGTTTGACCTCCTGAGGTGAAACAGGAAGGTGCTGCCCTCACAAGATCTCACGGCAACCCAAAAGCCACAGCTTCTCTTCACTTGGGGGGGGGGGGGACCCACAGAGTCAACTCTTGGATTCTGCCAAGAGTGGCCACCTCAGTCTGCCTCATTGACAAGGCAACTTAAAAAAGAGTGTTGTTGTGAAAAGTTGCTGCTGGGCACAAACATAGTTCCATAAAATTGGGCTGTTTCAATATTAGGGAAACCAATGGGATTATGCATTCTATGCACAAGTGCGCAGGCCACCCCTGTAATATGGTTTGCATGTTTGATTTGTCCGCACAAGTGAACTGTCAAGGATTGTCACAGAGCCTAACTGTCCTTAGTCACACAGTCCAAAGTTGGAGTTGACTCTAGCAAAAACGCGATCTCCACAGACTTGGCTGAGTGTCAGGCCTAATGAGCATAGCATTAGTTCCCTGTGGGTCTTACTCCATGAAATCAGCTTCCGACACCTCCTCTATCCAATCTTCTCCCTCTAACCACTCATTGTTGTCCCACCACACTCCCCGGGCTTTGAGCCTTCATCCCTTGGGGGTTCCCCAGCTGGTTCCTCCCATCATTCCTCTGTGTCTGACCAGTTCATGACAAGACTTCAGCCCATACCTAAATTGGAATATTTATGTAACTGGACATGTTCTTCTTGCTTTATGAAGCATTTATAGCTTTAAACCTAGTAGAGGGAGGAAATTAACAAGCACACATTCCCATTAAACAGATTTGTAAACATTTCATTGTTGGCTTTTAATCTGATTATTGATTTCATCTGTGTCAGCCATTCTTCTCCGGTGTGGCCATTATACAGTTAAGTTTTTGTTTGCTTTAACCGACACAATTATACTTGTGCTTTTAGCAGAAAATGCCACAATTATTTAACAAAGGTATTTGGCTTGAGGACAAGTGATGTGTTTATTTAAATTGTATCCATTAATAAGGAAGGCCTTAGAAAAAGCAAAGGAAGAAGATTACACAGCAAGATTAACTGCTAAATAGGTTAAATTTTCTATTGTGTTTTTTTCCCCTTTACAAGCATACACATTTTTCACAATGCTGTTTGACTTGAAAGAGCTTTCGCTTGCAAAGATAAACAAACTCATATAAGAGCCGGCAGTCAGTGCATTAAACTGAAAAGAAAATTAATTGTGCAGGTGCTATTACAGCACACAAGGTGGGAAGGTGGGTGTTTATCAGGCAACTCAGTTTCCTCCCTCACACACATGCCAACAGAGCTGTGACAGAAGAAGAAGAAGAAGAAGAAGAAGAAGAAGAAGAGGAGGAGGAGGAGGAGGAGGAGGAGGAGGAGGAGGCAGCAGTGGTGGAGCTTAATGCTCCAGCATGGGGGGGGGGAGTTGTTTAGATTTGAAATCCCACTTTATCACTACCCTAAGCTGTTTCAAAGCCGTCCTATATATTTCTATGCAGAAGTAAGTTCCACTGAGTTCCATTAGCCTTACTAGAAACACAGGATGCTGCCTTATATGGAGTCAGACCATTGGTCTAGCATGCTCAGTATTGTCTACACCGGTGTTTCCTAAACTTGGGTCTCCAGCTGTTTTTGGACTACAATTCCCATCATCCTTGACCACTGGATTTGCTAGCGAGGGGTGGTGGGAGTTGTAGTCCAAAAACAGCTGGAGACCCAAGTTTGGGAAACACTAGACCAGGGTTGTCCAACTTTTCATACCAAAGGGGCCATAAGAGTACTTTGACACAGAACCTGCAAGCCACGCATGGCCTTGTCGCATGGGGGCGGGGGGGGGGGGAGCAAGGCCAAAATTTGACACCTGCCAGCCCTCATGCTGCCTTCCCAAAGCTGGATAAGCAAGGCCTTTGGCAAGGAGGTGCGAGGTTCTGGCAGGGTCCTAGAGCCCTCCTACCTCCTTCCTAACATTGAGAAAGTGCTGACTAGGCTTTGGGAAGGAGGATAGATGACTCTAGGATCCTGTCAAAGCTCAGCACCTCCTTACCTGTCAAAGAGCTGTCAAGGAGCCAGGTCAACCACAGGGCAGGCACACACAGGCACAGGAGGCCCAGAATGCAATTAGCTCTTTATTAACAGAAAATACCAACACAGCAGAGTCCCCTGGTTTGTATTAATCTAGCTGAAACATTGCTGAAACTTACCACTGGCCCCACCCTTCCCCCTCTAGTTTTTCATCTCCCAAAGTGGGCTCCTCCTCTGGGCCTGCCTGACCCATTGCTCAAGCCGGAAGTCAGAGAGGGAAGAGAACCAGCAAGACTGGAACACCTGTGCTCACATTGACTCTCAGCCTCTAACCCTGTCCTGGAAGGCCCTCCTTCTCCTGACCCCCTTGGATCACTCAACCCAGTGCCAGATTTATGTACAAGCTAAGTAGGGCCTCTAAATCTAGGGAGCCTCGCCAACCCTCCCACTCCCCAGCGGGCAGTCTCCCCTCTCCCAAAATTGCAAACCCAAGACTTCATGCGAGGGCAGGGCAACTGCAGTTGTTTACATGAAGGAAGCGTTAACAGATTTCAAGCCATCTAGAAATATTATGGAAGACTTTGCACATTGTTATTTAAATGCTAGGTGCATTGATGTGACTAAGCAAATCGATATATATATATATATATATAATACAATGAGATCATCAGAGGCTTGCTTTGTGGATGTGTCACGAGCTCTGTATCGAAGCACTGAGTGCAATATACCATTCTGCCAAGTCTCGTTTTTATAAAGGGTTTCCCTAACTAACTAGCCTCTGCCACATCTAACCTGACCACATGAACTTTTGCCAAGTTTCAAGTGAGCATAGCTACTCTTGGCAATGCATTTTCTGCTTTGTCGCTGCTTATATGGTGGGTGGAAATCTTGAGCTATTTTCATGGCCAGTTCTGAAAGTAGCTTCCACTGCTCACTTTGAAATGAAACCTCTGTAAGAGAGAAGCCGGTTTGCCTGATGGCTAAAGGTGTGAGCTGAACTTCACACGAGTTGAGTTTTAGCATGGCTCTGCAGATAGCCACATTGCCCCACATCAAAGTGGCCTTTAAAGTTCAGGGGCCTCGATTCAACACAGAAGTACGCATGATTAACCTCATAGATATAACTAGCTTTTCAATGCAACCTTATGCATGCTAAGTCAGAAGCAAGTCTCATTGTGTTCGGTGAGGCTTAATCCATAGTAGGCATGTTTAGGATTGCTGAAAGAATGCAAAAAGGAGATGTGTGGTCTCCAAAGTGTCAACTAAGAAGATTTATTGCAGCGCAGTGTCTTTCGGAACACAGGTTCCTTCTCCAGAAGCAATCTTAAACTTTCAAATTCTGTGAAGTAGCTAAAGCAGCATGCACAAATACTAGCATGCTATCACGAGGAAGACAAGAACAGCAGTTTGTATTTGCCCAAAGTGCTTTAGTGTACTGTATAGAATTTGAAAGTGTAAGATTGCTCTTGAAAATGGAACCCATTTGCCCAAACATGTTGAGCTGTAATAAATCTTATCAGTTGTCTTGGCCTTTAAAAAAAAAAAAAGCAAAAAAAATAATCATGCTTTTCTTTATGGTTTCTGTGCCTGTCTCCCCTCCTATTTTGTTTGTTTGTTTAGTATTGCCACATTGACAATGTGTTGAATTCTGCTGGATTTAACAGTGCAGCCCAATATACGCTTAGTTATAAGTACATTCAACTGTATTCAATGGGGATAACTAACACGTAAGTGTATAAAATTGCCACTAGATTAGATGGAATGCTGGAGGCTTATGGTGATCTAATATCTAATTATTTGTAGATATACAAACAGAGTATAGCAGAAGCAAGCAGGTTTCTGCAGCAGGCAGCATCACTGCAAATACTGCATCATATTCCCCCAAAAAGCAACACAAAGTAAGCATAGGCCAATGGTATCAAATAGTATGGGGAACAGCCTTATTAGAAAAACTAACCAACAAACTGAAACTGACACAGGGACAAATAGAAGAAACCGCCTTCCCCCGAATATGGTTACCCTTTATCACATACTGAAATATACTCAGAGTCGCAAAGTGATTTCATGCTCTTTATTCAGCTCATAGTGGTGAGGAGGAATGAATGAAAGTCCCCTCAAAGTATCTGCTTTATATACATTATTTACACAATGGGCTGCCCATGATTGGCTAATTCCGGAATTCTACTGTAAGCCAATCAGGTTGTGGATTCACTTCTATCTGGAGCATGATTGGGTAGTTCCTGCCAACCAATCATACTGCTTCATTGTTCTAGGACCAATCAAACTGCTGCATTCTGAATCCTATTGTTCTAGGACCAATCAGACTGCTGCAGTTTGGATCCTATTCAACTCAGTACATAACACATACACAGCCCAACAAGACAACAGCAAGAACCTGCCCACAGCATTTGAATCAATCTGGCTGACCTGATCCAAAAACACCCACCCACACCACTCACACACGAAAACAAAGTTCACCACAGCCAATCACAAACAAACAACCACACCCTAGGCCAGCCCCAACCTCTCTCACACCCAAAGGAATGCAAGCAAATAGTATGATAGGAATTTTATGGTCTTAGATATATGGTAATGTTCATACATGTACCAACCAAGCACATACATAGATCAGCACAGGAAGGCCAACCTGGGACCATGTTGATTCCTAAACTGACCAAATGTTTTCTCTGCAAGGTCAAAGTGGGAAACCTCCCCATTGTCTCTTTCCTCACAAATCCTGTCTTAAGGGCACATTTAAGATATGAATAGGGTGTGAGCCTGTGACCTGGCCCAGGAACTAAGTACCAATGAATGGTCAGGCTCCCCAGGCAATCCAATCAAGTAACCTGCCAGACATGAGATAAACAGCAAAAGGAGAAAAACAATATTCAAATTTCTGTTTTAGACCACCTTTTCTGTGATGTAGGTGTGATGTATCTGAGGGGTGGTCTTAGGTTACACCCCTTCGGTGATGTATGCATGATGTTTCTGGGGGTGGTCTTGATCTACAGGGTGGCAATTTCAAAAGTCTTTATAAGGCCTTGCGCGCCATTTTTCTGGGTTCCCCCTCTCTCCTGTGGGTGAGATGAGCACCCTGTTGCAACAGATCAATAAAGATCAAGCTTACTAGCTGCTTTACTTCTCAATATTCTCTGGTTGGCCTCTGTTATTCTCTACTACCAATAGGGAAGGACTTATGTAAGGACTCTGTATGGGCTCTTGGATACCCCATAAGGGGAAAGGGCAATTTTTGTTTACAACAATAGTAAAGAGAACCCACACAAGTGACACTGACACAAAACCCCACACATGCACTAAGCAGAATAATAGCATTGCCACCCAACCCCACCCCACTCACCGTTCCCCCCTCCACTTCTTTCCCCCTTTTCTTCCTAAGGTAACACTAATGTCTCACCAAATGAAACTGATCTGTGGTAAATGTACCGTAACTTGAAAAAAGAGACATTGCACATACAGTGGTACCTCGGGTTAAGAACTTAATTCATTCTGGAGGTTCGTTCTTAACCTGAAACTGTTCTTAACCTGAGGTACCACTTTGGCTAATGGGGCCTCCTGCTGCCGCTGTGCCGCCGGAGCACAATTTCTGTTCTCATCCTGAAGCAAAGTTCTTAACCCGAGGTAATATTTCTGGGTTAGCGGAGTCTGTAACCTGAAGCGTATGTAGCCTGAAGGGTATGTAACCCGAGGTACTACTGTACTTTTGTAAAACAAGAAATCAGATAGAGATGATGATAGATGATAGATAGATAGATAGATAGATAGATAGATAGATAGATAGCACGTGCAATATAAGGATGGTTTAGTCAACTTAAGCAAAAAGAGAGGAAAAGCCTCATAGCTTTATGTTTCAGTCTGAGTCCAAATTCAGCCCCCTCCTCCTCTTTCCCCCTCTCTCACCTACACTCACACAATGCAGAACACCGGCTAGTCTCAGATCCCACCATTGAAGTTAAACCCTTTTGTTCAGTCCCCGAAAACACTTTAAACTGAATCCAACCTCTTCACAATAACTGAATTGTGTTGTGGGCCCAACTACAGATTCCTCCTGGCCTTGTGATTCTTTAGGGTACTATGTACCCCACCAATCCCAGACCTTCCAGGTGTCCCTATTTTCCGGTGACAGTCCTGGATTTACAAAAGCCATCCCAGTTTCTGATTTGATCTCAGGATGTCTTGATTTTCCATGGGACATCCCTATTTTAAACGGGAATACATTGGAGTGTATGGAGTCATGTGACCCCCGAGACAAGATACTACAGGGGTGCCCAAACTTTTTTCAAAGAGGGCTAGATTTGATGAAGTGATCGATCCTTTTTTTAGGAGGGTTTTTTTGGGGGGGGTTTTTTTTTTTTGAGATAGACTGCCACAGCGTCCAGATTAAACCAATCAGCGGGCCAGATTAGGCCCCCGAAACGGACTTCAGACATGCCTGCTTTAGGACATCTGAACGTAGCCCTATATAGGGAAGTTTTTTAATGTTTAATGTTTTATTATGTTATTTCTATGTGTTGGAAGCCACCCAGAGTGGCTGGTGCAACCCAGTCAGATGGGTGGGGTATAAATAATAAAATAATAATAATTTTTGTTATTATTATGGAATAGGGCATCCCTATTTCCATTAGAGAAATGTTGGAGGGTAAGCAATCCACAAAACCCCACCAACACAACTGATCCACAAGGGATGTTCCACCAAAATCTTGGAATGGAACAAATGCCTATTCTTAGGCTGATCAATATGTTTGTGCTGCCAAGCTGTGTAAACAGCAAAACAAACACAATACTGCAGCCTCAACAATACATCAAAGTGGGAATGCCTTGTAAACACTGCTCTTCCTCTTGCCCTAATGATCCTCAAGAGGGCCACTAATTGGATAGGTTTTGGCATAAAGCTCCGGACAGACTGTTTTGCATTCAAGAGGAGCTAGGGAGAAAATTAAAGTGGTACTAACGTCTGTGTAACTGTGCACAGGATTGGCTGCCACTATTTATTTTGATGGAGGAAATGGTGGAAGGCCTTGGCTTCTTGTTATTGTATGGTGGGGCTGCCTTTGAAAAGTGTTTGAAAACCTAATTGGTTTAAAATGCAGCTACCAGGATGCCAACCAAGGCAGGACATAAAGAGTGTATAATGCAGGCTTTATAACATCATCACAGACTTCCATTCAGTCTCCAGATCCAATGGAAAGCGATGGTTTTGACCTTCCAAGGTGACATGGTCTGGACTTGGGAAAGGTTAAGGATCACCTTTCCCCCTATGAACCAACCTACACATTAAAATGTTTCTTTGGTGCTCTGTGTTAGCTCTTCAATAATGCCAATGGAGTCTAGAGAGAAAGGAAATCCTGATAACACTTTTCTGAACAAACTGAACACAGCAGAATATAGAACTGGAGAAGAAAAAATCCTTGAACTGGAGAGGAAAAAATCCTTAAATAAGAGACACGGGGGAATGATTAATGGACTTCAGTGTCTGTACACTAATGCGCAAAGCATGGGAAATAAACAAGATGAGCTTGAGCTCTTGGTACAGCAAATTAAATATGACATAATAGGCATCACTGAAACCTGTTGGGATAAGTCCCACGACTGGAATGTAATAATGGAGGGATACAATCTATTTCAGAGAAACAGACCAGACAAGAAAGGAGGAGGAGTGGCGTTATATGTCAGGGATGTGTATACCTGTGAAGTGATCCAAGATTTAGAACCTCAAAGACAAAGTGAGAGCATTTGGGTCAAAATTAAGGGAGAGAAGAATAACAGTGACCTCATTGTGGGAGTTTGCTATAGATCCCCAAGCCAAGCGGAGGACATAGATGATGCCTTCCTGGAACAGATGGCCAAGCATGCAAAAGGAAGGGAGATAGTAGCAATGGGGGACTTCAATTACCCGGATATTTGCTGGATGTCAAACTCAGCCAAGAGCATAAGGTCAAACAGATTCCTCACTAGCCTTGCAGACAACTTCGTTGTCCAGAAAGTGGGGGAAGCAACAAGAGGAACAGCCATTTTAGATCTGGTCCTGACCAATGTTGATGACCTGGTTAGTGGGGTAGAAGTGGAAGGATCATTAGGTGCGAGTGATCATGCTCTTCTGAAGTTTACTATACAGCAGAAAGGAGCAGCCAAGCATACTAGGACTCAATTTCTTGACTTTAAGAAAGCCGACTTCATAAAACTTAGGGAAGTGCTGGGTGAGATCCCATGGACAGTAATACTAAAAGGAAAGGGAGTTCATGATGACTGGCAGTTTGTTAAGAGGGAGATAGTAAAAGCACAACTTCAGGCAATACCAATGAGACGGAAACATGGAAGGTGCCTAAAGAAGCCAGGGTGGCTATCTAAAGAACTTTTAACTGAGTTAAGATTAAAAAAAGGATATGTACAAAAAATGGAAAAGGGAGGAACCACCAAAGAGGAATTCAAACAAATAGCCAGCACGTGTAGACACAAAGTCAGAAAAGCTAAAGCACAGAATGAACTCAGGCTTGCTAGAGAGGTTAAAAGCAACAAAAAAAAGGCTTTTATGGGTATGTTCGTAGCAAAAGGAAGAACAAAGAAACAGTGGGGTCACTCAGAGGAGAAGATGGTGAAATGCAAACAGGGGACACAGAAAGAGCTGAACTCCTCAATGCCTTCTTTGCCTCAGTCTTCTCCGATTAAGAAAACAATGCCCGACCTGAAGAATTTGGAGCAAATGATTCAGCAGAGGAAACACAGCCCAGAATAACTAAGGAGATAGTACAAGAATACTTGGCTAGTTTAGATGTATTCAAGTCTCCAGGGCCAGATGAACTGCATCCAAGAGTATTAAAAGAACTGGCAGATGTGATCTTAGAACCACTGGCAGTCATCTTTGAGAATTCCTGGAGAACAGGAGAAGTCCTGGCAGACTGGAGGAGGGCAAATGTTGTCCCTATTTTCAAAAAGGGGAAAAGAGAGGACCCAAATAATTACCGCCCAGTCAGTCTGACATCAATACCAGGGAAGATTCTGGAGCAGATCATTAAGCAAACAGTCTGTGAGCACCTAGAAAGGAATACTGTGATCACCAATAGTCAGCATGGATTTCTGAAAAATAAGTCATGTCAGACTAACCTGATCTCGTTTTTTGACAGAATTACAACCCTGGTATATGAAGGGAACGCAGTGCATGTAGCCTACCTTGATTTCAGCAAGGCATTTGACAAGGTGCCCCATGATATTCTTGTAAAGAAGCTGGTAAAATGCAGACTTGACTATGCTACCACTCAGTGGATTTGTAACTGGCTGACTGACCGAACCCAAAGGGTTCCTCTTCATCCTGGAGAAGAGTGACTAGTGGGGTGCCACAGGGTTCTGTCTTGGGCCCGGTCTTATTCAACATCTTTATCAACGACTTGGATGATGGACTCAAGGGCATCCTGATCAAATTTGCAGATGACACCAAACTGGGAGGGGTGGCTAACACCCCAGAGGACAGGATCACACTTCAAAATGACCTTGGCAGATTAGAGAACTGGGCCAAAACAAACAAGATTAATTTTAATAGGGAGAAATGTAAAGTATTGCACTTGGGCAAAAAAAATGAGAAGCACAAATACAAGATGGGTGACACCTGGCTTGAGAGCAGTACATGTGAAAAGGATCTAGGAGTCTTGGTTGACCACAAACTTGACATGAGCCAACAGTGTGACGCGGCAGCTAAAAAAGCCAATGCAATTCTGGGCTGCATCAATAGGAGTATAGCATCTAGATCAAGGGAAGTAATAGTGTCACTGTATTCTGCTCTGGTCAGACCTCACCTGGAGTACTGTGTCCAGTTCTGGGCACCACAGTTCAAAAAGGACACTGACAAACTGGAACGTGTCCAGAGGAGGGCAACCAAAATGGTCAAAGGCCTGGAAACGATGCCTTATGAGGAACGGCTAAGGGAGCTGGGCATGTTTAGCCTGGAGAAGAGGAGGTTAAGGGGTGATATGATAGCCATGTTCAAACATATAAAAGGATGTCATATAGAGGAGGGAGAAAGGTTGTTTTCTGCTGCTCCAGAGAAGCGGACACGGAGCAATGGTTCCAAACTACAAGAAATAAGATTCCACCTAAACATTAGGAAGAACTTCCTAACAGTAAGAGCTGTTCAACAGTGGAATTTGCTGCCAAGGAGTGTGGTGGAGTCTCCTTCTTTGGAGGTCTTTAAGCAGAGGCTTGACAACCATATATCAGGAGTGCTCTGATGGTGTTTCCTGCTTGGCAGGGGGTTGGACTTGATGGCCCTTGTGGTCTCTTCCAACTCTATGATTCTATAAGAAAGAAACAGAAGGATCTTTGTCTTTTAGGGGCAAAGCTTGTACATAAGCAGAGTTAGATACCATATTTTTCACTCTATAAGATGCACCAGACCACAAGACACACCTAGTTTTTGGAGGAGGAAAACAAGAAAAAAAATATTCTGAATCTCAGAAGCCAGAACAGCAAGAGGGATCGCTGCGCAGTGAAAGCAGCAATTCCTCTTGCTGTTCTGGCTTCTGGGATAGCTGTGCAGCCTGCATTCACTCCATAAGATGCACACACATTTCCCCTTACTTTTTAGTAGGGAAAAAGTGAGTCTTATAGAGCAAAAAATACGGTATACAACCAACATCCTAGAGAAAACTCCCTCCAAACACCCTCTGACCTACACAGCCTATCAGAGCATATCACATATATGGTAAAAGGCAAGGTAAAAGGTAAATGATCCCTGGAAGGTTAAGACCAGTCAAAGGTGACTATGGGGTGTGGTGCTCATCTCACTTTCAGGCCGAGGGAGCTGGTGGTTTGTTCACAGACAGCTTTCTGGGTCATGTGGCCAGCATGACTAAACTGCTTCTTGCACAACGGAAGCCAGAGCACATGGAAATACCATTTACCTTCCTGCCACAGCAGTACCTATTTATCTACTTGCACTGGCGTGCTTTCAAACTGCTAGGTTGGCAGGAACAGGGACCGAACAACGGGAGCTCACCCTGTCGTGGGGATTCGAACCGTCGACCTTCCAATCGGCAAGCCCAAGAGGCTCAGTGGTTTAGACCACAGCACCACCCATGATGCCAATGTGAGTATAAATAATCATGTACCCATATTTAAAAGAACATCTAGAGGGGGCCAAGGTTGCTCATGAGGAAAGGTTCCCTACCCTTGTGCTATTGCTCCCAGTGGTATGATGCTGAACTTAGGTTACTTAGAATCATAGAATCATAGCTGGAAGGGACCCAAGGGTCATCTAATCCAAGAATAAGAATTTTATTATTTATACCCCACCCATCTGGCTGGGTTTCCCCAGCCACTCCAGTGCAGGAATCTAACCTAAAGCATCTATGACTGACTGCTTAAAAACCTGCAAGAAATGAGTGTCCACAACATCCTGAGGGAGACTGTTCCACTGAAGAACAGCTCTTATTGTCAGAAAGTTCTTCCTGATGTTCCTGATGGAATCGCCTTTCTTCTCCTTCAATGGCTGGGTCCTAAAGTTTTGTTGCATAAAATTGGTCTCTTCTCTCATGTCCGTTGGTTTACCTTAACTCTCATCTCAAAATAATTTTGATGCCTTTCACACATCCAGTCCTCAAGAAAATAATGGCAAGCCCTACTATTAACATGAAATTGATCGCTGAGTAGATAGGCTTAGGAATTTGGCCTTTGATGGTTTTTATAGGACTTAGCTAGCACATGCCCCTCAGGGCAATGATTAAAACAAAACAAAAACTTGTGGAATTTGGGAAGTCTAAAGGTCTGATTAGATAACCTTATGTTCTCCCCCCCCTTTTTTTTTAACTCCGGAAGAGCAAACAGAGTGGCAGTCACAGGTGTGCTTTCCATGGTGCCTGAAGCTCAAATCAAATAAATCCTGTTCCTGGTCTCCACAGCAGCCACAGAAGTGAGAAAAATTTGAAGGACTAGGCCTATAATGCGAAATGGAACTGGAGAAAGGCACATAAATAATCAACCATGCTGTCTCTGAGGCACATCCCCTCTTCTTCTCCTGGGGTGGCAAAACTGCAAATAAAGCAGCAACCTGTGAACCAAGAAAAATAAATGTGCATTTCTGATAAGCAAAAAATCTGCCTTGGGGAACCACAAAGGCTTGCTGCTTCTTTGGGGAGCAGACTGGTGCTCTTTCAAGGCAAAGAATTGCCTCTTTGTAGGTGAATTTATTCAGCCTGCATTTCACAGTGGACTGACCTGATGCTGCCAAACTTCCTTGAAGATTTTTTTCCAAATTTTGCAAGAAGTACACACAAAAATACGTATTTTTTTACATATAAATACGTATACAAAATGCTTACTTTAAACATGGCTGCATTGAAAATCATTGAAATGCGCCATGTGACATTTAAGAAGTGCATCTTTCATAATAAAATTTGGCGCCAAAATTTGCGCACACGCTTTCAAGAACTTTGCACGAAACAGAATGGCTCAGGCCTATGTTTCAGTCAGGGCCACCCAAGACATTTTGGCAACCGAGGCGAGCCACAAAATAGTGTCCCCACCACGACTGGGTCAGAAAGGGGAGAGAATATCTACATCAGGAACTAGGTAAGTGGAATCAAATCAACTTTACCCAATGGCTGAATTGGGAATCAAAGGCATCGCAGAGGAAAGGGGCCTATGCTGAACCATGCCCAGAAGACCCCACAAGACAGACCCCACTGTTTCCTTCCTAGAGGTGGGAGGAGACCTATTCGCTGAGAGGCTGCTACAGAGGTGGCATTGTGGGCGGCTGCTGAGGAGGTAGCAGATCCAGCCTCTAAGGAGCTTGTGGTGACAATTGATGTTGCATTCCTTGGAGGCTGAACCTGCTGCCCCTATGAATCCTGCTGCCTGAGGAGATCACCTGACCTTGCCTCATGGTTGGGCCAGCCCTGGATTCTATACCAGTGAGACTTAAATGGACTGAGTTAAGCTGCACAGCCTATCCTTACTCCCCTCTGAACCACTAATGTCACATTCCAATTGAAATAAAAAATTTAAGGTCTTATGTTCATAAATGTACCAACCAAGCGCGAACATAGATATGCGGACCACATGTCTGGAGCAGCACAGGAAGACTGTCCTGAAACCATTTTGACTCCCAAACTGACCAAATGTTTTCTCTGCAAGGAGGGAGGTGGTGAGGGAACCTTCCCATTGTCTCAGGAATTGGGTAATCACCATCTCAAAGGAATGGCCAGACTACCAGGAAAGGCAATCAGATAAGGCATTATCAGATAACCTGGCAGACAGGAAAAACAACAACATTCAAATCTCTGTTGTAGACCGCCTTTTCTGTGATGTAGGTATGATGTTTGTGGGGGGTGGTCTTGGGTTACACCCCTTCTGTGATGTATGCATGATGTATGGAGGGGTGGTCTTGCGCTCCAAGGAAGGCAATTAAAAATGTCTATATAAGGGCAGGCACACCTTTGTTCTGGGTCCTCCTCCATTCTCCTGCATGTGAGGGGAGGACCCTGTTGCAACATTTCAATAAAGATCAGGCTTACTAGCTGCTTTGCTTCTCAATATTATCAGGTTGAGCTCTGTTATTTTCTTCTACTGATGGATAACCGACAAAGGACTCTATAAGGGCTCTTCTATTCCCCCCATAAGGGAATAAGGGCATATTTTGTTTACCACACAATACTTGGAAGTGATGTATGTTTCTCCCCTCTAAATTATAAAACATTGCAGGTCTCCGTAGCTCCCGCCCAGAGCACTCTGCACAGAGTAACTGGGGCTGCTCCCTCCCAGGGCTTTTAAAAAGCCCAAATCCTGCTGATTGACTGTTTGGCAGAGAAAAGGTATGCAGGAGCAGGGAAGGAATCTAGTGCTGCCGTCTCCTCCCAAACGGATGATAAGTGGGGAGTTTTAAAAGAGCAATTTATGTCCAGCCTCAGCTACTGAGTCAAGAGGAAAAATGTGCAGTTTCCACCAGCTAAGGATACACCCAGAGAAGTTCCTGATAGTCTGTTACTCGATTGGGATGTGGGTGTTTGTAACCACTGGCAGAAAGTGCTCAGATTCATCTGGCCATAGGCATTCCTTACGGCTAGTTGCCCTTAGCTACAGATTCCTTCTTGGGGCTTCAGTGTGCACATGGAATTTTATTATGGACTTTTAAAATATTTATATAGCAGCACAGTGCCTGTACAAAAAAAAAAAAATCCCCTCTCCATCTCTGTTTTCACTTCCCCATTCAGTTTAATGGAGAGGGTGAGCAGATTATTAGATAAACTTAGAAATGAATTAAAATACATAGGCCCCTATAGAAGCAGCATTTTATGTCTATTTTTGTGGTAGTAAAACTGCATCTCATTGTTGTCAGGTTTTGTTTACCCATTTGTTTTAAATGTTTTTTTCCTACTTCCTTGAAATATTGGCTATGTTTGCAAAGCAGCCTAAATTTACTTGAATGTATAAATGAAAAATGCAGGTCACAATTGTTAATGGTTGATATATGTACTTCTGTACTGTACATTCAGAAATGACGGTAAAGTATTTATGCTTTTAAAATAGAGCAAAGTAAAAGATAATTAATTAACTACAAGCTGGTGAGGACAGAGACTTTTAATATTGCAAATCCAAGTATATCAGGACAAGTACAGTTAAAGAGACTGCAATTTGCTTTAACACTGTCTCATTTGTATTTATCCTTTAAAAAACCAACTCTCCTAAATAGTGCTTCTTCTTGGAAGCACTAACAGAATGTGAATATTTATTAACAGACATTCCAAACTAAGCAAATATGCAGAATATAAATGCTGACCTAAGTGATTCATATGATCATATTAGTTACTTATCTTCCAAGTAGGTTAGATGTCTCTGGGATGGTAGGAAACTCAAAAAAGATAAACATATTGCAAAAGCACTAATGATATCCAGCAGAGTTGGTTTTGCTTTATATTCCCTTTTTAAAAGTCTCCTAGTTCAAATATCTGCATGTGTAAAGTTTTTAGTTAAAACCTAACAATATCAGAATAAATGTCATTTTCCATAGCAATAGGGAATTTAAAGAATTTGAGGTAACTTGTAACCTCACTTCCCCTTTACCAACACAAATCATTCTAAGAATACTGTTACCGGATTAGTGGCTGAGTTGGATTGTGGGTCCCAACCAAACCTGTTATTTTATATCTGTAAGATTGTAGTTGGTAGTAGAAGAGACTGTTGAAGAGATGAGACTAGTTTCTTTGTTAAGTTAATGGCCTGTAAGCACCCTATTTATATGTCTAAAGAGCGTGTAAAAGCATATGTGTTGTCAGTAGAGACACCTGATTGGAAGGGGTAAGTCACTTGGTTGGATGGTATGTCATCCTAGGGGTCAATATGCCAGGGAGCTAGCTTTTATTTTAGTCTGGGCTGAAGCTGGGAGCTGGGAAAGGGTCATAGAGGCTTGTCTTGCTCCATGCTGAATCCAAAGCTGTGGCCTTGAGCAGCCTTCCTGGAGACCTAATGGGGATGCAACATCTGCTGAAGTGTTAATGCTGCAAATCATTCCATCTTATGCAGTCATACCTCGTGTTGCGTTCCGCTCTTGTTATGGACTTTCAGATTACAAATGCGGCAATCCCGGAAGTGTTTACTTCTGGGTTCGCTGCCTGCACATGCGCAGAAGCGGTCTGCGCACTTTGCGCATGCGCAGAAGTGACCTGTGTGCTTCACGCACGTGCAGAAGCGGTTGATCCTGCCGTGCACATGTGCAGAAGAGGCGCTCTAGTTGAAGACTTTTTGGGGTGCAAACAGCACCCTGAAACGGATTAAGTCTGCAACTAGAGGTACCACTGTACTCAGGTTGTATGCATGAGTAAATAAAATCATATCCTAAAAACACCCCAGTCTCCAGTAACCTTCATTCTAAGGAAACAGAACCCTAAGTAAGTGCTGGTACCCCTGGAGTTTCTTGCTACTCAGAGCCTGGCAGTTCATGTTGTTATGAACTGGGGGGGGCAGTAGGCAGTTTGCCGAGACCCATCTAACCCCTGGATCCAGCCAGTGGCGTAGCGTGGGGGGTGCAGGGGGGGCCGGCCGCACCGGGCGCAACATCTGGGGTTAGGGCAAATCCACGGGTTAGGGGGCGCAAATCCACGGGTTAGGGGGCGCAAATTACTTGCCTTGCCCCGGGTGCTGACAACCCACGCTACGCCACTGGATCCAGCATATATTACAATATAAGCCAGGCTAGTTTCCTGGTGAGGTGCTAGCCTAAGTAATGGACCACTATGGGAACAAAGGAAGTGGATCAGTGTGAGAACCTATATTTCATAGAGACACCACAGTCTCTGCTGCACCTCATTCCAAAGGAAACACAAATCCTGGGCAAAGTGGCTGAACCCCAGAATCCTGCACCATTTTTGGAGATTGTGGTGGTACGCAACGATATCCTCTTACTTGTGTGCACTGCAATCCTACGAATCCTTTTTGAGAAGCAAGTCCTGTTGAGTTCAGTAAGACTTACTCTCTAGCAAATGTGTATTGGATTGTCGCCTATAGGAACCGCAGTGACTCATGGCGCAACAGGTGCTGAACTGTGCCATTTCAGACTGCAGGTGGTGAGGGTCACATATTTGAATGCTCCTCCTGCTATATAAAGGGTGTAAGGCCAGACTTTTTTACTTGTTCCATTATGGCAAGAACCTAAGCAAACACTCTGGACTTATGGGGACATACACAGAAAGGTGACAGGAGGGTGATGAAGGGCTCTGTGCGGAGACAGGGTAGAAAGGATCTCTCAAGGTGGGAGGCTGGGGGAAGAAACAGAAGTTCCCAGGTGAGAGCTGGAAAGGTCTACGTTTATGTATGTGGATAAAGGACATGATACAACTCAGAGAGTTTTTATATCTATTTTTCTATTTCTTTTTCTCTCACTCAGCTTTTTATTTCTTGCTTTTTATTCTCTCTTATTTTCGCTTCTCTTTATCTCTTTCTTTTTTAGATTAGATTGGTTTTTATTGTATCTTATGTTGAAAACTTTCAATAAAAATATTTGGAAGGGAAGCAAACACTCTCACATACTGTTGCTGAGGATTTTTCTTTTCTCAAATAATAGTTTTTTTATTATTATTAAGGAACATAATAGGATGCATCTTCTCCATCTGTTTCCTTCCCACCCAGACTTGCACTGAAGACATCGTCAACCCAATCTTGCAATGACGGTCAGAACAGAAGCGTATTTAAGAGAGATGGACTAAGAACTGGAAGCCCATTTGAGACTGTCAGGTGCCTTTTGACATACGTCAGTCAGTGAGTGAAGCTGTTATAGCACTGAGTGGTATTTTGTTTTGGGTTTTTTTTTCAAAATAGATGTTATAGCTACCACAACTCTTAAAAGCTTGTGTGTGTTTGTTTGTTTGTTTGTTTGTTTGTTTGTTTGTTTTGGACATCAACCAATTTACAGTCAAATCCATCTCTGATTTTATTCTAGCTTAATTTCACTTGCCTCATTCTGTGGTCCAGATAAACAATATTTCATATGCCAATTTTGCAGTGTTTGTGTTTTGTTTGTTAGCCTGGCTTTCAGGATTTGTTGGAATGTAGCTTGAGATGGGATTTCCAAGGAGCAGCTGAAAACTGCAATGTCATAATTGCAGGACGAGCTGAGAATTTGAAAGAGGAGGTGAAAATCGCAATGTCATCAATGCAGACAAATAGCATCAACCATCCCCTTTCTTATATCATGAACGAACACTTGCAAGGTACATGATCAAAAATAAAACAGAATAAAACCTGACCAACAAACCCTGATGACCAACAAACCAAAGTATGTTTACTTCACTCTGTCATTTCATTTCCATCTAGAGTTGTTTACAAATACTCCTTGGGCAGGATGAAAAGTTGGCGACATTAATAATGCTCCTATGCCAACACTTTTGTCACAATTAATTGCAATTTTATCTCTCACTTTCCTGGTACTAATCCTTGCATAGTTCCCATATATGTTGACATTTTCTTCCTAGAACTAGAAATTTGAGATGGTTTTGGTGGGGAGGGGATGGGGTCTTAATAAAATCTGAAGTGCTACATCTACACTCATAAACACTTCAATAACATTCATTCACTGATCCACAAATGGCATGGAATATCTGTTCTGTGCCTGCCTGCACAAGCCTTTCCACTTCTCCCTTACTTGTAATAAACCCCAGTGCAGGTACTTTCAAAGGTTATTGTGCAACCCAGGGATTCCATAGAATTAAGGAATACTGTTGTGTTGACTTGGAATGCTGGGAAGTGGAAACAGGTGGATTTGAGGTTTACACTGTGGAGTGAGTGTTTTCTCACGTGTGGTACACCTATAAAAGGAGTGTCTGTGCCACACTGTTTTTCACTCCGTGCTATTTTTCTCGAAAAAGAGGTGCCGGAACTCACCACGAACTCCTCCCTTGTTCTCTTATAATGGAAATGTTGCTCACCTTAGATTGAATTCCAGCTGAAAAGAAAGCCCTGCATCACAATAAATCTGTTGGGGTGTTTTCAGACCAAAGGGAGAGTTAATCTGAGATAGCACATAAATTTCAATTTACTTGGGGGCTGTACAATAATTTCAGGTAGTTTTTTAAAAAAAATTATCAGGAGGAAATCTGAACCTTGCCTGCTGCTACCAATCAGAGAAGCCCATACGGGGAATTTTCTTGAGGCTAAGACATGCACTGACACCATGAAGTCTTATTCTTCCACCATTATTGCAAACCCAGTATGTCTGGATAATAGAGCTTAGCTGAATGTCTGCCCCTTTAAAGGCACACCCAACCTTTTAGGTTGGAAGAAGCCCAAGGATGCCTCAGTGAGCAGAGGCAATAGGAAAAAGAACAAGTGGGATTACTAGTTCATAATAAACATAGTTTATGTATGTGTGTTGATGCTTCTTTCCTGGAGTGACAATTAACACAAACCATTTTTTTCAGACCAATTCCTAGCTGAAAGCAGGATCATGTAGATTAGTTGATTGTGGGAGTAATTTAAATCCAAGAAGCTCAATTACACTTTTCCCACTGTTGACCTTTAATTACTTAATTAAGAGTAGTTCTTCTGTCTTCAGAGAGGGAAATGTTTGCCATAATCACATTTTCCTTAGATGGCTCCTGCTGTTGTTAATACACAAAACAAACATAGGAGGGAAAAACATGTTATGGTAATATTTGTATCCAATGTTCCTAATAAACACTGTGCAGGTTACCTGGACTCTGTCCCTTGCACCCATATAAAATAAGAATAATCCTTTGTTGCCCCCCCCCATGAACTGTAGCATTAATGAGACCTTGGAGGTTTCTTTGTTGCCAATGTCCTTCTACTTCTTTGCTGCTGCAACTGCTACTTCCTATTTTACCTGTACTTTGCCAGAAGACCCCAGGGCAGGTTTTAAAATAGACACAGAGAACATTGTTAAAAAATCACAGTGCTCAAGATAAAAGATCTCATACAACATAAAGCCCTATTCCTTCACTTAAACATGCATGGGTAACCTCTGGCTTCCTCCTCCATACCATCCTACTGAGATAATACAATAGATATCTGAGAAAATTCAATCTGTGTACTTTCTGCCGAGACTGTCAAAGGTGAACATCTCTCCCAAGAGACCCAGACTTAAATCACCTCATAAACATCATCAAATAGCCATCTATTTGTGGGTATACGGCTCCCAAGAGAAACAGAGTACTTAGATATTAAAACACGTGGGCTGCTCTGCTTGCGACACTCTGTTGAGCTACGTTTCGTCTCGAGATACTGGCTCAAGTGCACGAGGGGGGGGGGGACGAAACCCTTGAGATTTGCAATGACAGCCATTTGATAATTGCATCCTTGCCAAGAAATGAGAGGAGTTGGTACAATATTGCATGGGATGGCTTTTAAATTTAAGCTGATATGGAAGGCTTCACTTCCACAGAAAGAAATGTAAAGATGGCCAGAATGAGGGGATGGCAGCATCGCTTCTCAAGCGGTGCTGATATCAATCCAGCAGAAGTTCCCCTCACTATCCACACCTATTCTAACCTGTCCTGCCCCCCCTCCCCAGATCCCCCACCATCCTTATCCACAGGAATCTGTAGCAATAGCAAATGACTAAGTGCATTATGTGTCAGTGTAAGAATGAGTAAGAGCAGTTTGCCTCATATTTAATACCTCTATCGCAGAAAAGATTAACCATATCTGCTGTCTTGCTTCCCCTTTTCCCTGAGTGGTGAGAAGTTTCAAAAACAGCACTACTTGGGTTTGGCTTCTTTGGGGATAACATTTTGCAATGTTTTCAAACGAATATTATGCAAAGCACAGCATAGGCAGAGCTGAAGGAAAGCAGTGTGTGTACACAACACCTGCTAGGCAGTAAATACGCTGTTTCACAACAGATCCTACACTGGCACTGCATGCAAATGTGTTTGCAGTCTTTAGATCACTTTTGGTCATAGCTCTGTGTGTGTGTGGTTTTTCCCCCGTGTTTCTGTGTGTGTTTTTCTGTGCAATCCTGTATATTGGCTGCCATGTCGTGAGCACTGTATTAAAGACACTTGTAAATGGCTGTGAAAGCTGCCAAGAGGATTCCCTGATCATCACATTTGGGAGTTAAATTTTATGTACGAAAGCTAGTTCCCAGGTTATTTATTAACAACTGCATTTTGGGAGCAAATGTATTTGGGAAGGCAGAAAGTACGGGGAGGGGGTCCCCCTGTCCACACAAGACCTTGAGCCAGGCAGTTTACTGTTGCAAACAGTAAAGCATACCAAATTAATATAAACCTATTAATGTCAATATAAAGACCTGTGATGGTTACAATGTGGTAACTGAAACTCAGTGGGACTTCCTTGTTTGCAGTACAGCTGCCAGTGCTTGCTTGAACAGGTTTTATGTGTGGAATGTGGATTTCGGGGACAATGCGTTCAGAAGCAGTGGGTCTATATTAAAAATTAATCTAGAACATTAATAACTTTTGAGAACATATCATGATTTTTCCTTTGCAGGACAAATATTTTATGGGGCTTTGGGACTGAGTTTGACATTACAATCCTCTGCACATTTCTTCAGAAGAAAGTGCTCAATGTGGTGATTGCAAATTCACACACAACTGGTAATGCAAGACTAGCTGCACGTAGCAGTCCTATTATTCCAACCTTATTCCCCGGTTTCTCATCTCTCACCAGAAGAGGAAAATAGCATCCCCTCATTCTAGCCTAGATCATAGAATCATAGAATTGAGTCATCTAGTCCAACCCCCCACAAGGCAAGAATCTTTTTGCCCGATGTGGGGCTCAAACACACAGCGCTGAGATTAAAAGTCTCATGCTCTACCCACTGAGCTATTGCATGGTTTCCTTCACAATTTTCTGCCAGTGTAGTTATTCACTCTACTGAGAATTGAGGCTGAAAGAATGGGAATTGCTTAAAGTTGGGACTACGAGTCTATGGCTCAAAACCCTTCATGAATCTGCAGTGCTGAATGCAGTTAATTCCATTTACAGATAGGGAATTTGTGACGACAGAATATAACTTTAGTAGGGACGGGCAGAAAATAGTTTAATGCATCAGGACATCCCAAGGGGCAAGCAGTTCTAAAGTGGCAGAGTCAGCCCCAGAAATTATTGGTATATACACACTGCGCTACCAAGGTACACATTGTTCCTTAACTGGCTGCTTCCCAACCTGTTGCTCTTGAGCTCAATAAATATTGGAAGAAAAGTAGCTGTGACAATGGTTCTGTTTCTGGTGGGGAGGTTAGACCAAGTGGAGCAGAGGTAGATTTAGGAGAGGGCAGCCTGACCTGGGCGCCGAGCCACAAGGGTGCTTCAGGGGGCACTGCAACAATGACAAACAACGGAGGGTGAGAGGCTTGGGGGTGCCAGAAATTGCCATTGTACAGAGCACCACTGAAATTTTAAAGCCCAAAGTCTGCCACTGGGTGGAGAAGGGAGGAGCCGGAGTTTTACATGTGAAGAGAGTAGAGGGAAGTGTTATGTACTGAAGTTCTCACCCTGGGCCAGCAGGGGAATACTGTAGATAGTTTTCACTCAGGTCCACATATGCAAATAAGGGATTGAAAGTGACGTTCAGTGATTGGATAGTTACAGAAAGTGGTTACTGTTGTGTTGTAGTGGAGCTCTACATAAGCAGGCTGGCTGAACCCTTCAGTTCAGTTCAGTTCTGGCCTGTGAATACACAAGAGCTGTTTGAAGAAGCGCTGTGTTGTCTGATATGTTCACCCACAACTTAACAGGAAGGAGATTGGCTCTGGTGCTACAGAACCAAACTTCCCCCACCTTCTTCTTCTTTGGTGATCACTTGTAGCTGAGTAAGATTGCATTCCATAAATACGCTTTTAACAGTGAGTCTGTGACTGTGGAGGCCAATTCTGGGTCCACAGGTCCTTCCACACTCCATCCACGGCTGCCTGTAGCATTTTTAAGGCACAGGAACTAATGGCAACCAGTGATCTCCAGGTAGCTACCGCTTCTCCAGATGTGCACACGCAGCCAAAGTTGTGTGCCCCATTGAAAGGAAAAAAGACAAGGCCCCTTCACTTTGAGTAGAAGAGGGTTTCAGTAGATGCAGTTTGCCTTCCCCACAACTATTCCAAGAGAAGGAACTCTGACTTCTTCCTTTCATGTGGCTACTCTAAACCCCAAGGTCACATGCCATTTCTGAACTGAGGAGCATAGGAGCCAACTCCGAGGGGCCGTGGTTCCCTTGGCTCCCCCATTAAACATACGAGGGGGCAGCCCCCAAAGTTAATGGGCATTGCCATATTGCGGGTGATCCCTGTCATGTGATCAGTTATGCAGGGTGGGGCTTGCTTGCCCTCCCCAATATGTTATTCAGGTTGGCACCCCTGTTTTGTCACTGCTTTAACACGTGAAATGCACACAGCGAGCCCCCCCCCCTCCCGCCGTAGACAATGAAAGGCTTGTTAACAATTGAAGCGCTTCTCCGCGCGCTGACGGGAGCTCCTGGGAAACTGCTTTCGTCCTTCCCCTCGGCGGGCCCTGGAAGCCCCGCGTTTCCTCCCGAAGCCCTCCTTCCTCTCCTGGCTTGAGAAGGAAAGGCTCGGGGAGGAAACCACCTGAGGCCTGGCTGGTGTGCTGGGGGGGGGGGAGCTGAGGTGAAGGAGCGGGGCGGAATTGGCGGGAACGGGCCCTGAGGCGCGTCGAGCTGCTCCGCCGAGGCCTCTCCGCGCGCCAAGAGAACGAACTCGCCACACGCCGTAGCGTAGTCGCTACTGAGCCAGCGAGGCGCGCTTTGCCTTTCTGTGGCAGCGAGCGCCCGCGCCGCTCCGGCTCCACTGGTGAGTCAGCGGCAGGTCAGGAGTATCGCGCGGGAAGGGAGGGGCGCGAGAGGCCGTGGCGGCGCGGATTTGCCGCTGGGAGCCGCCACCAGAGCGAGCGAGCGAGAGACAGGGAGGCTCGGGCGAGCCCCGTCGGCGAGCGCCAGAGGTTGACTTGGAGGCAGCGCCGGCGGCGTCGCCGCCTTCTCCTTTCCCTCCAGGTGGCGAGCGGGGAAGAGAAAGGAAAAGGGACGCTTGGCGGGGCGGCTCCTGGTGCGCTCGGGGGGACCGTCGGTGGCGGCATCCAGATGTGAGGCAACTCGCCGGCGGCGGAACAGCTGCGCCCTCCCCGCCTCCAGCGAGCAAGGTACGGCCCAAACTACAGGAGAGCCCCGCAGGTTGCAGCGGGGAAGGGGAAGGGGAAGGGGAAGGGGAAGGGGGGGGGAGACCGGCGGCTGCGTCGGAGCGGGGACCCTTGCTTCGGAGCGGGGCACAGCCCGACCCCGGACGCCTTTTCTGCAGGAGCAGGTCCCGCTCCGTCGGCAGCGTTGTCTTTTGAGCGCGCTTTGGGCGGCTGGTCCGATCCTGTCTGGCTCCAATCGGGGGCTGATTTCGGACCAGGGAGTTATTGGTATGGTTCCGTCTGGGCGCCTGGGAAAGTCCAGAGAGGTTGGCGCAGAGGCGGACGGCCTTTCCTTGCCCCCACCCCCGCCATGAGTCTGGATCCTAGGAGCCAACTCCTAGGGGTCGAGGTCTCTTCCCCCCCCCTAAAATATTTGAGGGGCGCCTCCCCCCAAAGTTGATAGGCATCGCCATTCCAATGATGTGCGTGCACTGGATCATGTGATCGATTATGTGGGGCGGGGCTCACCTCCCCCCCCTTAATATTTTATTGAAGTTGGCACCCCTGATCCGGATTGAGGAGTCTTCCAGCCTCGCTCCTCCCCACCACAAAGGATGTGATATTTCAGGGGGGAGGCTTGCTTGGCGCCTCGTTTTGCAGCTCAGCCCCACGGATCTCTTACTCGGGAGGAAATCCCGTTTAACTTTATCACGAGGCTGATTCTCAGGTAAGCAAAAGAGGGTATCAGCCTGGGAGGCATTCCAGCGGATTCGAGTTGTGACGGCGATTGCACTTCCTCGTAGCGATCGCTGATCCGGAGTAAGCGGTGGCTGGTGAGTGGCTGCTTGATAATAATCGTCGAGGAAATGAGTAGCTGGAATGTTTTTTTGGCTGCCGCTGCTCTTGGAGATCAGCCTGGACTTGGCAGGGCTCAGCCCCCCAGACCTGCGCGCGGTGCCAGAGCTCATTCCGAGAGCATGTGCAGTGAAAGAGGCTTTTAAGCATGTGCAAGGTGCTTTGCCCCTTCGCCGAGGAAGCGCAGCCAGCAGGAGTGCCAACTTGAATTTTTAAAAATCGGGGGAGAGGGGGAGAGGAAGCCCCGCCCCACATTATCGATCACATGGTGCGGAGCACACACACACACACTATTTAAATGCCAATGCCTATCAGCTTGGGGGGGCCGCCCCCCTCAAATATCTTATGGGGAGGGGGGCAAAGGTCCCTAGGCGGTGACTCCTATGGCAGCCAGCTGGGGTGCATTTGAGATGGTCAGAAGCGTCACGCGATATCCAGGTAGGGGTTCTCTTCCCCAGAATGACCCGGTATGCACGCGTGGGACTTGCATTTGCCTCCTCGCAAGGGATTCATGGTTTAGTCCCCCTCGCGTATGGGATTTAGGGGGAAAGAGCTTCCAGCAGGCACCTATTTCTTAAAATCGATAAATGCTATCTATCCCTGTTGCTTGGATCTTGGGCTTCGCTCAGGACGGCCTGAGATCTATTCGGGTCTGGTGCTGTGATTTGATTCCTAGTTGGGCTGGAGCGCAAGGGAATCTGCGCTTTCTAGAGAGAGAGAGAGTGGGTGGGTGGGAAGAATTGCTGAGCTCACTGGAAGGAACCGAGAGTAAGCCAAAACCTTTCCTCGCTGCGAGGTGATTGAAAGGAGATCCTGGATGATTCAGGGGTGACTCGTTCCTTAAAGGGGGGGGGGCAGAATGAAGCGAAGTGCCTGGAGGAGGCAGCTTGCAACGCGGCTTGCTTACAAAGAAGTTTTTGAGCCACCCGCAATCTGACTCAGAGCAGAGGCGCTGGATAAGGAAGCGCAGGGAGAGTCCTCGAGGCAAGGTGAAGGAGCGGCTCGCTTCCCTGCACGCCTGTTCCGGCAGCCTTGCCCGGAGGGAGCGATTTCTTCAGCCTGACTGCAGGTGGATAGTGCATCTGTTCACAGCCCGCCTAACCAGTGGCGTAGCGTGGGTTGTCAGCACCCGGGGCAAGGCAAGTAATTTGCGCCCCCTAACCCGTGGATTTGCGCCCCCTAACCCGTGGATTTGCGCCCCCTAACCCGTGGATTTGCCCTAACCCCAGATGTTGCGCCCGGTGCGGCCGGCCCCCCCTGCACCCCCCACGCTACGCCACTGCGCCTAACTACCGAAGTTCCTCACTTCACCCTGAAATTGTAACTGGCGGTAGGCGGGCTGCCCTGCTGTGAATGGCCAGCGGTGGTGGTTGGTTGAGCCTGGTAGGGCAAGCCCAATAGCAAGTGGAGCCAGAGTCAGTTGGGATAGCTCAGTTGGTAGAGCATGAGGCTGTTAATCTCTGGGTTGTGGGTTCAAGCCCCAAGTTGGGCAAAAAGATTCCTGCATTGCAAGGGGTTCGACCTTGTAGTCCCTTCAAAATCTTTGGGTCTAATCTTGTCCCCATCCTCCCCGTTGCTGATTTCTACAAGGGCAATGCTGTGGCTAAGGAGGAGGAAGTTTGTTGGGTGGTACCAACTCCTGGACTGGTTGCAAGTAAGTAAGAAAGCAGGCAGGTGGGGGGCACCACCCATTGCTGGTGGTAGGTATAATGCCAGCAGTGGATTGGTTTGAAAACAAAGAAATCACCCTTTCTTGTTGTTGTTGTTTAGTCATTTAGTCGTGTCCGACTCTTTGTGACCCCATGGACCAGAGCACGCCAGGCACTCCTGTCTTCCACTGCCTCCCGCAGTTTGGTCAAACTCATGTTCGTAGCTTCGAGAACACTGTCCAACCATCTCGTCCTCTTTCTCCTTGTGCCCTCCATCTTTCCCAACATCAGGGTCTTTTCCAGGGAGTCTTCTCTTCTCATGAGGTGGCCAAAGTATTGGAGCCTCAGCTTCACGATCTGTCCTTCCAGTGAGCAATCGGGGCTGATTTCCTTCAGAATGGATAGGTTTGATCTTCTTGCAGTCCATGGGACTTTCAAGAATCTCCTCCAGCACCATAATTCAAAAGCATCAATTCTTCGAAAAGCATCAATTCTTACACCCTTTCTTAGAAGGGCTTTATTCCTTTCCCCCACCCCACCCCCATTTTTGGTATTTGCACTGGGAGGCTTAATGGGAGCCAGTTTGAGTGTTATAATTTTGAGGAAGCATAACCTGCCCATGGGACTCTGAATCAAAAAGTGTAGATAACAAAAAATATATCCTGTGGGACTATTTTGGAATAATATGTTGTCTGAGATGTGGCTTGCATCTTTGCATTTCCAAACTATCTTAATCAAAGTTACTTTTTAAGTGATGACCCGAAATACTTATGCAAAGAAACTTCGGACATAGGCAGTGGTGTGGCAAGAAATACTCTATGAATGCATTCCAGCCCATTCTCTTGTGGACCCTATTCCATTCTTTTGAGGGTGGGCTTCTTGTTTTAATACATGTTGCAATGTGTGTGCGCACACTTGTTTATATGGTCCAAAAAGACAATATTAGCCAAGACTGTCTCGCCAGAGTGGTGCATGCTCTGGTTATCTCCCGCTTGGACTACTGCAATGCACTCTACGTGGGGCTACCTTTGAAGGTGTCTCGGAAACTACAACTAATCCAGAATGCGGCAGCTAGACTGGTGACTGGGAACGGCCGCCGAGACCATATAACACCGGTCTTGAAAGACCTACATTGGCTCACAGTACGTTTCCGAGCACAATTCAAAGTGTTGGTGCTGACCTTTAAAGCCCTAAACGGCCTCGGTCCAGTATACCTGAAGGAGCGTCTCCACCCCCATAATTCTGCCCGGACGCTGAGGTCCAGCGCCGAGGGCCTTCTGGCGGTTCCCTCATTGCGAGAAGCAAAGCTACAGGGAACCAGGCAGAGGGCCTTCTCGGTAGTGGCGCCCGCCCTGTGGAACGCCCTTCCAGCAGATGTCAAAGCAATAAACAACTACCTGACATTCAGAAGACATCTTAAGGCAGCCCTGTTCACGGAAGTTTTTAACGTGTGATATTTTACTGTATTTTTGCTTTCTATGGAAGCCGCCCAGAGTGGCTGGGGAGGCCCAGCCAGATGGGCGGGGTATAAATAATAAATTATTATTATTATTAAGACTGTGTCATTTGCACCACATATTAAAGCAGGGGTCAGCAAACTTTAAGCAGGGGGCCGGTCCACTGTCCTTCAGATCTTGTGGGGGGCTGGACTATATTTTGAAAAAAAAAAAGAATGAATTCCTATGCCCCACAAATAACCCAGAGATGCATTTAAAATAAAAGGACACATTCTACTCATGTAAAAACACGCTGATTCCCAGACCATCTGCGGGCTGGTTTTAGAAGGCGATTGGGCCAGATCCGGGGCCCGGGCCTTAGTTTGCCCACCCATGTATTGAAGCATGCTACTGGAATTCATCATGGGGTTCAAGATGATGTTGAAATTCAACTCTGATCAGCCCCAGCGAGCGTGACCAATATTATTTATTTATTTATTCATCCATTACCCACCCTAAGGTATCAGTGGTTGGGGTTTATAGCAGTTGTAGTCCAGCAGCATCTAAAGGGATATCTACCCCTGGTATGAACTTAAAGTGATCCATTAAGAACATATAGTGCAAGCTTATATACATTTACATTCATAAGTAAGCCCCATTGAGTTCAGTAGTATCAGCAAAGTGTCCTTAGAGCTGCAGCCTTAAATTAAAGGTGATATACTACGTTGGTTAGAGTAGTGTTGCAAATGCAGTTTTAAAGAGTAAGACTTGGGTTTACAATCTGTACTAGTCAAAAGAGTTCAAGGAAATAATAGTAGTTGCATAGTCAAATACTTTAGACCCTTAAATACTTTTTATTTTTGGAGGGGGGGAGTTAAGTTCTGTTGAAATCAGTGCTTCCAATCAGTGCTAATAAATGTGTTAGAACTATACATCTGGGGATAGTGGAGGCAGGTGGGAACACAAAATACTGCTCAATTCAAAGTTTAAAAGTGACCAAATTGTTTGCGTACAGCTGTTTGTAATGAATCTGGATATTGCACACTACTTGTGCATCATGTGACTTGAGTTCATGCTTTGTGATCCTAGTGTGTGAAGGTGGATGGTATGCATGGTTTATGTATAGCATTCTTCAGCAGGTATGTGCAAGTGGTTGCCTGGCCTCACCTCGTTCTAGTAAACTGATAGGGTGACATATTTTGAGTAATTTTGCAAGAGAAGCTAAGAAAGGGATGAGGAAGCTATGACTCTCAATATGTTGTTGGACTCAAGCTCCCATCATCTCATTCCTGACCAGTTCAGCAACATCTGGAGTGCCCCAGGGTCTCCATCGTTGATAGTACGGAGCTGTGCTTCTGGTGTAGAAGTGTGTTTTCTACAAATTTAGTACTGGAGTTTGTTTTTGTGGTGTGAACTTTGCTGTTGAGGATTACATTAATGGCTCCAGTAGAATGGGTCACAGATAGTGTCTTGAATTAACCCCTCCAGATAAGAAAGAGAGAGCTTGCCCTGGATCTTGTGACAGACTTGGGGATTCATAGTTAGCCACCCTGGACCAGAGGAATTCCCAAACTGGAGCCCTCAAAATGCAGCAGCATAGCTAGCTGCTCAGGTGCCCCGGGGCGGAACTCGTGCCCATTTTGGGCAGCAACCCCATCTGATGCTATCATAACTAGTCTTTGTGCAGAAAGATGGGGAATCTTTTGATATCGCTACATGCACTGTAGATGAAGCAAAGTCATGTTGCAGCATGAGTGGGCATACATCAAAACAAATATGGCTCCAGTCTTAGCTAAACCACTCTTCATCTTCACCCTTCTTTTGAGCTATTCCATCCTACACAGCATGCAATGTGGTGGTATTTTTTTAAAAAAGTGTTGGCCTATATTTCTTTAACACTACAGTGGTACCTCGGGTTACATACGCTTCAGGTTACACACTCTGCTATCCCAGAAATAGTGCTTCAGGTTAAGAACTTTGCTTCAGGATAAGAACAGAAATCGGGCTCCGGTGGCACGGCAGCAGCAGGAGGCCCCATTAGCTAAAGTGGTGCTTCAGGTTAAGAACAGTTTCAGTTTAAGAACAGACCTCCGGAACGAATTAAGTACTTAACCTGAGGTACCACTGTATTACAAATTTAATAATGTAAAAACATGCTGGCAATAATATAGCTCTTTTGAACCTTTGAAAATACTATGTATTACTCTTACGACACTGATGTTTGTTTTAAATAGATCAGAGATCATTGACTGCATTGTCACCGTGCAGTGTAAATTGTATTCTAGTCACCACTTAGTGCGGATCTACGTAAGGAGTTGGTGGCCTGAATGTTCAACAAGTAGTTGGCTCTCTGCTCACCAGGCATTCAGCAAGGCAACAGAGCAAAGAATGCACTGTGCTAAATAATCTGCCATTCCTTACAATGGACTGCTAATACTGGATCATATGGGGGAATTAAAAGCACCTTGTTCATGGCTAATGTCACCTGTATATATTCTGTAGAGCTTAAGGAATGTGGGATTCCTTTATATCTCACCATGCATTTTTTTTTAAAAAATCACATTTAAAATTGCTTCTGATTCTACTCTTGTAAAATTATCTTCCATTTAATCTTTATCTATGAGGATAGCACAGCATTCATTTGTACCTTAGTGGGCTGATTACTGCCATCGCTGGTGAGGATTTGGGGGAAGGACATGTTGGGGGTGACAGGGGTGAGATCTGGCTTTGTAGCTGTGTCTTTATATGAGAATACTAGCAGAAGAGCAGGTTGGAAAACTGTAAACCCCGTTAGATCAGGCTCATGAAGCATGCAATTCTTGCTTATTAGGAACGATGCCCCATTTAGCATAGCAAAACTTATTTGCAAGTACACTTGCCTAGGATACTTGGCTAGGATTGTTCTCTTAGTGTCCCCTGATCGTTTATAATATGCCTTTGGCAAGAGGATGACACAACTCTTTATCAAAGAGAAAATTAGGAGAGGTGTTGTATCTAACATTGCATTAAATTCAATGACATACTGACAACTGCATTTCATCGTAGTTGTTTCCATAAATCTGACAGACTGCCAGAAGACTTGTTGAGTTGTATCTTTTGGCCTTACAGAGCCAAGATGTGCAGTTATGCTCCTATTGTTCTCTTTCCAACTTTGAGAAGGAACATTATGGAGGCCAGTAGCGAGTTTTTGCCATTTATTTACCGGCTTGGGTTCAAATGTTTGCTTCTCATAGACTAGTCAATGAGTGCCTAATTACTTATCTGGGTTATTTGTCTGATGTGACTAGTTTTAAAGGAGGGTGCATTTGAGCAATCGGGAGGGTGGCAGACCCAGTTCCCACTCATTCCCAAGCCATGGTAATCTCTCTATATAACTCTCTGGGTTGGCAACATGAGGGGCCAATTGTACTTGACAAGGAGGTTGGGTTTGCCTCAGAACCTCCTGTTATTGATTTCCGCTGTACATAATTCATATCTGCAACAGTCTTGTGTATCATCTTGTTTCTACTGTAAATAGAGACAAGAGTCAGAACACAGTTCATGCCTTTTGTAATTGATTTCATTCTGGCACTAGTGGATGCGGATGACAAACTGAATCCAGGCACTCACCTGCCTTTCAGAGGTGAATGGCCCAGACACAATGAAATTTGCGGATCACTGAGGATTTGGTTCCATAAGCACAATCTCCCTTTAATGCTATATTTAGGTGGGTATTTTGTCCAGGTTCACCTGGCTCGTAACTAGTGTCTCTACCTCAAGATTTGGCAACCATAATCCATGCTCTACTTGATAACTTTAATGTTCATGTAAGGCAGGCACCCCCAAACTCGGCCCGCCAGATGTTTTGGGACTACAATTCCCATCATCCCTGACCACTGGTCCTGTTATCTAAGGATGATGGGAGTTGTAGTCCCAAAACATCTGCAGGGCCAAGTTTGGGGATGCCTGATGTGAGGCTTCCCTTGGAAAGTACAGTGGTATCTCGGGTTACAGACGCTTCAGGTTACAGACTCCACTAACCCAGATATAGTACCTTGGGTTAAGAACTTTGCTTCAGGCCGAGAACAGAAATTGTGCGGCGGTGGCGTGGCAGCAGTGGGAGGCCCCATTAGCTAAAGTGGTACCTCAGGTTAAGAACAGTTTCAGGTTAAGAACGGACCTTCAGAATGAATTAAGTTCTTAACCCGAGGTACCACTGTATTCAGAAGCTGCAGCTAGTACTGCATATGGATCCCCATGTTTTTGATTTGGGAGAACCACAGTTATCTTACAAATGCTGCACAGACTTCCTATTGGTTTCTCCTGGGCACATTTCAAAGTGATAATGCTTCACTCTTTAAATCCAGATGTTTCTGAACTACAGCTGACCGCTGACCATACTTGCTTGGGCTGATGGGAGTTGCAGTTCAGCAACATCTGGAGGGCCAAAGATTTCCTAAAAGGTAAAGGGACCCCTGACCATTAGGTCCAGTCGTGACCGACTCTGGGGTTGCGGCGCTCATCTCACTTTATTGGCTGAGGAAGCTGGCGTTTGTCTGCAGACAGCTTCCAGGTCATGTGGCTAGCATGACTAAGCCGCTTCTGGCGAACCAGAGCAGCACACGGAAATGCCGTTTACCTTCCCGCCTGAGCGGTACCTATTTATCTACTTGCACTTTGACGTGCTTCAAACTGCCCTACTTCTGCCTTAAAACCTTCTGTTTGGCTCCAGTGTACCTTGGAGAATAGCTCTTGCTTTATAATTGGCACTGAGGCTAGTCTTTTTCTCTATCCATTGTAATGCAAGATGCATCATCTTTGAGCTGAAGAGCAGGACCTTTCTGACAGTATCATCAGGACAGTATCTATTCCTAGGGATATCTGGGCAGGCAGAACTTTAGACACGTTTCATAAATGGCTGGAAAAAAGGACATTTTAGGAGGGTATTTGGTTACCCTTCAGTTCTGTGAAATAAGCTATGTATATATTAATTTGCACGTTGTGGGACCACTTTGGTTTTAACAAGAAAACGAAAATTGTAGTATTGTGTCAACTATATGTAGTGTGTCTTCATATTCTGCAAATGAGAATAACCTCTCATTCAAAGTGAGGCTTTCCATTGTGTCTGGATCTTTTTCCTAAACAGCACTAGTTTTTCCCCCTTTCCATTGGCAATTATTTTAAAAGTATTTATAATTCATACATAACAGCTGACACAAGCATGTTAGCAGAAACGCTTTTAAAATCAATTTCTTCACCCAAGGGAAATGTTGTGTAGATGACACTTTAAAGACAAGAATAATTAAGTGACCTTTCTCTTACACCCCTCCCCCACACCAATTTAAGCACAAATCTGGTCTCCTCTGAGCTCTTTGAAATTCCAAGAACATTCATTACTATGGGAATCTTTAACCTTGTTGTGTGTTGTTTCATATACCTTTTAGGAAATCAAATCAGCATTACAATCTAATTTCCACAGTCATCCCAACACAGAGCATTGTGCTAACTTGTTCCTTTCAGTGTTAACAAATCTTTGGAATTGTCAAGCTATTTGCCTCCAAGAAGGCAGTGTGTTATACAGGGTAAAGATTATTGTAGGACCAAATTTCTATGGTCCACGTGAAATTAATTGGGTGTGGGATATAGTCATAGAAGGACTGGATTTCTTTCATTGGGTTGTCCATTTGACTATGCTGGTGGTCGCAAAAAAAAAAGTGAGCTAAAGTATGGAATGGAGCAAGTGGTATTATGATAGTTCAGTTGTTTAGAGCGTGGTGCTACTAACGCCAAGGTTGCAGGTTTGATCCCCGAATGGGACAGCTTCATATTCAGGTTGGACAAGATGATCCTCAGGGTCTATGATACTATGATATTTGAATGTCACCAGTGTCAAAGCTTAGCTTTTTCTTTTCATGTTTTAAAGAAATAAGAAGTATTCTGGAGAGGTGATGTTAAGATATTGATATCTACATTTTAAAGTACTGTATAACTGGCCACAGGGTTACAAATGACTTCTGTGTAAATATATGTTCTACTACCACAAGTCCTCTTCAACAAAGAACTCATTGTGGAATGGCCTGCTGATGTCCTGTATTTTGAATAACTGTTTGTGCTATTCAGAAGTCAGTCTTGTATCCTGTGCGCTAATGAATGGGATCTAAGGATACAATCTATAGGATTGTGTCCAAGCAGTTTCTTATTGATAGTGGTGGTACTCTCCCTGTTTTGGGGCAAGTAGCAGGGAAAGTTGCCACCACCCACATGGATTTCCCAGGAGACTTCCTCAGCATATTCTTGTTATAGAAAAGGAGTTATATCAATGCCTGAAGAACTACCAGTCTTCTCTAATAGGATGGATAGAAAAATGACTCAAAGCAGGGAAATGTCATGGAATGGTGGGTCATGCAAGAGTTAGAGAAGACTTCCCCAAACTACTGTTTTCCAGTTGTCTGATCCAAAACATTTGGAGGGCACTCAATAGGCTGAGTTAGAGTGATCGTGAAGAATGAGACATAAGACAGGGAGTAAAGAGCTTTTTTTTTTTTAAAGGCAACCATTTCTTCTAGTTCAGGATATTAAAGCTATTTTTTACTTACCAATGGCTATTTGTTCCTGCTCTGCTATAAATAATGATATTTACTGGTATTTAAATTATGGTGTTCAAGATTCTGGATTAGGAGATCTCTCCACCTCTGCTGACTTTGAATTATGCACTTGAGTAAAGACCCTCCTGCTCTCTGTGGATCAGTATATGTTGGTAGCAGACTGCTTTAAGGAATGTTAAAGAAAGTCTGAACTTGGTGGGCCTATTGAACATTTTAGCCAGTGACCTCTAAGGAGACAGGGTCTTATAGAGGACTCTGGAACTTCACATCCTAAAATTTGGCTGTGATACCAACTAGGAGTGTGAAATACGTTTTCCCAGCTTTGGCTTGTACCCTTGGCTGTGAAAGTCTTAGAAAATTGTTCTTCCCATGCAAATCTGTAATATAAATATGTTTTGTGTGTTTATGCTTATTGAATTTTAGCTCTCGTGAAGCACAAAAAATGTGAAGTATTCTTTTTAATTGTCACAATTTTCATATTGTATATTAGTCCCACAAACATTTTTATGGTTGCTTTATACTTCTTTGCATTGTCTTTTCTTTCTCCTCATTGAAGTTTCACCTTATATGCACCAAACATTTCTGTTCATCCTTTACATGAATATTTACCCCATTTAAGCAGCACAAAGTGCCCCAGAAACATTTTTCCTTCAGATAAGTTGATCCAGACCTATAAATTTTAAGAATTAAGCCTAGCAACTAGATATGTGACATTTATTGAAATTCATTCTTTGCCATTGAGCTCATTGCTTTTAGAAATATTGAGAATAGTACGGAATTGCAAATGCAATTTGATTAAATCTGCAGTTGTTACTCTTTGCCTTCTGAAAATTGATTTCCCTCCCCTGAGCTCCAGTTGCCTACTGATTAAGAGCTCTGCACTGAGTTGAATAGGTTACATTTGTTTGTTTCCCCCCCTTTGTGCAAGTTTTAACTGGCCATGAAATGCAATGAAAACCTAATATAATCCTGCCTCTGCTGTAATGTGTAAGTTTACTTAGAAATAACTGTTTTGTGCCTGAAAACTGGATGACACATCTTTATGTTCCATTGTAGGAAGACAAATACCTTCTTATTGTAGATGTTTCCTGTTTTTGTGTGTGTGCTGCGGCTGAACAAGCCTTCCTTCCCATGTGGACTTTTGTTAAAATTCCTTAATCTCAAAATGGTTAAATTGAATATTTAGCAACATGCAACATGGCATGTTCTGGCAAAAGGGAGCCTGGCTGAAATTACATACAGTGATACCTCAGGTTACATACGCTTCAGGTTACATACACTTCAGGTTACAGGCTCTGCTAACCCAGAAATAGTGCTTCAGGTTAAGAACTTTGCTTCAGGATGAGAACAGAAATTGGGCTCCGGCGGTGCAGCAGCAGCAGGAGGCCCCATTAGCTAAAGTGGTGCTTCAGGTTAAGAACACTTTCAGGTTAAGTACGGACCTCCGGAACAAATTAAGTACTTAACCCGAGGTACCACTGTATTAGATCCATGTCTTGGAGTCTCGTGGCTTCTCTTTAACTCTGGATCTGTGGCTTGCTGAGTCTCACAGTGAAGTTTCCCTTGTGTGTTCATATGAATTCCTAGTTCCTACATCTCTTCCTGCTGCACACCCTTTATTTTGGACAATCTGCCTACTCACTCTTCTCTGCACTGCTTAGTGAATCTAAAAACCTCAAATCCTAGCATGGCAAGAGTCACCCCACCATAAGTGGCATCCAGCCAGGGGTTTACTTTGTTCTTTCCATTCTCCTCCCTGACATCAGGGCCTTCAGGCAAGCAGAGTGGCCACAGAAAGGGAGATGCAAGTCATCTGGTCCAGGGCTCCCTCAAACCTGGCAGTACCTCTGGCCATAGTGCAGTGATGTCATGATTCCTCAGCTAGGAGCACATTTGAAAATAAATCCCATTGGTTATAATAGAACTTAAGTTAGGTATACTTAGAATTGTACCTCAAGAGCTGACTTACCTGGAGACAAACTCTGTGATAGCTGGGGTTTTTAGGGGGTGGGAGATGTGTACACAGTTAGGTTTGAAGGGTAGCTAATGAATTTAGTGTGCTGCAAGTGCAAAGACTGGACAGCCAATGCTGCTGTTTGATCTTTGGCAATTGCTTGTGGCACAATTCAGGGACAGCATACCGGTAAATGCTTTTTCTTTCACAGAAACAAATGTCACACATAAAACCAGCCCTGATATTTTTATTTGGAATTCCCATACTGGTAACAAAAAATGGAAGAATTTGCCCAAACAAGCCTTTGTCTTTGAATCATTTTCAAAACATTTTTTCGTAGAAGTCTTCAGGTATGTTGTAATTCAGAATTTCCCCCAGGAAGGTACATTCTGTCCTACGGAAGGAGTTAAAATAAAATATTTAAGTGAGTAATTCTTAATCAGATGGGTATTCAAATCTAAGAAAGAGATTCGAAAGTACTGGCAATTAACTGGATCTGTTTCCTGATCCCATTCATGTAACCTAGGCAAGAAACAGAAGCTGATGAACTTGCTTTTAACATTTGATTTTATCCGTATTTTTAAGAAACGTTTTACATTCCAATTAAACACTATTAAACAATCTTGAATAAATAAATAGCTGCCAAATTCACAATTGATTTTATGATTATTCACAACTGACCATTTCGCGTAACTATCAACTAACAACAAATAATGAGTTCACTTCTTGCTATCTTCTGGAATGTGTTTTTGCCTTGTAGAAAATCTGGTGAGAAATTCTTGAGAAGGTCACTTGTTGTTCCTGGTAAAATGCTGATAAAGATCTTCCAGCTGGTCAAGAATTTATTGGACCTTTGGCAAACCTGCAAAGCCCTGCCTGTTCACTGGAGTAATGTGTTCCCTTTGTTTAGGACTTTTTAAATTAAAAAAAATATTAAATTATATAGACGCGTGGTAACATTTAGTAATGCTCTGAGATGATTTGCCGTTATTAGACATGTTAATATATTATACCCAAGATACTGGGTGTTTTAAAGTTGAGAAGCAATGGCTTGTGTTCAGATATTCTGCAGGCAGGTGGCTTGTTCAGTTTTTGTCACTTTGACAGCAAGGAGATTGTAACTTGATTTCACCAACTTTTCCTTGATTTATGAATTCCTTCCTGACTTCTCGGAATGGTTCATGGAGCAAATAAAGGCATGTCCCAATAAAAGCATGTGTGACCCTAATGAAAGAGGCCTTGGACATCATTTTGAAAATTAAAAGCTTTTATGCATGTGCTTTTTTATTTGTTTTTAAAGTTTTTAGGGGTAGACCCAGTTCCATGGCTGGCACATAGCTTTAGTGGAAGTCTGGAGACAGAGTCAGCTTTTCCATTCTGTACATTAGTGGTTCCCAAGGAGGCGGGGGGGGGGGAGAATGAGTGAAAGCAGGAACTGGTGTTTGAATGGTCATAGAATTGTAGAGCTGGAAGGGGACCTGAGGATCATCTAGTCCAACCCCCTGCAATGCAGGAATATGCAGCTGGTCCATACAGGGATGGAACCTGTAACCATGGTGTTATCAGCACCAAGCTCTAACCAACTGAGCTATCTATACAACAATACTTTTTAAAGCGTTGGCCCTATTGGACACCATGCGGGCTTCACTTCATCCAGCAAAAAGTATTTGGCTACCCTGAAAACACAATGGGAAGGCACACTGTGTACAAAGCTCTGAGCTGCTTGAAGGAAGGTCAGATAACAATTGAGACATGTAATTGACCTTATGTAAATAGGTAGAGCATATAGTTAAAGCTATGGTTTTCCCAGTAGTGATGTATGGAAGTGAGAGCTGGACCATAAAGAAGGCTGATCACCGAAGAATTGATGCTTTTGAATTATGGTGCTGGAGGAGACTCTTGAGAGTCCCATGGACTGCAAGAAGGTCAAACCTATCCATTCTGAAGGAAATCAGCCCTGAGTGCTCACTAGAAGGACAGATCCTGAAGCTGAGGCTCCAAACTGCGAGAGGCAGTGGAAGACAGGAGTGCCTGGCGTGCTCTGGTCCATGGGGTCACAAAGAGTCGGACACGATTAAACGACTAAACAACAACAAATGGGTAGAGAACTGGATCCAGCCAGCAAGTCAGAGACTTGTCTTCCCCACTTCCACTGGACAACTTGGATAGTTGGATGGGAGCATCCACTGTCAAATCACCTGGCATGATAATGACATCAGGTGACTGATACCTGTCAAAGGACTCAAGAGGTTGCTGTAACAGCTTTCTGCAGTTCCAGCAACCTCCTTTGAAGACAGAGTGTGCCAAAAGGGGATCCCTTTAACTACAGTGGTCAGCTGATTGTCAGTTACAGGGAGCCGTTTTGACCTCTCTGCAGAGAGGACAATGCTCCTAAAAAACCCCTGGGAATTTTGCCCTCGCCAGAGAAAGCAATTTAAAAACAGAACTTTTTTATGTCTAGAGGAAGCAGCTTATATGCAAAGTGCTGGAGGAAGTGTTTTGAATCCAAGTAGTTTCCTCTAGCCCATTTGGATGCACTGTGGAGTTCCTAGTGCAGCTGATCCCAGCTGATTACTGGGGCTTTGGTTGTGCAGTGCGCTCACACCCTGACAACCAGGTGACAGTGGATGCTTCAAAGCACCTTGCAAAGAACTTTGCAACCCTGTTTGTGACTTTGCCGCGGATAAGGACTGTCTCGCCCCCATCGTTCTTCCCAGACACTGAGGTCCAGCGCCGAGGGCCTTCTGGCAGTTCCCTCACTGCAAGAAGTGAGGTTGCAGGGAACCAGGCAGAGGGACTTCTCAGTAGTGGCGCCCGCCCTGTGGAATGCCCTCCCACCAGATGTCAAAGAAATAAACAACTATCAGACTTTTAGAAGGCATCTGAAGGCAGCCCTGTTTAGGGAAGCTTTTAAGTTTTGATGAATGATTGTATTTTAATATTCTGCTGGAAGCCACCCAGCCAGATGGGTGGGGTATAAATAATAAAATATTATTATTATTATTAGGCACGTTGGCTGTTGGGAGTGGCTTGGTCAAAATGAGCTTGGTGGGTCAAATGGTGAAGAATGGTGGGTCCAACATTTGACCCGTAATGTTGGAATGCTGAGAGAAGACAGTGGTACTGGGATATTTCGCCTTTGCAAAAGGTTCCAGGAACAGCAGTTGTACGATGGGCCTCTATAAAGAAATGCACTTTTTAAAAGGGCAAACTTGCATGATGGGTGTTTGTGTGTGTGGATGGGAGGCATGCCATCATTAGGGTGGCCAAGACATTGCCCACTAGGTGGCTATGGCATTTACAAAAATGCAGGACAAATGGCTGCATTAGCAGTGGAAGCAGCTGCATTTTCCAAACGAGACCATGTTTCCTAGGTGGTAGCTGTTCCAAACAATGTCTATTTGGCTGGGGTTTTTTAAGTATAAGAAACTGATCCCACCTAACATAAATTCTATCTGAATGGAATGAAAACAACCCCACCTTTCAAAAGCAACCCTACACCCTAAACATGTGGCTTTTCCAAGCAATATGTTCCAAGATGCAAGTGGGCTTTAATGGATTTATGATGATGCATATAACAATAGGGTTTCATTACAAATGTGATGGTCCTTGGATAAACTGTGGCCAAGAGGAAACATGGTAGTCTCCATTAATTGTACTAGAGATAGCATCATGCCAAGAATGCGGTGAGCTGTGAGACAGGATGAATGGCCGTAGTAATTGACAATGTCAACACCTGGAAGGCAAAACAGTGGTGCCTTGTGCTCAACAAGGTTGTTCAGCAAGTAGTAGTATTTTTATTTTTATTTTTAAAAAAGCCTATTCAGATCTTTACTTCTGTTCCATTAGGAATAGCTATAATCTTAAGTAGAGTTTTAATCATTTTTGTAGGAGGTCGTATCATCAACTATGCACACCAGTCTGATTTTTCCACCAAATATTCCCCAAGAAAACCCTTAAAAATGGAAGTGGTGACTTGCAAATTAAAACATTGTACATTAACTGAGAACTTTAATATACTGTAAAGGTACCCCTGCCCGTACGGGCCAGTTGTGTCCAACTCTAGGGTTGTGCGCCCATCTCACTTAAGAGGCCGGGGGCCAGAGCTGTCCGGAGACACTTCCGGGTCATGTGGCCAGCGTGACGAAGCTGCTCTGGTGAGCCAGCACCAGCGCAGCACACGGAAACGCCGTTTACCTTCCCGCTATAAAGTGGTACCTATTTATCTACTTGCACTTAAGGGTGCTTTCGAACTGCTAGGTGGGCAGGAGCTGGGACCGAACAACGGGAGCTCACCCCACCGCGGGGATTCGAACCGCCGACCGTACGATTAGCAAGTCCTAGGCGCTGAGGTTTTACCCACAGCACCACCCGCGTCCCTGTAGTTCATGTACTAATGTACTGTAGTGTAGTTTGCACACAAGCGTCAAATTCTCTCACACAATTCTTGTGATTTATTATTATTTTTTGACATTGAGCGTTTGGTATCTCAAGGATTAGCACAGACAAGAGATAAAGCAAAAGTAAAGATATCATATCAAAAGGAAATTAGCTTCCCCCCCTCTTTTCTACTAAAGATAAATAGCACACTAACAACAGGCTCGGTTTAAAGAAATTTAAATCCAGTACAAGTGTTAGAACTTATTCTAAAGCAGACATCTCCAACTTGCAGCCCTCCAGATGTTTTGGCCTACAACTCCCATGATCCCTAGCCAACAGGACCAGTGGTCAGGGATGAAGAGAATTGTAGTCCAAAACATCTGGAGGGCCAAAGGTTGGGGATGCCTGTTCTAAAGAATGCCTCTGCAGGCATGGGAGAACTAGGACGTGGTCAGGAGAAAAGACGGAAGGGAAGGGTGTTGGCAGAAGGGGTGACGGTGGCATTGGAAAGGGGAAATTGGTGCTGATTACAGCTGCTTGTTTTCAGAAAGAGAAGGGGAGGTTGTCAGAGGAACTGGGGTTTTTTTGGGGGGGGGGGTTGGATAGTGGGCCTTTGGGGAAAATAGGAGAAAGATGGTGGGAGACCTTGGGGTCAATGACTGAGAGTAAAATGAGTCTGTTTTTGCAGTAGGTGGGTATGCATAGTGAGGAAATGGGGCTTGAAGGTGAAACAGCTAAGGAGGAAGAACTGGGCATAGCAAAGGGAAGAAAGAGCGCTGGTCTCCTCTCAAAAGAGGGACCTGATTGGGTAGAAAATGAGGGATAGGGGAAGGAGGGCTTTGTCAGCTAATCGGTTTGCAGTGGGGCAGGGAGATTTGATACTTGTCCTTGTTGTGTAAGGTGGTGTGTGTGCTAGTGTGCTGGAGGTGAGCGTTCCTGTTCAGCAGCAAAAAAAAAAAAAAAAAAGGGGATATAGAAAGAAGGGAGAAAAAGGAGAAGGGGGGAGCCTGCAGGAAAGTTCCTGGGCATAAGGTTTGAGGCAGCTTGGGTATTCAAAGATTCCTAACTGCTGAGTTGGAAACCTCTACCTCTTGATGCTCAAGTTGAGGTTAAAAATTAATATAAAAACAAATATTGCAAAGCCTCATCTTCCTGTTGGTGGATGGGTGTTACAAATCTTCAAATGGTGCCAGCCAGGAAAAGCTTGTCCAAAACATTTGCAAAATGGCTTCCAGATAGGCATCTTCTGCTGTCCAGGTGAGATAGAGTAAAGAGATTAACATACTGTATAAACTCAGTTGGTCTTTAAGGTGCTACTGCAAGGAATTTTTTTATTTTGTTTTGACCATGGCAGACCAACACGGCTACCTATCTGTAACATACTGTATATTTGGGTTGTTCTGGAAGGAGCCTCAGGCTATTGAAATTTATTTGGATAGTGTTAGTGGGGGGTGGGGCAATCTGGAAGGAGTGGTGATTAGCTGATACTACCTTTGGCTTAATGCATCTATTCTAGAAGGAGTCTGACATTCTTTTGCTTGATTTAGATTTGCAAATGATAAGGGAGGGACAGTGATCAATGGGTATTGCAATTCAGTTTGCTTTGGAGCATGTATACCTGGCTTCCTGTAATGGAATTTTTCTTGAAGCCTCTCCAGGCCAGAGTGGAACCTCCCTTTTCAGGTACAAGCTACCATAGCAAAAGCTGGAGTGTTTTCAGGAGTGCTTCTTCATAAGAGGTAGCACGGAGTTCATTGGTGCCAATATCTGCAGTGTTAAAGTGAGGCATCTAATCATAAGCCTGCATTTTTATCAAAGCTTCTATATATTTCAATCAAGGCTTGTACTTAAAAATGAGCTTAAAAAAAAAAGGATTTTCAAATGTTTCATGCCAGGCAAAAGACCAGCTGCCTAAAAGAACCTTGGCAAGATGTTTTTCCTCCTAAGACAAGAAGGGCCTCATTGATTTATAGTAGAAAAACAATTCTCAAAGTCATAAAAAGGGAGAATTAAATATGCTGCCCCAAGGCTGAGAAAACACCATTAGGAATGGGGAAAGATAATACTAATGTGCCTCCCAGTAAAATGAGCCAGATCTTCTTTCTAAGGTTGAAAGGCCAGGAGCAAATGGAAGGAAAAACATTTAGCTGGAAAGAGAACATTTTTGGGGAAGTCTTTTTCTAAAGCTGTTTCTTAAACTAAGAGAGTTAAAAAAGGTTAAAATGTGTTAAATGTTGGAAAGGCAACTGGCTTGGCAGAAGAAGCAGCTTCTTCCTATTTTATTTTGAGGCTGGAGAGGAGGGGGAAAGGGGGAGGTGCAAACTGAAGAGGCTTCTTTTAAAAGCTGTGTTTTATTGAGTTCCTTCCTTTTTACTTTGAAAAGCTTTATTCTTTTAAGAGGCTACCTATGATAAATGTATGAAATATATTAGCTTAAATATATTGGCTTAAATGTAATTATGCAAAGGATTTAAGGAATGCTAGATTCTTATTTCATATGGTTGTAAGAGTTGTATTTATCCTGAAATTAAGTCAGCCACCAGCCCCCCCCTTGCCAGACAGAAGACGCCATCCGGGCAGTCTTGATATATAGTTGTCAGGCATTTTGTTTAGAAACATTAAATGAAGGAAATCTTTCAATGTTTATGTGAAACTCAAGATCCTTGACATCTGTTGAACATAAAATGTAAGATTAAACCATTTGTTTTAGAAGGCAATAGGGCAAGAAGGGCAAGAGGTGAGCTGGTAATTAAGATTCCATGTAAGATATATTATTACTTATTTGTCATTTATATATAGCTCTTTGTCTCCCTTATAAGGGCAAGGAAATGGGTGTATCTTTTGTGGGTGTATCTTTTGTGATTGGCTCTAGCAAACAGCCAATAGGAATTTCAACCAGGCTGATTGGACAGAGGCAGCCACAGGAGGAGCAAAGGGGGCTGGATTAAGGGAATATAAGTGCTGGCCAGAATGGCAGGAGGCCAGGCCAGAGCTTGGTAACCACGTACCACTGAGCCTCTTATTTATTTGTCTGACAAATAAATTACTATTTTAATTTCTCTATTGCTGCGTTGAATATTTCATTCCAGCTAAGCGTTAACCACAAGCAGGGTGCTACATTTTATGGTGCCGTGACTCGGATAAGTGGTCTGCTGGAACGCAGCCCCTTCGCCCTACTGGGCAGGGTACAAGAGAGAGGACAACTGCTTACCCAAAGCGCGCACTGGTAATTTTTTCCAGGGGGAACGCAGAAGACTCGTCTGTCTGATACCCTGCTCACTGGCGGCGACGGACCGGGGGAAACAGGGAACCAACCAAGGGTAAGTGCACAAAGGGATTTTTGGCCCTCCAATTAATTGGGAGGAAGAGAAGTCTTGATCAAACTTCTGCGTCTCAGTAAGGGGAAACTGAGTACGCTAGGTGGTTGGGTACATCAGATGGTGATCTGGTGTAGGGAAAGGGAAAAATTGGGAGGTAGAGTGTGGTGAAGTATCCAGCGCATTGTATGTGTGAGAAAGTACAGAGCAATCTGTAGCTGACCTGAGTGTGGAGTGGGCAGTACTTCGGTTCCTAGTGAGGCGACTCCAACTAGGCAAGGAAACCCACGAAGCGCGTCTGTGAGTGACTGAGTGGATACTTCACAGGGCCATACAATGGGAGTTGGGGGTTCAAAGGGGGAAAATACACCTCTTGAGTGTATGTTAAATAATTTTAAGAAAGCCTTCTCAGGGGCATATGGAGTCAAAATGACGCCAGAGCGCTTGAGAACGTTATGTGAACTAGAATGGCCAAAACAAATTACTGGATGGCCATCCCAGGGAACCTTTGATATAAATTTAGTAAGCAAACTTTGGACTGATATCGCCAAAGAAACTGGAGGGTGCCCAGAACAATTTCCATATATAGATTCCTGGCTGAGCACATTAAATAAAAATCCTCCATGGATAAGGGAATGCAAAGTCAAACGATGCAAATTATTGGCTGTAAAAGCCGAAGCTAGGAAAGGAATCTTGCCAAATAAACTCAAACCCATTTTTGAGGGGCCAGAGGAAGAGGTGCTTCCACCTCCACCCTATGCTCCACATCGAAGGGAGCTTAATCCAAACACTCCACCAGTTGTAACCCCAAGGCAAGAAACTGGAATGAATAATGGGAGTGGAGTCACAGAGCTTGATTCCTTGATAGATTATGATAAATATCTTCAGGAGGCATTGGAGTTCTATAATAAAGCCCAAGCAGAAGTGGTTATTCCACCTGTGACTCCTAATAGACCTCCATCTACAGTCTCCTTTAGTGGAACAACTGATTGCCCACCCCAAACCCCTGTACATCCAAGTCCCAGAGAAATGTTACAGAAGTTACAGGGAGACCTTGCTCGGTCAGCAAGCAATACAGCCAGGCGTATAAAGCTGCTAAAAGAACGCCTTGCGACAGATACCATCCCCTATGATTTGAGGCCCCTAGAGCAAAGTGAAGAGAAAGATCACGTAGTAGCCCCTCTTAGAAGAGTATTTGATGCACTTGAGGAGCCTGCGCTGGTTAATGGGCAACCCGGACCACGGCCACCTCGAACTTCGACCCTGCAATATATTCCATTCACAACTACAGATCTGATGAATTGGAAAACACACACCCCATCTTTTGCAGAAAAACCTCAGGCTATGATGGACTTGGTGACTTCAATAGTAAATACTCATAGCCCTACTTGGACAGATTGTCGCCAGCTCCTAAATACTCTGTTCACCACTGAGGAAAGGAGAGACATAATTGAAAAGGCACAGATATATTTGCGTGAGCAGGCCAGAGCGGGAAATATTTATAATATTGACCGTCATCTCCAAGATAACTTTCCCTTGGAAGATCCTAATTGGGATCCAAACAATGCAATTCACCTGGCCAGACTTACCACCTACCGCCAGACACTTGTGCAAGGTATCCGCAGGGCATGCCAGAAGCCCACTAATATGTCTAAAGTCTCAGAAGGGTAGATGTGTTACCCATAACACTGTTTCGTGTTCGGTGTGCACCCACAAAAAGACTTAAGTTGTCACCTTTTGAGCTCCTGTATGGGAGACCGCCCTCCTTTGTTCAGGATATTCCAGCTGACCTTAAACAAATAGGAGACCATGTGACACAGGAACAAGTGCAATCTCTCTCCCGTGTTTTTGTTTCTCTTAACAGGTGGGCCCTCGAGCGCACGCCGTGCAGCATTGCCGAGCCGATTCATCAGTTCCAGGCTGGCGATAGCGTATGGGTGAAAGAGTGGAAACGCGATCCACTTGCACCTAAGTGGCGTGGACCTTACACCGTCTTGCTCTCTACTCCAACAGCGGTGAAGGTAGCTGAGGTGACCCCCTGGATTCATCACTCTCGTTTGAAGAAGTCTGAAGGCAGTTGGACGTGCAAAGGTGACCCCTCTAATCCTTTAAAACTAACTCTCTCCAAAAACCCCTGTATCTAGCCCTACCGGGAACGGGCTAGGTCACGGGCAACATTTGACGACCGGCCTGCTGCAGCCACAACCTGGAAGCTGGCTGACCTGCGCACGCCTGAAGCTTGAGGAGCGTCTGAACCAGCGACTGTGAACGGAAAGATTCTCTAATACAATTGATTGACTGCCCCCCCCTTGTGGAACAATTATCAGAGATATTACTCATTGGGGATCCTCGGGATATATGTTTTGGTCTTGGTGGTTCCCCATTTCTGTCACTGGGGGAATTATATTGGGGCTAATAATTATTTGCTATCACAATAAGGTAATCTTTTGTGGAAGGAATGCATATACTAGACATCAACATGATTTTATTAATCCTGATCCCTTGGGAAGGGGAAGGGTCCTTGAATCTGACCAAATTGGCTAAATATGGATTCAGCCATGACCACAATATGTGGGTAGGTTTAGCTGAAATGGTAGCTAATGTTGCAAATAGGACCAATTGCCTTGTTTGCTCTCTTGGGCCAGATGATTCAGAGGGAGGTATGCCCTTATTACCGATACCATTAGATGCCATTGGTATGGTAAGCGAAATGCCACACCAAACTGAAATACAGAATTTCCCCGGATGGAACTCAACTAAACCATTACGAGTTATACCTGTACAAGGGGAATTCTGTGTACATAAATCATCAGATGCAGCTGATTCTCCCATGATAGGCTCTTCTCATTGTCACTATACTTGGGATTATAAGAAGAATAGTCATACCTGGGCACACGGTACTACCTATCGAACTCGGAATGCCTTGCCCTGTGCACCTCCTTTTATTCATGCATGGAAAGTGGTGTGGAACATAACTGTGACAGAAGAAGGCAATCTAACATACTGCACTGTGAACTCTCTACCCCTTTTGGTATTTCGCCTTCTGTATTCCCCGTACCAAAAACCTCAGACCCGATGGTTGTGGTGGATATGTGGAGAATGGGCATACAAGAAACTCCCTTCCAAATGGAGTGGGACTTGTTTCTTGGGTTGGGTATTACCACCAATGTGGATTATGCCCACTAGTTCGGCCAGGCGAACACGAAGGAATGCTGATATTTCTCATATAGCAGGAGGAAGTACCCAAAGTTGGAGCGGTACTGATGATTGGCCACCAGAGCGCATTATAGCCTATTATGATCCTGCCTCCTGGAATCCTGGTGAGCTCATACAAGGGGCACGGGATCCTATTTATAATCTAAACAGAATAATTCGATTGCAAGCAGTAGTGGAACTTGTAACCAATGCAACGGCCCAGAGTTTGAGACTTATTGCACAACAGTTGGATGAAAGTAGAGCCGCCATTTTGCAGCTGAAAATGGGAATGGATTATGTACTTGCCAGGCAGGGAGGCCTATGTGGAGTCTTGAACTTGACAGGGAATGCCTGTTGCTTTAACATTTCTGATAATGGTGAGGCAATCCGTGTGTTGGCCACAAAGATGGAGAATATAGCACATGTCCCAGTACAAACATGGGAAGGATGGGATATGGGATGGCTCACCAATTGGTTACCTAATGTCACAGGACTCAAAGGGATACTATTGTCTTGCTTGTTTTTCTTGACAGTAGTAGTATTAGTTTTATGTATGATGCCATGTATCATTTCATGTTTTAGAAGTACAATTAGCAAGATGGTTTCAAATGAAACTCTACCTCATATCATGGCCCTATACAGAGCTTTACCTCAGGAATATGATGAAGGTCAAGCTATCAAGGACACTTGGGATGAAGGTCCTTGAGCTTGAAAGGGGGGAATGAGGCATCTAATCATAAGCCTGCATTTTTATCAAAGCTTCTATATATTTCAATCAAGGCTTGTACTTAAAAATGAGCTTAAAAAAAAAAGGATTTTCAAATGTTTCATGCCAGGCAAAAGACCAGCTGCCTAAAAGAACCTTGGCAAGATGTTTTTCCTCCTAAGACAAGAAGGGCCTCATTGATTTATAGTAGAAAAACAATTCTCAAAGTCATAAAAAGGGAGAATTAAATATGCTGCCCCAAGGCTGAGAAAACACCATTAGGAATGGGGAAAGATAATACTAATGTGCCTCCCAGTAAAATGAGCCAGATCTTCTTTCTAAGGTTGAAAGGCCAGGAGCAAATGGAAGGAAAAACATTTAGCTGGAAAGAGAACATTTTTGGGGAAGTCTTTTTCTAAAGCTGTTTCTTAAACTAAGAGAGTTAAAAAAGGTTAAAATGTGTTAAATGTTGGAAAGGCAACTGGCTTGGCAGAAGAAGCAGCTTCTTCCTATTTTATTTTGAGGCTGGAGAGGAGGGGGAAAGGGGGAGGTGCAAACTGAAGAGGCTTCTTTTAAAAGCTGTGTTTTATTGAGTTCCTTCCTTTTTACTTTGAAAAGCTTTATTCTTTTAAGAGGCTACCTATGATAAATGTATGAAATATATTAGCTTAAATATATTGGCTTAAATGTAATTATGCAAAGGATTTAAGGAATGCTAGATTCTTATTTCATATGGTTGTAAGAGTTGTATTTATCCTGAAATTAAGTCAGCCACCAGCCCCCCCCTTGCCAGACAGAAGACGCCATCCGGGCAGTCTTGATATATAGTTGTCAGGCATTTTGTTTAGAAACATTAAATGAAGGAAATCTTTCAATGTTTATGTGAAACTCAAGATCCTTGACATCTGTTGAACATAAAATGTAAGATTAAACCATTTGTTTTAGAAGGCAATAGGGCAAGAAGGGCAAGAGGTGAGCTGGTAATTAAGATTCCATGTAAGATATATTATTACTTATTTGTCATTTATATATAGCTCTTTGTCTCCCTTATAAGGGCAAGGAAATGGGTGTATCTTTTGTGGGTGTATCTTTTGTGATTGGCTCTAGCAAACAGCCAATAGGAATTTCAACCAGGCTGATTGGACAGAGGCAGCCACAGGAGGAGCAAAGGGGGCTGGATTAAGGGAATATAAGTGCTGGCCAGAATGGCAGGAGGCCAGGCCAGAGCTTGGTAACCACGTACCACTGAGCCTCTTATTTATTTGTCTGACAAATAAATTACTATTTTAATTTCTCTATTGCTGCGTTGAATATTTCATTCCAGCTAAGCGTTAACCACAAGCAGGGTGCTACAAAAGTGCATAATATCTACAAGATAGTGGGGGGCGGGGAGGCTAACTGATTCGACCAGTCATTTGGAAGCACGTGTGGAGACCATCTTGTCACAGATACACGGCCTTTATTCTTAGTATAAAAACTAAAAATGCTGCTTTTCACAGCTCCAGATTTGTAGACAATCAAGTCAAGGGAACTTTCTTGCAAGTCAGGGGAAATTTCTTCCTTCTCCCTCTGCCTTTCAGTCAGCGTTCCACCCATTATCAGGTTTTTCTTAGCATTTTCAACAGCGTGCCTTAACTTGTTACAGTTAATCTGGAACTCTGCCTGTTTTGTTTTTCATGTGTGTTGTGTATATGCTTTTAATGTAAGCTGCTCCAGAATTGTTTAGGCAATGAAGAGTGGCTTAGAAATATTTGAAATAAATTTTTTTAAGTGGTGGCTTTTTTTTTGCGAAACTGCTACTTCCTCCTGGCCTAGCTTTCAAGCTGCTGGAGCACCTTCTTTCTTCTCATTATCTATACAGTGGTACCTCAGGTTAAGTACTTAATTTGTTCCGGAGGTCCGTACTTAACCTGAAAGTGTTCTTAACCTGAAGCACCACTTTAGCTAATGGGGCCTCCTGCTGCTGCCGCGCCGCCAGAGCCCAATTTCTGTTCTCATCCTGAAGCAAAGTTCTTAACCTGAAGTACTATTTCTGGGTTAGCGGAGTCTGTAACCTGAAGCGTATGTAACCTGAAGCTTATGTAACCTGAGGTACCACTGTACCAGCATCATAGTCATATGTTTTGGACTCACCATAGCCATAATTTTATTTCTGCTAATGGAGGTCAGATCCTTCCTCACTGGACATCTTCCACTGAATTGGTCCACTAATTGGTCATCAGCTGTAATGTTCTCCTATGGCATGAAGCATTTTGGAAGAGTCTCACAATTGGGGTAAAAATTACCTTGAAAGCAGAACTAATAAGTGTTGCTCATGTTGCTCAACGTGAACGCTGCAAGTTTTAAAAATTCAGCTCTGCAAAGGGTTTTTGTAAGCTCCTGGGATACCATTGAATCCTGCTACCATTTTTAGTGATATTATTAAGAAAAGGAAAGGACTTTATAAAAATAGTCATAGGTTTGAATCCAACATCATGTAAATCCAACCCAAAACCTTGAACAGATTTTGGAGGATTGCAGTGTGGAGGAGAGGAGCTGCTCATTCATGGGCACAGTTGAAAGCAATCAGTGGGGCTCAGGATGCAATGGTGATGGTGTTGAGCCCCACTGCTGTAGACCATGGGGTATGGATTGTAGCCTCATTTTTAAAATTTTGTTTGAGTAATCCTATGAGGCAGCCACTGTTCTGTTCTTAATCATGGGAAACTGAAATCATCATCCACTTAGTTGTTAATTGTCTTCTAAACCACTGTCACAAAGGAATTAGACATAAAGAAAGCCTGTCAGAACTAAAAATGTCTTCAATTGTTTCTGGAAAGTACAGACAGGGGGTGCCTGTCTTATTTAGAAAGCTATTTCAGAAGAACAAGGGCAGGCAGCCTCACTAAAAACCCTGCTCTGAGTTATTGCAGAGCAAGCTTCTGAGATCTCTGGAACTCTAATAATTTAGAGCTGCAGAGCAACCTAAGTTTCTCTGAAGTATGTGTGAAACTGGTCATGAGATGCTATTTGTTCAAGCTGTCCATTCTCCTCTCTCCTCTCAAGCACCAAACTTTTTTTTAAAAAAAGGTGCATTACCGTTTAGATTTCCTAAAGCAGAGCTTGTCAGCTCAGATCCATATATTGATGTTAGTCCCTATTGTCTGCTTTTTACTTCCATCTGTGTTCTTTTGTAAGTTTTGGTTCCTAGGCTTTCTTTTGGAGACTTTGAGCATTTTCAGCTTCCTTATTATGGACTTGATCCTTCAACCTTTAGCTCATATAGCAGCACACTTCAACAAATGTTGACTGATATTCCACATTCTTAGTTTTTAAGCAAAGCTATTGATCCGCTTTATTCTTTTGGAATACTAGTGAATATTTTTGAAGGTTCGTTTTATACAATCTTTTTAAAAGCCTGTAGTGCCATTCTCGCTCATCACTGCTACTTCCAGAAGCAGCAAAATAAATCTAGTTGTCTGACACAAGCCCAAGAGCTTCCCTTATTCTTATGGGTTTAAAGCACTACAGCAGGTAACAAAGGAGAGGCTATGATTTGTACTGCACTCCAGTCTGCTTGCTGTAAATTATTGTTAAATGAGTAAAAGGAATAATATATTTTCTTCAGAATGGATGCCTGTGTTTAAGAGCCTGTTAATATAAGCCTGGCAAAACAGTTGTTCCATGAAAAGCTGTTGTAAAATACACTAATATATTAGACCTATGAATAGGATATGCATATAAATGAATTACTTAATCGCTAAAATTCTGAATGCATACCTGGTGTTTTTTCCACTGCTCAGCTTAAAAAGAATACACTAAAGATCTTTCAAATGAGCCAAGAAGACTGTAAGTTATTGTCAATACTGTTGATGACTCACCCTCCCCCCCAATAGCAGGCCAATTGCCTGAATTTATTTATTGCTCTTCCTATCTCCAGTTACCATTCTTTCTTCCTTTCCTATAATATCTGGTTATTGGGAAATGGTCATCATGTATATATTAAGTAACAAGGAATACAAATTTGGTTGTGGATCTTAGACACTTCAACCAACCATGGTTCTTATTGCTAGCAACTGATTTCCATGAGAAACTTGCTGGTTGTCCTCACCCAACTTCTTCAGTTGCACAGTGTATTCTAGATTCTTAATGTTGATGCAAACGCATTCATTTTACTTAGTTATGGACTTGATAAGTTTAAAGCTGCATAAACAGTGTTTCTTGGGCTTGGTGATGCACTGCACAATGGAACTTGGTAGCCTTAAAGGAAGGCAGCCCTGAATCATTCCCCCACTTGCATATTTAACTCTGATGTGAAAGTTTTTTTGTGGAACCATCTTCACATCGAATTATGGCTGGTGCCTTTGCTGATGACATTTTGGCATCTTCTTAAAATTGATCTGTGTACCCAGGCTTTTGCTGGTGCTAAGCTCCAGCATATGGTTGATTTTTTTTATTCCTGCCCATTTTCAACTGCAGAGTTTTTGTGATTTTTTTTTGCATTTTATATGTTATTGATGTATTATATTTTAACTTTGGTACACCATCTCAAGAGCGTCGGGAGAGGCAGTACTGTAGAAAAACTTGTTATAAAGCTGATAATGTAGCATTTATGCAATTAGAGGAATAGATAGCTCTTATTGATACCTCTTTCAAAATACTAGGTTGGACAACTAAGCCTCTTATTTTGCCCTCGGGACTACACCAGTGTGGTGTAGTGGTTAAGAGCTGTAGACTCGTAATCTGGGAAACTGGGTTCGCGTCTCCGCTCCTCCACGTGCAGCTGCTGGGTGACCTTGGGCCAGTCACGCTTCTCTGAAGTCTCTCAGCCCCACGCACCTCACAGAGTGTTTGTTGTGGGGGAGGAAGGGAAAGGAGAATGTTAGCCGCTTTGAGACTCCTTAGGGTAGTGATAAAGCGGGATATCAAATCCAAACTTCTTCTTCTTCTTCTCCCCAGGCCAGGCCCCTCGATGGTCCTGCTCTGTATTGCCCTCTTATGTTTTTTGCCTTTCTGGAATGTGTGTGTGAACTACGGAGGTGTTGAGGGTGTGGAGGCAGAAGTGGGGAGGTGGAATATGTAGCCTGCTATACAAAAATTAAGAATCACATCTGTTAACTCCATCCACTTTTGCCTCTGGACACCCTGCCTACCAGCGGCATGTGCCCCCAAGACTAAATGGTTCCCTACCTAGTGTATGTAGATTAATGCTTTCTGGTTCTGACTGCTGAATTTTTAAAGTCAGATAACACTTTGCAACAGAATTGACATATTCAACCTGAAATTCGTACCTGAGATGCTATGGCTACAGAAGAGTTGGGTTAACCCAAAGCACTTCAAACAATTTACAGGGTGATAGCCAATGTTGTCCAGCTAAGTCAGAGTCAGAGTAGACCCACTAAAAGCGACGAACTTCCATTGATTTCAGTGGGTCAGCTTTACGACTTTGTTGATTATCACCCACTATTAATCTGTGCTAAATCGTTGGATAAGGGAACAATTTCTGACACACATGGATACATGATCCATTGTTTTCATTTTTACTAGTATGAAATAGCTTTTATTTCGGTATTCGTTTCCTTGTGTAAATTTTCCTTCCTGCTGAACCTGAATGTCTGAACTACTTGGATTTACAGAGAAAGGAGAATGGTACAGGAGTTGCTATGCCCATTCCTCCTTACCAGCTTGTTGAGTGGCTTTATCGTGAATATATTGTTGACCCTACTCCCTTAAAATAGCACAAGAAGCAATGAAGAGCCAATTCTAATATTCAGAAAAAGTGCATAGTGCAACGTTCCTGTAACTTTACTAGTGCCACTGCTAAATGGGAGAAAGGAATCTTTCAGTGCACAGCCCTATGTAAAACATAAAAGCCCCTAATTGCATGTAGAACATGAGGCTTGTGCATTAGTATGAAGCCTACACGAGTGCAACCCACATTCTCAAGTGATAGTTTCTCAAGGGCTGTTCTGTGTATTTTCTGAATGCTTCCACCCCTTTTTAAATGATTGCCAGCATAATAAAAGTACTGGGAGATATTTGTATAATACTGGAGTTTCCTAAATGAAGGTTTGGAGCGTTTCATTGGAGATGCCGTTTAACATACATCCTGTTTTTGGAACACTGCATTTGGGGACAAGATTATTCATTTGGAACCTTCCGATTCTGTTGTTGGGATCGTAAGGAATTGCCTTATGCTAACTCTGACAAGGGATCTGCCTGGCTTAGCATTGGTGGCACTGATTGGCAGTGGCTTCCCAGTAATCTTTCCCAGCCTGACCTGGAGACACCAGAGTTTGAAGCTGTGATTTTTATTTTTATTTTTGCATGCAGAACATCTTCTTTGCCAGTGAAACACAGCCTTTCCCCTAATTCTAAAGGGACTGGTTACTGAGCAGATAGCTCAGTCAATAGATCACGAGACTCTTACTTTCAGGGTTATGGGATCAAACCCCACCTTGGGTGAAAGATTTCCTGCATTCCAGGGGGTTGGACTAGATGATCCTAAGGGTCCCAACTCTACAATTCTGTGATTAAAGAATCATAGAACAGGACATGATGCTATGAGTGGAGTCAAAGATTTCTGCAACCAAAATCAGGACATTAAATAAAATAAACAGGCATAAGATAGTCAGCAGGGATTCTGCTTACTTGCAAAGAGAAAATAAACCACACATTTGCAGCAATGAATATTAGTCAGGCCACATAAGTTTCCATCATCAGGATATGAGCCACAACACTTATATTTGCACCTCTTGTAATATGACATGTCATTTCTTACCACACTTGTGGTGCCTGGCTAGTACTCATTTCTAAAGACTCACACTACACAATGCATCTTCCATGAAAGAAAACTGACATCATGCTGGCCAAAAACAGATTTACTGTTGACTTGTTCAGTTTTGAGGCTTCTGTTGTCCTTAACGCAGATTTCTTTCAAGTTCCTTTTAGTGACTTTTATGTTTAATCCAAACTAGAGAAACTTCTACACTGGCAACACTGGTATTGTAGATCTGATTCAGCAGATCTCAGTTGCTCAGCTGTGACTGAATCAAAATGATTTGTTTAGGTAGACCAATTTGATACTGTATTTCACATGACCTTATAAAGAGTTGGGTATTTTCTTTTTTCTTATCTCCTTTCTCCCTATGCAGTTTAATTCTGCTTTTTGAGAAATTGAAGAGTTTAGGGCCCAGCACATATTACTTCTGCAAAAACCTCCTGTCTGCACAGATTAATAGCACAAGCCACAGGGAAATGAAATGCAATATTTATTGATCTAAAGCACTGGAAGGAACACAGCAGTTTCTTAGAAATCAATTACTTTTGAGTTCTGTCACAAGTTATCCAAAAACAAAAATATGTATTAATCCTAAAAGTATGGGCTGTACATTCATACCTTGGGTTGAATTCGCTTTGGGTTGAGCGCGTTCAAGTTGCGTGTTCGAGTGTGTTACTTCTGGGTTTCACCGCTTGTGCAAACGCTCAAAATGACGTCACGTGCATGCGTAGAAGTGGCGAAAAGTGATGCGTGTGTGCACAGACGTGCTGTCGCTAGTTACGTTTGCTTCTAGATGCGAACGGGTCTCCAGAACGGATCCCGTTCGTATCTAGAGGTACCACTGTATTCACAAAACTGCTTCTACAATGAGGCTTTCCTACCCTCATTCCTTTATCCAGAAAAGCTGATGCCATGTAGGAAGGGTTTAGGTGATGGAAGGGGTTTCAGGCTACACTCCTACACACACCCCTTTGAACACAGTGGATGATGCCCAACAAAGCCACACTTAACTCCATGGATTCCAGTGAGTCTATTCTGAGTACAGTGGTACCTCGGGTTAAGTACTTAATTTGTTCCGGAGGGCCGTTCTTAACCTGAAACTGTTCAGCCACACAATTTCTGTTCTCATCCTGAAGCAAAGTTCTTAACCTGAGGTAATATTTCTGGGTTAGTGGAGTCTGTAACCTGAAGCATATGTAACCTGAAGTGTATGTAACCCAAGGTACCACTGTATAACTAAGGCTGCAGCCCTAGCTGCACTTACATGAGAGTAAGCCCCATTGAATTCAAGAGGACTTGCTTCTGAGTGGACATACCTGGAACTGGTTTATCAGAGGAAATCACACACACACACACACACACACACACACACGAGTGAACTGAAGTGCCTTCCATTTGTGCAAGCCGCTCCTTAGATCCAAGCCAATGTATCTTTTAAGCAAAAGCTGTGATACTGTTTCTAACGTAGTAAGACTCTTTGTTAACTTTGTTAAAGCCTTGTTGAACATTTCTAGAAATAAAAATAAATAAATAAATGCTTCGAGCTTGCTAGGAGCATTTGTATATTGGTAACAATACTATTCATCTGCAGCTAAATAACATTTCCCCGCAAAATCCTGTAAACAACATATGGCCATGATTCCTTTTGGATTGTTTAATTGTTTTCCTCCAGGGAAACTAAATTTAGCTTAGCAACTGTGCCTAAGTATCAATAGAACAATGTTTGGTGTGACTTAACAGTAGTATAATGTTGAAAACTGGTGCAAAACCCACTTCAACCACAATTCATTTAGTGCCCATATAGTCATATGAGTCTTTTTTTACTCTGCAAACCACATCAGAATGAATACAAAGGAAGAAATTTGCAAGGTTAGGCTCTTCACTAGCCTAATTAGCTTGTCAGTTCTTTGTCTGAGTGTGCTTTTTGCCTGCCTGTGCATTCTAAAGGCTCCCCAAAGTGACTTATTGCTGTGGGAATTAAAAAAAGTGAATCCAATTAATCCCAGCAAAAAAAGTCAATAAGCAGAATATGCAGAAAACACATTACTCAAGCAGTGGTGTAATGATCTCCCCCAAATGCTCTTGGCATCCCAAGAACTATAAAAGATTTTTTTAAATTTCCCACTTGGTATGAAAACAAAATACTCTCCTGAAACACACACACACACACACACACACACACACACACACACTACTATAATAATATTTGTTACATGTTGTTATTATGTGGTGGGGAAAATATAATGAAGACTGGGCTTCTGTTCTGAGCTATATAGAATCATAGAATTGTAGAGCTGGAAGGGTCCATGAGGGTCATCTAGTCCAACCCCCTGCAAAGCAGGAATCTCTTGCCCAATGTGGGGTTCACACTCACAACCCAGATATTACGAGTCTCATGCTCAACTGGCTGAACTATCCAGGTGTGATGCTAGTGGAAATTCATAAATTTGCCACACTTTAACAATAGCAGTCACATTTTTTTCAAAAACTGGTGCTTTACCTATTTTGTGCATGGTAGGTTCGTTCTAAAATTAACTGAAATGAACATACTTCTATTACAGCAGTTTAAAATGAACTATCTGTTAAATCAAATGGCTGCCTACTATCTACATTTTAAAAATTGTATTCCTAAATGATTGTCTTGAAAATTTTTATCAAACAGTTGAATTAAGTTCCTTGTATTGGTAAGCAACTCTGACATAATTAGCTTTAACTATCTATCTATCATCTATCTATCTATCTATCTGTGTAAAGTAGCATGTTTCAAGGATAAAGGAACATGAACACACTTTCATTATCAGAAGGGCTTCCTCTTGTTGCAGTTTTTCATTTATATTCAATTTTTGGTCACCACCTTGCTATTGTTTGCATCTCATGGTGTTGCCTTCTGATAGAACAGCTAAAGTCTTATACAACTTAGATGCACATTTCCTTTTGCTGATTGATAATTCATTCTGTGATTTATTAACATACTGACTTTCTTAAATGTTTTTTTGACAGGACAAATCTGCAGTAATGAAGAATCCTGCTACTTCTGCCTCCAGGATTATCTTATTTCTGTTGATATTGGTACAGAGGAGCAAAGGTAAATGTAAAGAGGCAGCGTCAAGGCCGGAGATCAATCTGAATGTCAAATACCAACTTCCTAATTTCACTGCAGAAACCCCGATACAAAATATAGTTCTATACAAGCACAACATCTATGGGGGAGCGGTCAATAAAATCTATGTCTTCAATGAAAGCCTTCACAACATATTTGAGTACAAGACTGGGCCCGTTCTGGAGAACCCAGATTGTGCTCCCTGTAAAGAATGTAAGCCTAAAGTAAACCAATCTGATAACATCTGGAAGGATAACATCAACATGGCTCTATTCCTAGAAACATACTACGAAGGCCAGCTCATCAGTTGCGGCAGCGTTGCAAAAGGAACTTGCCAGCGCCATGTCATTCATCCTGATAATCCTGCTGACATTGGTAAGGAGGTCTACTGCATGTATTCTAAAAGGATGGATGAGGAATTAGACCAGTGTCCTGACTGTGTTGTAAGCCCTTTAGGAACCAAAGTTCTGGTAACAGAAAAGGAAAGATTTGTGTACCTCTATGTTGGAAATACTATCAATAATTCATCTCAGCAGGACCATTCGCTGCATTCGCTATCTGTTCGGAGATTAAAAGAAACCCTGGACGGTTTTGAGTTTCTCACCGCTTACTCTTACATTGATGTACTTCCAGAATTCAGAAACTCCTACCCTATTAAGTACATCCATGCATTTGAAAAAGACCACTTTGTGTACTTCCTCACTGTCCAGAGAGAATCTATAGATTCTCAGGCTTTTCACACAAGGATCATACGGTTCTGCTCTTTTGAGTCCGTGTTGCATTCATACATGGAAATGCCTCTTGAGTGCATTTACACTGAGAAACGGAGGAAGAGGTCAACCAAGCGGTCGAATGAGGTATTAAATCTCTTGCAAGCTGCGTATGTTGGTAAACCAGGTGCAGACTTAGCCTCGGAAATGCGAATCGATGTCAACCAAGATATTCTTTATGGTGTATTTGCTCAAAGTAAACCAGACTCTGCGGAACCAACTCATAAATCTGCTGTCTGTGCAATCTCCATCAAAACCATCGACGAGTTCTTTGGCAAGATTGTAGACCAACAAAACATGAAATGTCTTCAGCATCTGTACAGAAAGGACAGCAAGTACTGCTTGAGCAGGGTAAGTGAGCATGGTACGAATTAGTTACTTAAATCGGCTAATTATCCCACCCATCCCTAGTCTCATTTATATTGTGCATTTCATTATTCAGTGCATAGCCCCATTGATTTCCATTGTTAGTAGTGTGTGGTTTTTTTAGGGCTACCATTTTTTTGGCTGAAGTCCAGGGCCAATTATTTCAAATTGTTTAAGCTGTCTGTCTAAATAAATAACAATTAGTGCTGGTCACTACCAGAGATGATTCATCTTTGTAAGAAGCGGTTCCTGTAAATTGAATATAGAGGTCACTGGAGAGGCTTAAGAGGATACAGCATCTATTAGAAATAAAGATCACTTGAAGAAAAGCCTGGATTCATAGAAGACAAGCACATGCTTTGCACTGCGATGTATTTGTTAGATTTTTATTCAACCTTTCTATTAAAATAGGCTTCAGGGTGGCTTTAAAATACAAAAATTAAAAGACTATTAAATAGTGACAACAAACCTGAATCCATTAAGGCAGTGATGCCCAAACTTGCCCCCCCCAGCTGTTTTTGGGACTACAGTTCCCATCATCCCTGACCACTGGTCCTGTTAGCTAGGGATGATAGGAGTTGTAGTCCTCAAACAGTTGGAGGACCAGGTTTGGCCATCACTTCATTAAGGCAAATAAGTGAAACTAAAGCTACCAGTAGGAAAACAGTCCTGGCCATTTGATGTTAACTGCTGTTAGAAAAGAACAGCCTTGGTCAGTGGTCTAAAACATGGCAATCATAGTAAAGGGTAAAGGTAAAGGGACCCCTGACCATTAGGTCCAGTCATGGCTGACTCTGGGGTTGCAGCACTCATTTCGCTTTACTGGCCGAGGGAGCTGGCGTACAGCTTCCGGGTCATGTGGCCAGCATGACTAAGCCGCTTCTGGCAAACCAGAGCAGCGCATGGAAACGCTGTTTACCTTCCCGCAGAGAAGGTACCTATTTATCTACTTGCACTTTGATGTGCTTTCAAACTGCTAGGTTGGCAGGAGCAGGGACCAAGCAATGGGAGCTCACCCCGTCGTGGGAATTCAAACCACTGACCTTCTGATTGGCAAGTCCTAGGCTCTGTGGTTTAACCCACAGCGCCACCCGCGTCCCTATGGCAATCATAGCTCCAAGCAAATTTGCCTGAGAGAACACCACTGCTGTGGCACCAGTGGAGAAAAGGTTTTGTCTGCAGAGTGGCCAGCCTAACCACTGAAAGGAAACACATCTGGAGCAGGGCCTTGGGTTGAGTGTGTCTGTATATGGGCAGTTGGATGAAGGCAATTCTTCAGAAACCCTAGCTCCAAACAATCTATGATTTTACAGTTCAAAAATAATCACTGTAAATGGCTTATTATTCTCTTACTATTTTATATAAGCGCCATATATTTTCTTTTATGTTTGTAAGATTTTTGTGCTTCATTTTAATGGGTCTGCGGCTGTATAATAAAATTTAATTGATTTTGATGGCTTTACCAGTCAAAAAAAGTTCTTTAAAGAGGCATGTTCATCACATCCACTTTTATGTGGCCCAGCAAACATTTAAGCTCTGAAGCAATGCACCCAGTTACAAACTTGCAGTGCAGTCCTGTGCATGCTTCCTTCAGAGGTGGCACTGTTTTCAATGGGGCTTACACCCTAGTAAGTATGCCTAGGAGTGTAGCCTTAAATTTTCACTGGCATAAGCCTTGGCAACATTACCTCATTCCTCTGCAGCTGCCAGCACTGCCAATGAAGTGATGTAGTATTTTTCATGTTGATGTCATCCCACACCTTAAAGGCTCAACTTGTCTTTGTGTGTGCATTTTATAAGTGCAATGCAAACTTATCTCTTTTTTTTTTCTTTTTTTTCAACAAAAACTCAAATTTTCCCAAATATTGCATGGAGAATTTATGTGTTGCATATCTGTCTGCAGCAGTTCAATATCCAGAGAAAATATATTGCAGACCGCTTTACAATGACCTGAGCAATCAGAAATTCTAGCTGTTGCAACATCAGTTTTCTAGCTAGGAGGAAGAACTGTGTGTTTAGGAATTTGGTTGTTTAGTTAACATCAGGTGGTGTGTGAGAATTAGATCAGTGAAAGTTCAAGTTGACAAAAGGCATAACCACCTTTTTTTCACAACATAACTTCCTGGTGTTGGGCTACTAATTTAGTTTAAAACAAAACTTGCAGGAGTTTATAAGCATGTCTGGGTTTAACAAGATTTCACAGACACTGTATTCTGACACCAGCCTTTTGCACAATGTAGCTAAATCACATAGTTTTGTTTGTTAAATTGACAACATCGTTTTCAGGAAGATTCAGCAACTTCTATCAAAATAATACCAATACTTCCTGTACCCCACCTCTCAGCCCTCATTATTGCAGCACTAAGAAATTAATATTGTAGCCTCTCTCCATCATAGAAGTACCTGAAATAAGGGACTTTAGCACTGTATAAAAACTTTTTGCACATTATTTTTGCAGCTTTTCAAGTACATGCTTGTTTAATCGAATAGTTACCTGTAGTTGCAGGCACTGGAGTGTGTGTGTGTGTGTGTGTGTGTGTGTCCAATAGGCAAGGAAATCTCACCAGTTCACTTCTGCAAATGGATATGTTTCACAGAACTGTCCCCACAGAATGTAAATTGGATTATGGAAAAATGAACTCTGTTCATTATTTGTGTGTTCTGACCTCTAAGACTCAGAAAAAGTGAAAAGCAAGCAACAAGCTTTGCATTAGAAAACAATATATGGATGCTTTTGTTGATTTTTGCTGGACAAAAACCATTAGCTATCAGCTTGTCTAAGAATGTGCTTAGGACACAAAACTAGGCTTTTTAGAAAGTCCTCTCTAGAGCTTACCAATACCAAACTAAGACATTTTAAAATAAAGTGTTTTCATTCATTTTTCAAACTTACCAGCTTAATCAAAAACCTGCTATGCCCAAAGTAATTTAATTTAAGGTCAGTCTCAATGAGAATGAATGAAGCTCTTTAGCTAAAGTTATTTGTGGCTTTCACCTGGTGGCCCCTAAAATGTGCTATAAAAATATATATTCTTTGCACTTCTTAGGAATATTTGCAATGTGGCGATTGTAAATTGCTTAGAGGGGTTATTGCAATCAAGCAGTATATAGATTTTGTTAAATAACATAAGTAAATAAAATATTGCATAGTCACCTCTTGCCCTTTCCCTCTGGTATTTGGAACAAAATTCTTCTTCATCTTGAAGTTTAATTTCCTTTACTCATTTTTCATTCTAGAAAGAAGTGTTTAGAACAGTTTTCGTCCATAGCAACGTATTAGTGTTTGGCCTCTCCTTTTTCTTTTAATCTGGATGTTGTTTTTAAATCTTTTAACTCTTTCAGATCAATTTAATAGTATTCCCCACCAAAGTATTTCATTAAAATATTGATGAAATCATTGGCCAGTTTCAACTTATCAGGAAAATGTTGCTTGCTTGAGTATACTTTTCAGATTCTGCCAGTGTTTTGCATATGAATATATTAGGGAAGCTGATAGTTTGATTATCTGAGCAAAATGCACAATTTCAATAAATGCCATAAGATATGAAATCAGTGAGCAGGCTTTTGATGAATAACACTGATAAGATGAACTATGGAGGAAATAAAATGAATATATGCTCCTAGTAGTAATTGGGGAAAAATGTGTGTATTTATTTTTCCTGATTTTTACCTCAGAGAAACAAGTGTTGTAAATACTTTTTATTAGAAATCTTAGAAAAAATGCATTGCGGGTTTTCTGAAATCTAACTCATTAAACACCTTCATGCTAAATTGTTGCTAACATACAGGTAGACTTAAATTGGTCTTGGGATACTTAATTACTGTTTTGTATAGAGTGGGTCTATAGTCCCTATGTTGCATTGTGCATAGTATTTGTTGGAACAAATCCCTGGAGCTGATTGCTATGAAGTGGGCTTTGCAAAAAACAACAACCCCACTCTTGCATTCGGTTGTTTGTCATTGTTGCAGTTCTTGCTGCATCACCCTCTCAGCTCAGCACCCAGTGCAGGACCACTTACATCCCCTAAATCTGCCTCTGCCCCAACAAATGCAGTCAGAACATTGCTGTGTGCTCATGTTGAAGCCTACTCAGAAGCAGTGAAGGCAGCAAAAAGGTACAGTGGTACCCCGGGTTACAGAAGTTTCAGGTTACAGACGCTTCAAGCTACAGACTCCGCTAACCCAGAAATAGTACCTCGGGTTAAGAACTATGCTTCAGGATGAGAGCAGAAATCATGCGGCAGCAGCGTGGCGGTAGCGGGAGGCCTCATTAGCTAAAGTGGTACCTCAGGTTAAGAACAGTTTCAGGTTAAGAACGGACCTCTAGAACGAATTAATTTCTTAACCCGAAGTACCACTGTATTTATTTTTCACCTTCATTGTGTCCTCTGCATGTTGTCCAGTGAAGCTTTTTGGGTGCTTCAGGGCCTTTTACACATTGGCCCAAGGGAGGTAATTGAGCCATGGATATGATTGATGCTTCTTTAGGAGGAGTGGTGAGAAGCCTTCACTAAACCTGGAATATCTCAGTAATTCTATACTGGTGTCAAATGATGGCAGCCAACCATTTCTCTTGGCTGTTCAGAAACCGCTTCCGATTGGCTGCGGGAGTTTTCTGCATTCAAGCGGAAGCCGTGTTGGACATTTGGCTTCCAAAAAAAGTTCAAAAACCGGAACACTTATTTCCAAGTTTTCAGCGTTCAGGAGCCAATTTGTTCAACAACTAAGCCATTTGCGAACTGAGGTATAACAGTAGTCCAAAAGGGTTTACCCCCATACTGGGCTAGCTCCCCTGTCAGTGAAGTTCGAGGTTCAACATTACCTCAAAACAACAATACATCTACAATCAATAATACAGCAACACACACCCTTTCACCACATGTGAACTACTGTATATAACAATACTGCCACCAGACATTTGAAATCCATTAAAAACAGACATTAGATTTTGGGATTATGCTTTTTGTTGTAAACACTAGTTTTAGTCTACCAAGAACACTTTTCTATGCAGTCCCTATCAATTTCAGTGGGAACATAAGTGGGAGAAATACTCTTTAGGTTAAGGGGCCACAACCCTTGGTGGAATATTTTTGGGAGGGGGCACTGCAGTGGGGAGGCAGGGTGGAAAAATTAGCTTCTGCCACTCCTGTTATGTATACTTAGTTCTGGATCCAGTCTACTGATTTTGCTCTTTTGCTAGTTCTTATTTTAACTTCAATAGGAAGAAGACAAAGATCCAAACAATACCGGGGAAAGGTTAAAAAAACAAAACCACCTTTAGTTTCATTGATACTAGAACATGGTTAGCAAATAAGCCTGGAAGCTTCTGAATAATTTCTCTGGCATTTTATTTGCCACACTCCTGGTGGGGAAATGAATACAGTGGACTGGGCACAGATTCAATTTTAGTCATTTTCAGCATGAAGTAGTCAGATTGAGGATGCTAGTTCTTGCAGTTTTATCCAGTACAAAACAGTTGAAATATTTCAAGACATGTGGCATAAACTATAATTCAAAAAACAGCAACAAAACCCACTATGCATAGCACCTAGAAGAACTTTTATCTTACTGACTTTTTGCCACACTCTATCATTCTGCCATTGCATGATAAACTGGTCACTATCAATGTCAAATGAAGATGCAAATAGAGAAAGAAAAGATTTAGGAGTGTGAAATGAAGGCAAGAGGCCCCCTGAAATGAAATCAAGAGAGACAGTGAAATAAACACACAGTGATATTTCTTTACAAAAGATGATAGATGAGGGAAATTGAGTTATGCTTATTTTGTAATGGGAGAAAATAATTACAGCCTTCCACCAGGAAACCGCAAAGACATTTATTGATCTGTTGTCCCCTGGATATGTCTAGTAATATTTAATAAAACAGAGACAAATAACTGCTTCAAAGCTCTGTAACTATAATCTCTTTTTTTAGTACAATTTTTTGGCAGGATTAAAAGTATCACATCTCTTGATTGTGAGTAGCTATGTGACTTGTTTTAAACAGACACTCACCTTAAGTAAACGGATTGAACATTACAAATAGATACAAAATATACTACTTTTGAGTAAATACATATTATTTCCCCCATTTTTTCATGCTTTTGCAGCATTGCACAAAACAGTACAACACAAAGTTTCAAAATAAATGTGTTTTTATCTCAACAAATGGAACAAAAGAATTTAACTGAACTGGTTATATGTCAAACTTATTTATTATGTACAAGTAATAGGGATGGCATCATCATTAGTTTTTGTTCTTCATTTGTGAAAAACTCCCTCAGAAGGTTTGGACTCTTCTTCATTGGTGGTTTTTAAACAGAGGTAGGATAGTCATCTGTCATGGATGCTTTAGCTGAGTTTCCTGCATAGCAGGGGGTTGGACCAGATGACCCTGGGGGTCCCTTCTGACTCTATGACTCTGACACAGTTGTAGTATGGTTTGTTAGGTTGACTGTGGTGGGTGTAAGAAGTGTGGTTGGTACTACTTGGCTGGAAGCAATTTGTAAGCACTTACAATTGCTGTATGCCTTAGAGATTAACTTTGTTTTCTGTGCCTTCTGCTTCCCTTAGCCGGAATCTGCCAAAATACCAGAAATGGGCATGCAGCAACATATTCTAACATGCTGTGATCTGCATACTAATTTTGCCAAATGAGTTATGTGAGGCTTGAAAATCTTCGCATTCTGTAGCAGTTGGGCCTGTATGTAAGTGTGGGAAAGCAGAACTGCTTCCCCACCGGTCTCTCCCCCCCCCCCCATGTTGCAGTAGCCTCGCATGTTAGTGGAACACAAGAAAGGAGCTAACTTGTAGAGCTCCCCCAACAATGACAGCCAGAGACCTGCCAGTTGCATAAAGGATCTGTAGGCCAATAGCTCTTTCATGCATTCTATCAAATACTATTGTTGTCTAAGCTACAATTTAAATATTTCCAGAAACTTGTATTGATAAAAACACTTGTTTGATCCTAAGTACTACCTCACATAAGGGACACGGGTGGTGCTGTGGTCTAAACCCCAGAGCCTAGGGCTTGCCGATCAGAAGGTTGGCGGTTCAAATCCCTGCGACAGGGTGAGCTCTCTTTGTTCAGTCCCTGCTCCTGCCAACCTAGCAGTTCGAAAGCACGTCAAAGTGCAAGTAGATAAATAGGTACCGCTCCGGCAGGAAGGTAAGTGGCATTTCCGTGTGCTGCTCTGGTTCACCAGAAGTGGCTTAGATATGCTGGCCACATGACCCGGAAGCTGTACGCCGGCTCCCTCGGCCAGTAAAGTAGGTGAACGCCACAACCCCAGAGTCCTCCACGACTGGACCTAATGGTCAGGGGTCCCTTTACCTTTACTACCTCACATAAATACTTTTAGATTTTATAACAGCTAGCAGCTTTTATGCTTGTGCTGTCTTGAAACTTAATGCAAAGGAAATGGACAAAATACAAAGATTGCATGGATGCATTATATGTGTATCTGAATCAATACTATTTACTTAGTGCTAATGTACTAACCAGATTACAAGAACTGATGCAGTGGTAATCAATACCAAAAGTGAATAATACCATGAATGATCTCCGAAAAGGAAATGTGCGATGTTTTTAATTTGTATTAGCTAATTACATCAACATTTGTCTCTTTTTACGTTACGTAATGCACCACTAGCATAATCGTTCCCCACCCTCACTTTATCCGTAAATTAGAATTGGAGTTTCTGGAAATGTAGAATGCTAAATTCATAGCTAATGTTTCTTATTACTGCTATTTCTTTTGACTTTTGAACAATTGTTTCCATTGATTTGAATGACTTTGGATGTCTCATATTTAGATATCTACTGAAATTGGGGCCAGCATTTTCCAGGCACTCCTATTGATTTGATATAAACATAAATGTTCATAGATTTCATCCTATGTAGTATAGTGGTTAGAATGTTGGATTGGGACATAGAGACCTGGATTCAAATCTCTGTTTAGCCACAAAACTCTCTGAGTAACCTTAGGCTGAGAGCTGCTGACTAGCCCAAGGTACCTCAAATCTGGGGGGAGAAGAGAGGAAGTCCATTTCACAGGTGGAAGCCCTTGCACTACTGGGACAACATTGTTGGATACAACCTGTCAGTTAAGCTTGCCAATATATATATATGGGGGTGGGATTCATACAACTTTTCTTTATCACAATATAAAATGTATGCTATTAAGCCAACAGGTCGAATTTGTGCAGGCCAAGTTACTTAGGATAAAAATTTGTAGCTGTTTTCATCAAGTTCAAATACACCCAAATACCACCTATAGTATACAAATACAAATGCATCCAAAATTCCAAACTGCATTGAATTATCATAAACCCCCCAACAACTATGGATTGATCACCAGTAGAAAGTCAATTTCAGCAAAGTGTCAAACTCAACTTTCTGTAACTAACTGAAATGTCAGATTCCAGCTTGAATCTATGATGAGAATTAGTCCTCACATTATAGCTATATTATAGGTACAGTTCTTCTGCACTGCCTGTTCCATGCGATCCGTTTTGATTACTGCAGTCTGAGATCATAGACAAGCTGTCTGAAGAGGGCAGCCACCTCTTGCCCCTTGACCATCTTGACTTCCTAAAGCTAGCTATAAAGGATTGACTGGGTGTGTCCACGGAGTGATCAGTGATTCATTGGAGGAGGGCAAGTTACCATCTCTACCTCCTTAAGAGGCCCTTCCTAGACCTAGACCTGGATGTGTGTGAATCAACTATTGCCCAGTTGCAAACATCTCTTTATGGGGCAATGTGCTCAATATGGTATTGTTGGTCCAGCTTCAGGCAAGCTTGGTGGAGGTTAACTATCTGGATCCATATCAGTCCAACTTTTGGTCTAGTCATAACACTAAAGGTGCCTTTGATGACATGCGAAGGGAGAGAGAAGGAGGGAGTGTGACTCTGCTCATGTTCATTAACCTCTCAGTGGCTTTTGATACTTTTTCATATATTTATTCATTGTTCAATTTATATGCCACCCTTCATTCAAGGATACAATCGTATCCTTCTGCAGTGACTCAAGGATGGAGGCATAGTACTTCAGCGGTTCGGTTCCTACCTCCAGGTCTGTTTCCGGAAAGTAATGATACTGCTTTGATATGTTTTGCAATTTAGTGGTATATAAAGACTTATATAAACAAATGACTTGGGCCCCAAATATCTGAGAGATCGTCACCTATTTCCCTACATACTCTCTCAGAGCTTAGAATCAGCAGAGAGAGCACACTTGGTTGTTCCACCACAGCTCCACAAGTGTTTGGTTTTTTTAAAGACCCACATCATGGTACAGAGTTACTCCAACTAGCCACAAATTACTGTATGAGCAAGCAAGATACAATTTGACTTCACACTAAGTTCAGACATGGATTAAATAATTGCCTAAACCTCATCGCATTCCAATTCTGATGTACATCAGATACATTCCCCCCCCCCACCGAATGAGTCACAAATAGACTTTGTACTTTCACTCATGTACATGGAAGAAAGTTGAAATGCCCAGTCATATACCAATAGGGCACTTGCTGAGCTACAATATTTGTGAGATTTGTCACTGGAATCTGGCGTCAGATATATGAGCATTTAATCCAGAGATAATGACATTTTTCCATATTGTCAGCCAAGTAAATAGTAATTTAGTGAGTTAGAGGTGTGGTGAGGCAAGCTAAACTATGTCCTTAAGAGTTAAAGTCAGAGGTGCCTCTTAAAAATTTAGTAACACAATTATCCAGATTGGCTACCTCAGACATAGGCAGACTCGGCCCTCCAGATGTTTTGGGACTACAACTCCCATCATCCCTGACCACTGGTCCTGTTGTCTGGGGATGATGAGAGTTGTAGTCCCAAAACATCTGGAGGGCCGAGTTTGCCTAAGCCTGGGCTACCTGATAAGATTATACAGTATATAAATAGATTTTTGGCCTCTAGGAGTTAGATAGTTGCATTTTTTTTCAAAAAGAAATGTTGGTTTTTTTAATGATGTTTTTCTCTATTGAGATTTCTAACAATTTCCAAGAAAGAAAACAGCAATAATAATATGTAGAGTCACAGAACTGTGGGGTTGAAAGTGACCCCAAGGATCATTTAGTACAAACCCCAGCAATTCAGGAATCACAGCTAAATAAGTCCTGGCAGATAGCCATCCACCCTCTGTTTAAAAACCTCCAGTGACGGAGAGTCCGTTACTTTCCCAGGTAGTCCATTCCATTGTTGAACAGCTCTTGCTGTCTCTCTATACCAATGTTAAATATTATTAAATCTCAAGGGTTCTGTGCCTTAGTTTCGTTTTTGGATGTTGTTAGAAATCTTACTATAGCATGTAAGCATAATGCTTGAACATTTTTTTGTGCAACTTGCCTTTGTATTACAGTAATGAGAAATGTAGCAGGAGGAAGTTAAAAGTGGTTGAACCCAAAATAATAGGTAACAATATGTCTTAGTCCAATACACAATGTTGCTGAATCCAAAAACTATTGCAAAAATATAGCAAATAGTTTGATAGATTTATCTCTAGCCTCCTGATGATCTGATGTCACCTTGCACTCTTGACAAGGTGAAGTAAGGTTGATGGAAATTAACATTTTAAAAATTTGATTTAAAAATGACAACATTTTTATTATCCTTATTTTGGCTTGTTACTTAAAGGCCTTTTGCAGAAATCAAAGGACACATCTCCGTTACTATTTCAATAAGCAGTCAGTCATGACATAATCTACCTTTAATTTTTTTAAAAAACCCTTAAAGTTAATGTTAAACAATGAAGAAAAAAACAGCAAAGTATTGATTCTAGAAGACAACCATATTTTATTGTGTCTATTCTCACTGTGTATCACTCCATTTAATATTATGCAATAGTAGCCTACAATAAGCCATATTAAATTGCTTATTGACATCTAAATGGCCCATATTTATTATCTGATATAGAAGATGAAGCATCAATAGTAACTGAATTTTCAGTTGACAGATTATCATTGAACTGTCAATACAACATAGATATGCTGTTTCCCTAAGTACATTGTACTGAGTGCAATTCCCCACAAAAGGAATACATGCATTTTCTCTCAGGGAATTAGAAGATTCAAAATGAACAATCTATTTTTGGTAATAGTTATGACGATACAAAACTGCATTGGCAAGTATAAATTTTAAACAACAGGACACCAAAATATTCTCAGCCTAAATAAATTTACTTAGTTTCTCTATCTATTTTTGACTCTTGGGACCCTAAGACCCTCTGAGTTTCATGTAATTTAAAGTATAATAGACATGTACAAATAATACATTTGAATATGTTATTGCTACAGAAGGGAATTGGACTCGCCAGGCAATACTGTAATATAGTAGTTCATATAGCCCAATATGTAATTGCTCCATATTCAATACGTTACGTTATGTGTTTCTTGAGTCAACTAAGCCCTCATCCAAGCCACACTTTCGTGTAAATCAGTCTTCAGCTTTATTGAGAACACAACCTGAACAGCTAACACTCGTGCATTCAGATTATCAAATACTTATATACAGTGATGCCTTGGGTTAAGAACTTAATTCGTTCCAGAGATCCGTTCTTAACCTGAAATGGTTCTTAACCTGAGGCGTGCTTTCGCTAATGGGGCCTCTTGCTGCCGCTGCACCGCAGGCACGTGATTTCCGTTCTTATCCTGGGGTAAAGTTCTTAACCTGGAGCAACCACTTCCTGGTTAGCGGAGTTTGTAACCTGAAGCGTCTGTAACCCAAGGTACCACTGTGTTACAGAAGGACAAATGGAAACTTGAACCAAAGGGACTAAGGTAAAACTAATGGGTTGGAAGACAATGCAAGGCTGCAACTCAACATGACAAAGAACAAGTCCAGAGGTGTTTGAGGGAAATCTGGCCTAAACAGAATTTTAAAAATTTACCTAGGAGCAGCCGATCAATGGCTAACTGCCATCAAGTCCTGATCCCCTAATGCCAGATCTACAGAGGAAAATTAAAGCAGTTCAAAGTGCAGAGACAACTTCAGTTAGGGCCCAACTGTAATAATTATTAGAAACTGTGTGAGCAACACACAGTTCTTACAGCATTTTTGCCTGGGCTGAATTTCAGGTGACAAAAGCAACACCTTTTCTCTTTTAAAAGCAAATGTCTAGGTCTAATGACATCATTTGCCATCTGCAGACATTTTCTAATAAGAAGCCATAGAAACCACACTTTCACATTTTAAAAAATTAAAATAAAATAAAACCATCAGTGTTGGGTTTTTTTAATCTTCTTGGTAAGGTGTGCATAAACTTCTCCATAGGGTATTTGAATGCAAAATACTTCAGTTTAAGCAGAAAATGGTATATTGGAAATGACAGGATGAAAATAAAATGAGAATGAGAATAAATGTAATTGATGTAAACAGGCGTCAGCAAACTTTTAAAGCAGGGGGCCTGTTCACTGTCCCTCAGACCTTGTGGGGGGCTGGACTATATTTTTTTTGGGGGGGGATGAACGAATTCCTATGCCCCACAAATAACCCAGAGATGCATTTTAAATAAAAGCACACATTCTACTCATGTAAAAACACACAGATTCCTGGAGCATCCGCGGGCTGGATTTAGAAGGCGATTGGGCCGGATCCAGCCCCCAGGCCTTAGTTTGCCTACCCATGGTGTAAGAGATGCTTCTGTAAGAAGAAAATCCTTTTATTGTTTTGCGTACTTGTTGTATACAGTGGTACCTCAGGTTATATACGCTTCAGGTTACATACGCTTCAGGTTACAGGCTCCGCTAACCCAGAAATAGTGCTTCAGGTTAAGAACTTTGCTTCAGGATGAGAACAGAAATCGGGCTCCGGTGGCGCAGCAGCAGCAGGAGGCCCCATTAGCTAAAGTGGTGCTTCAGGTTAAGAACAGTTTCAGGTTAAGTACGGACCTCCGGAACGAATTAAGTACTTAACCTGAGGTACCACTGTATAGTATTATGATGCAAAGATGTAAGAAAACAGTTGCCAACTTTTAAAGTGAGTTTTTCTTTCTGGCAGTGGGGTTGTGTGTACATCTCCCATGTCACTTGCTGAACACATTTCTACTTTCCTTACAGACATTTTCAAGAAACACCACCTATTGCGGAGCACAGGATGACGAGTATCGGGTGGAGGTTACAATACCTTTGCAGCGGGTTGACTTATTTGACGAGCAGTTCAGCACAGTCTTGTTGACATCTATATCTGTCTTCACCCAAGGGGTGCTTACCATAGCAAATCTAGGCACATCTGAAGGCCGCTTTATTCAGGTAAGGAATATTGATTGTGATTTTTCCTTCTCACTTGAACTCCACCCTGTGCAGTAAGGGTCGAGGGATGGAAGGGAAGGGAGGGAAGCTTCACTTTACTGGGAATGAAAGGCAATGTAAATGAATGTCAAAAGAATATGTACTGTAGATATAGGTTAAATGGGAATTAGAAGAAAACAAAGAGGAATAAAATCTGGATGCTAGGGTTTCTGAGTTGCTTTCTCTGACACCTTGATACTCTGACACCATGTTAGATTTGTTCCCTAGGGTTACGTTAGAATATCTACAATTAGCAAAACTGACAGGATCCGTTAGAGGAATATCGAAACAAAAAACAACTAGAGAATGGAGAATATTTAAGAATTATGTAAAACTTTATTGTACAAATAACTCCATATTAACAGAAATTGAGTGATATTTGTAAAGAAAAAATCAAAGGAATGTATACAAAGCAGAAAGAAACGATATTATACAATGTAAACCTATGTAAAGAAGAATGTTATATCAAACAGGATGGGAAGGATTGTGCTGATGAGTACTTTTACTATGTAAATAACTTAAAAATTGATTTCTTTGTTTCTTATCTTTGTTACTTCTTTTTTCTTTATAAATTTTCTATTTTCTATAATTTTCTCTTTTTTTAACCTGTTAAGAGATAGTACATAATGTTTGTATAGACATGCAAATCTTTTAATCAATAAAGAATTGATAGTTAGTTTTATTTTTTGTTGTTGTTCCCTAGGGTTATTACATTGAGTGGAATCATTGGTGCACCTAGCCTTGTAGTGGCTGTACTCCCCCAATGCTTTAACTCAGTGTTTCCCAAACTTTTTTTTTAAAAAATAATATTTATTGAACATCTTCAAATATAACAGAAAAAAAAAAATAAAACATCCATTTTATAACCTTATTTTCATTAGCATCTTGCCAGGACTTCCCCACCCCACCCCCTCTTGTATTCCAATTCCTTCAAATAGATTCAGCAAGTTCTTACCCCAAATTTTAAATTTATTATAATTAACCCAATGTTAAGAATGTTTTTCCATCCCCTAAAATCGACCCCGCTCCCTTCCACGAGTTCCCCTCTTTAATGTGCAGAACAGATTAAAATAAAAGAAAATGGAACAAAGAATAAAATATAATTTAACACCCTTTGGATTCCAAATTTCCCTCCCCCCTTTCCCGGTTGCGTTCCCCAATGTCCATCAATGCCTGTTGTCATCCTGGAGATCCCACATCTAGGCCGAAATCCTTCACAAGTCCACTTTGCCGTCTTTTTAATAGTCTTTGCCATCTTTTTGATTCTCTTTAGTTTCAAACGTCCAATCTTGGAAAAGCTCTATCTCAAAAAGGTCCATTTTTTCCATCCAGATCTCTGTATTTAAGAGTAAAAACTCCAATTTTGTTTCTTTAGACCTTTCAAATCTGGATGTCCCAAATGTTCCCACTTCCAGCTTTGTCCAATTCTTGTTGTTCATGTTGTTCTTATTATTCTCTCTCCTCACTTTCCTCTAGTTTCTTTTCCTGCTCTCCTGCAAAAATGTTCCAATTCCAAAAGCTTCTAAATCCCCTACAGAGGCTTTGTTATTCAGGAACAAAACTTTACGTCAAGTCCCTTCCATTCTTCAATAGATAAATCTATTGTCTCCTTTAGTGTAGAGACCTCTGTAGACAAAATAGTGTTCCATTTCTGCAGTTTCCCAGGAGATAAAAAGTCCAATTCAAATTCCATGCCAGCAATACTTGTAGTGTCCCACAGCCCCTCTAGAGGGATTATAGTAACTCAGTTTCCTTCCAGATCGCACCCAACAGTCAAAGTAACTTGTTATTCCTTGTTTTAAACAATTTATATCTAATTTGTAACAAATGTAACCGCCAAAGTCCTCATAACAAAGTTCTCTTTTTATTCTTCAGCTTTGACAGCTCCTTTGACAGCTGTCAAAGCCTCTGTTTCTCCTCTCCCGGCGCTCTCGCGGATCGCTCCCGGTTCCCGGGGGGGGGGGGTTGCATTTTAGCTCACGTTCTACTTCTCTCCTCCAGGCCAGTCTTATAATTTTCCATCGTGAAATTAGTGACTTTATCAAAATAAGGTAGCACTCGATCTTAGTTGTTAAATCCTTTGCTTTAAATCCTCTACAACAGGGGGGAGACTGACTTCCTTTTTGCACCTCCCCCGCTCGCTCCGAATTTAAATTCCCCCCCCCTTTTTAAATCCGGTTTCCAATTACTCACAGGTTGTTCTTTTTAATCCGAATTTTCAATGGAAGAAGTCAGCGCTCTCCGCCAAATGGCATGCGGCTTCGCTCGGTAGGGGAAGCGGAGGACTCATAGCACCACCCCCCCCGGCACCCGCTCCGTAGCCTTTAAAAAGGCTCCTTCGCGGGTCGGGGGGGCGCAAACGGTGCCCGCCGAGTCACCATGCCCATGGGTTTCAGTGCCCATGGTTTCTGAGGGTCCCCGCGACGCCGACGCGGTAGAACCCAGCCCCTGCCGAGCAGGCTCCCTCCGGAGCTCGGAGGGAGTCTGCCATTCGGCGATGGCGCCAACCCGGAAGTCCCAGTGTTTCCCAAACTTGGGTCTCCAGCTGTTTTTGGACTGCAGCTCCCATCATCCCTGACCACTGGTTCTGCCAGCTAGGGATGATGGGAGATGTAGTCCACATACAGCTGGAGACCCAAGTTTGGGAAACACTGTTTTAACTGGAGATGTTGGGAATGCTGCTCAGCTGTTTTAATCTGCCACTGCTATTATGTATGCTTTTCTTTTTCCTTCTCTTAAGTCTTTCTCACTCAGTTTATAACCAGTAATTCATTTGGTATAGGTTGATGACTTTATTTTGTCTGTATTGTTTATATAGTTATTATCATAATCTACTCCAGTGCTTCTTAAGCTATCTGATGTTGAACCAGTAGTCTTCTCACCCCACACCCACCCATGTGTCAGGAACCAGTAGCATATTTGGTCCCTAAATAAACCCACTCAACCTGTGCTGTGGTGGAGCTGCTATGGAGAAACAGCCAATAGAGACCACCACCTTGCGTAGCACTGATCTATTCATTTCAGCAGCCAGTGCCTTTGCTGCTGGGTCATATAGCTGCTTCTTATAAATAGATCAGTATCTCCTTGGTGCTGGAAGGGCCCCCTCTGCCGATCTCAGCACCTAAGAGGGTCTTTAGGGAAGGAGATGGTCTTTCAGATATTTCCGACCTGTTCCCCCCCCCCCCAAAAAAAACCACAACATTCTATGATGGTACTCACTTATTTCATGCAAATGTCTAGGCCAGTAGCAAAAGAGAGCTTGAATTTCATTTTCAGAGTTTCTGAAACCTTGAGGTGAGGAAAATAGCAAAGGGTTGGCTATAAGGAAAATGTTAGTAATAGCAAAATCGTTTCTTTTTGCAAGTTCCTCTTAGCTTTCTGCAAATTTTTGTGCTTCAACATAGAGTGTTTTTGATAGGAGTACAAGTAGTTAGATGTTTCTGCTTTATAATGGTCTTATTATTTATTCATTTCTTATGCCAGATCATTTCACTCAACATTTTGCCCCCCATCACATGAAACATTAAAAAAAAATGTAGGACAATGCTTCCAGAACACGTTTCCTTTTGTAAGGCCAGCCAAGGGAGCAAAAGGAATGTGATTGTATAAAATACATTGTGCCATTAGTAGAAATAGTCACATCCCCTGAATTAGGCTGGGTTGAGTTACAGAGCAAGTTATCTTTAATATCATATTGCAGTAACCCACAGAGCCTTCCCCCTTTCTTCTCGTTGCACAGCCCAAGAGCTGACATGTTCAACAGTACAGAACACATAGCCTGCCATTAATGCCTAGTAACCACATATACATCAAAATGCTGTTAATATATATATTTCCTTGAAATACCTTCTTTTTAAAAGGAGTTGGAGAGTTGCAGAAATGTTGTGTTTACAGGATATACAGCAAATTTAGAATGCAAGGTCTATTTAAATTAGTTTCCTCTTTTAATTATGCAAATAGTTGCCTGGGAAATAGTGTCAAGCATGTTTGTGATCAAAATCCCCAAGTTTTAGCAGATGAGAAGGGAAAAGGGAGGTTTCCACAGTTATTAGAAAGTCTTTAAATTTCCTGGGATGGAGCATTGCCTTACATCAGATCATTAGACCAGTTACATCATTGAACAAATCTAATGTCCCAACACTCAGTTTAGAAACTCAGAAATGCTTGGCATCATCTGGCCAAAGCTAAGTGTTTTGAAATTTCATTTTATGTGACTAGCAGGTACAAAGGAGTTCTTCTTTGCTTCTGAACAGCAGGAAATGAGGCAACCGAACCTATATAGTTATTGGAAACAATGGTTGTGTACAAAGTTCAGCCAAAATTCACAGAACTCCATGTTTAAGTTTTCTTTAGGTAGAGTAATCCCAAGCCCTTGCTGGTAGCATAATGGAGTGGTATAGCCACTGACAAGATACACAGCTCTACCACTTGCTCTGGCCAGGTCAGAAGCTGAGGGACCAGGGGTAGGATGCACTTTTGCAATGCTAGCTCCCTGGTTGGCTAAATGTAAAGGTCCAGATCAGTCTCCTTGCATCATGTAAATATACCTCAACAATCATCCCCAGTGAACAACCTGGCTGCTGAATTCTGCGCCATCTGAAGTTTCCAAGCTGTGTTCAGAGGCAGCCCTGTGTATACTACACTGCAGTAATCTAACCTGTAGGTTACCAGAACATAGACAATATTAGTTAGGCAATCCCTGTCCAGATAGGGGGTGGTATGTAGTTCAGATAGCACATAGTTCAATGATTATAATCAAATACGTGACAATCCATTGGGCTACAGTGAGACTGCCCTCCCCCCCCCCAATCTAATCCACCCTCTGTTCGCTCTATCAGAATACCTAGAAAGCAGCTTTTGAAAAATAATAACAGTATTTAGTTGCTGTATTTTTGCATTGTTTTAAAACCTGCTTTTAGTTGTTTTGTTATAGGGCTGTAAATTGCCTTGAGATTTATATGAAGGGCAATTCATGAATTAATAAAATAATAAATACATAATAGAAAAATAGAAAAATAGAGAGAGCATGTTCATAGAAATTCAAACAGACCATGATATAATATGTAAGTGGCTTTGGCCATGGCCCCAAAGAATATTACATATTTACTGTTCCCACTGCTCCCTGCAAATCAGGCAGATTGAACAAAGATTAATGCATCTGTTTGGAGCAAAACAAAAACAACTTGGGTTCTGTCTCTTACTGTTTTTCTATATTGGTCCTGAGGGCTTGTATACAGCAATGTAACACACACTGAGCTACTGAACAGGTATCTTTTTCAATTACTGTCTTCTAGTTTATTTTGAAGATCAAACCACTTTATCAGCTGACAAGAAAGTTTAGAGTTTATCATCCTAACTACTTCAGGCAATTAAGTATTAGACTTGGAAATGGATTTTGCCTTTAGAGTGCAGATAAAAATCTTAGCCTTTCCCCCTCTTTTAAAGAGAGTAATGATATGGGGAGAAGGGGATAATCTTGCTGTATTGGAGAACTTGCAGCCCAGTCAAACACATTGTTTTGGCTACACCAAAGTGTTAAACTTTGTGTTGGTCCCTGAATATCCTTGATTTCAGAGTTCATTAAATATTGTTGAGTTTCTGTTACAAAACAGACTGCTAATAATTTTTTTTTTTTTGCTAAGACAGCTGTCACGCATGAGAAAAGAAAGAAAAATGGCTTTACTTCCTCTGAAAGCTGGATGACAAGCCCTCTGCAAGTTATTCTCCTCCCCCCAACCCAGAGTTTGCAGCTGTTTCTGCCTCTTACTGTTGTGACTGTTTTTGATGTGTGGCTGGGAATGCAGCCTTTAACTACAGCTGTTGGGTGCAAAGTGAATTGGGTATTTCTCAGCAGTGGTTTGGTTAGAAAGAATGATGCTGTCACAACTAGCAATATTATGGACATAAAGCTATATTATCAGTGGGTGAAAGTTGAGCATGGTTAATGGAAGTTATAGAAATATGATGACTTGCACCAGAAATAGACACCTTGAACCTTTTTTCCAGCTGGTTAGTCTGATACAAAAATTCCCACAATAAGTCAGGCTACATTTGAGGGCACAAGGAGAAGGGGATGACAGAGGACGAGATGGTTGGACAGTGTTCTCGAAGCTACCAACATGAGTTTGACCAAACTGCTGGAGGCAGTGGAAGACGGGAGTGCCTGGCGTGCTCTGGTCTATGGGGTCATGAAGAGTTAGACACGACTAAATGACTAAACAACAACAACAACATTAGGCCACTAACCCACGCTTTATAAACCATGGTTTATAAACATGTTTAACAGTGTTAAACATAGCCATGCACTTCTCCTTATTTCTACCATGTTCAGGTTTTATCATGGAGATCTTGAGTTGCATGAAACCAAGAGTTCCCTGTTATGTCTGAACTGGGGGACTCCAGTTAATGTCGGTCAGATTCTGTACTACAACCTTGTTCTGTTAACCAACATTAAGCCATGGTTCCCCAGTATGGATATAACCGGAAACTCTGAATTAATGCCAACTATGCCAGACCTGGCACACCATGGAAGAAGAGGAGGAGAAAGGGAAGAGCATGTGTCCGTGGTACTCACTATGGCTTCATAAACCAGAATCTATTTTTTACAAGTTTATACACAATTTAGTGCTGTCGATCTTGGAGAGCCAGTGTAGTGTAATGGTTAGAGTGTTGGACTAGGACTTAGGAAACTAGGGTTCAAGTCCCTACTTGGGCATGGAGCTCACTGGTTGACCTTGGACCAGTTGCTGCCTCTTAACCTAACGTACCTCACAGGGAAAACCATGTGTACCACCTCGAACTCCTTGGAGAAAAAGGTGGGATATAAATGCAGCAGCAACAACAATAATAATACAAACTAATATCACTGGCCTTTGCATACAGATATAAGGGTATTAATGTCATCAGAAGTTCCCACTGATGGAAGCTTCTTCTGGATCAAAGAGCCTTGCTTCTACTGAGTGGGCAGTACTGGATTCAACCCAGTGGTGGCAAAGTTGGTTCAAGTAAGTGGGGTATCGAGCAATCCAACAGGTTTAAGGGTATGTGGTATGGAAACCAAGTGATTCTTTTGAGATAATTCCTTGTTAAAATAGAAAAGGTGAAAGTCTCCAAAGTGCATCTATTATACTATATCTATATCTCTCTATCTATATATAATTTTTTATTATTTTATTTTTTAAACATAAAATATACCAACATTGCAATAACAAGTCATATACTTTTTGCTCTGCCGAGCTCATGACTTCCCTCCATCCCTTCAACTGGTTTTTTATTTCCAAATAGATTGTATGCGCACTTTAACTGTCAGTTTCTGTCTTTCTTTATACTTAAAGTCCTCTCTTCCCCATGGTCAGATACTATTTTTACATTTTGTTGCAAGATTTATTTCAATCCTGCTAGTGTCTTCACATTTTTGCAATAATCATTCAAATACCAAATAAATTTACTCCAGACTCTTTCAAATTTCTGGTCGCCTTGGTTCCGGATCCTACCAGTCAGCTTGGCCAAGTCCGCATAGTCCATCATCTTCATCTGCCGCTCCTCAGTTGTTGATAATTCCTGTAATTTCCACCTTTGGGCGCCCGCCCTGTGGAACGCCCTCCCATCAGATGTCAAGCAAATAAGCACCTATCCTATTTTTAAAAGACATCTGAAGGCAGCCCTGTTTAGGGAAGTTTTTAGTATTTAATGCTGTATTGTTTTTAACACTTGATTGGAATCCACCTAGAGTGGCTGGGGAAACTCAGCTAGATGGGCGGGGTACAAATAATAAATTATTATTATATTATATATATAAAGTTCTTGCCGCTGTTGTGGCATACATAAATAATCTTTGATCTACCTTTGCAATTTCTTCTCCCATCAAACCAAGCAAAAATGCTTCCGGTTTCTTGGGGAAAGTATATTTAAACCTCTATTTGTTATACTCAATGAATTAAAATGTTATACAGTGTTTTAAAGATACTTACATGCTCTTTTTACAAGGGTAGGCTGAAAATGATGTGAAAATACGACAAAGTTGGCTTTAGGCATATCTGTTCTGGATGACAGCTTACACCTGCCAGACAGCCGTAGAAAAATAATAAGGCAGAACTTGGTTTAGTTTCAAGCAAGCCTCCTGGTTTTGTAGAAATCATCTTTGAGATGCATACTGAATAACACAGCTTTAATAGGCACCAACGCTGACCCCCACTGTGATAAAAAAAAGTTACTGCATTCATTTTCACAGAAATAATTACAGTCTTAATATGCAGACTTGGGTGTCATTTAACTGGTAGTTGAGACTTCTGACTGTATTGGGATCAATTGGTAGTGTGAAAAAGAAATGCTTGACTGAATTTATCTGGTAGCCATGTACTTCAATCTGAATACTCACTTCCAGTATAAATGAGACATTAATCTCTTGATCTTGTATATTCAGTACTTGCCATCGCCATAGACAGCAATTACTGAAATATCCTGAGTTGCTGTAGAAAGCCACTACACATTCATATGTGATTATATTTTAATGTTAAAATCCATCTATCAGCAGAGCCAGCATTATAAATCTAACTCAGCCATTTAATCAGGAAAGTTTTGTCTGTATTTCTTGGCTCAAAGTGCACTATAGTATTTACTCTGGGGGGGGGGGAGAATGAAGCTAAACTTTTTTGGGATGGATGCTTGTCAAGGTCTTGTTTATACAATTCAGGAAAGGTTAATAGTCATTGTGGTAGAGAGAGATCAGGGACGCAGGTGGAGCTGTGGTCTAAACCACTGAGCCTCTTGGGCTTGCCGATCGGAAGGTCGGTGGTTCGTTTCCCCACGTCGGGGTGAGCTCCCGTTGCTCTGTCCCAGCTCCTGCCAACCTAGCAGTTTGAAAGCACACCAGTGCAGGCAGATAAATAGATATCGCTGTGGTGGGAAGGTAAACGGCGTTTCCATGTGCTATGGTTTCTGTCATGGTGTTCTGTTGCGCCAAAAGCCCTTTGGTTATGCTGGCCACGTGACCCGGAAAGCTGTCTGTCGATAAACAGTGGCTCCCTTGGCCTGAACGCGAAATGAGCACCACAACCCCATAGTTGCCTTTGACTGGGCTTAACTGTCCAGGAGTCTTTTACCTTTACCTTTTTTTAGAGAGATCTCAGCCCAACCTACCTCATTGTGAGAATAAAATGGGGAGGGGAGAGAACTCCATATGCCATGTTGAGCTCCTTGGAGGAAAAGTGGCATATAAATATAATAATTAATAAAGAAAATACGCTACATGTAACCAACAAAACTAAACCCATTGGTGAGAATAAAAAACGTGAAATGCTTCTAATTATTATAGGGAAAGAAAGCAAAACTTTAATCCAACCTGAAAATATGAAAATGTAGTCAAAATAGATGATTGCAGTGATGCTACAGTAACAAATTGACCTCAGTTCAGGTCAAAGCCTAATATGACATGTTTTGACCCAATTGGTCTTCAGAAGAAAATTATTAAATTCAACTTGGTGCTGTTTTCTCTGATCCAGCAGTAAAATGCAGGATTTCCCAGGGAAAAACAACCACCACCATTCAGACACTGACCTGGAAATCCCAGATCTGTGCCTAGAAAATGCGACACAGGCCCTTAGGGATGAGCCCTTATAACAGCTTCCCTAAAATGCATTTCAGAGGTTGTGGCAATGGCCTCAACATAGCAAAGGTAATAATGAGTTTATAGCACTTGCAACTTTTACTAGTAGTAAGGAATGTCTTCAGCCTGGATTGCCAGGACAAAGCTTGTTTACTTGCTGTGGTGTTCAGTTTCAGTGATAATGGATCCTTGCTGAAGTACTGGCCAGCTCTCTAGAACCATGGAAACAAGACCAAATGGTTCTGGCATTGTTTTGAAGGTGCATCTTAGAAGCAATTCGAGGGTTAACGCATGCTCAATCAAGAAATAACATTTGGCAATAAGAGGAAGCATTCTTGGCATTTTGTAGCAGTGGGCATTCAAGAGAAAACACAGCTAATGATCCATTATAAAGGTATTTGCAGCTGTGGATTTACCTCTCTCTAATACCAACATTAATCTGTTTTTTCACGCAGCTTTGCAGTTTATTCGTGTGTGTGTGTGTGTGTGTGTGTGTGTGTGTGTTTCACACTTTCTCCTGGTTGTAAAACCAAACCATGTCTGAAACACTGGGTCAAAGTTGCATGCCGCTTAAACTATACATCTCCACTGAGTTTTTGCTTCTTCCGCACAGCCAGATAATGACCACAAAATTGTACTTAGATTTGCCCATAAATGTGGCAAGGAAGCTATTTTTTATTTATTTTTAAGCCATTGGATTCCACCCCTCTGAGAATAGCTACAGCACTGGTCTTTTAAAAGTTTATTTCAAAGTAATTCAAAGATGTTAACTGGGATTTCATAGAATTTTTTACTTGAGGAATTCAACTCTGCCACAGTTGACTTTTAAGAGAACACTATTTCACCCTGTAATAGCTATTAACCTTTATCTAAAAATAAGACTTCTACATGCCAGTTTTGGTTAGCCTCATACACACTAAGCTGCACAAAGCTAAAACAGTACTTCTGTACATTTTAAGGGGTGGCAAACTGTTCCATCTTGTCCCCAATGCTGTTTAACATCTATAGGAAACTGCTGGGAGCTGTCATCAGAAGTTTTGGAGTGAAGTGTCACCCATATGTGGATGACACCCAGATCTATTTCTCTTAGCCATCAGAATCAGGAGAGGGGGCTTGAGGTGCTAGACAAGTGTTTGGATGTGGGCCAACAACCTGAAATTGCATCCTGAAAGGACAGGTGTTATGTGTTTCAAGTTCCTTGGTCCAGAAGGTGGGAACACACTGTTCTGGATGGGGTTGTATTCCCCTGGAAGGAGCAGGTTCGTAGGTTGGGGATATTCCTGGATTCAACATTGTCAGTTGAAGGACAGGTGGCCTTTGTGTCTGGGAGTGGTTATTTCCAGTTCCAGCTGGTTCACTAACTGCTGCCCCTTTCAGACAGAGATGATTTGGACATGGTACTCGATGCTCTAGTAACTTCCAGATTGGATTGTTGCAATGCATTTTATATGGGGCTGCCCTTGAAGACAACTCAGAAACTTCCAACTGGTCCAAAATTCAGTGTCTAGGGTTACTTTTAGAATTCATTGCTGTCAGTCTAAAGTCTTTTGTTTCCCAAAAGTGATACAACTTTAATATTATTATTATTTTTGCAGAAATGTTGACCTCTATTGTCTTCAAAACATTGTTGATTTTAAGCTATTTTCTCATTGGTTCTTAGTGCATTTATAATGGATTGGTATTTGTATCCCCGCCCCCAAATGGAACTATAATTGTAGATCAGGATTACTGCACAATATGAATATAAATTGTTTGCTTTCTAAATTTTTTCTTTTTCAGATAGTGATTTCTCGTTCAGAACACTATGAACCGTATGTAAATTTCCAACTGGATCACCATCCTGTTTCTCTAATTAAGAATTTGCCAGGCGATGATGGTTATATTCTGGTGGTCACCGGGAATAGGGTAAATATTTCATAATCTTTTGGTTCTAGGGATACCTTTATACAGTGGTACTTCGGGTTACGAACTTAATTCGTTCCAGAGGTCTGCTCTTAACCCAAAACCATTCTTAACCTGAGGCGCACTTTCACTAATGGGGCCTCCCACTGCCGCTGCCACTCAATTTCCATTCTCTATTTCCAGGTTAGCGGAGTTTGTAATCCGAAGTGTTTGTAACCTGAGGTACCACTGTATAAGGATTCCTCCTATTACCATTATACAGCCCATCAGTTGTGTAAGCTGGTACCCCAAATAATGCACCCCAAAGGCACAGCAGAACCCACAAAGTCACAACAAGGAGCTTGCCAGGCTCTTAAAGCCTCTCCCCACTACCCATTTGGAGGAGGTTGCAACTTTGCCCCCTTGTGTTCCATGGTAAAGGTAAAGGACCCCTGGATGGTTAAGTCCAGTCGAATCCAACCATGTAATTGCATGGGCAGAGCGAGAAAGCTGTACCCTCCAAATCAGCTTCTGGGAGGAAATGCCCACTCACTGACAAAGAGCCTGTTGCCCTAAGGGTTCTTGGCCGGGAGCGGTTTATCCCCCTCACTAACCATTTTTCAGGGATGCATCTTCTCCCATCCCATGCAAGTCAATTGAGACATCACTCCATAGATATGCATAGGGAGGAAAGCTCTCTCTGTGTTATTGTTTTTTCAGCTGTGAGGAAACATCCCGTACAAAGCAGGGGCTGCTGCCTTACCATTGTGTGACTAGGTACAGCCTCAACCACAGCCATTTTACCCAGCACATTTTATGCTGCTCAGCTGGGATCTGAACCCCAACTAATTATGTCCAGGTTTAAGGCATTTCCACAGGTTATACTGCCATTGTATTCTGGAATATAAAGAATAGAAGAGGCCCAGTATAAACACATTTTTACATTTGAATACAAAGGTGGAAATGCAAAAACCAATTTAAGAGTCACCTTTGCAAAAGTCCACATTGGTTAAACTTGTTTAATGCACTCTTTGAGGTTCTAATGAGTTCGCCTTGCAGCCTTTCCATAATCTTTTGTGCATTATTTGCTTCTTTGATTTTTTATTTTTATTTTTGCATTAAGAAATCAAGTAAATGAATATAGGGAATTGTTTGAGCAGAAGACCTGTGAGGAAAACCAGTAAAAGAAAAGTAATGTAAATGTAGGGCTGACACCTTTCCTTTTTCTTTAGTGCAAGCTGTTGAGAAGAAAAATACATAATGACTTAAGTAAAAGAATGGTGTTTCGAATGACCTTTGTTGATAATGTATTGAGCTTAAATGGTATTAAACATATTCTATTATTGGAAAGAGAGTTTAAAGCGAAGAAATGTTAGTGTAATTCATCATTCTTGATAGTTGTTCGCCCCATCCTTTTAGGAATTCTACAGGCACCAATTAATTGACACTGACTAGGAAGGTAGCATTATTCCTGCCTTACAGGAGAGGCAAATTAGCCATCATTAGCCGTTTAAAACTAGACTAGGAGTTGGCCTTTACAATCAAGCATACATTACCCAAAGCTGTGCTTGAAGGTATGGATTCAGGTTTTTGAAAAATAACAGCCACAACAACCCCAGTCTGTTCAAGCAATGAACTCAACACATTTTTAATCCCCTATTCCCTATTTTAAGACAGCAACTCAATGCTGCTTTCAAGTATGCCTTCTGCTTCTTGCATGATCAATTACTCTAGAGGTGAAAAAGAAGTGAGTAAAAAGACTTAACAAGGGATTTTTTGGAGGGGTGCGTGAACACACAGGGATACTTCTCATGTGTTGTGGTTTAGATTTACTGATATACCTAGCATGGATCAGCAGCCCTACATATAGTGTGCAGCAAGAGAATCCCTTCCCTTTCTGTGATCCATCAGTCTTCTGATGGGTCGTGCTTTCAGTGTTTATTGAAGAATATGAGCCTGCCTATATTGTAAAAGTTAACAGCCATATCATTGGCAGGGTAACTTAAAAGTGTTTCTGGCTCCTCAGCTGTGTATACATTGTCTACTAACCTATACAGTTTTGGGGTGATTTTCATGTAACTTTCCTGTCACTAGATAACAAAGATCCCACTAATTGGACCAGGGTGCTCTCACGTCAATACCTGTAGCCAGTGTCTTCGATTGCCTTCCTTCATGAATTGCGGCTGGTGTGGCGACCAGTGCGTGCGGTCATCTGAGTGCACTGTAGGAAGCTGGACACAGGAAACATGTGCACCCAAAATTTCTCAGGTAAAGCTATCTTTTTCTTTCATTAATCCCTGTGTAATGTAGACTGGTGTAATGATAAGTGTATACAATTCTGGGCAAACTCTCGTTACCTGTTTGGAGAAAAGCTTTCCAGAGAAGAAGCAGCGATTTGCCAGTTCAACCCCAAGCAGGGAGTGGGTTGGAAGGATCTAGAAAAAAAAAAACTACTGCAGTGGGACACATGAAGTATCACTTCTGTGATTTCCTTTTCTCAAGTTAAAACATGCCCTCCAATGATTTAAATAAGATGTTCTTACACTATGGCACACCAACAGAAAATCTCTACAGTGGGGCTTTTCCCTGCCTGAAGGAAAAAGCATTTTCAGTCTCTCTCAAATTACATTTGGGGCTACAGCATTGAGGAGAGGATTAATCCTCTCTTGCTGCCCTCCCGCCATGTTTCTAAATGGAATCTCTACCCTCCAAACTTTTATTTGCCCGTTAGGGTAAAATACAGAAATTGAGAGAAGGCCTTTGTCAAGTTTTGCCTGGACAAAAATCCCAGTAAAATGGGTAAAGAGTGACAGGTGGCTTTTCCATACTTTGCCCTGGGACAACTTACCATGTAAGAGTTTTCATTTATGTGAAGTAATTATGGCTTTCAGCATCAATATGGGAATAAGTCAGGTGTGAACATGCTGAATGACTCCCAGAGTTATTTTGCATACCAATTTAGGACTTGAACGTTGGTGAATCTTTCTCACTTTAGATTTCTCATAATGAAGTGACTTCCTCATTCTTGGTAACAAGAGTCATTAATATAGAGTGGCTTTCTTTTCTGTTTATTTTATTAAAAAAAATCTAACACCATGGAAACTGGCACTGATACGTCCAGGAACCTCGCCAAAATGCTGGAGAGGCTGCACCTCCACAGGCACGTATCTCCGCTTGTGGTGGGAATGCCCCCAAATCCAACTTCTGGACAGCAGTCCTACAGCAAACAAGCAAAATAACTAAACACCTGTTAGAAGTCACCTCAGAACTGGCCGTACTAAACATCTTCCAAGATAATAATGTCCATGCACACTATAAAGAGCTCATAATCTACCTACTCTCAGCAGCCAGAAACACTGGAGAGACCTGTCACGAGTAAGCATGGACCAATATGGCTGACCTGACCCAACAATCACCCTACCCCACAAACAAACCTCACTGCAGCCAACTAAAGATAACCAACCACGCCCTGCCTCCCCAACCTCTCTCACCACCAAAAAAAATATATGTATGTGTGTATTTATACATATATGTGTGTTTGTGTATGTATGTATGTGTACACACACAAACACACACAAACAATAAATGAATAGAGAACCTACTCAAGTGACACTGGCATAAAACCACACAAACATACTAAATATTACCACCACAATCCTCTCTTCCCCTTCTCTTTCCCCTCATTCTTCTTCCCCCACATTACTCTGTATAATGTCTCACATCAAACGTAAAAAAGACTTTATGATTTGGGGGGGGGGGGAGAAACAATGCACATTTTTTGTGAACCAAGGAGATCTTTAATAAATTTTTGTTTATCTTTTTTGAACCTCAGTACTGAGGCTGGCTCAACGGAGCTCTGTTCCCAATGGAAGCCCTATAACGGAGCTGTCAATTCTGTTAACACATTTGGGTTGTGTATTGTTGCCCATTAAGTAAAGAGACAGCCTGCAGATTGGCCCCTAGGACAGGGAGCCTCTCTAGAAGCTGCTTTCCGTTAAAAAATATTCATGAATGCGGAAAGTGTGAGCAAGAGTTAAATTACACAAATGAGAAAAGAGCTTAGTAGCCCATTGCTGTTTTCAGTTAGCTATGGTCATTGCAAGATTTGTACAGGCTACCTCTGCATTTAACCAAATCATTTTGCATTAAGTGTGACATAATTATGAAGGTCTAGTTTTACAGAGCGGCCATGCCACTTGTAATCCCACACGTAAACACACCAACCGTTCACTCGATATATTTGTCTCTGCTGCTCACTGCTATTGGTGTTTTTAGATGGATAAATGCATAAATAGTGGAGCCTCTGAACTACCGAACATACTTCTGTTTTGCTTTTAAAAGTGCTTAAAATAGCATCCAAGTCAAGCCCAACACAGAAAACGAATCTGTGTCAAATTTGTACCTTATCAAACTGTTGTAATCTGTGTTGAAGCAAAAGAGAAAAAGCCTATGGTGACAAGACATAGCAGGATGGTGGTTAATGCATCTTTTGTAATGGATTAGAACTCAGTTGTGAATTCAGGAAGGACCAGTGAACAATCCTTGCACCCTACAGTTATGTATAGATGCACAACATGAAGGCAAATCTGTCTTCTCTGAAAGGGGGAAGCTTTTACAATCACTTTAAGCAAGTGCACATGGCTTAAATGGGGTGGAAAGCAGGCCCTAAATAATTTTTAAATTATGAAGTCTGATTCATAGTTACATTAGGCCTTTTATGCACTTCACGTAGTGTAAAACGGCCTTAGAGTGAATGTAAATCACATTTAAAACTACATTAAGGCCCCTTACCTCTGCCAGGGCAAGGGTAAGAGGACTTCGTGTGACTGAGATGTCATGCTATCATTAGTCTGTGAGGTTAGTATGAAATTGTTCAAAGCCGTCATGTGTAATTTGGGTTTTTATGACAAAATGCAGGCATGCTTGGTATAGTCATGTTATTTTTACATGCAGGAGATGTTTTTAAAGGTATCTGTTGAGTAAGGAAGCCATTAGGGGGGAAAGTTTCATGAATACTGTATAGCAATTCTTTAAATCAAGTCCACTGTGCTTACTCAGGAGAAATTTTGCATAAAGTTAGTGAATGATGAAAAATTCTCAGAGTGCAATTGGATTGATATAAAGCTCAAGTTCATGTGCTGAATATATTATTATTTTTTAAAAATGCAATAAATATTATTCTCTGGCAGTGATAAATGATGAAATATCCTAATAGCTTGTGCCACAGCATATGTGAGTTTGTGGAACTTCTTTCTAAAAGGAAGAAAAATAATGCAGCTGAGAACCTAAATCTTTATGGTCGCTAGCTGCTAAGGGAGATTTCACGCTTTGGTAGACCATGACGGTTGGCATTACTACTAAAAATAAAAAATAGATTATTCATCTTTGGCCTATTGCTTTACACCCATGCACATTAAATCTAGGGAAGAACTGTGTGTTTGAGGCTTTTTGCTGGTACTATCAAATCAAAGATAACCTGCTTTGTGTGGCATTTGCAATAGAATCCGTAAATCCATCCATATATATGAGGGTTTTAAAGGAACAGTGTGGTTAAAATATGCTAAGTGATACTCTGGTCCTTAAGTTAAACACAGAGTAGTAATTGCAAAGGCCTGGGTTGATGGTAATGCCCTCATTTTGCCTTTACTATGATAAGAAAAATTTCCGTCATTTTGTGGTGTTTTGCCTAGTCACGTGGAACCAGCCCCAACAGCAGCTATGGGTTGTTTTGGTCTTAGTGCAGTGGTCTAAGGCAATTGTGATCAAAATAAAATACACTGAAACATCCCTGCATGGACATAAAAACTGCTGCTACCATTGTAAATATCGCCCTGGGACCAAGCCTTTAGTTGGTTAAAAAAAAAAAGAGATGGTAATCTATCCCATCAAGAGCAATTTTGTTAGTGTTTTTTAAATGCAAGAGTAGGACTCCTAGTTTGTATCCTTTGCTTTAAATAGGCCACACACTTTCTCAGAATTTTTGGTCACAGTGATCACATTCCTAGGTGTGGCAGCATTCGCAGTCAAAACGGTTTCTCTCTAAATAAGCAAGAAAGGAAAAAAGCCCACAAAATATCTGAACTTCCCTGTTTCATGTAAAATAGAAATGTACAACTATGGAAGGCACAAATGAAATGTAATTCTATTGAAATTAAACTTGGGCTTCCCTATAAATGTTCATGTAGCAGCTATACTTGCACCTCTATGAGCAGCTGTACTTGTTTGGCTTGGGAAAAATCTCTCAAAATGTCTCTCGGTGCTATTTTTCTAGAAAAAGAGGTGCTGGAAATCACCATGAACGCCTCCTTTCATGGTGGCATGATGGCAATGGCACCCACCTGAGTACGTGCTGGAACTGAGTTCCGGTGAGCTCTGGCTGGGGAAAAAAAAGCCTGACTTGTAATTATTTAGTAACAGTACTTAATATTAAGTACATACCCTCCAACCTCCTGGGAGGGAAGATTGGGACATGACCTCCCACAACATCACCCCACCGGCTGCCTTTATACACTGCGGTCGCTGCCTCTCCCCCCCACCCCTTCACTACCCTGCCACCAGCCACCCTTACATACCGCCTTCCCCCTCATCTTACCACTGGCTGCCCTTACTCATTGCTGTTCACCACCACACACACATGTGCCACACACGCACCTACGTCCAGAAGCAGCACCAGAGGAATAGGAGAGCATGGCACAAAAAACACACACATCTTTAGGTTTTGTGTTCTTTTGGTTCCTGGGAGAATGCGGCAGAGGCAGTGCCTGCGGAGGAGGAAGCAGAGGGAGCCAAAAAGGGACATCTAGGATTGGCATCCGAAGCTGGGGTGGCTTCTGTAAATCCAGGATGTCCTGCTCATTAGCATGGCTAAATAATAACAATAACAACAATAATTTAAAATTTATACCCCGCCCATCTGGCTGGGTTTCCCCAGCTACTCTGGGTGGCTCCCAACAGATTAAGAATAGAATAAAACATCAAACATTAAAAACTTCCCTAAACAGGGCTGCCTTCAGATGTCTTCTAAAAGTCAGATAGTTTATTTCCTTGACATCTGATGGGAGGGCATTCCATAAGGCAGGCGCCACCACTGAGAAGTCCCTTCCTATTTGTCATTGATAGAAGATTTTGCAGACCAACAAACTCTAGAGTCTTGTTTACACAAGGGAGAGTAATATAAGACATTGAGGAAATACGGCATATACATAAAGATGACTCTGGAGTAGATTCCAAATGGACTTTAGTAGGGTCTGGATTTAATTCATTGTCTCATTTTCCCTAGGATCAATTGTTTCACTATTTATATGGTTTAATTTGTGCAGCATGTTCACAATACCTACTTCGCCCTTGGCATTTTATTTCCTAAATCCTTCTAGCATTAAGCCAAGTCAATAAAGTTTAAATGAAATGTGCCAGTTCCTTTTGGATGTTCAAAGGATACAGTAACCTGAGTATTTTACTAGAAATGTCCTTTTCAGATGCAACATGAAGAAGCAGGATTCATGATGAAAGACAGAATTGTGCTGCTTCTTAGGAATAAAATAACTCTCACTATAAAATATTAAGCCAAAGTCACTTTAGTAGTTCCATCACAAGCATAAGTTAATTCTTTTGTTCTCTAGCCTGGGGGCTTGAATGTTTGCAAACTCAGATGCTATTGTTAAATAAAGTCTATATATGCCTTAAAAGCATTGTCAGATTTTATTGACAGTGCCTTGCTGAAATTTGAACAACTTCCATAGTATTCATATATTTTTCCCACCATTGTTATATTTACAACACAATTTACAATATATAGAAGGTTGTGGGGGGGGGAGCACTTCCTTTTTGGATTGTCACTACGTTGCTGCAAGGTAGTTTATTTTTAACTTGAAAATGTAGAAGTAACCAAAATGATATCAATTCAGCCAAAGCATTGTAGCAACCCTGCTAATTCTGTGGCTCCCAAGGCAATGTTTGATTTAGATGTCTTTGAAGCTATCATCTCCACGAATTCTTGCCTTTTCATCACGTTGGTGAAATAAGTTACTGATATTCTTTTATTCACTATCTTACTTCTAATAAAATAAGTGCTTTGTATTCTTCTACATACCACAAGAAAGACATAAAAGACAAGCTAAAGGGGTATTAAAAAGACTATTACAATGCAGAGCTTGTTCAGTGCCCCTAAACATAATAATTCAGAGCTTTCGAGCAGTGGCTGGGTTATTTATTGCTACTGTCTGAGAATGCTCATACTGTGATGAATGAAAGGTGAGGAACAATTAAGATAAAGGGTAGGGTACTCTCCAGCAGAAGAAATTATTTTCTCCCATTATTTTCCCCTATGAAAAACACCTTCAAAGCCCATCAGAAATCCTAAGTGTGTTACTATTTTTTTTCCTTTTCAGATTCTTCCAAACAGCGCAGCTTTTGATGGTGTAACAAGACTGACCCTGTGTGGGTGGGACTTTGGGTTCAGCAAAAACAACAAGTTGAATCTTAAGAAAATGTCGGTTCTTATTGGGGGACAGCAGTGCATTCTGGATGTCAAAGCTAGTGACAAAAACAAGTAAGAGATCAACACTGTCTTTATAAGCAAGTATCACAAGGCACATGGGCGATGGAAGACGCCACCAAATAACTTGTGCCATGCATTCTTTGGCCGTCTGTCACTGAAGTGTCATATTCAGTAGTAAATCTTGCTGGGTGGCAAACGGTGTCACTGGAAAATGGTCCAAACACCAGCTCATAGCGCTTACTCTGTCAATAGTTCTCAGTAGCACTTTATTTTATTTATTATTATTTACATGTGTTTGTTGTCTGTTAACCTAGTTCTGTATAGCATGAACTGCCTATTTCATATGAATGCCCTTTTTTATCTCAGTAGGGATGCAAAAAAGATTTAAAGGTCTGTTAATAACATACCCTGCCAAGTGTAGATTCCCAGCCAATTAGCTAGCCTTGTGGACTGGCTCTGCACCAGCCTCATTCATTGATCTGGTGTACCAATATGGGTGGAAACACCAATATATCTAGAATGTGGAGGTAAGAAATGTTGACCGTGTCTACAACATGGCAGTCCAACCTCTCAGACCAAAGGCAGTCTCAGTGGAGGATGGGCGCTGGCTGCCACAAACCTTGATTTGCAGCTCACATCTCTCACTTCCGCTTACACAAGCCGTCCTTTGAGGATGAAAACCACCAAGAAACTCTGGTTGTAGTACAGTGCTGGGCCATAAAGAGGGGAAATGTCATGCTCCATAGACCTTAGCAATTTGGTCTCTAGTACCCCTGCATAGTAGGGGTACTAGAGGGACACGGGTGGCGCTGTGGGTTAAACCACAGAGCCTAGGACTTGCCGATCAGAAGGTTGGCGGTTTGAATCCCCGCAACTGGGTGAGCTCCTGTTGCTCAGTCCCTGCTCCTGTCAACCTAGCTGTTCAAAAGCACACGTCAAAGTGCAAGTAGATAAACAGGTGCCACTCCGGCGGGAAGGTAAACAGCATTTCCGTGCGCTGCTCTGGTTCGCCAGAAGCGGCTTAGTCATGCTGGCCACATGACCCAGAAGCTGTACCCTGGCTCCCTCGGCCCATAAAGCGAGATGAGTGCTGCAACCCCAGAGTCGGCCACGACTGGACCTAATGGTCAGGGGTCCCTTTACCTTTACCTTTACCTTTACCCCTGCATAGCAGTGAGAGTTGCTCCATACCCTGGCTCTCCAAGGGGGCAACGGCAGCGGTAGCATTTGGTTGTTTGGAAAGACTTGTTGGTTGTTTGGAAAGACTCACAGCTGCTTTTCTTCTGGGTGACTTCTGAGCGCTTCCAAAAAAAGGTCTGCGAGTTGGACCACCTTGGACTACGGAGTCCTCAACAGCAGAACCCATGCATCTCCTCTTGGGAAGAGATGTCGCTGCTACAGCATAGACAGTTAAATCTGGCGGTTAAAAACATTACTGTGGTACCATTGGAAGAAACCCAGCACAAATATATAGTACAGGTCCCAAACTAGTTCTGTTTGGTTCCTGTCAATTCTTACAATTGGTTCCGATTAGTACTTTAGGATCACAGAGGGTGACTATTAACAGCTACTTCTGAATTTACATCTTTAACATTTTACCTTTTGGGGTTGTGTTCTGGCATAGCTGTAGGGATGATGTCATTAAAGGACTTGTTTTCTTTGAGTGGCTCATACAAGCCTCATCATATCATTCCTTTAGATAAATCTCTGATAAAGCTGTCCTAACATGTACTTTTTGTGATACTCTTGGGAACACCCAAGGAAGTTTTTCTTATCTGTTAGGGCAGAGCTCTTGTAAGAGACAAGTTTTGTTGATCTTTCACCCACTGTTTGGAACAAAATATATATATTAAAAAGTGTGTTTACATAGAAGCTGGAATGTGTTCTCATCTCTCTCCCCTTCCACACACTAAGTCAGAGGTGCATCACAAAATATCTACAGCTTCAGGGCTATCTATAATTACTAATTTAATAAAATAGTAAGTTAAAATTATGCATCAGTGAAAGCTATAAAAACTTTAAAAAACGAAGATTATTATTTTAAGTTTGGGTGATTCTTTTATATTTATAACATAAATAGAAAGAATGTCTTTGCTTTGTTGTTGAAGGTTGGAGTGCACACTTGGCGATGTAACGAATGCACGATTTAATGTATCAAGCGTCGTTTCAAATGGACAAGCTAATGCCACTTTCAATACCTTCTCTTACGTGGTAAGTGTTAAAAGCAAAGGCAAGAAACATTTTTTTGCTTGAGAACTGCATTCTCTTGTGAGAAACCTTCCAGGGGGCATGGATGTGATGTGTACCTTTGCTTAGCAAGGCCATGAAGAAGACAAGAGATTTCTATGCATACACTCCTAACACTCATGTTGCTAACCTGCCTCCTGGTAAGAAGAAAGCCCTAACACTGTTTACATCCCAGCTAGACAAAAGCACTAGAGTATGGTGCAGAGCAGGATTGGTGAGGGGGTTGCTGAGGTAGGGTATGGCCTAGGGAGGGTCTCGAGGTCCAGTCCTGGAGGGACATTTGGCCCCTGGACCTCTGGTTCCCCACCCTATGTTAACCGTTAAAAAACTTATTTATTATTAAATATGATGACGTCATTATACATGTTTTCTTTTAACATGATTCTTAATTTTGCTTTTTTTTTTAAATTAACAAGCTGCATTCTTTTCACTTGACAGGATCCCATAATAAGAAGCATCTCACCCACCTATGGTCCAAGATTTGGTGGAACACTGTTGACTTTAACTGGGGAATACCTAAGCAGTGGGAACTCTCGAGAGATTTATGTTGGTAGTAAACAATGCAGATTGACAAGGTATAACGTGAAACCATGTTTTCAGTGTTGTTAATGTACAGGCTGTTGTTATTTTATTAGTACAGTTCCATTAGATTTATGTTCCGCCCTTCAACCCAAAGTGACCAGGGTGGTACATGAAAAAACATAAAACGTATAAATCAAAAGCAGTAATATAAACTGATATCAGAACTCGGAAGCATTAAGATAGAAAGAATCAGAAATTTCAAACTTTATTTACTGAATTACTTGTCTGTATATCCAAGAAGAAAACAGTGCATTATTATTTTCTCAACAGGAAGTTAATTAGTGCAGTATAGACAGTCTGTGGGCCTGCAGTGTGTAAGAGAGGTCTGTGTATTGCAGAGCCCCCCAAAAGTGCATTTCTGTTTATCTCTCCCCGTTTTCCTTACTTTTTTGGCCAATGGATGTCTAGCCTCACACACTGTTTATGTTGGTGGAAACATCTTTCCCTCACTCTAGTGTTCTCTCCCAAGTGCATTTTTTATTAAGAACACAATACGAGTCTTGCTGCATCAAGCCCACCTAGTTTTGCATTCTGTTCTCACAGTGGCCGGCCAGATGTCTATGGCACCTGACATTATTTTCCAGCAAGAGTGGAAAAACAGCCATGCATTTGTGTGGAAGGTGCACATAGGAATATGCGGGAGGGGGCTACCTGTGCTTGGTGAACCTAGTGTCAGGGGTGAGGGATGAGTTTTGCCTCCTCATAGTTGTGTCCCAAATTGAAGCCTGCTTACTTTGTTTCCTGAAGATGCTCTGGGTACCACCTTCCCCCAGTTCCATTTTTAAGTCAGGCTAGAGCAGGGGTCAGCAAACTTTTTCAGCAGGGGGCCGGTCCACTGTCCCTCAGACCTTGTGGGGGGGGGCGGACTATATTGGGGGAGGAATGAATGAATTCCTGTGCCCCACAAATAACCCAGAGATGCATTTTAAATAAAAGGGCACATTCTACTCATGTAAAAACACGCTGATTCCTGGACCATCCACGGGGCGGATTTAGAAGGCGGTTGGGCCAGATCTAGCCCCCAGGCCTTAATTTGCCTACCCATGGGCTAGAGTATGATTCCAGAGAATGTTGGTAGAGTCTCATGGAATGTTGGAACTATATTTACACATGGAGGGATGCAGTTCATACTAAGTGTGCTAATGTAGCCTTCCTGTTCCACTTTCTTTCTTTTTTTAAAAAGATATTTATTAAAATTTTCCAGAAAAGATAAAAAAGAAAAAAAGAAAAAAACGGAATTAAAAACACTCAACGTTTACAATCCTTATTTTCAATAACCTATTTCCGCGACTTCCCCTCGCCTCCCCTTCTTGTATTCCATTTCCAAATGTTAGTTCAACAAGTTCTTATCCCCAATTTTTAACCTTAATTCATTATTATATTTAATTCATTTCATATATGAAATTTTAACTTATATACATCAGTCTTTATACTTAAAACCTTTTTCTAAGGTCGACCCAATTTCCCTTCCACGAATTCCCCATTTTTATACTAATAACAAAACAAAAATAAAAAGAATCAGAATATATTTATACACCCTTTGGATTCCCAAACCCCACCCTCCCTTTCCCGGTTTCGATCCCCAAACCAATGTCCATCAGTCCATCTGCTATCAGCCTGGAGACCTCACGTCCGAGGCTCTTAAATCTCTCTCAATTCCTCTCTGCCGGTTTTTTTGATAGTCCTTTGTATTAAACACCAAATCTCGGAGGAGCTCTGTCCCAATAATGTCCATATTTCTTCCAGCCAGACCTCCATATTTAAAAGTGGAGCTCAGATATTGTTTCTTAATCCTTTTAAGTCCAAATGTCCCAAAAGCTCCAACTTCCACCTTGATCAAATTTATAATCCATAGATCTTCAGATCTCCACAAAAGGAGATCTTTCCTTTCCTCATTCTTCAATTCAAACCAAATTTTCATCATCCAGTCCTTATTTTCCTTTGTATCCATCTTGACAGGCCTCTGGCTCTCCTTTGCCATCTGCAGCATTACAGCCCCTCCTTCCTGCTCCTCCTGATCAGCATATATCTCTTTCTCCACTTCCTCAAATTTCTCAGATTTCTTTTCTTGTTCAGCTGCCTGGACTTTTTGAATCAAGTCCTTATCCAACCCAGTAAGTTTATTTACTGTTGACTTCAAAGTTGTGACACTTGTAGCCAAAACATCACTTTGCTCTTGCAACTTTCCCAAGAGAAAAAAAGCCTTGTCCAGCTCAGCCTGTATTTTTCCACCTGTAGCCATTCTTGTAATGTCCCTGAACCCCCTCTAGAGGGATTCTGGTTATTTAGTATTCCTTCCACTTCCAGCCCAAAAGTCAAGTTAACTTGTTTCAGTTCTTCTTTGTTTCCAACAATTTATAACTATATTGTAACGCATATAACCAGCAAAGACAACAGAAACAAAGTTCTCTATTTTTTTCCAACTTTGACAGCTAGTTTGACAGCTGTCAAAATCTTCTATGTCTCCTCAACAGGCTCTCTCTCATGGATCACTCCCGGGTCCCGGGGGGGTGGCACTTCAGCTCTCAAAATTAACTCTTATCCTCCAGCAAGATTACTTATACTATCGAATCGTGCAATTAATAACTTTATCCAATAAAAAGGAGATGTTCTCTCGACCTTAGTTATTTAGTCCTTGCTTCAAATTGTTTACAAGGCGGGGAGACGGACTTCCTCTTTGCGCCTTCTCCGATCGTGCTGAATTCAAACAAAAATTTTTCTTTTATAAATCCGATTTCCGTATTACGGGCTTTTACTTTTGGTCCAAATGTTCAAAAGAAGAAGTCAGCGCTCTCCGACCATGGCATGCAGCTTCACTCAGTAGGAGTAGCAGTCGACTCTCAGCACCACGCCTCTCCCCGTCCCCCGTTCCGAAGCCTTTAAAAAGGCTCCTTCTCGGGTCGGGGAGGGTGCAAATGGTGCCCGCCGAGTCACCAGGTCCACAGGCTTCAGTGCCTGTGGTTTCTGAGGGTCCCCGCGTCGCCGCGGCGGCAGGACCCGTCTCCTATTGAGCCGATTCCCTCCGGAGCTCGGAGGGAATCCGCCATTAGACGATGGCGCTAACCCCGAAGTTCCACTTTCTTCCCCTTTCCTTCTGTTTGCTTCTTCATTTTGATTTCTGTTTGGGAACTGGCATTGTGTAATGGATGTGCCAAACTGCAAAAAGTTTCAGAGTTTAAGCCACAGTGTCATCCAAACTGGGAAGTGGTGGCTTAATTTCAGAACTAGGATATCAAGTTAGGGGGTTGTAGCCAATGTTATGTAATTTAATGACTAACTTATGCCCATTAATTTCAATGAACTTATTCTTAAGTGGGACTTGGCTAGGTTTAGAAAATATGCAGAATGTATTTTCCAATAGCGATTATAGCAAATATTTTCCCCTGTGCATTCTTCTTGTGCAGAGTTTCTGATAATACCATAGAGTGCTACACGGCTCCAGAAAGAGAAGTGTCAGAGTGTCATGTCAGAATGAAAATCGATTCAGCGGTTCGTTCAGCAGGTCATTTTACATACAGAGAAAACCCTACTGTTTCTAAAATTTATCCTGCCAAATCCTTTCTTAGGTGAGTGAAATTTCCTATAAATATATTCATAGGAATGAATGAGCAAAAAGTAGCACAGCTTACCAAATCTCCCAAATGGATGTGCATTTTTATTCCTAGGTAATATGCCAAGCAGTTTTATATATTTGGATACCACTACGTTCCCCAAAAATGAAAGGGGTTTTATTGACAATTTAGAAACCCTAAGCCCATCATGCTGTTACAGTCTCCGTTCACACATATTGGCTGCATATGGCTATTATGCTAACTAGTGCTTTAGTGCTATGTGAATTAGCCTTTTGAAGTTGTACTCCCCCTCACATGCCCCTTCTCCTTTGGTGTAGCCATGAAGAGGAAATACAGAGCTTCTACTTCAGTTTTAGATAAACTGTAGTTTAGCATATCATCTGAATCCTAGACTGTGGTTAACCTGAGCTATGGTTAGTAGAAAAGAGGTCAGCTTCATAAACTACGGGTTGAAGTTGACTTGCTTCATCTAACCCTAGCTGAGATAACCACAGCCTGTCCAGGTTTGCACAACACAGTAAGATGTAGTTAATCTAAAAGAAAAGTGAATGTTTTCGAACATCTCATGACCAAGCTGGAGAGTAAGAGGAAGTGTGTGAGCCTAAGCCCTGCGTAAGCTCAGTCTCATAACACTAACTATAGCTTAGCATTATGTCCGAATGAGGCGTCTCTCTCACACTCACACAAACATATATGAGAGCCAAAACATTTTTCACTTGAAGTGAACCACAGAATAATGCCTTACCTAGCCAGGAAAAATGGGGTCAGTGAAGATCTACATCAGGAACAAGGTGGGGGAAATCAAATCAACCTTATGCAGTGGTTGAAGTGGGAATCAAAGGCCACTGTAGGGAGTAAAGGGGACTGCTCTATATAGGTAGGGTTGCAGTTTATGATTTCGTGTTCATTTCTTTCACAAGGCCATTTTTGATCTGTTGAGTCTACATAACATATTGATATTTAAGAAAATGAAAATACTGGTGTGCATTTTGAATTGGTATTTGTTTATATGATTATTGTTTCAATTTCTTTTTATCAGTGGTGGAAGCACAATTACAGCTCAGGGGATCAATCTGAATTCAGCACACGCTCCAAAGATGGTGGTAACCGTCCCTAAGCTTGGCAAGAACTTTACTGTGGTAAGTCTGTAGCACAGGGGTAGGCAACCGAAGACCCGTGGGCCGGATGCGGCCCAATCGCCTTCTCAGTCCAGCCCATGGTCGGTCTGGGAATCAGCGTGTTTTTACATGAGTAGAATGTGCCCTTTTATTTAAAATGAATCTCTGGGTTATTTGTGGGGCATAGGAATTCATTCATTCCCCCCCCCCTCAAAAAAAATAGTCCGGCCCACCACATGGTCTGAGGGACAGTGGACCGGCCCACGGCTGAAAAAGGTTGCTGACCCCTGCGTAGCATAAGTGCTAACTTTAGATTAATATGCACATACCTTCAAACAGAGCATGCAGCACGATCCTGTGCAAATTTACGCAGAAGTAAGTTATACTGCGTTCATTGGGACTTATCTTCAGGTAGCTGAAGATGCATTTAAAAATTTGAATTGTTTGAGATGTTGATTTTTATTCTGCATATCTATATATCTTCTAGTTTCTGATTAACTGACAGAACGATGCAGCCTTTTGCATTAAAGATGACAGCAGCATTGGGAGGCTTAGCTTTCTTTAAAGTCTCTAAAAGGGTTTGATGGTGTACTTGGGCAAACAGGCATCACAGTGCAGGCCTATATGCCAGCTGAGCTTTCAAATACCACAAAATATATTAAGACCAGCCAAGCATGTAGAAAAATTCTTTGTCATGTAGGCTGCATTTTATTCTTGTTGGAGAAGTGCCATTGTCACGGAGAAGTGTGTATATAGTATTGGGAAATTGAAGCCTGCATGTGTGGAAATACATGTGTGAAGTTGGTGTTCGTGTTAGCCTGACACCTGTTCCTAGTTTCCCAAACTATGTTTTAACAAGGCAGGATCATTAACATCCGAAAGAGCCCTTTCAGTGTGTGCAACCACCAGCACCCCTTTTCTGCATTAGACGTCCACTTGTCGTCACTGTCATTTCCTTCACTCTTTCATTTCTGGTGAAACTGGAATGCTCAGGGTCACATGACAGATCTTAGCTTAGACATCTTAGCAGTTGGATGCATCTGTCTAGGCCAAACACTATTCCTTTTTATTTCCGTCTACCTTTTCCAAGTCTGTTATTGATCACCTAAATCTTCCCATTCACATTGTTAGGCATCCATGCTTTAGATTCTCTGTGAAAGGCCATTTATCCTCTGAGCTGCCATGGCGGTTGAGATGCTATAACATGCCACCTTTTTACCCCTTGCTTTTATCTGGGTCAGCTACCAGCTACCCTAAAGCACACAGATCTTCTTCCACATTTATCCTGTTGTTGCGCAGGTTTCTTAAAAATCAAGTTAGATACTGGAGTTCAGGTTTTATCGGCCATGGCTTGCTTTCATTGCCTCATAGGTCACAATTAGGGTTGAGGCAAGAATACATAGGCCTTCATATTGTAAGCCATGTGAATTTTTGAAGGTTTCCTTTTTTCCTGCAGCTCACTTAAATGCTATACATATTTCAGTAGTACCCAACCTTTTGCAAATACTTACTTACATATATATATATATATATATATATATATATATATATATATATTACAACAAAGAATAAATACTGCCTGAAATACAGTGGAAACGTTCAAGGAGAACGTCTTTTAAAAGCCAGATAAAATAGGTGGTATGTTAATTTAGTCTTGATCAGATGGATTTGGATTTTTTTTTATCACAGATTATCAATGCAGTATTTCATGAAAAGCATCACATTTTTCAATTTCTAAAATCAATTTCAGAGTAAGAATGTCATGTCAAATTACCTAGCAATAAGGGCACAACAAATGCAATTTCTCTTGACCTTCCCAATCAGTCACATTGCATCACCACTAAAGAGTATTATTAGATTTATTTATTTTTTATCGTTCTCTGAAAGCATCCTTTTTTTGAGACTGGCCTGATAAAGTAAAGAGCTATAGACCCTATTCTAATAGATGCCCACAAACTAGGTTATGTGTCACTGTTATTAATTTAAAAGACATTGGTACTCTGAAGTAGATTAGATGTGCAATGAATTTACGTTAATGAAATCAGTATGATTACCAGGATCTGTTCTGATGTATACAAATGCTTCTGTGTATAATCACCTACATATAAAAAATAGGAATATAGGTATCTTTTAAAGTAGTTATTAATGAAAAGGGATATAATTGTCTGAGGCCATTGCAGCAAAAATGAATATAGTTACATGCTTAATCTATGACTTGCTAGTATTACAGTGGTGCCTCGGGTTAAGTACTTAATTTGTTCCGGAGGTCCGTACTTAACCTGAAACTGTTCTTAACCTGAAGCACCACTTTAACTAATGGGGACTCCTGCTGCTTCCGCGCCGCCGGAGCACAATTTCTGTTCTCATCCTGAAGCAAAGTTCTTAAGCACTATTTCTGAGTTAGCGGAGTCTGTAACCTGAAGCGTATGTAACCTGAAGTGTATGTAACCCGAGGTACCACTGTATTTCATTCTATTTAATGTAAACGGAATGCAACATATTTACATGCACACTCCTATGCATGCCTACTCAGAAGTCAGTCCCACTGTTTCAATAGGGTTTACACCCTATGTTTATGATTGCCAACACAAGCCTTTAATTTAAGCACCTTTAACTTCAGTTGGTACCCAGATTGCACCTAGTGCCTGCAATCTGCATGTGCTCCCTTGAGGCATGCATATAGCTCATCATAAAAGAACTGTGTGGGATTATGGAACAATATATGTTTTCTTGTTAATAAGGCTTGGTCCACACATGCCACAGAATTGAGTGGGGGAATTACCTGCATTCTGCAGCTTGGGGAAAGTAACTTAATTTTTAATAAATTAATGAACGAATGTTCTATTATGGTTTTTTTTAAAATGGCTTTCAGATAGAAAACCAGCACAGCAAACAGATGACTGAGCTAAACCTTATATTTCGGCACTAGCCTGGTAGCCATAAGCAAGAAGGAATTCTTGCAAGTGCATGGAATTCAATGCATCTGAGAGAACTGGCTGGCAAAGGAGGACCAGAGTACTCTGTTCCTACTCTGTGCCCAGCATAGAAATGCAGTCAACTGCTGCTAGAAGGACAGAGGTGTTTGTTCCTCTTCTGCCAGCCTGCAGTGGGAGTAAGAAGAATTGCAGGCTAGTAACTTTTATGGACTTAAGCTTATATTTACAAAGCTGGCTAAGCTAGGATTTTTCTGGATAACATTAAAAAGTGATGACTCCCACCTGCAGGCTAAGCAGTACTGTCCTTTATATTACCTTGTTCTGCTGCCCATGTAGACCTGACCTAAGGACAACACTGGACCTCTCAGAGATGCTGGGTTTTGAGAAGAAGGTGTGAGGGTTCCTGCAGCAACTCAGAGCCCTCACACCTCCTTCCCAAAGCCTGGCGCCTCAAATGTATGATTTGCAATACTTTAGGTAGGACAGTGGGGAAGAAAACATTCCCAGCTGCTGCCAGTTTTGAGTTTGAGATGCCCATAGCATTTTTGGCAGTAGTCTGGAATGTTTCTTCCATTGTCTTAACCAAATTCCATTGCTGGGCTATTTTTCTTTCCGCTCCAGCCTTCAACTGAATGAAAGACCACAGTCCTCAGCCATGGACTATTTGTGCTGTGCTTTCACCTGAAAAATGATGCAACTGGGCCAGAATTTTCCATGGGCATACAAACTAACAGCCTCAGATTAATTCTAGAAATGCTTTTTGTACACATGAGTTTAGATAAAATGGCAGAGGTTTAGAGTTCTATAAGATAAACTGTGTGTTATTCTGGAAGATCTTGGTCTGATCTCTTGACTTCTTCTTTTTAAATAAATGCAACATTAGGGAGTGGCTGCTAATCTGATTGGACAGAAGCTGCAGGCATTTAACCCCTTTCCTCCCATACTGTTTTCTTAATGCAGATCTCTCAGTCACAAACTGACATATGTGCAAACTGCTATTTTCTCCATTGGGGAGGGGGGACACAGGCACTTGTATTTCCTTCAGCAGATCAAATAGCAGCTAGATGTGTTTGTGTGCTTTAGACTGCAGAAGGAGCTAAACCCCTCCACCCCTCCATGCTACTACTTCATCCCAATAACTTAATACACCACTGCCCACAACTCCTGCAGCTGCATTTAATAAAGAAAGATTGATCAATTGTGGTTATCCCAGCACAGTATGTAGTTTGGCCCTGAGTCAGCCAGAAAGCACACCAGAATTTCTAAGCTGGCAACAGAGTCTGACAGAGCTACTGCAATGTGCATTCTATTTTTGTATGCATGCTTTGCATTTGTGCAAATTGGTTATAGGCTCATTTCCCCAATTAGATTGGGGTGGGGGGGAGAAATATACATATGACACTTGACTGTCAACTCTTGACTATCGTCTCGGTTCCCTACCATTTATCATACATAAACAACTTGCGTGTGTATGTGCTTGTGATCCAGCATTGCAGTACAAAGACAACCACTTTAACTGTCAATAAATCAGTCAGTCAGTCAGTTTTATTGCACATAGTCAAAGGCTGCCGCAATGTACACAGAATCATTCAATAGTTAAAAGGAAATATTCTGGATTAATACAAAAAGCTTAAAACATTTATATTATCAAAACATTACCTACTCTAAACAGAGCTATAGAAATACCTTAATATACAGATTAAGACTTTAAACAATAAAATTTATAGGCTAAAATCACCACATGGCCACTAATATATTAAAAATAATGTTAATTAATGCAATGTACAATTATATTCAGAGTCTGGTGATATAGAATATAGCGTGATGTAGGTAGGGTCAAATAAATTCATCTCCTTTACAGTTGGTCACAGAAAAAATATATAGCTACGTTTGGGTAAAACGAAACTAAAATCCTCTTCTTCCCCTTTCTGCTTCTGCTTCTGCTTCTGCTTCTGCTTCTGCTTCTGCTTCTGCTTCTGCTTCTTTGCCATGCCCATGTGTTTTAAGTAGAAAAGTACTCCTCCTTACCTTGCAGACTTGGCCATTTGAGCAATTTCTTATGGGTGTACTTCTTTGCAGGTGCAGGTTGTGCTGTTTGCTTCTATGGAGCTGTCAGATCTTGAAATAGAGACCTATATTTCCCCCCCCCCATTGAAACAAATGTGGAAATCAACAGGTTTAGAAAGTGGGCACATGGCTTTGTGTTAATGTGTTGGATCTCATTTAAGCATCTATCCCTTGGTGCATGAAGAAACCTGTACTAGTGGAAATAAGACCAGAATTTACAACTTCCCAGAGTTTTCAACATAAGAACCATTTCCCAAGATGGTAGGAGTGTTGGACACTGTAGCTGGACATAAAAGTAGAAGACAACGCTGAGCGTCCAAGACACACATCCATAGACTTTCACACACACACACACACAGAGAGAGAGAGAGAGAGATGCCCCTAATATAATTTGTTTAAGCCCAGTTTATGTAACATCACTTGGTGAGTGTTACAAAGTATGTCCATGATTAGAATTAACTTTACAATTTTTTTAAGTGAGTGTGAAGTTTTATAATGGAAAACTTATATTGCTGCTATGTTAAAAGAATATGCAAGCTATAATTGGGACAATTCTCGGAAAGCAGAAATCAACAAAAGTCGAAGTCATATAAAATGTTGTGTCTACTTGTTTGGTTTCCTTTTCTTATTTTAGGCATGTAAGCATCTAATACCTCTTTCCCCCCTTATTATTTTAGGAATGTAATCATCGTTCTAATGCTGAAATGATCTGCTGCACAACTCCAATGCTAAGATCCTATAACCTGACACCACCTTTTGTGACAAAAGTATTATTCATTTTTGATGGAGTCATCTCACCTGCATTTAATTTTGATTATGTGAATGACCCGGTCTTTACCATTCCCTCAAAACCAGTGGTGATTTCCAAGGGAAACCAAAATATAGTGATTAAGGTAAGGGCTATTTGGTTTTAAATGTGGTAAATGAGCATGCCCACGTCGCCCCAAAGAATTCTGGGAAACTTGTCTGGAACCAATGGGGATCTGAAGCAAACAACAATGTGGACATAATTTTGACTGGCATACAGATGGGACAAGATGTGAAAAGCTTGGGTTAAATTTAGGTTTTCATGTATCTTTAGTTTTTGTCGGTGCTTCATGTATATTTAGTTTCTGTCAATACCAGCACCATATTTTTTCTAGAAGAAAACTACTGGTTTAAAGTGTGGCACTTAAGTAATAACTTCATAGTGAGTGTTGGCACCCTTTTTCTAGAAGAAAAGCACTGGTTTCTGTTAACAGACATTCATATGCCTGTAAAACAGTAAGGAATTTGGTTATATTTTTACAAGTGCTTGACCAAGAACTGGTGTTGTTGAGTAGCAATACATCTTTAAAGCAAGACTGGGTCAGGTCTAGAACTCTGCTGTCAGTTATAAGGACCGGTTGCCTTTTCTTTTTTTAAAAAAACCCAAAACATTTCTTTAAAAAGGTTGCTAAACAGTTTTACATCCCAGGAAGCAGACTTTAGCACTGGGCAGAACCACTAGTAATTGTGAGCAGGACACTGAGGCAGAAATGAACAAATTCAGACCATGTTGGGCAATTGGATAAATGAAGCCTGGTAGATTTCACTGAAAATTTGACATGTGATAACTAAAACCGATCCTCGTTTGTGTTTGCTTTCCTCCAACTCACTGATTTAGTTGGCAACAAAAGTAAACCTGGTTAAGGAGTAATGTCAAGCCTTACCCATGTTTGTGCCTTTGTCAGCAATTTTGTAGTTGTAAGCAATTTCAGCACTTAATCCTGAATAACTCCTTACAGACTTCTGAATATAGTTCACTTTGGCCAAATATAGTTCACATGTGAACAGTATGTATCCTGCACTAAGCTGTTGCACTAGTGTTAGGTACATGTTTTAAATATCAGTGGTAAGTCCCTACTTAAAATGAGAAGTGCATCATAGGGTAAACTATTATAGTTATTCAGTATCCTACCCCACAAATCAAACTCTTTAAGTGAGAGGCACTCATAAACTATAGGCCAGCTTTTGAGAACTTGTGTTCCTTCTGTCAAAAGGTCACTGTAGGCCGAATTGGCAGCATTCTGAGCTTTATATACACACACACAAAAAACCAGAGACAAGTTTACATGCCTCATAATTACGTTTTGTCATCCAGTAATTAAGCAAGCACAGCATGAAATTAAATGAGCACTTGGTTCAGTGAACAAACAGTTCTTAGCAAACCAAAATTCTTTTATCTGTTTTCTTAATTAGTGTCAGAAGAATAGAGGAGCCTTTATCACTTGGTTTTTCAGTAAAACTAATCTAATGTGGCACATTTTCCTTTCAGCAAGTGAACATATTCAGACCAAAAGGTTCTTTTTACCTCACTCAAAAAGAACAGGGTACTTTATGCCACCGCCACCACTTGAAGAAAAAAAAAATCCCACAGCTCTTAGACAACTTATCTGGACTGTTGTTTTGGTTTTCAGCAAAGAATTGCAAAAAGTCCATGACAGAAATCCCCATCTTAAAAGTCTGTCTTTGTGACTTCAGATAAAGCCAGGCTGACGTAAGGTTGCACATAGAACCCCAACATTCATCTTCTACCTCTGCTTTAAAAAAACCCCTGATCTGAATTGTTTTGTCTTCTGTCAACTTACAATTTGGGTTCTGAGCTACTCTGCAGAAAATAAAGCTCTGTGTTCCCCATTCACTCTTGCGGGGAATCTAAAAATTGCTATAACTTTTATTCCTTCTGGGATAAGCAGACACAGAATATCTGCTCACATGGGGCTCTGGTTTTTTTTTGGGGGGGGGGTTGCCACACGGCGTGGCTGCGATTAGTCCTGGGAGGCTGCCATCTTCCTGTGTGGCTGGGGGAGGGGATTGTCTTCTGATGCCACCTACCTCCGTCCACACTGGGCCTTCCATTCTGGGCTGGCCTCGCCTGCAAGGCCACTCAGAGGCAAGGACATGGGGACTGTGCCCTGCCTGCCCCTGGCATATTTAAAGCGGCAGCCAGGTACAGGGTACTCTCTTTACAACAGGAGATGAAGCATGTCAAATTTTAGGTCTGAGATTTTTGTAGGGGAAGTAGGAGGGATTTTCTCTCCTCCAAAATCCACAGATATGTTTTTTAGGCCAACTAAAACTCCAAAATCCATATTAGTTTCACATTTTGAGGCAATGAATGACATCAAAGAAAGCACATCTAGCCAGTTAGACAAAGAGAAGCATCCATTGTCTAGGCTAGGGATGGAGAACCCATGGGTCTACTTAGACCTCTCAGACCTACCCATTTGGGCCACAAAACCATTTCAGCCAGGCCACGCCCACCAGGTATGGGGAAGGTAAAAGCCTGGCTCAGCCAAAAGGGGGTTATAAAATCAGGCCTTCAGAAGGCCACTTGCACAGCATCTTAAAGGACAGAAACAGTCACTAGAGACGTAGCACCAGTTGACTGACAAGTCGATAACTGTGATGAGGAATGTGTATCTACTCAAAAGCACTAAAACCTGCAGACAGTATTTCAGGATCCAGTTCATTCCCTTTCAGGGGTGCCGACTTATAAAAAATATTGGGGGGGGGGCCATACCGACTTATAAAAAATATTGGGGGGGGGCCAAGACCTCCAAACAGCTGCTGCTGGGGGAACGAAAGGGACGAGCCCCTGACGCCAGCCCCGCGAGATTGTTGATGGGTCGAGAGCCCGCAACCCCACCCCCTCTCTAGATCGGGAGTGGCTTTGTTTTAACTCATTACTGAATGTATTTTAAAAGGTAACTATCGTCAAACAAGGAAAATAAAAAATACCAACATAATTTTGTGATTTTACAAAGCATAATATAACTAATAATTTTCTTAAATTATTGGGGGGGCAGAGCCCCCCCAAACGAATTTTTGAGGGGGCTCGGGCCCCCTCAGGCCCCATGGAGTCAGCCCGTATGTTCCCTTTGCCAGTAAGAAGCCCGAGTATTTGTCTGGATTTATTCTGCAGCTGTAATAAATGGAAAATTACTGAACTCCTTTACAGGATTGTGCCAAAGTGTTGCTATGTATTACCAGATTGAAAGAAAATAAGGCTCTCCCTGTATGTATCTGTGATTTACAATGGAGCTCCTGGCATTTCATCAAAGTTCAGTCTATCCAAGCCATCTCAATGAATTCCTAGGATTGTTTTACAACACCTGAAGCCCATTTGCCTGGATCCAAACTGCAGCAGTAATAATAATAATAGTAATAATAGTAATAGTAATAATAATAATAATAATAATAATAATAATAATAATAATAATTTATTTATATGCCACCCATCTGGCTGGGTTTCCTATGGCCATTCAGCAACTTGTTGCAATTGTATGCAGTTGAGAGTAGAAGTGGCAGATACTTTTTTGTTTAGCCATTTGTAGATGGTCTTTGGAATTTTGAAGACAGTCCCTAAAACCAGACTGTCAGCAAGCAGTGATACTTGATTTAATGCATTCTAATTGCCATTCAGAAACTCAGTGTGTTTCTAAGTCTCAGGAAGGAATCAATGCATTTCAATGACCACTCAGTGTCATTTGTTTTATTATATCTCCTTAATGAAAATGTTTAGCAAGGGGAAATGAGCCTGGCTTGGTAAAGCTTCCCTATTATCTTTTTTTTTCCTTTTGTAATTCTGTTTCCAATTCTTTTTATCTGTTTTTTTTCTTTCAGGGTAATAACATTGACTCAGAAGCTGTTAAAGGTGAAGTGCTAAAAGTTGGAAGCAAGAACTGTGAGAATATTACTTTGAAGTTTCAGTCTGTTTCCTGTACTGTTCCTAAAGAGCTGCTAAAATCCAACCATGAACTAGACATTGTGGTAAGATACCTACCCTAGCATTGCATACGTGGTATAGTTTGAAATGTCACTTCTCTACTAATAATATTTGCACAATTGAAGTTCTAATTTGTTCCTTGTGTTTACACATCATGCTTCATCTGAGTTGTTTAAACATTTCATTGGAAGCAGCACTTGCAATTACTTGGTGGAAGAGCAGCCAAAGCTTTCTTTTAACCACTTCCTTTGGTATGAATTGGGTCCTTCCAATTAGGTCCTCTTCCCTACCTTTTTGTTGTCATTCTTGTTGAGTGATCAGGTGTTCTCATGGTCTGCTCCACTGTGAAGACTTATTGTTATGAAGGGAGGAAAGAACTCCCATTACACTACCCTGCTGCGTTGAGCTTGTTCAGCTCGCCAGTTTGAGCCAACATGAGACAACCTTAACTCTAGCCTGAAACTGGCCGTTCCTGGGGATTAAGGCAGGGGTTGTCAGCCTGGTCCCTACCGCCCATTAGTGGGCATTTCAGGATTCTAGGTGGGTGGTAGGAGGTTCTACGGCACAAGCTGAATCCTCCTTCCATCAAGCACTGGTGGGCGGTAAGGAAATTTTACCATCAAGAAAGATGCATTATTGGGCGGTAGGTATAAAAAGGTTGACTATGCCTGGATTAAAGAATATACTGAGGTTTGGAGGGGTTGCAACACTCCTGCAGAATCCTGATGTTTCCCTCTGAATTGTGTTCAGTCCTCCATTTTCACAAATCTCCCATGGATAGATTTGTTGTTAGAAAGCGGAAAGCCCATTCTGACTATTTATATCTGGGAAAAGCCATGATGGAGGGAATAAAGAATAAACTCCCATTTCTCCTTCCAGTTCTGCTACTCTAATCAACATTGGAGCCAACACACAGCTGCTCTAAATTCAAAAAAGTTAGGTGATCCAACCATAGACTTGCACATATTTTGCCCCTGAGATTACACATTGGGAGCTAGGGGTTAACATATGTCTTTGTCTTCTGGTACTATCACCTCTTCTGCACCAAGGAGGAGTTGGTGTGATATTTTCAGGAACAGAAGGGGTAACATGTATGCAGGTATGCTGTCATTGCTCAGGCTCAAGAAAGCCAACTATTAGTTGAAGTGTCCTTTGCAAAAGTCATCTATGTTCTTATATTTTACTATATAACCCTGGAAAATATTTTTTGAAAATTTCAGAATGCATGCCTTTGTTACATAAACGCTGTAAATTATTTAGTTATCATATTTGAAGGCATTAGATGTTGGCACATTCACAGTGCACATCCAGCTGCATTTCTCAATGTGGGAAATTAATGGGGCCAACATGCATGAAATAATGCATGCAAGGTGGCAGGAGTTTTTGTTTGTTTACTTTATTATTTTTCTGCTTATTTGCAAATTGCTTATGCACCCAGCATAAAAGGGAGACTTTCAAATCTATCATTCCAAATTGGACTGGATTCCAAAAAAGACAGAAGGATTGCCAAGTGCATTCCAACTCACTGAGATACTGTCATATGACACTAAATACTTTGGATTTCCTGGTTGATTAGTGCTGCTTGTTGCAATCGTCTCACTGAAAGACAACAACAGAACTGGTAAGGCAGAATCATTAGTGCGATAGAAACTTAAAGGACATTCCTGAAAAGATGCTAGATTTCATGATGAAGCACAAATCGCATTAGCTATTCTTTAACAAAGGGATGCAACCTTGGTAACTGCTTACTTACACAGCCAGAGTAAAATATTAGTACATATAGGGAGGCCAGTACAGTGGTACCTCGGGTTAAGTACTTAATTCGTTCCAGAGGTCCATTCTTAACCTGAAACTGTTAGTAACCTGAAGCACCACTTTAGCTAATGGGGCCTCCTGCTGCCGCTGTGCCACCGGAGCACGATTTCTGTTCTCATCCTGAAGCAAAGTTCTTAACCCGAGGTATTACTTCGGGGCTAGCGGAGTCTGTAACCTGAAGCGTATGTAACCTGAAGCATATGTAACCCGAAGTACCACTGTATTATAAAAAGTGTACCTGACAACAACTAGGATTCCTGCTAGCAATAATAGACCAAATTCCCACCACCACTCCAGATACCCCCTCCCACTTAACCTCAAGCATAGTCCATTATGAAGTGATTTGAGGAGTCCTCTGGAGGAAGGCAGACTGAAGCTCTAGCCAGTGGCATTTTGAGTATAACCAAAGTTGTCAAAGAGGTATCTAAGCTACTTTCCAGTCTTCCAACTGCCTCACTGCAACTGAGTCTCTTGCTGGAAATGGCTGCTAAAGTAAACATTTTTGCATCCTTCACTCGAATGCTGTTCATGTCCCTCACAGCTTGCAGCTCAAGAGGCAGATGCAAAGGTGATACAAGCATCTGCCAATGCTCAGATTTTCTCTGTTGCTGAATCTCCTGAGCTGAAAAAGGCTACCCAAGGAGCCAGATGTTAGTCCCTCACGGGTCAGGGCTTCTCCACTGTGCTGCTAAGTCTGTCTTTTTTATCTCTCTCTCAGTTTCTGGCTTGTGCTGTAGTTAGAAGGAGTTTTATTCTATTATTTCTAATACAGCATCTAATGTGACAATAGGCATTATATAAATTAATAAAATCAATCAATCTCTGGCCTTGGGAATAAAAAAAAAGTTAGGAAATGATGAGAGATAGGACTAGCATGTGTGACTTGCATGGGTATGTTGGCAGTGATATTCTCTTATCAGTCCCCCAAATGAAATTGAGCTCTGTTATTGATGGGAGTTTTAAAAGCTAGCTATGGGTTCTTTGCCTTTTTTATCTTTCAGTGGCAGAAAGAAGTTTCATCAATGGTTATTGGGAAAGTATTGATTGTGCCCGAGAAGAGCTTCACAGGAATCATTGCGGGAATCGTGTGCATACCAGTTATTCTCTTATTGTTACTGTTTGGCCTCTTCCTGTGGAGAAAAAAGAGAAAGCAAATCAAAGGTGGTGGTGTTGTTCTTCATATTTGCTATTTCAGTTAGCAGATAGAGAGTTTCCTGCCCCAAGGAAGCTACAGGGGGACACGAAGCAGGGAAGAAGCAAGGGTGGGTAGCAAGAGGTGAAAGTGAGTGAATCTGGTTATGTCTACTTGGAGTCTAAGTCTTTACCACAGTTGGGGAGGTTAAAGCAATGGCATTCTGCAGGTGGGTTTTGAAGAAGGATAGGAAGGAAGACAACGCACTACATAGGTGTTCTGAGAAGAGAATCCAGTCACAAGGGTAGCAAAAGTGTGTTATAACTAATTAGATTTTTTAAAGCTGGCTTTCTTCAACATTTACATCAAATATTGATGAGCTTGGAAGTCATAGATGGCCCACAACTCTCTTCTAAGCCAAGGGATGTTATAGATACACATGGTTTGTTCAGAGTGCTTGATGATGGCTTATGTGGCTGCATGCATAGTTGTCATCAAAACTTTTAAACCAGTATGAATGCCCTCCTGCTGCAAAGGATTCTCTTCTCCAGCACAGCAGTAGGAAACAGAATATTCTGTTGTGCCCTGATAAAATATGCAGAATGGGCAGTTGACTGTATATGTCTGGCACCAAACTGTCAAAATATATTTCTCTTTTGCTATATGGAGGAATAGAGATACCCTACAGAACATCAGCTGCTCCACCCAATCTAGCAGTGAAATAACTGAAACCTCTAGGATTGTGCAAGTTTGCTCAGAACTTGGTACTGACATTCTCTTGTGTTCCCACATGTTCAGAATTAGGTGGAGAGATTGTTCGCTATGACGGACGAGTGCACACTCCTCATTTGGACAGGCTTGTGAGTGCAAGGAGTGTAAGCCCTACAGCAGAAATGGTCTCAAGTGAATCCGTAGACTACAGATCGACTTTTCTGGAAGGTACTGTTTTTTCTGATTAGTAAATATAGAAAAGATGCCATATTTTAAACAGCCCACTTTGTAACCCATCAAATGACACCTACAATAGGTTGTATTTCTTCTGAACGTTTGCTATAATCCAGTTGTAATATCCACTTACTTAGCAGTTTCCCATCACCACGTGGACTGACCCCATTCCCAATTCGTTTTTGGTGGGTGCTTGCACGAGTATCAAAACTCTATGTCTAATTCAGCTGTTTAATAAAAATCTGTGCCTTACATAAAATGGCAGCAGTCTCTGCTGTAAGTCATTCTGAGCATTACAGTGGTGGTGGGAGGGAAGGATGGAAAAGATTTGCCTTGAAGATGATCAGAGGCATCCCTATAATGAACGTAACATGTGGTCTTGCTCCGTTTTTCCTTCCTTGTCTTTCCTTACATATCTTCCAATTTCCTCTGCTCTTCTTTAACTGATCTTCTGCTGCCATCCTGGTATAACTTCCTTTCTCTCTCTCTCTCTCTCTCTCTCTCTCTCTCTCTCTCTGTGTGTGTGTGTGTGTGTGTGTGCTTTTAGCTATCCTGTTAAGAGTCTCGCCTTCTCATCCATTAGGCTGTCTTGCCTCCCTCTCCATTTCAGGTCTATCCTTCATGTCTTCCTTCAGTTAAGCCTTTCCTGACCTATCCTAGCCTAATTTTTCCTTCCTTTCTCATTGGTGTATTTCCTTGTGTATCCAGTGCATGCCTTTCGACTCTTGTAGGCCAGTAGAACCTTCAACTCCTAAGGAAGTTTGTAAGGGCCACTTCCAAACTTCATACAGCCATTGTCCCTCCCACACAGCGGTCTTTAGGAGTACATGGGGCTGCTGGCAGGCTTCTGACACTTCAACTGGTGCTTGCAGAAGGGTTGTATATATATACAGTGGTGGCAATTTGTGGAATCATGATGGCCTTCTTTTTAAGCTGCTGTGATCACACAAATTGCAGCAGCTACATGTCATGGCAGTGCTATGAAGTATCTGCAGCCCTGCCCACTCCCAGAAAGTAATTCATGAGGCTGCTGGCTGCATGAACTGGTCATGAAGGCAGTACAAGGGAGCTCCTAGGTTTATATATCCTTAGGGCTGCTTCATAAACATAAACAAAATAAATAATTCCTGTGTGTAGCAATAAATATGTACATAGTAGCGTGTATATAAAAACATGGGTTTATATAGCAGTTCACATCTTGAAGCCACTGGGTTCTGTTGCACTATGTAATATGTAAAGTTTGTTGTGTTTAATTTAACAACATACAATAAAACAGACAAAATAAAAACATGTCATATGAATCAATAAAATCATAAACCGGTACGTCCGATTCAGAAATCCATAAAATCTAGCCATAAAATCCAACACAGACAGACACAAATTAAAAACAAACAAACAAACAGGGGTGACATCAAAGATCACTAGAGCAACAGCAAACTACAGGCACTTCCAGACAACCTGTTTATTGAGCATCCATCCTGGTTTGCATTGAAACAGCTACTCAGAGTTCACTTGCCTCAGCTATAGCTATTCTTCAGGCTGGTTTGGGATCACTAGCAGAGCAACAGATTCCTCCAGCTGTCCTGCTTCAGCTCCTTCCTCATTTGGCCCGTACCTGTCTGAGGGACCTCCTTGCTGGAACACCTGATGCTTTGATCACAGGTGGGGTCTGGTGCAAGGCAGGGGTCAGGCTGTGCTAGTGCATTGTTTGCAGGGACGCTGGTGGCGCTGTGGTCTAAACCCTGAGCCTCTTGGGCTTGCTGATCAGAAGGTTGGCAGTTCAAATCCCCATGACAGGGTGAGCTCCCATTGCTCTGTCCCAGCTCATGCCAACCTAGCTGTTCGAAAGCACGCCAGTGCAAGTAGATAAATAGGTATCGCTGCAGTGGGAAGGTAAATGATGTTTCCATGCACTCAGGCTTCTGTCACGGTGTTCCGTTGCACCACAAGCTGTTTAGTTATACTCAGTGCTTTTTTCGGGGGGGGGGCACAGGTGTACGCATACCCCTAAACATTTTGTGAATCTTTGTACTTTTGTCCATTTACTGTATTTTTTTCTCATGATTTGAATTATGAAATGGTGATTTTCTTAAGTCAAAATAAGAGTACCCCTAAACATTTTTTAGGGTACCTTTACCTTTACCTTTTAAACATTTTTTAAGAAAAAAAGCACTGGTTATGCTGGCCACATGACCCAGAAAGCTGTCTGTGGACAAACGCCAGCTCCCTCGGCCTGAAAGCGAGATGAGCACCGCAACCCCATAGTCACCTTTGACTGGACTTAACTGTCCAGGGGTCCTTTATCTTTACCTTATGTTTACTGCATTGCTTGGGCCATCAGAAAATAAATGGCTGAATTGTGCTAAAGTGAGGAGAATCTATCTGAGAGCATTATGACAGTAAACTAGCTATAATGTTTAAATAAAATTATTTGTCCAGGTTTCTTAATTGGCAAAGCTGTTACTTTTCATGTCCTCAAAGTACCACTCTTGTTCAGGTACGATAATTGTTTAAAATCTTAACTGAAGTCCAGTCACAATTAAAGCAGTTAACATATTTTTTTAAAAAAATAGGCGGAGAACTCTAGATCAAATAGCATCTAGTCTGCAGGCGAGCGGTCTGAGTTTAATTAGATCTCAAGAATCCTGGCTTCAGATATAGTAATCAGCTTAAGTTAGCCTTTCTGTGTTGTAAGAAACATTGCTGGTGAGGCGATGTGATTAAATATTGGCCCAGGTTCCAGGTTGAATATTTGGCATGGCTCAGAATGTATCTAAACATCACATTTGTGCTCCATTTGCGGAGCACCAAGCATGTAGGTCAGTTCAGAGCATAAATACAAAACCCTCCATTTATGCCGGTTACCCATTATCTGATGTAATCATTTGACAGCCCATGAATTGCTAGCGAGGTGGAAGAGTGCCATTTCTGTGCACTCTTCTAACAATTACTTGTTCTTCTATATGCTCCACAATGTGGTAAAACTATGTTGCAGCGCATGTTCTCTCTGTGTGTGTCTTGACTTTACCATCAGGACCACAGTTATAAAAAATAATAAATGCTTCTGTCTCTTAGTGATCTTTCCCAATGAAAAAATAATTTCATACATTGCCCCTAAATGGGACATATTTATAACATTGTTCCTTAACTCCCCCCCTCCAAATTCATCAATCACAACTAATACAAATATTTATAACAGTTGAGGAGTGAAATTAGAATCAGATTGGTACTGAAAGGCTTCTAATTTTATTTACCATATTACTTTAGACTATTTGTAGCTGAAAAGAGCCTTGTAAATTTGGCAGTCATGTTTCTAGACATCTGCAATATAAATATAATGGATATTTCATCTGAATATGACCATAACAATTATTACATTATAGCTGCTTCCAGACAGGTGGCTCCTAGTGCTAATAATTCATTGCTCTTCTGTTCTTAAGCAGAATTGCAGTTTTCTGTGTCTTCCTCCTGCTATGTCCCATCCATACTTAGTAGATATGGCATAGCATGCCCTCCAACACCAGAACTTAATTTTCTGTGGATGATATTAATTGCAGGGTCTCCCTTAGAAACCAGACTTGACAGGGAGTTGCCACCAGTTTTGTTTGTTTGTTTGTTTTGGTATGCCATACTGTGCTCACTTGTGGGTTTAAGCCAGACTGACTACAGCTAGAAAACAGTATAAAAAACAGAACAGTCTGTAAAGATCAATATCATATCAGTCACTGCTTTGAAGTGAGATATTTTATTTTAATATATTTAAAAAGCTACGGTCAAAGGTTAACATCTGCAATACTTAATTTTGTTGCAGTGTAAAACTGCAGGAAATGAATCACTCAAGCTATTTTCCTAGTTGAATATTTACCATTAGATAAATATAGTCACCGGCACTTAGGAAGTATTCATCAGATTTTCAATTGCCCAGCAAATGATAATCTAACAATAACCTATGGACTTTGCTATAGCCTCCTTTTTCACAAATGTGTCATTTCCCAATCCTATGCTCCCCCACGGATAATACAAGTACAGATAACTCTGGCTGCAATTTCTAGTTTGGGTCAAAGTAGAATTCTGCAAAATTCAAGTGGGGCCTTGACTTTTGCTTTCTTCAGTCTAAAAAATTAGATTGCATTATGACAACATTGGTGAGACATGGCAAAATGGCATAGCTTTATATAAAACCTCTGAATTAAATATAAAACCTCTGAATTAAAAAAGCCAGACAAATGATATAATGGTCCATTTTGGCAGAGAGAGATATTGCTTTATTGCAAGTCACATCCTTTGACCCAAAAGCCTCCAGATAATCTTTTCTTTGTTATTGGCTTCACCATTAAAGGCCTAAGGCTTAGAATTCAGAACAGATTCTGGAGCTCAGGCCTGAATCAAATTACATTGCGCTGCCTAGATCAGTGGTGGGGAAATGGATCTGGCCAGCTGTATCATTATGACACCAAAATGATATCGGATGAATGACACTAGTCAAAATTCAAAGGAGGTTGCTGTAACGGCTGATCATTGAAAAGCAGTTACAGCAACCTCTTTTGAAGATGCAATTCCAGTGCCAGTGAGCTTGGCCGAAATGGCCTGGTGAGCCAAATGGGGGGAACCGAGTGTGCCTAAATAGAGATTCCACAGCCCTGGCCTAGATTCTGGAACCATACCCTACAAATCCCGTTTTTTTCATGTGAGAGCACAGCGGCCATTTTGGACACAGCAATCTCATGCCCGCCCCCAAGTGCTTTTTTCAGGACCACAATATTGCGCACCGCCCCAAAACGCCCGTTTTTGAGTGCTGTGCTCTCATCTGAGAGCACAGCCCTGGAAAAAGCATGTCTTGGACTCTGCAATCTTGCACGGGTCACATGACTAGTGCAGGGGAAGACGCATGATCTGGTTTGGGGACTCAGCATGTTGGAGGGTCTGTGAAACTCCATCCTTAAAAGGGTACATTTCATTCCCCTCCCTTTTAAGCTATAGGAATGCCGTTAAGATCTTGTTATTTTCTGATGTTTTGGCGTGATGTAATGTTTTTATCTTCGAGCTTTCAAACTGAATTCTTTTTAGCATGATCTTATTATAGGATACTGCTTTTTAATAACTTTAGAATCATTGTTTTGATGTGCGTTGGTGATTTTGTAAACTGTGTTTCAATCTACTAACAGAGAAAAGCAGGGAGGAAGTGTTCAAATAAATGAAATCCAGCCCTTTATGATAGAACTCATTGCTGTTATATCTACTTCTATTTTTCTTATAGATCAGTTTCCAACTTTATCTCAGAATGGATCATGCAGACCATCCCATTATCCTCACACGGACCTATCTCCCATCCTGTCTACTGGAGACTCTGATTTAGCCAGTCCATTGTTGCAGACTAATGTCCACATTGACATAAGCGCCTTAAATCCAGACTTGGTCAAAGAAGTTGAGCATGTGGTTATTGGTGCTGATAGCCTGATAGTACATTTCAGTGAAGTAATAGGAAGAGGTAGGTGTTGAGTCTGTCATCTCAAGCCACACATCTCCACAGTCGTGCATCAAGCGTCAAAACGTTTAATTGGTGCTCAGAATTACTCTTGCAAATAGTTGTTTTAACCAGCTGGCAGAACGCCATTACAGTAGATTCCAATTGTACCACTAAGGGAACTTAGTTCCACAGTAAGAGGGTCATTTTAGAGAAGACCCTCCCTTCTTAAGTCCCAATGTCTGGCAGGCATGGTAAGGCCTCCAGTGATCTCAGGTCTGGATTTTACAGAAAGAGGTGCTCTCTCAGATAGTCGCATGTCAACCACCAACTCGTGCAGGCTGTTTAGGGCTATTTTTTCTTTGTCTGATGCATCTGATTACCTAGTCTCTAATAGTTTCATCTTGTTCCCCACCCCCCCAATGTCTACGTCTATTTTAATGAATTTGTTGAATCCCCATTTAAAGTCCATTGTACAGCAATATAGCTTGTGGCAGTGGTTTCATGATGCATTATGCAAATTATTTTTTATCTCTCTACCTGGAATCTGCCGCCAGTTAAAGTCTTGAGTATAGATCGCCATTGTCCTTAAAGGTAATGGGAAAATAAGAGTCAGCACTGACTTCATACAAACCTTTATCTATGGGTGTATGAAATAACAGAAGTCTGGGCTTCCTGTTTGGCGGCAAACCTGGCAAGTTGTCCTCTCGGGCACTCCTGCGCCCGGGAGGGGTCCCAGACAGAGATTAATGGGGAATAAGGGGCATGCCTCCCTTTACCTTTCGAGGGTATCGAAAGGGCACGACCCATGGTCATCAGCTAGTGCCTTTTCTTTGCAAGCGGTGGTGGAAATCCCCGTCTCACAGATGAAAAGGCACTGGGCACAATGGCTCTGTCCAAGTACATCCCCAGTAAGCTACTGTGGTGAGCTGTAGAATACCTTTGAATTCGGACATCATTGGCAAATGAAGAGGCACCCCCCTGAAAAGATCCTGATTTATGCTGCAGGAGAAAGAATGAAAAATGCTAATTTCTACTTTGCTTGAACAGTGGAAGGAGGCGAGGGGAGGCAATATTTTGAGTCTTTTTCTTTCTTTCTCGGGATCTGCATTATCTACCTTCCCCAAGAGTACTGGAAGGTAAAGTTTTTGGGAAGAGTGGACTTTAAAGACACCTCCTTGCAATTGATTTATTTTATAACTAAGGACTTTGCCTGAAAGAAGACGGAGAGTAACAATCTTGAGGGACTTTTGAGGGATTTTGACCACCCCTTGGAACTTCGTATTGTGATATAAAAATAGTAAATAGTGAAAGATTGGTAACAACTGTTAAGCACTAGGAAGAGAATAAACTGTGGAGTCAGATGTAATGGAATTGAGGATCGGCAGGATGGACTGCAGAAAGATTTATTAGTTTAGGGGGGAGGATGGAGAGGAAATATGGATTTTGTTGATTGTTAATTACATCAGTCCACCCCCCTTGACGGTTAAAGTTGGAAATAAGAACAGTGAAAGGGACAGGAAGGACCACAAGGTGTACCATCTTGACTGCTTCTGAGACTTTCAGACAGAGAAGAAGAGAGATGGATTATGTTTATTTATAAATGATTTATTAATGAACTGGTAGTATGTAAAATTAAATTTGGCAAAATGTGAAGGGTGGGTGACACTGAGAGATTGGCAGTGTTAGATGGAGGTAATGTGTATTATAGATTTATACAAACAAAAAAAAAACATTCTAGGGGTTTCATTTTCACCCTCTGCATGCAACACCAGTGAGGCTGTTGTTTATTACTGGGGCCAGACATCAGGCAGCAATGTTCAAGGCCATGTTAGGGAGGAATGTGTGTATGTTGTCTGGGAGGAAGCAAGATCTGTTTTTCAAAGTGTTACTCAAGAGGTAACAGAAGGAAATGTTTCAGAATAGATGAATGACTGGTAGATAAAAGAGGATT